>NC_092874.1:126134243-126750076 GCF_028372415.1 Notamacropus eugenii | reverse complement strand
ATCTAGAACAAACATTTGGGATAGAGACTAGACTTGTGATTTCATTGGTATGTGGAAATCCTGGGTAAGGAAAGTCCCTCTACTAATGCTGTACTTTCTCTAGCTTATGGTCTTACAGAGTTTCTTAGAGCATGAAGAGGTAAATGATCAGCTCAGGCTGACACAGCCACTATATGTCAGAGGTGAGATATCAACCCAAATCTGTTCAGTTTCTTTCTACTGCACCATGTTTCCTGTCAGGACTAACGTTCCAAAAGGATAATGAATTTGGCTCAGAACAAAAAGGAACAACACAGGCCCATGTTTGGGAAGCTTCTGGGTTTATAATGACCTCAAGCCTCTCCTTGAGACAAAAGCTTACCTTTTAAATACAAATATTCTTCCTGTGATGCTATATAGGCTGTGAATCCCGAATATCATGGTTAACACAAAACCAAGATTCTGGGTCATACAGAGGGCAGTAAAGAGGGGCAGGGTGGGCATTAGTAGCTTAAACAATATTGCTGATGAAGAATTGTACAAGGAGAATTGGTGTAGAGGATGTCATGAGAGAAACACATAAGTAGGAAAGGAGAAACAAAAGGGGAAAGGAAAAAGACTTAGATGGCAGAATGACTCTTGGGGTCACAATCAGGATTTCATCTTAGTTTCTGATGCCACCGTTTTCTTCCACCAGCTGTTCTAGAAGTTGACCAGGCAGGATCCCAGACTATATCATGAGAGAGGAAGCATGGAATGCTAAGTAATGCATAGTAGAATAGGAGTCTATCTACCTACTCTGGAATCTTCGAGGAAGTTATAACGTGGGAAGTTGATGGTGAGAAAAATAATTCATTAGTCTGAGATATTAAAACAGATGCCATATATAGGAAACGGGGAAATAGTCTAAAACAGCTGTGGTAATTTCATTGTCACTTTCTAATTTATTTAACAGCTATTTGTTGCACAGTCCACTAAGGGTGTATTCTATGGAAAGAGAAGCTAAAAAAGGAGAAGACACAACTTTACTAGATAGCATTTTTACATTATAAACAGTGAGACAAGGCAGAGAAGAGGGAGGTCATTATGGGCTACAGTTAGGAGGTCTTCCTGGTAGTGGGATTTGACTCAAAGCTATAAGGAAATGGGGCAGCTAGGTGGTGTAATGGATAGAGCACCAGCACAGGAGTCAGGAGGACCTGAGTTCAAATCTCACCTCAGACACTTGACACTCACTAGCTGTGTGACCTTGGGCAAGTCACTTAACCCTAATTGACTCATCCTGGGTTATCTCTAGTCATCCTAATGAATATCTGGTCCCTGGATTCACATGGCTCTGGAGGAGAAGTGAGGCTGGTGACCTGCACAGCCCTCCCTCACTCAAAACAAAGTCAAGTACAAGTCCTGTCATCATTTCTCTGATGGCATGATCTTCTTCAGCAACGAAGGATGAACACACATAAGGAAATGGAAGATTCAACCTCTAAGAAGACAAAGTATCATAGCATCTTAGATTTAGGCTAGAAGGAACTTCAGAGGTCAATTCTCCCCTCCTTGGGAGACAATTCCTCAGCTTTGACTGAACTATCCTGATTGGTAAATGAGTTCAACACCTCCCCCCCCCCCAACTCTAACTATGTCTAGCCACATTCATATCCCATTATGCTTGTCTACCCCAAGTATTTTGCCATCTATCCTGCTACCACATTTATATCTTCTAACTCCTTCCCCCCCCACCCCCCCCCGCCACAAACTTTGTGCCCCTTGCTTTGGGAACAGTAATTAAATCAATACTACCATTGCTTCCAGAAAAGACACAGCAACTGATTCTCCTTTGGCTCCACTCACCATCCTTGTGACTACTCAAATGAACAACTCCTTTCTTTGGACACCATTTCTTGATGTGTTTCCCCCCTTCTCTGCTTTCTGTTTGGCCATGGTGTGTGACATTATGGTTGGATATATAGGTCAGCACCAAATTAGGAAGGGCTTTGAATATCAGGCTAACATTTTGGATTTGATCGTCTAATTAACAAGGAACCATGAGATTTATTTGTTTGTTTGTTTAAACAGGAGAGTGACATGAAGAATAATCTATTGGCCACCTGCAGAACAGATTAGAGAAAGGAGGCAGGAGTGAGGAGAAGCTACTTATCCTACTTGCAGCTGTTTAATGGAGGTAATGAAAGCTTCTACTAAGCTAGTTGAAGAATGCGGTGATTCCATGTGGGAACTCAAGAAAGAAGCTAATGCAAATAAGGAAGTTGGGAAGAGGTAGAAGGGTAGGGGGCAGTGGAAAGACAGTCTGAGATGGAGTCAGAGCACTTGGGTTCAAAATGGAGCTTTGTTATTTGTTACCTATGTGACCTGGGTTAAGTAACTTAACTCCTCTGGGTCTCATTTTTCCTCATCTGTAAAATGAATGAGTTGGCTGAGTTGATCATTAAGATCCTTAAAACTCTAATTCTATGAGCCTTGGACGCTGCTCTTCAGACATTTGGAGACTGGGTAAGAGGTGATCCAGCTTTTCCTTGACCTTTACAATGCAATTCCTCTGAATTACTTTTCTATGCTTCCTCCTTCCTGGATCTCAAAGTAATCTTCTATCAGTATTAGTTCAAATTCTGGCCTTCTCTTTCTCCTCCAAACAAAAATACCTGAAAAGTGACTTTTTGCAGTTTGTAAACCAGCTAGATCTACATTGGATTGGGAAGTTTCCTCCTTTCTTAGCCCTTTTATTTTTAAATGGAAAAATTTAAATATAAAAAGTTTTCTTTTACATTGTGAATAATAAGAATAATTAATAAATATTTCAATATACAAAAAACAAGAAAGAGGATTGAATAAAAAACTGTGAACTTTAGTTGCATGTAATTTGTTGCTTTTATTAAGTATAAGCACAATATAATTTAACAAGGTAGTAACAACATTGTTACATGTATTTATTTTACAAGTATTTATATACTTCTTTGCATTTCTCTTTTGCTTTGGGGGCTGTGTGAATATTATAACAATTCATCACTAAAGGAAAGATGTTTCCATCCTTTATTTCAGAACATTTGAGTACCTAAGCCTGTTTGGCGCAGAGTAGATAGACTTACTAGTGCAGATGAAATAGAATATATTTAGGATAGTTGCACATTTTTTTTTCTGATCAAAACTGAGCTTTATTGTACCTCCCATTGTTTTGATCTCAGTGGGCAATATAGATAGTGAGGTAGGAGAAACTGAGGTACTACAGATTTCTTTAGTTCTCATGAGGACAGCAGTACTTACCCTGGAGCCACATAAGGGGGTCTTGGAGCCTTTTTCCCCCCTGCCTCATTGGTAAGATGAAGTGGTAGAAATTTGTGAAGGGATTATCAACACTGGTTGAGTTAGCTGTTGAAAATGTCTAAGAATTAAAGGGGGAAAAGTTTAAAGGGGATTTCTGAAATTAAAAAGGAATTTTTAAGAGCTTTAGACATCTTAGAGAAGAAAGTTTCCCATTGTGGGACCTTAGACTGGTTGCAGAAAGAGAGACCACTGAAATTTGAAATTTGGGAGGAATTGTGAATCAGGAAACACTTAGGATCATAGATTTAGAACTCAAAAATAACACACAGGATATTTAGTTCAACCCCTTCATTTTACAGATGAGGAAACTGAGTACCAGATAAGAGAAATGACTGCCCTAAGGTCATACAGATAGTAAATAGCAAAATCAACATGTGAACCCCAAAGCTCTGGCTCTGAGCATAGTGCTCATTCCATTGTATGGACTTGGCAGAAGGGATGATAGCTATTCCATAGACCATGTTCTAGAAAACATTATACTATCCTTACTAAAACTTCCAAGCTTGGTTTCCAGTTGCCCATCCCACTTCCTATGAGTTTAAAGGATGACTGGCTAGCAGGGTAATCTCTTAAAAATAACCCAGTAAGGAGCTATACTAAAAGAATCCCAGGTCTTCAATTTAGGACTGGAACCTTAGAGTTCATCTGGTTCCACCCCCTCACTTTAAAGATGAAGAAACTGAGGACTAGAGTAGCTAAATAATTTATCCAAAGTCACTCAATAAATGGTGAAGTCAGGATTTGCACACAGGCCCTCCAATATCAAATCTAGCACTCTCTACTCTACTATCATTTCAGGCTATGGAGGTAGAATCACAAGAGATGGTTAAAAAAAATATTTGCTCAGACTTTTTACTAGCTCCAGATGCTCCATCTATAATTCTACCACATTTGTTGTTTTCCAATCTCTTCCAATTACCTGGTAAAAGGCAGAGTCAGGGAAATCTGAGAAATGCCAAAGCATAAATTATAAAATTAATGATCAGTCCAGATTTTCTAAGTAGCCTGGGGAATGACATGATATATAATATGAAAAAAATACAAACAGATAAAAATGCCATTGAAAAATGCCTTTACCCCAGTTCTTCCCTTCCTACTCCAGGGGGAAGCACCACACTATGTGTTACTTAGAGAAAGATTCCTTCTCCATACCCCCTCCCAGGTTGTCCATTAAATTTGAGGTAATTCTGATTGAAGCAAAAAAGCACTTTCCCACAGTTGGCAGGAATATCTGCTGGTTCCAGTATTTCCAACATTACTTTAGACATAACATAGAGTGACATTGGGGAGCCAACATGGCAGAGTAATCAGTGAATCACTGTAACTCTCCAATATTCACTTCCAAATAACCATAAAATAGTGCCCCCAAACAAATCCTGGAACAACAGAACCAGAAAAAAGATTCTTTGAGCCTAAGAAACTTGGAAGATCAGCCAGAAAGGAAAGGTCTATCTCACTCAAGTAAAAGGGTAATGTAGTCCAGAACAGGAAGCATTCCAGCAAGCCAGCAGGAAGCCCCTACCTCAGCAAATCAAAGGGAGATCCTGAGTCCCAGTGTGGTGGAGCAGTCAAATGCCAACCTCAAGAGCTTCCACATGCTGCAGCATAGCCAGGAGAACTGACAGATTCAAGCTCAGAACTTCCACTTGCTTCTGCATAGCCCTGGGCAAACAGGCAACCTCCAGTGGCCAGACCTCCCTGTGCTTCAGCATAGCCCCAGCAAAAAAGATAGAGCCAACCCTAAGGGTGGCTAAGCAAGCCTATATCTGCCAGCACCAGGTTGCCATGTGCTTCAGCATAGCTCCAGGCAGACAGGCTGCCTCTAGGAGCCAGATTGCCAAGTACTTCAGTGTGGTCCTGGGGAAGTGGAGAAATACCCCACTGACCTCAGCACATGCCATACACCAGTACTAGGACCCCAGCTCAGAACCAGCTAAGCTGCCAGACCCAATGACCTCCGACAGTGCCAGACACCCCTCCACACTGCCCTGTCAGTACAGCATCAGACACAAGGATTCCCCATGGGCTTCAGGGAAACATCAGTGCAACACCAAGTAAATAACCATGGCTTAAAGTGCCTGGCACAAGAACCCTGAGATAGTGCCCCTTCCACTTCTGGAGCAGAGTTCAAATTTAAAAGAAAGGAAAAAGGCCAAAAAAGATGAGCAAAAAACAACAAAAGAGAATCTGATCATAGAAAGTTATAATGGGGACAGGGAAGACCAAGACACAAACTCAGTAAATGGCAACAGTGTCAAAATACCTATAGGTAAAACCTCAAAGAAAAATGGGAAGTGATCTCAAGCCTAGAAAGAACTCCTGAAAAAGCTCCAAAAGGAGCTAAACATCATGTAAGAGAGGCAGAAGAAGAACTGGGAGAAGAAATGAGAGCAATGCAAGAGAAGTAAGAAGAAAGAGTCAACAGCTTAGAAAAAGAAAACTGCTTAAAAAGTATAATTGGCCAAATGGAAAAGGAAGTACAAAAGCTAACTGAGGGAAGCAACCTCTTGAATGTAAGAATCAGTCAAACAAATTCAAAAGAATGAAAAGTTAGAAGAAAATGTAAAATACTTCACCGAAAAAACAACTGACCAGGAAAATACATCCAGGAGAGACAATGTCAGAATCGCTGGACTACCTGAAAGCCATAATCAAAAGGAAGACATGCACAGGATCTTTCTAGAAATTATCAAGGAAAACTGCCCTAATGTCCTAGAATCAGAGGGTAAAATAGATATTGAAAGAATCTACCATCACTTCAGGAAAGAGATCCCAAAACAAAAACTCCAAGGAACATTAAAGCCAAATTTCAGAACTCTCAGGACAAGGAAAAAATATTGTAAGTGGTCAGAAAGAAACATTGCACTTATTGAGGAGTCATAATCAGGATTAGAAGCTAGAGCATTAAAGATATCAAGGAATATCATGACTATGATATTCTGGAATGCAAAGAAACTAGGACTTAACCAAGAATCACCTACCTGGCTAAATTAGGCATAATACTTTAAGGGGGAAAATCATTTTTCAATGAAATAGAAGGATTTCAACCTTTCATAAGGGGAAGACTAGAACTGTACAAAAAAAATTGATTCCCCAGTTGACAAATGGTCAAAAGGATATGAACAGGCAGTTTTCAGAGGAAAAATTAAAACTACCTATAGTCATACGAAAAAAATGCTCTAAATCACTATTGATTAGAGAAATACAAATCAAAGCAACTCTGAGGTACCATATCACACCTATCAGATTGGCTAACATGACAGAACAGGAAGATAATAAATGTAGGAGAAGATATGGGAGAGTTGGAACACTAATTCATTGTTGGTGGAGCTGGGAGCTGATCCAACCATTCTGGAAGGCAATTTGGAACTATGGCCAAAGAGCTACAAAAATGTGCATGGCCTTTGACCCAGCAATATAACTTCTAGGACTGTATCCCAAAGAGATCATAAAAATGGGGAAGGGTCCCACATGTACAAAACTATTTATAGCAGCTACCTTGAAAACAAAACAAAACATAACACAAGAGAAAATAGTCTGCTTCCTTCTACAATCCAGTTCCATAGTTCTTTCTCTGGATGTGGAAGGCATTTTGCCTCAAGAGTCCATTGGAAATTTTTTAGGTCCTTGCATTGCTGTGAAGGGCTAAGTCTACCAGAAAAATTCCTCACATATTGTGGTTGTTGTTGTGTACAAAGTTCTCCTGGTTCTGCTCCTTTCACTCAACATCAGATCATATAAGTCCTTTCAGACTCCTCTGAAGTCTTCCTGTTCATCATTTCTTATAGAACAAAAGTATTCCATTACGTTCATATACCACAGCTTATTCAACTATTCCCCAATTGATGGGTATCCCCTCAATTTCCAGTTTTTGGTCACTGCAAAGAGAGCTGCTATAAATAGTTTTGTACATGTGATTCTAGAAAACTGAAAACAAATTAATTTATTAAAAAAATTAAAAAAAAAATTGACCTCCATTATTAAGACCAAAGAGAAGCCTATAAAAGTAGAAAGGGTAGAGAAAACATAAGGGATTCAATGGATCTGAACTGTTTACATCCCTACATGGAAAGATGATACTTGTAATTCTTAAAAATTGTACCACTGGGAGAGGACTCTGGGAAGATGGTAGAGTAGGTCAGAAAACTTTCAGCTCTCCAAATTTCCTCCACAAAAAACACAGAAAATCACCTCACAGCAGCAGAAATTAACATGGACTAAAGCAATTGTTCCCCTAAGATAGTTTGAGAAGACCCTAGAAAAGGCCAGATTCTCTAGGAGTGGAAGTTTGGTCTGAATGAAGTGCAAACACTTCTAGGGCAACTCTGCAGAATCAACAAACAAGTCCTGGGCACAGTTAGGTTGAAAGGCAGCCTCAGCCATAGAGACTTTCATCTCCCAAACAGTTTAGGGCAGGGAAGGGCTGACTACTGAGTGAGAGGAGATTAAAGGGCCTTCCGCTGTTTAGGGATACCAAGCACAGCTGCGTTGACCAATACCTCCTGGTCTGTGTTTGTCATGGAGAAGGAGCTAGTACACACCTGATGAGTACAGTAGGGAGAAGCAAGAATCCTGTTTCTTGTGGGCACTTGCAGGAGAGCAAAATCTCTGGTTTCAGTTCCAGGGCAGAGAGGACAGCTGTGATTGGCAGCCATAGGAGGAACCACAGGGAGCAAGATCATTCGTGGGAAAATGTGGCTGGAGGAGTGGAGAGGATAGCCTAAGTTTGGTCTCTGAGACAGACCTCAGAAAATAACTTAAGAAGGACCTGAGACTTGGGGGCATCATTCCCCATACTTCAAGACTACAACTTGATTATACTAATAGCTGCTAAAAGCAAACTAAAGCAGTAAGTAAATATTAAGATGAGTAAGTAAAGGAGAAAGAAAAAGAGGGAACTATATATATATATTATACATACATACATACATATACATAGAAGTTTACAAAAGTCTTCTAAATTCAGAAGGAAATGAGGGCAATGGGATGGAGTGGGGGGACAGGAAAAGGAAGTGATTCTTAGAGGGTTTGGTAAGTTAAGGAAGAGGAAGGCAGGAAGCAGTTAGAAATAAAGCAGAGGAATGAGGAGGGCTAGGGTAAATAGGGTGAGAAGGATGCAAGGGAAAATCGGAAAATACACAAGAAATTGTGCCATAGAATGCTAATGGGATGAATTTACCCATAAAACAGGAATGGAGAGCAGTTTAAACATTTGAATTCAGCAATATGTTGCTTTCAGGAAACATGAAAAAAATGAGAGAGATATACACAGAGATAAAATAAAAGGCAGGAGTAGAATTCAGTAAGTACAAAAAGCAGGGATAGTAATCGTGATCTCAGACAAAGTTAAAATAGATTTAATAAAAAATGGAAAATAGAGAAACTACATTGTGTCAGCAATGTTATTCAGTTTTTTTTATCATTTAAAATACCTAGACAATATCAAATACCTGAGTATATACCTGCCAAAATAGACACAGGAACTATATGAACATATACATGCAACACTTTTTATACTAATAAACTCAGATCTAAATCGTCAAATTAATATTTATTGTTCACGGGCAGGTAAAGTCAATATAATTTTTAAAATGACAATTTTTCCTAACTAATCTATTTATTCAAGGTCATCCCAATTAAATTATTTTAAAAAAAATTTACTGAGCTCAAAAAAATAATGACAAAGTTCATTTGGAAGAACAAAATGTCAGGAACTTCAAAGAAATCAATGAAAAAAAGATGTAAAGGAAGTAGATTCAACAGTATCAGACCTTAAACTATATTATAAGGTGACAGTATTTTTGAAGTGTTAAAAGGATAATTTTGATTATGTTAAATTAACATGTTCTTGTATAAATAAAACCTAAGAAGCCAAGAATAGAAGGCATCCAGAAAATTGGGGAAAAACTTCCATAGACAATCTCTCAAATAGGATGTGATTGGGTTGGAGTATTCCCAAAATGATGAGCTGGGTGATTTATAAATACATGGAAAACTTGGACTTATGAAGAAAGATGCTATCTACCTTCAGAGAAACAGATGATAGGAGAAAGTAAGTATAGTATGGTCTTACATACATGTATCTATGTGTATGTTTATAGATATATGTGTATATGTGTGTATACGTACACATACTTAACTATAGTTTTCTTTAGGATGGTGAGGGGAGGGAGGGGAAAAGATAAAGTAAAAAGTACCCAGCAAAGAACAAAAGAAAACCAAAAAGGAAACAAAGAAAAGCTGAACAGCTTTGAAAATGATATGTAGTATTTATAGATTTTCTTGAAATGGAAATTTATTGTATTATACTGAATTCTTTCATATGGTTTACTATGTACATTACATTTTTTCCTTTTTCTCATTTTGCATTTATTTTAAATTTAAAAAATTACAAAATATATTGTACCACTAATATTATAGCAAGAAGAATATACATAGACAGAGGGTACAGGTATAAGGTTAATTTGAGGGAATGACATTTAAGAAATAATTAAGGGGTGAGAAAGAAGAGACACTGGGTGCAAAAAGGAGGAAAGAGGTAGAATGGGGTAAATTATTTTACATGAAGAGGCACAGAAAACCTACTCCAGTGGAGGGAAAAATGAGAGGGTGGGTGATGGGCATCACTTGAATTTTGCACTCATCAGTAATGGCTCAAAGAGGGAATAATATACACAATCAATTGAACATAGAAATCTATTTTCACCTACAAGAAAGCAGGAAAGGAGGAGATTAAATAAAGGGGGGACTGACAGAAGAGAGGGCAGACTGGGAGAGGCAGAAGACATAAGGAAAACACTGTTGAGGAGGGAAAAGATGAAAAGAGAAGGAAAGGACAAACAGGAGGAAAAATAGGATGGAGCGAAATACACAGTAATTATAACTGTGAAGGTGAATGAGCTGAACTCTCCCATAAAATGGAAATGGATAGCAGAGTGGATCAAAAACCAGAATCCTATAATATATTGTTTATAAGAAACACACTTGAAACAGAGAGACACACAGAGTAAAGGAAAAAGGCTAGAGCAGATTCTATTATGCGTCAGCTGAAGCAAAAAATAAAAAGCAAGGGGTAGCAATCCTGATCTCAGACACAGCAAAAACAAAGATAGACCTAATTAAAAGAGATAAGGAAGGAAAGTATATCTTGCTAAAATGTATCACAGACAATGAAGTAATGTCAATGATAAAACATATGCACTAAGTGGTATAGCATCCAAGTTATTAAAGAAGTTAAGTGAGTTACAGGTTCATGACCAAACAAGAGATAGAGAACACTATAAAATGTAAAATAGATAATTTTAATTACCTTAAATAAAAGAGAAAACTTTTGCACAAACAAAACCAATGCAACCAAGATTAGAAGAAAAGCAGAAAAACAATCTTTACAGCAAGTGTCGCTGATAAAGACCTCATTTCTTAAATATATAGAGAAGTGAGTCAAATTTATATGTCTGCAAGTCATTCTCCAGTTGGTAAATGGTCATAGCATATGAACCGGCTGTTTTCAGATGAAGAAATGATCTAGATCTGTATCTATAGGCACATGAAGAAGTATTCTAAATCACTACTGATTAAAGAAATGAAAGTTAAAACAGCTCTGAAGTACCACCTCGCACATATCAGATTGGCTAATATGACAAAAAAATATGATAACTGTTGGGGGGAATGTGGGAAAGTTGGGACACTAATGTACAGTTGGTGGAGTTACGAACTGATTCAACCATTCTGGAAAGCCATTTGGAACTATGCTCAAAGGGCAACCAAACTACACATGCCCTTTGATTCAGCAATATCAATACTAGGTCTGTATCCCAAAGAGATAAAAATAAAAACAGAAAAGGATCTACATGTGCAAAAATATTTATACCAGCTCTTTTCATGATGGCAAAATATTGAAAACTGAGGGGATGTCCATCAATTGGGGAATGACTTTACAAACTGTAGTATATAAATGTATTGGAATACTACTGTGCAATAAGAAATGAACAGGCAGGTTTCAGAAAAACTGGGAAAAACTTGCACAAACTGCTGCAAAGAGAGGCAGGAAAACACTATATACAGTATCAGCAACATTGTATGATGATCAGCTATGAATGACTTAGCTCTTCTCATCTATATAATGAGTCAAGACAAGCAGAAAAGATTCATGAAGGAAAATGCTGTCCATGTCCAGATAAAGAACTGAACTCAATGCAGATTGAAGAATACTTTTTTTACTTACTTTATTCTTTTTTGTGTTTTTTCCTTTTGATCTGTTTCTTCTTTCACAACTGTGAGTAATATGGAACTATGTTTCATACGATAGCACATGTATAGTGTATATCAGATTGCCTACCATTTTGGGAAGAGGGGAGGGGAGGGAAGGAGGAAGGGAGAACAATTTGGAACTCAAAATCTCGTAAGACTGAATGCTAAAAATTTTCTTGACATGGAATTGGGAAAAAATAAAATATTATTAAAAAAAGTAAGAATAGAAAAGTGTCATAGAAGAGGTATAGGAAAGTCATTGATGATCTAAAGGAAAGTCTAGTAATATACAGGACCCCAGCTGAACTTACTTTCAAACGTGCAGTGGAAAGAGTTTTTGATTTAGAGTTAAAAGATTTGGGTTTAATGTAGACATGGCAACATGTTCACCTAAGAGCAATTGCCTAACCTCTTAAGCACCCGGTTTCCTCATCAGATGATCTTCAAAGTTACTTAAGGAACTCACATTTCTACGGTGTCTGAAGTTTTAAGGATCCGTCAAACTTTAAATCCATGATCTCACGGATTTCCCCTAGAACTTGCTTTTCCTTCTAACTTCATTTTTTTTTTTTAAACAGGTTATAATTCATCTTGTGTCCCTAATTCAAAACCCTGAAGTTAGCCTTGGCATTTTTCTCAAGTAACATGACTAAGGGGTGTCATAATCAGGCAGGTATTAATTAGGCCTTTTCAATTCCATCTCCATAAAATCTTTGCATTCTACACCATCCTCCCTATTCTTACTACTATCATCCTTTTATAGATTTTCATTAGCACCCACTGGATTATTGTGATAGCTTCTTTATAGATCTTGCCTCCAACTCCCCTTGCCTTTCCCTAGTCAAACACTGTCCTTATGCTGATAGTAGACTAAAGTTACTTTTTGATTTAAAACAGCTCAGGAATATCCAAAGTGGGATGTAAGTACCCAGGGTGGGTATGTGAAGCAAATATGGATCCTAGGGACTTGCTGCTCAAACACAACCAGTTTCTGGTAGAGGCCACTCTATCTGAGTAATTTCAGATATAGCAGGTTGGGCCTGCTTCCTCTCTCCTTACTCACCTACCTACCAAGTAGTGGTGTCTCAGTATATGCTTAACAACCATGTCTCTGAAAAAAAATAAAATATATGCTCAACACACTTAAGTTTAATCTGCATTATTAAATTTTTTTTCATCACTTCCTTAAGTCTAAGCAATCAACAAAATAATAAATCACACCCTGTTTTGTAGTTTGCTGATTTCCAAAGTATAAATGTTCACACAGAAAACTTAACAATTGGCTCTCCAGCACATCCCTGGTTCAGGTCAGCCCAGGAAGTGCTGGCCTGACCTGAGACTATTGTGGGGGGAGGGCACATTGGCAGAGGCAGCAGCAATGGCCAAGGAGGCTGATACTTAGGTCAAAGTACGGAATTAGTGAGGCTGTAGCTGCGACCATCAAGGCCAAAGTACCAGGTCCAGGGGAATGATGATTATCAACCAGAAAGCATTTATGAAATGCAGCCTATATGCCGTGCACTGTTCTCTGGGGACACAGAGATGAAAATGAAATAGACACAGATATGAAAATGAAATGAGGAATAGAGAGGCAGACAGACAAGCAAAGAAGTAGGTAGGTAGGTAGGTAGAAAGATAGATTAGATAGATAGACAGACAGACAGATATAGATAGAGTAGATAAAAATAGGTAAAAAGTTAGGGAGAGAGGGGGTGAGATGAGGCGTACAAATCTTAGCAAGCAAAAGAATCCCAACTCTCAAGGAAGCCCATATGTATACACTGAAGGCAGGAATTATTTCATTTTTGTCTTGGCCTAATACAGTGTTTTTCATCTAAATGCTTAATAAATGCTTGATGAATGTGGGGAGGTTTCTGTTTCCATTCTCTAAGTTCCTGGAGGGCAGGAACCCTGTCATAGCCACATGTCCTTGTTGTATTGTGTTGTGTTTTATGGGTCAACATCCATCCTAATGTCTATAGGGATACTTTGGTCGAATTTGGAGTTAGGAGTGACCTCAAACGTCATCTAGTGAAGCCTCCTGATTGTACAGTTGAGGAAATTGAGGCCTACAAAGGTTTAAATTCTTTAAAGTCACACAACTAGTATATAACAGAATTAGGATTTGTATCCACACCTTGTGATCCCACATTCTGTGGGATTTAAATTAATTTGTTATATAAATATATATTATATTATTATAATTAATTAAAAAAAATTAATTTAAAAATGTGTTTTACAGTATGTATTAATATTATATGTATTTGAAATACATGTATTATAATAGCTGACTTTGAATAGTACATTACAAAGCCCTTTGCATATATTATCTCATTTGATTTTCACAACAAGCTTGTGAGGTAGGTGTTATTATTAGTCACAACTTATAGGTGAGAAAAATGAAGCAGAGAGAGATTTGCCCACAGTCACACAGATAACTTCTGAGGCAGGATTTGAACTTAGATGCTCCTGACTCCAGTTTTTATGTTCTATGTATTACACCACCTGATTCCTATTGTACACATACATGGAGCGCGCACACACACACACACACACACACACACACAAACAAACACACATATACTTGGTGTCCCAAAAGTCTTACAGCAGTTTAAAGCTACAAAAGACACTTGTTTGCACATATGTAGCATGATAAGATCTTACTACAGGAATTTAGTAGAAGGCATATGTAATATAAAATATGTAAAAGTATATAATGTTATATGATACAGCGTATATACACATTTGCGTATCTATGTATAGCTATTTGTACATATAGGTATCTTTGTGTGTATATATATCCACATGTATATATTTCATATATATGCTTGTGAATACATGTATGTATACAACTATATGTACACAAGTTCTATTGGATCTTATAAAAAGAAAAAAGATTTTAAGTGTGTTCCAGCAATGAATGGTGCATTTATTCTCTGAGGCCCAGCTGACCCAACTCCTCACTAGAGATAATTTTTTGGCCACAATAATTCATAAAGAATATATACAAAGATCCAGAGGGCTTTCATACTACAATGGTAAGGGTACTTTGATAAAATCGCTGATCCTTAAAATGTTACAGTATATTTCACATACATACATGCACACACACGTACATACACTCACACCCCCTAATATTTGACAGATGCATTATCAAAGAAATACTTTTCTGACCTATGACATTGTTCTCTGAGAACATTCATCTTTACATTTCCTTGCATCTCTTTGTAGTTCTTTGAATATTTTTTCTCATTTATAATTTATCAAATAATTCCCACAGAGGTAGGAGCCCTGAAATTCAAAACACAAGCAAAAAAAATGTGCACTTGGGTACACAATGCAACCAATGAAAAAGAAAAAAAAAACTTCACATTTCTCTAGACATTTGAAGGGCTTTATACCAAATCATTTTTATCTTTTGTAAGAAGAAGAGATGTTCTTTGAAGAAATGGAAAAACCTCTTCCCCCTATAGATGACTTAGTACTTAGCTAGCATGCCAGTAAAAGCCACATTGGATCTCTGCAAATACTCCCCCAAATTCTTGTTATTTTAGTATTTTTTTTTTGAGGGGGAAGATTTGAAAATGGGAAAGGGAGAGAGATAGTGTTATTAGTAAACTGCTATGAGAATAGTGGATTTGCTAGTGTGGAACCAGAAAGTGGAAACATGAAGCAGGAGTGAACTTGAGATTTAGTACAGAAACAGGCTTAGCCGTGGTAACAAACAGCATAAGAAGCCTAGTTGGATGGAAGGCATAATTCAACCAGATGAATATGGGACTGACCAGATTTAATCTTTTTGGTTGGTGGGAAAGAAGAAATAGCGTGACATGTAAAGCAGTAATGAGAAACGGGAAGAAGCTGAGATGTAATTTTTATCCTAGGAACTTTGTGATTTAACTAGAGACAAGCTCGCAGAGGAACTAAAACAAAGGAAGTCTTAAAACATATTGAGCCATGTATTCATCAGTCTACAAAGGCTTAGATACATTTAGGCTAACTTGGAAGGACTGAGGACCAGTGAATGAAATTCATTGGCTTAACCACCTCTAAGCCAAACTTTAGAGAAGGCAAAAGTTCTCCAGGCTGTAACCAGCAAAGATCCATGACAACAGCATCAAATATGCTCTCCAATGGATGCTTGTAGTTCTACATAAGGAGGATCCCAACCAAAATCATTTTACTAAAATTCACTTGATCTGAATTGAAATAATTTGAGTACTTCCTCTCCGAAGCCTTATCCCACATCTGCCAATTTTCTCTACTGACAGTGAGACATTCTATGCCTCTTGCTTCCCAGGGGATGGAACAGAAAATTTAAAAATGTTTAATAAAAAAAAATTGAGAAGTACAGACTGAGAGCCACTTGTTTGTCTGTAAAGCATTCATGAGAATTATGGGGGTAACTAACTTCCCCTGCTATCCTTTATTTCCTTAAAGCGAACTCCTCCTCATCAATTAAAGTAACTTGGGTAGTTGTTATTGGATGTTGTTGGGGCACTCAGAGCACTGGCAGTTCAGTTTATTAGAGATGGTGTTGCTGATCTTTTTTTAAAAGAAGCTCTCACTTTCCACTCTATTCAGGTGACATGTTTGGGACTGACAGGTGGTTTTAGTTTTAGGCAAATATCTATCAGTTTTTTTCTTCTTGTAAATTTGTTAAAATAAGAAGGGAGAATTAAAAGCATAAACAAGGGGAAAGGGAATAGAGGGAAAGACACAGATAGTAATCATAACTGTGAGTGTGAATGGCATAAACTCTCCCATAAAATGGAGATGGATAGCAAAATGGATTAAAAACCATAATCCAATGATATGTTGTTTAGAAGAAACACATTTGAAACAGAGGCATACACACAGGGTAAAGGTAAAAGATTGGAGAAGAATATTTTGTGCTTCAGCTGATGTGAAAAAAACAGGGGTAGCAATCCTAATCTCAGACAAGCAAAAACAGAAATAGATCTAATCAAAAAAGATAAGGAAGGAAACTATATCCTGCTAAAAGGCACCATAGACAATAAAGCAATTTCATTACTAAACATATATGCTCCAAGTGATGTAGCATCCAGATTCTTAGAGGAGTTAAAGGAGTTACAGGAAGAAACAGATAGCAAAACTATAATAGTGGGGGACCTCAACCTCCCCTTTTGTAAACTTGATAAATCTAACCTCAAAATAAAAAAGAAAGAAGTTAAGGAGGTGAATAAAACTCTGAATAAGGTAGATATGATAGATCTCTGAAGAAAACTGAATGGGGATAGAAAGGAATATACCTGTTTCTCAGCAGTACATGGCATATATACAAAAATTGACCATGTACTAGGACATAAAAGCCTCACAATCCAGTGCAGAAAGGCAGAGATAGTCAATGCATCCTTCTCAGATCATAATGTAATAAAAATTATATGTAATCAAAGACCATGGAAAGATAAACCAAAAATTAGTTGGAAACTAAATAATCTAATCCTAAAGAATGAGTGGGTTAAACACCATATCATAGAAACAATCAATAACTCATTCAAGAGAACGCCAATAATGATACAACCTGCCAAATCTTATGAGATGCTGCAAAAGCAATTCTTAGGGGAAGATTTACACCTTTAAATGCCTACATGAATAAAATAGAGAAAGAGGAGATCAATGGATTGGGCATGTAGCTGAAAAGGCTCAAAAACGAACAAATTGAAAATCTTGAAGTAAATACCAAACTAGAAATAGTGGAAGCCAAAGGAGAGATTAATAAAATTGAAATTAAGAAAACTATTGAATTAATAAATAAGAGTTGGTTTTATGAAAAAAACCCAATAAAATTGATAAACCTTCAATTAATTTGATTTTAAAAAAGAAAAAATACCCCAAATTACCAATATCAAAAATGTAAAGGGTGAACTAACCTTCAATGAGGAAGAAATTAAAACAATAATTAGAAATTACTTTGCCCAACTGTATGCCCATAAATTCAACAATCCAAATGAGATGGATGATTATTTTAACAGCAATAAATTGCCCAGATTAACAGAAAAGGAAGTTGAGTACTTAAATAACCGCATCTCAGAAAAGGAAATTGAACAAGCCATCAATGAACTCCCTAGGAAAAAATCTCCAGGGCCAGATAGATTCACAAGTGAATTCTATCAAACCTTTAAAGAACAGTTAATTCCAATTCTATATACACTATTTGGGAAAGTTGCCGAAGGAGTCCTACCAAATTCATTTTATGTTACAAATATGGTTCTGATATCTAAATCAGAAAGAACCAAAACCGAGAAAGAAAATTATAGACCAATTTCTCTAATTAATAGAGATGCAAAAATTTTAAATAAGATATTAGCAAAAAGAATACAGCAAATTATCATGAGAATAATTCATTATGATCAGGTAGGATTTATACCAGGAAAACAGGGCTGGTTCAATATTAGAAAAACTATTAGCATTATTGATCATATCAACAAGAAAACTTGACAGAAATCACATGATTATCTCAATAGATGCAGAAAAAGCTTTTGACAAAAATAAATTTTTGTTGATTTCTTTTGTTTTTACATTGCTTTCATTATTTCTGAGGGGAAAAAAAACATATCTTCCATTTCCCCCTGAATCCTCTCCTGTGGCAAAGAAAAATAAGCAAAAATATCTAATAGTTACTGGATCTGATTAAATGAATACAGTTTTCTGGTCTAGTAGTTCCCTCCCTCTCTGTCATGAGGAAGAGGCATATTTTTTTATCTCTTTTCTGTGATCATTATTGGTTTTTTATTTACTCAGAGTTTAACTTCCTTCTTGTGATGTTTTCATGTTGTTTTTGTGCAAATTATTCTTTTGGTTCTGCTTATCTCACTCTGCATCACTTCATGTAAATCCCCCATGTTTCCCTGGATTCCTGATATTCATTCTTTGTTACCGCACAATAATAGTTTATTATTTTAATGTGCCACAGTTTTTTTAATCTATCTCTTATCTAATGAGTGTTTATTTAATTTTCAGTTCTTCACCACCACAAAAGTACTTATAACACAAACATCAATATATATATACTTTGGCATATTAAATCTTTATATCTGTCTTTGAAATCCTTAAGATATGTGATCAGTACTGAGTCAAAAGGTATAAATAATTTAGTCACTTTTCTTGCATAGTTCCAAAACTATCTCCAGAATGGTCAGACAAATTCACAGGTCCACCAAAAATGGATTAGTGTGACTTTTCTCAGGGCTCTTCCACAATTGATCATTTCAGCTTTTTGTTGTCTTTGCCAATTTATAGTGTGTTTAGTGCAACCTCAGAGTTGTATTACTTTGCATTTCTCATACCATTAGTCATTTAGAGCATGTTTAACATTGCCATTAGCAGTTTGTAATTTTTCTTTTGGACACTATTCATTTCCTTTGTTTATTTGCAGAGAAATGGAAGTACTGCAGGGAGATGAACCCAGGATTTTTTCTTTATTTTGGCTCTCACTGATTGGCCAACAATAGGCTCCAGCCCAAGCCTCATTTGGTCATTGTTTGCACTCTGATGGTTCAGAGTGAGTGTAAATAGCAATTGTTTGTGTTTTGACTAGAAACCCTGAGGTTTTTCCTCTGTCAGATTGATTTTTTTGACTTGGTGAAAGAGGCCATTTTTTGCCTCATTTTTTACTTAGCCTTAATCACTGAATGGGCATTACCTTAGACAAACTGAGACCTAGGAAAGATCTTAGCTTAAAAAGGACAACATCTCCCATTGGATCTGGGATATCTCCAGTTATCCTGCTCTATATATTGTCACTGGACCTAGATGACTCTGTGATGCTGGTGATGTTGCACAGCCCTGTCTCACTTAAATCCATTTCACTTGCAAGTCATGACAACACCTTCTTGATTTCATGATCCTCTTCAAGATTGTAAGACAGCAACAGATGGGAAACAGCTCTTCTTCTTGTGCTGTCATGTCTGACTCCTTGAACTGTAGCCTACCAGGCCCTTCTATCCTCCACTATTTCTTAAAGTCTATCCAAGACCATGTTTATTCATGATATTATTTATCCATTTTATCCTCTGCAGTCCCTTTTCCTTTTTCCTCCATTCTTTCCCAGCTTCAGGGTTTCCAGGGTACTTAAACTTCAGCATTTGACCTTTCAGTGAATCATCTGAATTAATTTCTCTGAGTATTGATATGATCTCCTTGCTATGCAAGTGACTCTCAAAAATCTCCAGCACTACCATTCAAAAGCTTTAATTCTGTGGTACCCGACTTTTCTCATAGTCCTGCTCTCACAGTTATACATTGCTATTAGAAAAAATCCTCCTAGCTTTGACTACATGGACCTTTGTCCATGTAGGCAAAATGATGTCTCTGCTTTTTAGTACGCTACCTAGATTTGCCATCACTTTCCTTCCAAGGCATAACTATTTTTTAATTTCATGGCTATAGTTGCTGTCTGCAATGATCTTTGAGCCCAAGAATGTAAAATCTGACAATACTTCCATTTCTTCTCCCTCTATTTCCCAGGAAGTGATGGGATTTGTCAACTCTTTTTTTTTTTGGATGTTAAACTTCAGGACAGCTTTTAAACTCTCCACTTTCACCCTTATCAGGAAGCTTCTTAATTCCTCTTCACTTTCTGCCATTAGAGTGCTGTCATCTGAATATCTGAGATTTTAATTTTTATATTTCTCCCAGCAACCTTAATTCCAGCTTCTACACCCACATACAAATTCCTCAGGAATGCAGGAGTAGGATGATCTGGTGTTCTCATCTCTTTGAGGACTTGCTGCAGTTTTTTGTGATCCCCATAAAGGTTTTGGTATAGTCATCAATGAAGCAGCATAGATAGTTTTCTGGTTCTCTCTTACTTTTTTTTCTTGTTCTTACAGCTAGGTGGCACAGTTGATAGAGCACTGGGGTTGGAATCAGGAAGACTTTTCGTCCTGAGTTCAAATATGACCTCAGACACTTACCAGCTGTGTGACTCTGGGCAAGTCATTTAACCCTGTATACCTATAAAATGAACTGGAGAAGAAATTGGCAAACCACTCCAGTATCTTTGCCAAGAAAATCCCAACTGAGGTCATCAAGGGTAGGAAACTCCCTGTATATATCTTTGACATAGGACTTTTCTCATTCTGCAAATGATTGACCCTCTTACTTTTTCCTTTTTCTTTGTATTTTTGTTCCACCAAAAGTTTATATGTATATGTGTATGTGTGTATGTGTGCGTGTATAATCAAAATGTCCTATTTTGTCTTTTATCTTCTTGTTTGCCAAAATTCTCCTTCTTAGGGATGACACCAAAATCTTTGGTACCAACTTCATCATGTTTTCACTAGAGTTGATGCAGCTGGTAAAATCTTTTTAAAAATGCTCCTGTTTATCACCCTATCCAATATGTTCTTAACTCCTGTTTGGCTTAATCTTATGGCAAACATCTGACTAATTCAATTTTTAAAACACTCTAATTGGTTGTTTAGTATTGTGTAGACAATATGACTGGACGAGTTACTGTACTTTCCACATTTCAGCTAATTGTTATGGTACTGCGCAGGGTCCCAAACTTGATATCCAGACAAATTGAGGTAGGAAGACCCTAAACTGAGCACCATACTTGAAGCCTGTAGATCACTAGTGTAGAACAGATCCCTAGTAACTAATTAGTCAAATTAAAATAAGTAAATCCCATCAAAGAAGTCCTCATCTCTAAGATTTAATGTCCTTCCCTGATAAGCTTATTTCTTGCCTTAGTTGTTTATTTACATTCATTTAGGAAACTACTCTTTTGGGGCAGGGGAGAGAATGGCTCCATTTTTATGTTTTCTCCATGAGTAAATATTCTATTGACAATGGACATTTTTAATTGTTGTTAAAAAATCACCCTCACTAGCTCTTCTGTCTCCCTCTTGGTGCTAAGCCGGTGTTTCTCTATGATAAAAAAATGGAGAATTGGCTTTTGCTTTGCATTTATTATTTAATCTAATGAATATGAAGTCTTTCACAGATTCAGGATAGTAGCTAATAAACATTTATTAAGTATCCACTGTGTGCCAGATACTGCACTAATCACGGAGGATACAAAGGAAGGAAAAAGACAATCCTTGCTCTCAAGCCACTTACCTCTAATGGATAAAGACCAGTCATAATCATTGGATAGTGGCCCTCCTGAGTCACCAGAAAATAAAGCTTCTTTCAATGAAAATATTTTCAATGGGGAAGCAATTTGGAGGATCTTGTTTGTCTGTTTTTCAGGGGCAGATATTTATATTCTAAGCTTTGGTCCAGTAAAATGCTTATTTGTATTTATTCTATGTCTACTACATGCATAGTTAAGGGGTTGGGCTTGGTCTCAAGTATAGTTTTGCAAAGGAGTCCCTGTTTCATATTACATTGTCTAGAAATATCGTCATCCCCAGAAACGTGTTCCTCTCTTTTTTCTGGTCTCTCCTTGGGTGGTACCTACACTTTCGTTATGTAGTAGTGTCAGTTTGTCAGTGATGCAGTTTGGTAAGTACTAACTATATTACTGTAATAGTGCTGCTATAGAGATATCAGAGTTTTTACTATTATGATTTATGTAATTACTTGACAGTACATATGTTTAGTGCATTTGCCTCTCAAAGCTTTCTGTTTACATCTCTCCCTTCCCACAGTGTGGGCAGGGTGATGAATTGTTATTGCCTCTGGAGAAGCTCTCAGTGTTCCCTACCATTCTTCCCAAGTCAATTTATCCCAGAAAACCCTGGCCCATCTCCAAGATTACTCCAGTCCTTGGTCTTTATCCAGTTTGACATAAACATGTAGCATTTACAAGTGGATAAAACATTTGGGGAGGTGGGGTTGCTCCTTATCTTGTTTGGTTAGGCTTGGATAAGTAGAGCATCTTGGGAAACCATGTCAGATGCCATCAACATTTTATAATTGCTATATTTACAGTGAAAAAGCTAAATGAGCTCCTGAAAACATGTATTTGGAAGTAGGTTTTAGAAAGCTAAATAGTGCAGATCTTTCAAAGATTTTCAACAACTAAAACTTCTTTATAGGTGGGAGAAGAATGTATAGAGAGACAGAAAGGTTATTCAAAATCATTCAAACAATGGGTAAAATACAACACTAAAGCTAAGGGGGTTTCCTATTGACATAAATAAAGTCAGGAATATACACTAAATAGGTAGAATATAATGATTTGCCTCCTTTTCTTAGCTTTCCTTCTGCCACAGATTCATTTGGGTGGCAAGCCAAGGAGATTATTGGGAAATTCAATCCCCAATCTGATACTTTTCTGGGGGACAAGGACTGCAGCAGATGAAAGATGTTAAAAAGAAAGCATTGTTTTTGGGATGTTGCTCAGAGATTCTAAGCTGAAAAGTCATTGGCAGCTGTGGAAATTCTGGCAGAAAAAGGGTTATTATGATGTGAAAGGATCTTAGAGAAGATTAATGTGGGAGGATCTAAGAACTGTTGAGTCCCATAGTGTGGAATAGTGTCAACAAATCAAGAAGTACTTTTTATGTTCCATGTACTGTGCTAACCAGTGGTGATACAAAGAAAGGCAAAAACAGACCCTATCCTCAAGAATCTTACAATGTAGTAGGGGACACAACATACAAACAACTATGAATGAATAAGCTACATACAGGATAAATTAGAAATAACCAAAGAAAGGCACTAATATTAAGAGAGATCAGGAAAAGCTTTGGTAAAAGATGGATTTTAGCTGAAATTTCAAAGCCTGTGGGGAGAGGATTTCAGGCATGGGTGACAGCCAATGAAATGCTCAGAGTGGGGAGATCTGAAGAAAATCAAGGAATTGAGTGTCATGGGATTGTAAAGTACAGGGAGATGAGCACATTTTAAGGTTGCAAAGCTACAAATTGGCGGTGAACCATTTTGGTGATTGAGAAGGCATTATAAGTGATGAAAGACCACAGATCCTTCAGAGTTTCTAGAATCCAATTTTTTAATGCTAAAAAATTTATGAAATGTAAGGAGTATGACCTTATAACTTCCATTCAAAACTAAGTATAAAATTGAGAATCTCAGCAAAGAAACTAATTGAGATGATGAGAAGTTTCAGTAAAGCAGCATAATACCAAGTAAATACATGAATATTATCAGCATCTCTACATAGTACAAACAAAGTCTGGGAAGAAATGATCAAAGAAATTTCATTCAAAATAACTACAAAAGACACTAAACATCTGAGAGGTAACATGAAAAGAAGCATAGAAGACTGATGTAGTTATAGAAGGTGTGGTAAAATGAACAGAGAATTGAACCTAGAATCATAGACCTGAATTCAAATTGGGTAAATTCACTGAACCTCTTTGGCTTCAGTTTCCTCGTATGTAAAATGGAGTTGAGCTAAATGATCTCTATTCCTTCCAGAACTATTTTAGCCTAGCAAAGTTTGTCTTTTATTGGCTGGGTGAGGTTGCTTATAGTCTTTGGTTATGACTAAAGATTTATTAGTAGGTTCTTATCAAGAAGAAGCTTTTTAGCTGTTGCCTCATAGGAGACAGAAACTGAGATATTCAGTAGGTGGTCCTCTGAGAAGAAACTCAGAATCTAGTCACAAAGAGAAGCTTAGTAATCATATACACAATAGAGATAACCAACTGGGACCAACAGAGCAAGATGCAGCAGAAATGTGTTCAGCAATGATGACAGACTCAGCAGCAGCCATGAAACCAGTTACCACCATGAACGGCAGCAGCCGTAGCATACTCTGAGGCCAGTAACCCAAGTTACTGAGAGCAAATGAGAGAGAGAGAGTAGCAAAGAATAGCATGAGGACATTACCAGAGGACACTGGCAACCCTGTAGCTTTGGAGGACTCAGTCAGCCCTCTACACATGTATGTCAGCCACATGTGTTCCTTAGATATGTGCCCTTTTTTATGTGTGTACTAAGTATGGTTGTAACCTGACCACATGTATTCTCTATGTATATGCTCCGTATGGGATCCCTCTTTATAGCTACTCTTCTCATCACATTCATGTGTGTGTGTTTGTATGTGTGTGTGTCTTGTATGTATGTATTTGTCAGTTTGTTAATTAGCAAGTATACATTAAATGCTTATTATGTGGCAGATAGCATATTAAATGCTGCATAGATAAAAGTTTTTTTCTTGAGATCCTTTCCCTCAAAGACCTCACAATCAAATGAATGTCGAAAACATGCAAACAACTGAGCAAATAAGATACATACATGTAAATGAATGGTGATTTCAGAGAGAAGGCACTTCTGTGTGTGAAGGAGAGTGCCTGGAGAGGTAGGAGTGGGGACTGGGAAAGATCTCCTGCAGAAAGTATGATATGAGTTAAGTCTTGAAGGGAGCCCGGGAAGTTTAGGGGTCAGAGGTGAGGAGGATGACCCTTTTAGGCATAAGGAGCAGCTAATGAACAGGCACGTAGGTGGGAGATTTAGTGTCTTGTGCAAGAAACAGTTAGAAGGCCAGTATTGCTGGATTCACAGAGTATGTAAAATGTCAGAAGACTGGAAAGTTAGAGAGGAGCCTTTGTAAAGTTCTTTAAAAACTAAAGTGAGAATTTTTCTGTTTGATTCTGCAGGTAATAAGAATAACTGGAGTTTATTGAGTGTGGTAGTGATGAGTTAGGGTAACATTGTCAGACCTGTGCTTTAGGAAGATCTCTGGCTGCTGAGTGGAGGATGAATGGCAGGGGGTAGAGATAAAAGGAAAAGGAATGCACCGTTTGGTTGTGTGAGTGAAGAGAAGGGGATGTTTATGAGACATTGTGAAGGTAGAAACGATAAGACTTGTCAACAGACTAAATATGTGGAGTGTTGAAAGGGAGAAACACATGGTGACACCAACATTTCAGGCCTGGGTGATGATGGTGGCTTTTACCTTTTTATGGAAGCTCAGAAGAGGGAGAGGTTTTGGGGAAAAGATAATGAATTTTGTTAGACACATCAATCTGGGAATTATCTGCATAGGGATGATAAATGACCACATGGTTAATTATCTTCAAGTGAGATAGTGTGGAGGGAGAAGTGAAGGGAGCCCAGGACAGAGTCTCTGGGTACACCCACACTTAGCAGGCATAGTATGGATGAAGAATGAGCAAGGGAGACTGACATTACAACTCAAGATCCTCAAGGGAAAGAAATATCTTTTTCTCCTATGTAATCCCAGGACTTCACACAGTGTCTGGCACATAGTAAATACTTCCTAAATGCTTGTTGACTTGAAAATGAATGGGGTATAGTTTAGATTATTGGAAATCTGGGATATTTTTCTTCCCTTGACTCCATTAATATTTTTCAGTGTTCTTTGGAATTCTATTTCAAAAATACCAATGCCTGACTCTTCTCTTAAGTGCAATCAGCATAAATTTGATAGCCATTCCTCACTCGGAACACGAGATATGTTGATCTCTTTGAAGCTGCTGTTTTGGAGCTGTTCCTTCATCAGGCTAGTCCCTTCTAGCCCCAAGCCTCTTTTCCCTTCCTGGATATCTAACTCTGCCCACTACTCCATCTTCCAAAAGATCTGCCTACAGTAGAGGATAGATGATTCTGCTTAACATTTCACTTAAATTCAGCGGCCCATACCTGGGAAGATGTGTACATGGCGTATCCAGCTACTGGGATACAAGCTTCTTGGGGACAAAGACATTTAATTTTTTTCTTTACATTCCTAGTGCTGTATTAGCAATCACACTAGCACACAGGGTGGGCTGTTAGCACAGGTTCTTTGATCTGCTTTTCTAAAGGAAAGATAGCTTCAAAGGGTCAACAATCTTACTTTAATTACAGATAAGTAGAAAGAAGTGAGTATAGAAAATACAAGCCAAGAAATTAGCACAGAGATTCAACAGGACTCCAACTGTCTGAACAAAGTAATATAACCACGTACATGCAGACGGAAAGAGTACCAACATCAGAGTAGTCAGAGGGCTCTTAACAAACAGCTACTCAGAGTCCCATCCAGGAAATCAAAAGGTCCTTCTCATGAGCAAGCCCCCTAAGCAAAATGCCAACCTCCCAGAATATGTAACAAAGACTTGGCCCCTGATTGGTTCAGAGTCAGAAGGCACGAAACCTACATGACTCAGCATAGCTGTGAATTATCAGGGTTCAAAGGAGATTAAACCTTCAGACATTTACAATTTAGCCTGTGTTTGGGAAACTGAACTCCAAAAAGAAAAACAACAAACATCCTACTTTGCTTATACTTACAAGTGCCTAACTCAGTGCTTGGCACATGCTTAAATGGATCTCATAAATTTGAATATCCTGCGTAAGGCGGAAGATTGCATTCCTACTTGCCTTGTTCAGTTCTCTCACTCAACTTATGTCCTCCCATAAATTCACTATAAAAAGTCCATCCAGTGTTCTAGAAACCTTATTCACTTTCTCTTGAGAGCAGAGGAGCAGTCTACCCCCTCACCAGATGACTAGCATATCTTCTTTTATATCATGCATTTCCTTGATGACATCTTTCAATCTTATGCTTCTCTAAACTTTCTTCTTACAGATCTTACAGATAGCTCACACCCACCATGTATGTCTCCATTGCTCTCTGTGATATTTATTTTCATTTTTTTAGAAGTGTTACTGTTCCATGTTTTGTAGGTACAAAACAATATTGATAGACTATTGATACTAGTAAGACCTTAGGTTTTGGTAGAAACCTGGGGTTACTAAGGAAGCTCTGTAATTTCAAGAGACAGACACTTGATAAGTATGTCTTATGCTGAATTAAACTGAATGTCTCGGAGCCTTGCAGGGCTGTTTTCTGTCACCTCAGCATGTTCTTCTTGCTCACACACTCTTTATCTCCCAGATCAATTGTGCCAGCTCTAGGTAACTAGGGGGCTGTTCCTTTCACTCACACAGCTATAGCTCATCAATAGTAAAGCATCAAGTGCAGACCCCCAAGAGCTGAGATCTGTGCTCTCTAAGGGCACTGTTAGCAGCTTCTCTAGTTTTAACACAGAATTAGAGACCTTCTTTTCCTCATGCTAGGTGGTAGTTAAGAATTTCATGTAAGAGTCACTGACACTCTGTATTCCAACAGTGGTGATTCAGTTCCCACAGCCATTCAAGTACATAGCCTTGTTGTAGCATTATATTTTCTCACCATATACAATGTATCATAGACAGGTCTCCAGAAGAGCTCCAATAATTGCTTATATTTCTATGCTGTTTTTGTATCACATCTGTAGCATGTTTCAGCCAGCACTCAAAGGGATCTTCCTTTGATAGATGCAGTTGGTGGATATAGTCCCTGAAAAGAACTGTGGATTTTTTGCATTAGGTCTCCTGTGGGTAAGGCTGGTAGGCTAATAGCCTGTTTTTGTAAGCAGAGTTCTAACACCAGCACATTCTTCTTTCAGATTTTGTTTTGGGATGTAATGAGGCACTTGTGAGTCATTGAACATTTAATAAAGGGGGTTTACTTTGGCCATTAAAACAAGGATATAAAACAAGGATACAGTAGCACTTATCATTGATTTTCATAGATGTGGTCTCCCTGGCCTCCTCAGGGAAACACATCTGATCAGTTGGTCTACAGGATATAGTGACTTCCATGGTCTTAGGTACATACTAACTCTGAGAAGCAGTAACTGACTACCTGTAGCTGGTATCTTGTATATACCCAGAACAGGAAGGTACAACAAGAAAACTAGGGTCAATCTGATTGGGGGAATGGGGTAGAAAGCTGAGTTGGGGAAACTGGAGGTACTGGGGGTATCTATCATGAAAGCACTATTAGGAAAATGCTAGTCTGCTCCCACCTGTATTCTCTCCTTAGACTGATTTTGAAAATGTTACTGGACCAAAAAAAGATGAAATAGCAAGCACCTTATTTTATTTTACAGTGACAATCAGTGCACTACTCAGTTACTCTTTTTTTTACACTAGGAAGGTCTCAGATTTCCTTGCAAGCTCCTGGTCATTGTCTTTGTTAGAGAGTTATCTAAATAACTCCCATTAGTTGCTTTTTCTTTGGGAGTGTGAGACACTATTATTGTTTAAGGTAATGGAATAATACTATGACCGTTTTTCTACCTCTGTACTCCTTGGCTCAGGGCAGCTAGGTGGTACGGTGGATAAAGTGCTGGACCTAGAGTCAGCAAGACTACTCTTTCTGAGTTGAAATCTGGTCTAGGATACTTACTAGCTGTGTTACCCTAGGCAAGTCATTTCACCCTTTTTGCCTCAGTTCCTCATCTGGAAAATGAACTGGAGAAGGAAGTGGCAAACACTCCAGGATCTTTGCCAAGAAAACTCCAAATGGGGGTCACAGCTGAAAAATGAGTGAACACACATATGTTCCTTTTCTCATACTTTGCAGCAACATAATGTGTTTATCAGCATGGCATAAAGCCTACGCAATATCATAGCATAGAAAAGAGGTACTTCAAGTAGTCTTTGGTGTGGGTCAGTTCCAGTCAAAAACCCACCAATTTTCCAATAGATGAGTAGACACAATAGCTACTAAACCTGCTAATCAATCACAATGCATTATAAAAGCTCAACACTGCTGATAAAACACTTCAATGCATTTCATACATAGCGTAGAATCATTATTTTATGAAACCAGTCTGACTTATAAAACTCACCCTGGTCTCCTTACTGTTACTTACTGTTTACACAAAACTCTCCATTTCTTGACTCTAGGTACTTTCACTGTCTGTCCCTGATGCCTAGAATTCTTTCTCCCCTTACTTTTGCCTCCTACCTTCTGTGGCTTCCTTCATATCTCATCTAAAATATCTGCTTCTGCAAGAAGTCTTTCCCTGTCCTCCTTTAATGCTCATGCCTTCCCATTGAAATCATTTCTAATTTATCCTCTACCTATCTTGTTTATATGTAGTTGCTTCCATGTTATCTACCCTATAAAATTATGAGCTCATTGAGGTCAAGGACTTTTTGCTTTTCTTGTATCCTCAGCATTTAACACAGGGCCTGGTGAGTGCCTAATAAAGGTAATAAAGGCTTGTTGACTTGCCTTGAAGAGATATTGGGGGAGCAGAAGAGATGAGATCACATTTTACAATTGCTGGCTTTGGAATCAGAGGACCCAGGTTGTGGCCTTTGGCTCTGTCACTTACCTGAGTAGATTTAAGGAAACTACTTCTCTCTGACCCTTGGTTTCCTTATCTACAAAATGAGGGAATTAGACTTGATGATCTCCAAAGACCTTTATATCTCTGAATGTTCTATGATTCTATTTAGGTATTATTTAGTATTTAAATGATGTAAAAACAATACTTTTGAGTTTATCATAGTTTTCAAAAAACTTTTGGCTAATATTTTATTGTGGGGATAAGCAAATCATACAGTGAGTAATAAGCCTGACTTTAGAATTCAGACTCTGTCTTAAAACAACTAAAACTGTTGACTTATTGAAGACCAATTTCTTAGCTAGTTGAGAGTTAAGGTAATCAAAAAAATGTGAAAGAGAAGTCTCATCCAGCCATTTCCTCTATTTTCTTTTTAAGTATATATGCACTGTCCAAATAATCCTAAATTGAGGGTTGGGGTGGGGAGATGTGTTTATTTTGCATTACAATGTCCTTCTAGCAAAGAGATTCTCTCAGAAAATTTGCTTGAGGAAGTAAAATGTAATCTTTAGCTACTGAAGTAATTGATATATTCATTTGGGGTTGTAAGTTTGAGTTTCCTCAAATTACCTGTAAATACCTTCTTCATTTGAGAGACAAAACACTGTCTTTCTGTCTATATGTACTCCTCATAGTAGAAACTTATTAAATGATTTCCCAGACTAATTATATTACTTGTTAACCTCTGATCACAAATTTTAAGTATATTTTCCTTTTCAAATCATCTGAAATACATCTCTTCTTCTCTCATGTAAACAGCACCCATACGCATGCTCTCATCACTTTTCCCCAGGACAACTATAAGAGTGTTCAAATTGGTCTCCAAACTTCAAGTGTCTTGATTGTATTAACAAGTCTTTGTGGATAGAAACAAAGATTTAAAAAACTACCTACCAATAAATCAGAGAATCTTTTTTATTTTGCATTTTATTTATTTATTTTATGTTTTCAACATTCATTTCCACAAAATTTTGAGTTCCAAATTTTCTCCCCATCTCTCCCTTGCCCCCCCAAATGCCATGCATTCTGATTGCCCCTTCCACCAATGTACCCTCCCTTCTAATACCCCTGCCTTCCCTTATCCCCATCTTCTCTCTTGTCCTGTAGGGCAAGATAAATTTCTATACCCCATTTCCTGTATTTCTTATTTCCCAGTTGTACACAAAACCAATTCTCAACATTTGTTCTTAAAATTTTGAGTTCCAACTTCTCTTCCTTCCTTCCTCCCTCCATCCCTATCCCCACTGAAAAGGCAAGCAATCCAATATAGGCTATATATGTATAGTTTTGCAAATGACTTCCATGATAGTCATGTTGTATAAGACTAACTATATTTCCCTTCATCCCATCCTGCCTCCCATTTCTTCTATTCTCTCTTTTGACCTTGTCCTTCCCCAAGAGTGCTTACATCTAATTGCTCCCTCCTCCCATTTGCCCTCCCTTCCATCATCCTCCCACCCTGCTTATCCCCTTCTCTCCTACTTTCCTGTATTGTAAGATAGGTTTTCATACCAAATTGAGTGTGAATGTTATTCCTTCCTTGAGCCAGATGTGATGAGAGTAAATTTCACTTTTTCCCCTCTCACCTCCCCCCTTTTCCCCTCCATTGGAAAAGCTTTTTCTTGCCTCTTCTATGAGAGATGATTTACCCCATTCCATTTCTCTTTCTCCTCCCAATATATTCCTCTCTCACCCCTTACTTTTATTTTTTTAGAGATGATCCCTTCCTATTCAACTCACCCTGTGCTCTCTGTCTCTCTGTCTCTCTTTCTCTGTGAGTGTGTGTGTGTGTATGTGTGTGTGTGTGTGTGTGTGTGTGTGTGTGTGTAAACCTTCCAACTATCCAGATACTGAGCAAAGTTTCAAGAGTTACAAATATTATCTTTCCATGTAGGAATGTAAACAGCTCAACTTTAGTAAGCACCTTGTGATTTTTCTTTCCTGTTTACCTTTTCATGCTTCTCTTGATTCTTGTGTTTGAAAATCAAATTTTCTTTTCAACTCTGGTCTTTTCATCAAGAATGTTTGAAAGTCCTCTATTTCATTGAATGAACATTTTTTTCTCCTGAAGTATTATATTCAGTTTTGCTAGGTAGATGATTCTTGGTTTTAATCCCAGTTCCTTTGACTTCTGGAATATCCTATTCCACACCCTTCCATCCCTTAATGTAGAAGCTGCTAGATCTTGTGTTATCCTGATTGTATTTCCAAAATACTGGAATTGTTTCTTTCTAGCTGCTTGCAATATTTTCTCCTTGACCAGGTAACTCTGGAATTTGGCCACAGTGTTCCTAGGAGTTTCTCTTTTTGGTTATCTTTCAGGAAATGGTTGGTGGATTCATTCAATATTTATTTTGCCCTCTGGTTCTAGAATCTCAGGGCAGTTTTCCTTGATAATTTCATGAAAGATGATGTCTAGGCTCTTTTTTTTTGATCATGGCTTTCAGGTAGTCCCATCATTTTTAAATTGTCTCTCCTGGATCTATTTTCTAGGTCAGTTGTTTTTCCAATGAAATATTTCACATTATCTTCCATTTTTTCATTCTTTTGGTTTTATTTTGTAATTTCTTGGTTTCTCATAATGTAATGGCTGCATGGCCTAGTCTTGGCTGTGCTCTGCTCCGTGTCCAGTGTGACAGATCTTTTCCACTGGCCTTCCAGGTCACCCTGGGCTGGAAATCTCCTCTACTCCATAGTTCTGTGGCTTCTGCTGCTCTAGAATTTGTTGAGAGTCTTTCTTTACAGGTTTTTATGAACTGTGGGGGAAGAGCTAGAGTATGTGTATCTTTCTACTCTGTCATCTTGGCTTCACCCCCCTGAATCAGAGAATCTCAATTTTAGAGCTCAGAAGGACCATACAGACTATCTAATCTAGCCTTTTAAATTTACAGCTAGGAAAAGAAGGGTAAATGTCTAGCTAAAGGCCAAAGGGTTAGTACACAGGAGTCTTGATTTCAACATAGGTCCTTTGATGTTAAAACCTGTGTGCTTTCCATTATACAAGACTTTAGTGAGGGACTTAAATCTTATCACTTGAGACTGAAACTTATGAATCAATCCACAAACATTTATTAAATGCCCGTTATGTTCCAGGCACTATGCTTGGTCTACAGATACAAAAGTGATGACAATCCCTACTTGCAAAGGAGTGAGTTCCTATTTTGATGGGAGAGCACATCTAGACCTGTCCAAAGCTGCCAGCAACTTGGATATGATGATGATGATGATGATAATGATGATGACTATAGTGATGACAACAACAGTGATAAGGAAGACAATCATTATAATACCTAACATTTACTCTACAGCTTACTATGTGCCAGACTTAGTAACTATGGGCAGCTAGGTGGCACAATGGATAGATTGCCAGGCCTGGAGTCAGAAAGACTCATCTTCCTGAGTTCAAGTCTGGCTTCAGACACTTATTAGCTGTGTGGGAGCTTAGGCAAGTCACTTAATGCTGTTTGTCTCAGTTTCCTCATCTGTAAAATAACCTGGAGAAGGAAATGGCAAAACCACTCCAGTATCTTTACTGAGAAAACACCAAATGGAGTCACAAAGAGTAGGACATGACTGAAACAACTGAACAACATATGTCAGGAGCTATGCTAAGGGATTTGCAAGTATTAGCTCACTTGATCCTCACAACAACCCTGAGATGTTGGTATTGTTATTATCAGCATTTAACAGTTGAGAAAACTAAGCAAAAATGAGTTAAATGACTTGTCCATGCAGTTAGTGGGTTTGAGGCTGGATCTGAACTTGTGTTCCTGACTCTAGGACCCAGTGCTCTATCTACTTTGCTACTTAGCTGAAAGCAGTTTTTCTCTAATGATATCTGCTTGAGTTCTTCCTAAGTGTACCTCCCTTTCCTCTGTCCCCTTACCTTCCAGTGGTTAGTTTCTCTTTTGCATAAGCTTGGTCAATGACTGAATCTATTGTCCTTTCCTGACTCAGCTGTACTAGTCAGGCTTTGAGGCTCATGCTTCAGTCTTGAACCTATTTGTGAACAGAAGCTAGTTTTGATTTTACCAAAGCCTTGAGATAACTACAGGTAGTGATGGTGGTGATGATAATAATGATAGGTGATTATGATGCCTTCTCTCCTCCTCTTGCCCCACCCAAGAAAACTTTAGAAACAAGGAATGCAATATAAGGTACCAGGCCTTCTTTATATCATCCTAGAGATCTTGCAGGGAGGGTATTCGCATCTGTGTTCTACATATAGATCCATTTCAACTCATCAGAGCCCTGGTTTTTAGAGGCTGATTCAGAGATGAAAGGGAACTTCTAGATCATCTAGGCTAACATGCTCACTTTATAGTTGAGGAAACTGAGTCAGTGAAATTAAGTGACTTGTCCAAGGTTACCACAGGGAGTATCCATTTAATTCCTAATCTTCACTTCGACCATTTTCTGTTTTAGTGCTTTTAGCATAAACCTTTCCACCACATTCTTTCCAAATCTTACTTTAAAAATTGATATCAAATCAACACTATGGACTATCTCTGGAAGGGGTGTATCAATAGACTTCCTAGATCAGGCTTATTGTTTCACTCAAAAATCTCAAGAACTTTCCAGCCAAAATACTTTCCCTTTCATGACTTGCCCAAATATCTTCCTATTAATAATATTCTAACATTTCTATAGCACTGACTGTGTGCCAAGCTTTGTGTTAAACACTTTATAATTATTGTCTCATTTGATACTCATAACAACTCTGGGGAGTAGGATTTATCATTATACTTATTTTAAAGATGAGGAGACTGAAGTGACTTATCCAGGTTCACACAGTTTAGTAAGTTTTTGAGACTGGATTTGCACTCAGGTCTTCCTGACTCTAGACTAGGCACTCTATCCCTTATACCACCTAACTGCCTCAGGTCAGGAAACTCCTGGCCTTTCTATTTGTTTCCCCATACCATAGTATGGTGCTTGATACATGCTAAAAGCTTAATAATATTTTTTTCCTACTCTTGATTTTTCTGTTCATATTTTTTCCCCACCCTCAATTTTTTTTTCCTGTCAGGAATTCTGCTTTCCTAAACTTTGTCATCTAGTTTCCTAGAGCATACAAAACAGACTTTAAAAAAATTCAGTGTGCCTCAGAGGGATTTCAGAATGTTTTATGGGACAGGGAGTAGAAGAATTTTCTTGCTTTTTGACCTCAGTTAGAAACTCCATTGGCAGCAGTAGTAACTCCATCTCCCAGAGCGCAAAAGCATTAGAGGATTCAACTTAAAAGAAGTCTGTTTCAGCTTCTGGGACACAGAACACTACCAAGTCTCAGGCAATAACACACATAGAGCAAAGAAAAACTTACAAAGGCATTTGCTGCCCATTGTGATAGAATCTGACAATGTAACTGTAGTTCCAGCCTCTCAGTGAAATATATTCTGTTACTATGGGCTTGCTCTCATTATAGAAAACCTTACTGATTGGCAAGAATACCTTAATAAAAAAAAAGCCAAGGAGAGAGAAAAACATGCCTACCTTTTCTCATTCTTTAACCCAAAATGTTTATTGTACAGAGTTAAGAATTAGTTTGAACCTTTACTGGAGGATGAATGACCCCAGATTCAGAGCTTTTTTTGAATTCTAGTCAATGGATAATAGAAGCCTCAAGGGGACCTGCCATCCAATTTCTTTGGTATTTCTGTGGAAGTCAGCATTAGATTACTTAAAAGGACAATTGTTAACTTGCCCAGAGGCCAGTCTGGAGGGAGGAGGGATTGGAAGTTGAAGGAAGAGAATCTATTTTGTTTGTATTTTTCTGGGGCAGTTGCGATGACAAAGACGCTGCTTCCTCTGCTCATTGTACCCTGTGGACTAACATCTTTTATATTTGTTCAACCTATTTTTGTTGTGACAAGTCATATAGAATATTTGAGACCTGCTTTTCAGAATCTACAAGTCTCAAAATCATAGCTAGCATTCAAATTAGCGCTTTAAGATCTGCAATGTGGGGTCTGCCAGAGTAGTTTTCAAGGTTTCCAGAGGACAAGCGATACTAGAGAAGTCTGGACAGGTGCCTCCCATCTCTACCATGAAGCAGCTTAATCACAGTTTACCTTCCTGTCTCTGCACATGACTGCTTCTAGCTACCCTATTTTTTTTAACAACTATTCTTAGCCCTTTGCTTGTGATGCTCCTCTAGGGTCAGATATATAGTCTTTTGAAAAAAAGGAATCCTGGGAATTTCTCCCAATGCCCAGTTTTCTGGACATTATAGACAGGAGTGGGGACTATTCTCAGTTATGCTCCCTACCAATCAAATGATTTTTTTTACTTGTTATTCCCTAATGATTGAACATTCCAGAGGGGGAAAATATCCTTTGTACTTATTGCTACCAGCTTTTCCAGGATTCTGGGTTTGAGTATAACTTTAGGTCCCAGAAAGAAACATCTTAAGAAATATGAGACATTAAACTCAATGCTATCTCAATTCCTTACTGAAGTGGTGGAAGAACCTTGATTTCCAAAGCTTCCAGATCTTAAATTCACCCATAGTATAGTCAGTCACCTTTCTATCAATTCCATTTTTGCCTATGAGTATCTTAACACAATGAAACATTTTATTGTGGTCTGGGCTCCCAGGGTTGCTTCCACCTGAATGAAGTACCTTTATCTAAATGGTTAATAGACCACTTGCTTTGTAATATGGAACTAAGACATAAGATTTTAATATAAAGTTATATGAGTTGGCATCTACCTGAGGAATTTGGCTCAGAAGAAAAAACGCAACTTTCTCTGAATCATCCTAGAAAGAACGGCTGAGGAAATAGGATCATAGATTTAGAGTTGATAGGAAGCTTAAAGGTCATCTACTCTACCTTCTTCATTTAATTTTACAGATGGAAAAATTGAGGCTTAAAAAACAGACTTGCCTCAGGTCACACAAGTATTGAATGGCAGACCCAGTATTGCACTCAAGTCCTCTCTAAATCCAGCACTCTTCCCATGTTACCACACTATACTTTTTAAGGACTTTTCTCAAAATCCAGGTTAGCAATAATCAGAAAGTTTTCTTCCAAGGTGATTATGAGAGCACTGCTTGTTTTTATTGAATTTCCTTTATTCTCAGTAAATAGGCTCAGCAGGTAAGCATCACATTTACTTCTATTTAGAGAAAAACTCGGTAGGCATTGATTAATCCCATGAATAGCAACCATATGTAGCAGGAACAGATCCATTAGAACCTGAACAGGAAGAGCAACTCTATTGTTTGGAACAGACCTCAAGACCTAGGTTGGCTCCACTTTATTCCTGCTGTAAGGATTCTTGGAAGGTCTGCCCAAGAATTTTTTTCCCAAACAACATTATGGTAGACTTGACTGACCATGGAACCAATTATGACATGGTGGTTGGTTATGATTGTTCTTTTCCTTTTGTTTTCTAACTCTACCCCACTCCCATCTTCTTGCAGAGGTAGGATTTTAGATTGTTGTAGATTTAAGTTTATTACAGGCATATAGACCCATCTTTTGTTCTCAGTTTATTACAGGCATATGAATCACTGACCATGGATGGAAACAGCACTAAGGAACCTCTAATTGCCAAAAGCACTGATAGACCATGGACCACACAAGGACCACACACCAGAACCATGAAACTTTGACCTTCTAAAAACACAATGATGTTGTCGGCAAGTCTAGACAAGTCACTAAACCCCAACTGCCTCCAAATGTGCCCCCCCCCCAAAAAAAACTGAACTGGATTTTGAAGAAAATGAAGAGGTATAAGGAAGATACACTTGTGTTCTATACTTTAAGCATAACCTTGACTGTGAGCAGCCCTAATTGCTGTTTTCCCTTCTCACATCTTCTCTTCAGATGTTATTCCTCTGGTTCTAACCATGTCCCTTTGAAAAGATTCCTGTCTGTGCATCTTTTTGGAGATAGTGGCTTAATGTGGAATGTCACAGTTCTGTTGCCTTGTTTTTTTGTTGGTTGTCAGAGGAAGTGTGGTATAATGGAAAAAGTGCTGGATGGGGCCAGCAGAGCTTTTTGTTCTCTGGTTCTTCTACTTATTACTTATATAACACTTGGACAAGGCAGTCTTAAAAGTGCAACTCTATGGACTCACTGAGTTTCCTCATCAGCAAAATAAGGGAGTTGAACTAAATGATCCCTTTTAACTCTGAACCTGTGAGCTCCTTATGCTCCTGCTAATACTTTCTCCTATATAAAATTGTACAACAGCAACAAGCCACATTGTTATTTCATTTTCCTCTCAGAAAAATCTTGGTTTTGTCTTTGACATCCTCTTGCCTCAGAAAACCCACATTTGAGTCTTGTTAAATCCTGACCATTCTTTGTGTCTTGTACAACAGGTAATGGATTTGGAACCTCCCTGACTCTATTTTGGAAACTGCTTTCACATAAAAATGGGAGAAATGCTTGAAAATCATAGCCTCCCATGACAATCTGTTGACTGCTACTATTTTCTGTCAGTCTACAGCATATGTCACATCAAAGCTGCGTGCCTTAGCAGACTTCTCCTGTTCTCTCTAAATAGGCTCCTCAAATATCAGGTGATGTTTTGCAGTAAGGATACAAATAAAAATTGCCTCCTCCACAAAACTTCAGTTGTATCCTGATATAGTTGAAATGGTCCAAGAAATTGACCCTTGTGTTCTCCTTTGCTTCTTTTCTTCCGGATTCAAATGTCACTTACTCTTTCAATAAATTTGTAATCTCTACTGAAAGCAAATCTCTTGAAGTGAGACATGAAAATCTCCAAAGATGAAATCATAAAGCAAGTAGAGCTTTCATTAGCTAAGTTGAGTCATGGTATCTTTCTGGGCCTTAGTCTCCTCATTTGCAAAATGAGAGACTGGACCAGAGGGACTCTAAGATGGCTTTCCAGTACTAAACCTTTAAACTTTTCTCTAAATTATTTGGCATAAAAAAATGAGGAGTGGGAATAGAAAAATGGTTTCATAATAATAATTAGCATTTATATAGTCCTTTAGGGTTTGCAAAACACTTTGCAAATATTATCTAGTAAAGTGTCTAAGGAAGAATTTGAACTCAGATCTTTCTGACTCTAGGTGCAGTGCTCTAAACCCTGAATGATTCAGTAGCCTCCAGACAGAAGGATCAGTTTATTCTTCTGTCCTTTGTCCTGCCCCCTTCATCATTGAGACTACATGATAAGACTCATAGATAAGCACTGGACAGAGATTTTGCAACACTGGAAGACCTCATTTGAGCAATGACATTTTCTTTTCCTGTGGCTTTGTGCAAATCATTTCACTAGATGATAGATTTAGAAGTAGAAGGGGCCTTGGAAACGATCTAACTCAATCCCACCCTCTCATTTTACAGAAAAGAAAACTAGATCTTTGAACCATGAAGTGAATTGCCCAAGGTCATGACAGTGGGGGAGCAGTAGAGCTGGAATTGGAATTCAGGTCCTCTCACTCCATCCAAATCCAGGTCTCATTCTCCTGCATCCATGTGGATGGCAGACAGGCTTCCACTTCCTTTAGCAGTCTTGTCTCCTGAAATATGCAACTGGTAATTGGGTTTTTAGGTTTGAAAAAAGGTTGTTTAATCAGTAGGCAGAAAGGATAATTTTTTTTTAGCAGTGTGAAAACAAGGGTTTTCTGTGACACAGCAGGTTGGATTCTACTCAGAATCATAAATGATCTCTTAGTACGCTGCCCACAGAGCTCAAATTAAGACTAAACCAGAATAGCACAAGTGGGAAACAAGAGCGATTTAATTTAAATTTCAGAGAATGAGTTCTCTGTGCATGAGTGTCTAAAAAGGTATTTTTTTTTTAAATGATGAAATGCATTCCAGGTTTACCGCTCACTGTGGTCTTCATAAACAAAATAAATACCCCCACAGATGAGACTGAGCAACAGTGATTAAAGAAATTAAAGTTATATTTTCTGTTTGTAATTAAAATTACATGAGGAGAGGCTTTTTTTTTTTTTTTTTACAGTTTAATCACTCCTAGGCAATTTTGTATTGTATCATCCACAAAAGAACCACATAGGCATCAGACTGAGGTAGCAATATATGGTATTCATATTTACTCACTCATTGATTCACTCATTTCATTGACTTCCTCATGCACTCATTCATTCATTCTCCTATCCATTAGTTCACCAAACACTTCTTGAATACCTTCTAAATGGAACACAATATCTATGTAGATGATGGACAGATTCAAGGATCATCATGCTGTAGTGGAAAAGCTAATTCCAGATTATAGAAATTAAGGATTGAGGTTCATTTCCTGGTTCTTCCCTTTACCACTTCTTGAACCTTGCTCAAGTCACTCCTCTGGGTGTCAATGTCCTTATCTACAAAATGAGGGGGTTAATAAATACTTAGCATTTCTATAGTGCTTTAAAGGTTTGCAAAGCGTTTTATATATCATCTAATCTCTATCTCTCCAATATTAGTTCAAAGGATCATAGATTTAAGCAATAGTGTAAGTTCAGTCTTCTCATTTTGCAGATGAGAAAAGGGAAGAAAAGATGAGAAAAATGAAATGATTTGCCAAGCTAGGAAGTGTTGGAGGCAAGAATTTTGCCTGCTTACCCCCTTCGAGCACTTTATTTATTCGCTATGCCATCCAGCTACCCAATTAGGATTCAACTAGATGTGCCCTTCAGCTCTAAATTCATAATCTCAAGAATAAACAAGATTCACCCATGCCTTCAGGATAGGTGATTAGGAGGATCATTGAAATAAAATATGACTACACAAGAGATGTACAAACAAGATCTTTTCTGGCTGAGGAGATCATGGAATTCTCCATGGAAGAGTTGGAATTTGAACTGGACAATGAAGAATGACCATGACAGTGCAATGGGAGATACTAAACAGAATTAGAAGTTTATTCTTAGGTGCCACTTATATTATGTGATCTTGGGTAAGGCACTTCTCTGATTCTCAGTTTCATCACCTATAAAAAGGCAAATGAAATGAAGAGCACTATAAAAACATAAGGGTATCAATTAAAAAATTGAAACAGCTCAGTTTCTCAGTGACAGGGAAAGAACCAACTACAATTAAAGCTCAATAATTCAGATTTTAATTATTTATGATAACTTGGATAGAGGCTAGATTGAAATATATTTTTGACATGTCTTTGAAGGCAAGGTTTAACTAAGCAAAACAATGATGTTATCAAGAAAGTAAGTGCCTGCTAAATGTTTAAATGAATGAATGACTGTCCACACTTGAGAGAACAAATTGTTTTCAAACATTTTAGACCAGTCATTTATAGACACTTGATTACTAAATGACTATATTTCTTAAAGCAAGGAGCACAAATCAGGTAATCTAGTTTGTTGCTATAAGAAATCAAATATTATTGCTATGCAAATCACAGCTGGCTGGAATCATGGCTGAGAAACCACAGCCAAGAAGGGAGGGATGTGTGAACATATTCAGACTTTATTATCACCCCAAGATAGATCATGGGCATGATCAACGGAAGGACCCACTATGCTAGGTAGCTCTTAGGAGCAATAACAAGTGAAGCAGGAATCCTTTTTACAGATAGATGATATATGTTTTTCAGATGCTAATATGATTTAATTGTTATAGGGACCTTCTGGTATGGAAGCTCCATCTACCAATGCAGATTTTCCCTTCATCAACAACCAATACACATCCGCAGCTCTGTAACTTACAGGGGCAGCTAGGTAAGCAGTGAATAGAGTAGCACTGGGCTAGGAGTCAGGAAGATCTGAATTTAAATCTAGCTTCAGACACTGGGCAAGTCATTTCGTCTCTATTTGCCTGTTTCCTCATTTGTAAAATGGGGATAATAATAATAGCACTTACCTTCCAGGGTTGTTGTAGGGACCCTATGGCATAATTTAAAAGCATTTAGCACAGTGCCTGGCACATAGTAGGCACTAAATAAATGTTAGCTATTATTATGATCTTGAAAAGTTGCCTGAGGTGCTGTTAAATAACTTTTTTATGGTCACAAACTAGTAGATATCAAAGTAATGATTGAATTTATTTTCCTGACTCCAAAGTTGGCCCTCTATTCTTAATAGAGAAATGAATGAATGAAGATAATTGGTTAAATGCTTGCTATGTATTAAACACTGGGAATATAAATACAAGAATATACAGAGAAGAAGTCCTGAAGGAATCTACATTCTCCTAGGGGCAGACAATACATATAAAGAAATGATGAGGGGCAGGTAGGTGGAGCAGTGAATAGAGCACCTGAGTTCCAATCCAGCCTCAGACGTTTGACACTTACTAGGCTGTGTGACCTTGGGCAAGTCACCTCATCCCAATTTCCTTGCCTTTCCCCCTCTAAAAGAAAAAAAAAGAAATGAAGGGTATTGTCATTTAATTGGGGAATGACTGAACAAGTCATGGTATATGATTGTGATAGAATGTTACTGTGCTATACAAAATGATGAGCTCAATGATCTTAGAAAAAACATGGAAAGACTTGGATGAAATACTGAAGAGTGAAATTAGCAGAACCAAGAGAACACTGTATTCAGTAACAGCAATATTGTTTTAAGAATGACTTTGAGTAAGTTGTTTTGACTATTATAAATAACCAAATTAACTGTAAAGGACATATGAAGAAAGATACTATCTGCATCCAGAGAAAGAAGTGATAAATATATGTATAGAATACATTTATATACAAACATATACACACACCTATTTGTATCTAACAGTGGCCATCTCTAGGTTGGGGTGAATGGAATACAAAAAGAAAAAAAGAAAATTTATGTGATAAATTTGTTGTATATTTAGAAGGAATAGCAAATTATATATAGTGTAGATTTACAGTTTCATGTGCAATCATCTTTTTGAAAAATTATACTATGTTATGGGAATGCTTGTTTTATTCCATAAATTAAAAATAAAATAAATTTTTAAAAAGAAGTCCTGGAAATAGTGAGTAGAATAATAGGAGAGTCCACTAACACACATTTTCTAGAAAAAAATAAATTGCTATCTTGTTTTGATTACTATTTCCAGAAGAGCTAGAAAGTGGGGATGGGGATAACTGCAGAATGGCAAGATGAATGCCAGGAATATAGCTGGGGTGAACAGTCAGACTGGATGTGAAACATGGTGTATGGGTATGGCTGGATTCAATGGCCAATGGGCACTTGTACTGGATGTGTCATCAATCAGCACACCCTGGTCCTAGGGCAATAATTTCAAGTTGAGTGAATTGTCACCCAGGGAATGTTCTCTGGAGGTCTAGAGTACATCAGGTGTGAAGCACTCTACTCTGTTGTATTTCCTTGATTTTAATAAGGTGGCCAGTAATATTTTGAAACTCCACCAACCTATTTTTTCATCTTCTGAACCTCAGAGACATACAAAGATAGACATGGCCTAATAATCTTGTGCTCTTATAAGATAACAAATTTAATTATAAAACAGAGAAATGGGAATTTTCACTGTAAAGGGCCCTAGATAATAAGATGTTCAATCTTTACAAAACCCTTTGGATAGAGCTTTATCACAGTTCAGATGTTGCTCACTCCTATGTAGGAAGCCAACAGAGTAGTCATTACCTTGCTTTGGGACCTGCTTTCAGCAGGGTTTTTTCTCTTTGATATTCAGTTCTAAAAGTAATTCTATTGTGCACTGAGTGTAAGGAAAAATGGTTCTGACATAAAGCCTAATGTAGATAGATCAAGCTTATCCTGCATAGCATTTACACTGGAGTTATTTTATTAAAATTGAGGATTTAAAGTCTACATAAAATAAACACCTTTAGATATTGAATTACAGATCATCTGTCTTGCTCTGATGGGTACAACTTTGGGCATAGTGTTGTAATAAGCATTGGTATTGAACTGCATCCCACCCTTACTCGCTGTAGGCACTCCAAGCACCTTCCCAATACTCCCATATCTTACTGCCATCTACAAAAAAGAATGCTTCCATACATCATTTAGATGACTTTCAGAACTTGTGGGCTATTTTTCATATTACCAAAATGATGCTATCAGCCCCTTTTCCGTGGGGCATGCTTTTTCAGTTGTTTTCCCAGAGAGAATGAATGAAAGGTTTGGACTAATTCAGTCATATTGTCATCATGATCCCTTTTGTGAGCAGTGGAACACATTGGTAAAGTACCTGAGAGATCTGAGGAAGGGAAATGGAAAAGATCTCATGAATCCATCTTCATCCATACAACAAAAAATGAGTTTTAGAGCTGGCAAGGTCATAAAAGGATGTGTGTTTGATTAATTCATTGCTATCTCTGCTAGAGATGTCAAAGTGTATTTTGTGTGACCCTACTTGTTATAATAACTGACATTTACATGTACTTTCAAGTTGGCAAAGTGTTTTACATACATTAGCTCCTTTGAGTCCCATAATAACCCTTTGAAATAAGTACTATAGATGTTTTTTATTTTATTCAAGAGAAAAACATTTACCTGACTTGTCTTGCTTAAGATTATCTAGCTATTAAATATCAGAGGCAAGTTTGCAACCAAGTCTCTCTGACTCCAAGTCTAGTACTCTATCTACTACAACAAATTCCTCCAAATAAAGGAAATAGCAGAAGGCATGGAAGGCTAGTCAAACATCGCTAGCTGCCCTCAATAAAAATTATGGCTTCTATGAACAGACAGTTCTCAAAAGAGGAAATGCAAATTATTTAAAACTGTGTGACAAAATACTTCTAATAATAAGAGAAATGTAAACTAAAACAAGCCTAAAATTGCCCCTCACAGGTGTAAATAGTCAGTCTTGGATGGGTTGCGAGAAGACAGGGACACTAATACATTGTTGGTAGAACTGTGAATTGGCATGATCCCTCTGGAAAGCAATTTGGAATTGTCGTGACTAAAATGGACACACTCACTGGAGGAGAAAGTCCACTGCTTCGCTCAAACTCTAAAGTGGTTAATGATAAAAATAAGATCTTCATATAAATTAAATTCTTTTTAGTAGAGCTTTTTCTAATAGCAAAAAACTGGAAAAAAGTAGATCAAGAATGACTAAACAATTTAATTACTTAAATTGTTGTTTTTCATAACTGAAGAGTATTAAAGTGATGTCATTATCTTGGGGTTCAATGTACAGTGTATCTGACTGTGGCTGATCAGACCCATATGAGCTCAGACAGCTCTACCGCAGGTGGGGGGCAAATTATTTTTATGAAATTTAGAATACAATAGAATATTATTGTGCTATAAGAAGGAATGCATAAGATAAATGCAGAATGCTCGGGAAGATTGTAGAAAATATGCAAAGTGAAGTAAGCAGGACCAGGAAACAATTTACCTAATAACTATAGCCATGTAAATGGAGAGAACAGTAGCAGCAATATAGCAATTGAAACTAAAAGATCAGGTTTATCTTGAAAGAGGAGATATGAGAAACACTCTCCCCCTCCCCCTCCTTCCCTTCCCCCTCCCCTGCTCTGGCTTCCTCCTACTTTACATAGGTGTGGGACCAGTGGAACACTGCAGACTTTTTATTTTTAATATATCAGTTTTGCTGAATTTTTCCTTCCCCTTTTAAATTCTTTATTATAATGGGTGGATCTCTGGGGAAAAGTGAGAAGAAGGATATAGTGGATATAGGCAATATCAAAATAAAAGAGATCAATAGAAATTTATTTTTTAAAATGGATCTATAATTCATTATACACACAGCTTCAGCCTGAGGTCAGGGAATTCTTAATCCTGGGTCTGTGATTAAAAAAAATATTACTGTCTTTCAATGTAATTGGTTTCATTTGTAATGCTTTTTTATTTTATTTTACACATTTAAAAGCACTATGTGAAAGATCCCTAGACTTTGTCAGATCAAAACAGGGGATCATGACACAAAAAGTCTAAGAACCTCTCCTTTGGAGTATCAGGTTTTATGTTTACTACCATATGAGGAGGTTTCATGATACATAGATTTAAAATCTGAGCTTTCAAATTGTCACAGGTACCTGGATCTCTGGATTGTCATTAATTCATCATCCTCCAACTACCACTGAAAAACAGATAGGGATGGTGGTCCCAGAAATCTTCCACTTAGTGAGTCTTTGTTTGCTCTGTTTATTTCGTTTGTGATTCTACAGATTTTTATCGTAACATCATGTAAACCTGTCCAGGTCTTCCATCTCTGGGATGATTGTCCTTTTCTGGAATTTTTCCAACTTTATTATCTTTTTCTTGAGGTGGGGGAGTTCATCAGAACTTCAGTGGTCTGAGTGTGGACATGCAGGAACCTGATTTTGTTTCAGGTATCCAAAGTCATGTGCAAGACTATCTTGCAATAGAAATGCTCCAGACTTATGACCATGTACCTGGTTACTCACTCATTTCAAGTTTTAGCTAAAATGCCGCCTTCTCCTGGAAACCTTTCGTGATCTCCCATAATTCCATTGCCTTCCCTCTATTCATTACTTCCAGCCTGTCCTTTATGTAGCTTGTTTGTACATAGTTGTTTCCATATTGTCTACCCCATTGCATTTGACCTCCTTGAGAGTGAGGACTGTCTTGCCTTTCTTTGTATCCCATTTCTTAGCACATAGTACATAGTAAGTGGTTAATAAAAGTTTGTTGACTGACAGCAATTTAAGGTATACTTTGCCACACAAATCCACACCAAGTTTCATATTAGCCTCTACTGTTTGCTCCTTGGCACTCCTTGGTCATAAAGTTTATTATTCAGATAACTTGATGTCTCCTCTCATCATTTTGAAATAGTGATCATATTTTGCTATGACTAAAATGCAAGCATGCCTCTTGTGAGCTTGACATGTAGGAGTTTTTACTTGGTAGTGGGCAAAGGAAATGTTTAGAAATGTCTCTGTCTGTACAGATCTTCACTTTCTCATGATAAGGACGTAGAATATGTTTTGTATCTGTGATTTTTTGTGTAATGGAAAAAACAACATTGTCCAGTTGCAGGAATGCTAAGTGATTTGGGTTTGAACAACAACTTTGCTCCTTACTACTTGCATAACCTGAGGGTAAATCACTTCAGTGAGTCAACAAGCATTTGTTAAGCACCTGCTATGTGCTGGTGATTTTGCTAAGGAGTTTGCAGTCAGATGAAAGAGATAATATACAAACAAACATACACAAACAAAATATACACAGGATAAATTGGGGATAATCAACAGAGTAAAGGCACTAAAAGTAAAGAGAAATGAAAAAGGCTTCTTGCAGCTGAGACTTGAGACATCATCCTGGATTCCTCTGGACTTCATCATGGTCTCTAGAACCTCATCATGCTTCATGATCACATCAATGCTGACATCAAAACCTCTTCTGGGCCCCCTCCCTGTGGACTTTGAGAATGGACTTTGGAGAACACCCCCTCCCTGCCCCAGATCCTATATTTAAGTAGAGATCCCAGGGCAGCCATCTCATCACTCCTTTGAAACTTATTGTGCTTCCACATCAGTACCATCCCTCCTTGCCCCTTAACCTTTCAGCTTTTTTATGTATTGTCTTCCCCTATTTGATTGTGAGCTCCTTGAAGGTAGGGGCTATTTTTTTTTACCTTTCTTTGTAGCCCTAGCAGATAGCATAGTGACTTGACACATGGTTCTGTTCAATTGTTTTCAATTGTGTCTGACTCTTTGTGACCTCATTTGGGATTTTCTTGACACAGATACTGGAGTGGTTTGTGATTTCCTTCTTCAGATAATTTTATAGATGAGGAAACTGAGGCAAACAGAGTAAAGTGACTTGATCAGGGCAAGCTGGTAAGTATCTGAGGCCAGATTTGAACTCAGAAAGAGGAGTCCTCCTGGCTCTAAGCCCAGCACTCTATGCGCTGAGCCAAAGAATAGAAGGATGGAAAAACAATTATAAAATTATATACTCTGCCTTAAACAGTGATACTGTCTAGCACTGCCATGCCTGGCATTCTATCCATCGGGATACCTAGCTGTCTTTGGCACATAGTAGTTGGTTAGTAAATGTTCATTGAAGTCAGAAAGTAGAAATGAGAAGGGTGAGAGTTTCAGGCACATGGACTAGTTAGTGGAAATTCTTAGAGTACAGAGATACTATCTTGGGTAAACAACACCAAGGAGGCCAGTGTCACTAGACCATAAAGTATTTGGGGGAGAGTAAGATATAAGAAAACCACAGAGGTAGGAAGGGATCAGATTATGAAGAACTTGACAAACTAAATAGAGTATTTTATATTTGAAAGTAATAGTAAGCTTCTGGAGTTTATTGAGTAGGAGGGTGACATAGTCAGACTCATCTGGGCCTCAGTTTTTTCATCTGTAAAATGAGAAGGGTAGGTTGTACATGTTGACATGCCAAGGTTCCCTCTGATACTGATCCTACCTGAGATTTTGTTTAGTTTTAGTTGTAACAATTTCTGACACTGGGCAAGTGTCTTCACCTCTTTGGTAAAATGAGGGGACAAGATTAATTTTTTTCTAACATGCTTTAGGGCACTAAAATCTTATGATCTGTGACTTACTACTAGTTGCCTGACTGCCTTTGCTTATACATTCCCTCTGGCTCCCAAATGCTAGTGTAACAATGAAGGGGGGAAAAATCAGGAAATGACCAGCCTCATCAAAAAGAATATGATAGTTTCCTTTTTCTCCTCTGAGAAATCTTGGTTATTTTGGAAGGTCAGTTGCATGTGATGAGATATAATAATTACAATTTGGATTCTTTATACATTAGCAAAATCAAGTTCAAATGGAAGTAAAGGTTTGTTGACCTGTATGAATTGGGGAGCAGTGGTTTCAATAGTTTAGTCATTGAGTATGACACTTTGAGGGATCAATATAGCAAAGAACTGCTCTCTTAAGACTGTTTGCTTTAGCCTAAAGTATTGAGTTAATATTGAGTGGAGTTCCAAAAGAGAATTCAAACAAAGTATATGTGTAAATTCAGTCTTTGGTTGGGAAGAAAAGAGGAACTAGAGTGCCTCCCAGTACTCCTACCCCTCAAATTAACTTTTGGTGTAGGGACCGAAGACAGGAAGAAAACGAAAGAAGAAAGCATATTGGGGAGAGCATTCCAAATGCTCCATCTACTCAACTCAGAAATGGGTAGAGGAGAGTCTTTTTCAAAAGAAGATAATGCATCACTACCATATCCAAACTCCTTCAAGCAATAAACTGATAATTATCATTCCTCTCCTAAATTCTTTTGAAAATAAAAACAATTAGGTAAAAAAAAAAATTAGACATACAGAAGGGCACAGTGGGGAAAGGGAATGTTAAAATATGTGGTCATGAAAAAAACTTGACATCTAAAATATGCAAGGACTTATTAAAAATAATTCTCAGCTGCCAATGGGTATATGACTAAGGATTATCAACAGGAAATTTTTAGAGAAAAAAGAATAATTATTTAAAAATTATTTGGAAAAAATGCTCAACCTTATTAATAATCAAAGGGACAAAAATTAAAACAACTTTGAGGTGCCACTTCATCTCAATCAATTTATCAAAAGTAATAAAAAGAAAAAAATAGTATTGACAAGGCTATATAGAAATTGATGAACTCATTCATTGTTGGTGGATTTGCAAATTACTAGAACCTTTAAGGAAAGCAATCTGGTAGCTCATAGTAGTAAGAATTGAAATAATTATACTCTTTGACCAACTAGTTCCATTTTTTTGCCCTGAAAGTATTACCAAGAACAAAAATTTGTCCGTTCAAATGTTTTAATAGCAAGTTATTTTATGTTGAATTAGGATTATATTAATTATATAGAATATAATTATGGATGACCTATAAGAGCACAATATGCTATATTTGATTATAATTATAAATTCTACAACATTATATAATTACATTTGATTATAATTATATTTTTCAATTATATTATAACTCAAAGAAAACACATAAAAGCACTCTAAATGTGTAGCAATGGTGGAATAGATAAATTGTGGTACATTAATGTAATGCAAGTGTTGGCAAACAATGGTCCTTCAGACCATTTGTATAGCTCAAGCTATGAATGCTTTTTACAGTTTGAAATAAAGGGTTTATTTACATACTTAAAAATAAATTAAAAATCATTCTTGACTGCTGGGTGCAAAAGCAGGTAGCAGGATTTGGCTCACGGGCAGATTGGAGTGTACGTGTATGTGTTTCTTCTAATCCTATCTATGATTTAAGTGGTATAGGGAGCTCCATTGATGAAATTCCGTCTACCACTGCAAGCAAGTAAATACTTGTTTCACACCTTAGCATCTTAGAGTTGTCTTGGGGCTCTGAAAAGTTAATGCCTTGCTGAGAACTGAAGACCCAGAATGTGCCCATTTCTTCAAGATGCTGAAAGTGGTACTTAATCTATGACGTCACTTGTAGACAAGTATGAGGGATATAAAGAAAAGCCTGTAATGAATAAACATACGAATTGGATCTGAACCTGTAATTTCCACAATACAAGGAATGCCTGGGTAAAGCTATTCCCTCTACCAAATCAAGTTTGCATCTCTTCAGCAGCTTATAATCTTAGGGAATTCCCAAAGAACTCAGAGAGGGAAGATAAAGAAAAGGAAAGAAAAAGACATTTATATGAACATTTTGTTGTATATTTGAAAGAAATAGCAAGTCGTGCATGATAAATTTGCAGTCTCATGTGCAATCATCTTTTTTGTTTGTACTGTTATAGAAATCCTTGTTTTATTCCATAAATAAAAAAGCTAAGACCCAGAGGATGAGACACCCTGAAGACACAGGAGGTGGTATGTGCTAAGCAAATGAAACCATTACCATCATCTCCATCACTATTTCCCATCTGACAGCCCTGGACCCAGTCTGAGTCCAAGAGCTGGGGTAATAATAGTATCCCTAAGTCCCCTTGCCCTCCTCCCAAGCAAGGCCTTGGAGCCAATCTCTAATGAATCAATCCTTGTAGAGATACAGCCTGGAAATGCCTCTGCAGGAGCTTCAATGCTAGATTCCACAGCCATAGCCATTGGAGAGCCAGCAAAGTCATATCAATAAACACTTCTTTAGTGTCTACTATGGACTAGACACTCTGGAGATACCACGAAAGATCTTGTTCTCAAGGAGCTCATACTCAGAAAATTCCTGCCCCTAAAGTCATTGGCACTGTCCAATAGCATAACACCAGAAATGGATGTAGTTTTATCAGTAGAAATAACATTAAGGAAGACACATTACCAACCCCCTAAGGATCAGGGAGCCAATTTCATAGGAGGTTACAACTGAAACTTCTTATTTATATTGTCTTCTCCTATTAAAATGTTAGTCCTTTGTGAGCATGGACTGTCTTGCTTTTCTCTTTATGTATTCAGTGCTGAGGACAGTGCTTTGCATGTAGTAAATTCATAATAAATATCATTCATTCCTTCACTCTCTTTCTAAATACCATGTCTTCTCTGCATTCCTATGGCATGGCTCTCTCTTGGATCTCTTTCTACCTTTATGACTACTTCTTTTAAGTCTCCTTCCCTGGATCTTCATCCATGTCATGCCCTCTAACTGTGGGTGTACCCTGATGAAGATATAAAAAGCTCTAATTCTTAACTAAGCAGTAAGCTTTACCTTCAAGAGGAAGCAGGTGGCTGCAGGAATTCAACATGTTATTTTAAGCTAAAAAGGCTTCCTGATTCTAGCTTCATGTTGGTAGGCCTTACTGATAAACAAGGCGTAAATAATTTAAGGGAGTGAGGACAGCTGCCTTCCCCTCCCCTTTGAAAATGCCGTTCCTTTGCTGGTATTCTGTACCCGACTTTTCTCCACAAGCTCCACGCTATCACAATTGATAAAAATTGTGCTCTTTGTAATACATAAAATCCTCTGTGTGAAACTCAGTCTTTGGGGAGAGAAGTCTGAGATTAATTTGCAGTCTCAGTCCCTTTCTCCAGAATTGCAGAATTAAAAATTCACTTGTTCCTGAGCTAATTGCTTCTTTAGAAGAATTATTTTTTCCTTAAGAATCTCAAGGCTCTTTCCTGAGCATTCTTTTGTTTCCACTACACTCTCTCACTTCAGCTCCTATATGTTCAATTATCTTCTCTATGCAGATGTGTCCAGGATCTGTGTATGTGTATATATACACATACACATATATACATACATACACACACTCATACATATACACACATATACACATGTATATATGTGTATGGACATGCATACATGCATATGGGCATGTATTTATCTATTTCTATTTCTATATTAATGCATTTCTCTATCTTTCAATATTTATATCTATATCTCTAGGTCTAATCATTCTCCAAAGTTCCAGTCCAACATGACAAACTGCTGTTAGACATTTTCAACTGGAGTCTTAAACACATATGCAAAACAGAACTTATTATCTTTTCCCCCTGATTCTCCCCTCTTCTGAACTTTCCTGTTATTGTCATATTGACCTGTTGTTCGGTTGTTTCAGTGGTGTCTGATTCTTCACGACCCCATTTTGGGGTTTTCTTGGCAAAGATACTGGAGTAATTTTCCATTTCTTTCTCCAGCTCATTTTACAGAAGAGGAAACTGAGGCAAACCAGGTTAAGTAACCTGTCCAGGGTCACCCAGCTAGTCAGTTCTAAAGCCATATTTGAATGTGGATCTTCCTAACTCTTGGTATGGCATGCTATCCATTGTGCCATTTAGCTGTCCCTATATTGGCCTACTTGTTGTTTTTGATACATGACTCTTCACCTTGTTTCCATTACTTTGTACCAATTATCTTCCATTCTTAGAATGTTCTCCCTTCTTGCTTCATCCTTTTAGGATGCCTGGCTTCTTTCATGACTCAGGTCAAGGGCCACCTTTTGTAGGAAGTCATTCTGCTACCTTCAGGAGCTTCTCTTTAAAGCTATGTTGTACCTACTTTGTACATGTAGCAAATATACTCTGTCCTTTCCTCCCAGATCTAGGCCACTACATCTCCCATTCAGAGTTTAAGGTGTACCCTGTGGCTTTTGGGGAGCCTCTTCTATTTTCCCATCAACTCGATTTCCCACAAACTATGTTCCCCTCTAGGTTAGATACCAGTGACTAGCTCTCCAGGTCCACTTAACCATTTGATATCAACAGACTTTACAAAAAGTCACTGACTTCCAAGTTATAGCAATAACAAAAGTAAAACCATTTCTTGCCATCACCTTAGGAGTGCAATCTCCCTATGTCACTTTAATCTCTAGAGAGAGCATGTTTCTACATAACATTGGTCCAACCTAGTTAATATCCAGATATGTCATGATTGTCAGAGAAGTCCTCATTTATGCTACTGATGGGTTTGGTCTTAAAAGCCACTCTCCTTTGGGTATTGATGCTCAGTTTACTCAGAAATGCATATGCTGAGATGCTCTTCTGAATTTTTAAAATTTCCAAGATTGGAATCTCCAATCTCTGCCTAAAAGAGAAAAAAAAACCTCACAAAAAATAAGACATGCAAGCAACCCAGGTCCATGTTTATAGGCTATTAGTACAGAGGACCCAAAGCTTTACCCTTATAGCATTATCCATCACTGGATGTGTCAGTAAAAGAGTACAAGAAATCAACCAAGAGAAGATAGCGGAGTCTCAGGTTGTTATTTTTTTTTCATAACTCCACAGTCAATCACAAAGTTTTCTAATTACTACATGCTTAGTAGATGGAAACCACTTCACCTTATTTTATCTCTGATCCCTTAACTAGGTTAGAGACTGACTCTCAATCTGTCAAAAAGATTTTTTGAAAAATCTTAAAGACTGGAAAGGTAGGAAGGGGGTCTAGGTTTTGAAGGGTTTTGAATGCCAAATAGAGCATTTTGTATTTTTTATCTGGAGGCAATAGCAAAACCTTTAGGAGTTTATTGAGTAGAGGGAGGGTGGTGGTGCTGAGGACATGCTCAGACCTGTGTTTCTGGAAAATCACTTGAATGCATGAGTAGAGAATGGATTGGAGTAGGGAGAGATTCAGGCAGATCCACTAGCAGGCTATTGTTACATTCCAGGCTTGAGGTAATGAGGGCTTGTACTAGAGTGGTAACAATGTCAGAGGAGAGAAGGGGGTATATTAGAGAGATACTTCAAAGGTGAAATCAACAGGCCTTGGCAACAGCTTGGATTTGGTGGCTGAGAGATAGTGAGGAATCTAGGATGACTCCTATGTTGGCACCCTGAGGGATGGGAGGATGATGTTGACCTTCACAGTTGTTGAGAAGGTAGAAATGGGGAAGGATTTGGGGGAAAGATAACGAGTTCTGTTTTGAACATTTTGAGTTTCAAATGCCTATTGGATATTTAGTTCAAGATGCTTTAAAAGGCAGTCAAAAATATGAGATTAGAGGTCAAGAGAAAGACTGGGGCAGGAAAGGTAGATTTTGGAATCATCAGCATAAAATGGTAATTAAATACATGAGAGCTGATGAGATTGCCAAGTGAAGTGGAAAAGAAGGGGAGGAGAAGAGGGCCCAGGACAGAGCCCTGAGGGACACTTACCATTAGAAGGGATGGACTGGAGGAGGATCCAGTGAGGGAGACAGAGGAGGAGTGCAACATGGAGAGAAGGAAAACCAGGAGTGGTGTTCTGAAAACCTAGAGAGAAAAAACTATGAAGGAAGAGAAAGTTACCAAGTGTCTAAGGCTGCAGAGATGTAGAGGAGGATGAAGACTGAGAAAAGGCCAAAAGGATTTGGCAACTAAGAGATCATAAGTAACTTTGGAGAGAGCAGTTTTGGTGGCACCATAAGGTCAGAAGCCAGATATTCAGGGGTTAAGAAGAGAGTGAAAGGAGTGAAAGTGGAGGCATCATTTGTAGATGGACTCTGTGAGCAGTTTAGCTACAAAGGGCAGAAGAGAACAGGAGGGATAGAAGGATCAAGTGAGAGGTTTTTTTTCAGGAAAGAGGACACATGGGCACGTTTGTAGAAATGAATGTTGAGTTCCAGTTAAATCCCCTAAAAAAAGCTCTTAGATTCAAATGAGATAATACATTTTTTTCAAGTGCTTAGAATAAGGGCAGCTAGGTAGATAGTAGATAGAGCACCAGTCTGGGAGTTAGGAGGACTGAGCTCAGATCTGACCTTAGACACTTGACACTGGATGTGTGACCTTGGGCAAGTCACTTAACCCTTGATTGCCTTGCTGAAAATAAAACAACAAAAATAAAGTGCTTGGCACATAGTAGGAACTATATAAATGCTTATTTCACCCCCTTCCCTTTCTGGGGAAGGAGAGCTAGGCTGGCTGCATTTACCCCTTAGGCTTCTAGAGGTAACTCTGAAATTACTCTCAAATATTTACTGCTATTGAACTCCCATGGGTGTATTCCCCACCCCTACTCCTGGATTATCAGTTGAGAATAATTTAGTCAGCTTCAAATAACTTTCAGAAAGAGGTATTTACTGAGATAGTACAATCAGTGCAGTTGATACAAATTATTCCTCCCAAGTCTGGCAGAAAATAGGCTTAAGACTGGAGAGCTCATGTGGCAAAGTGATAATATGCAACTTCCAGTTGCTGCAGGTCTTTTTTCCCCCCATTCTTGGGGTATTTAAACATTTTCCTTAGGCATGGTGCAATCTCTTTCCTGGTCTCCTTGTAAAAAGCCATGAGTCCCGGTCTGCCCTTGGTTATTTATGATGTAGATACTGGTGCCAGTTGATCTGGGAATACTATTTAGGTCACCAATATAAGGTAAGAGCTGCTGATGTCTCTGGGAATTAAGATGCTTGGTCTTTGATAGGAAGATGGAAAATATATCATCTTCTGGAAACTTAAAAATTCTCAGGTCTTCCTCCGGTCAAAGGGGGATAAGCTGGGGGGTGAAGGAACAAGTGGATAAGGAGGTCTGGTCAAAGCTAAAGCTGAGTCTTCTCTCTACTCCATAAAAGTTCTTTCTCAAAGAGTTCATTAGAATCCATACACTCCAATTTCTGGAATTCCCTTCCTTTTCAATTCATTTAAAATTTTATGTGATCCCTGGGGCATAATCAAGTTTCTTCAGTCTTTTTGAAAAATAATTCTTGTAAGTACAACATCATTCTGTTTAGAAAGAGTAAGGCCTTTTGATTGATTGATCAATTAAAATATGTTCTCACCTAATTGAGCTATCTAGCCTCAGAGCTGAAATGGAGTGGGATGGTTCTGACTTCCCCATTACATGTACAAGTTGTTTCTCCATTATAATATAAACTTAAAAGGACAAGAGTTGTTATAAGTTTTGCTTTGTATCTTCAGAACCTTAGTAATAATGACTGCCACACAGAAAGTGCTTAAGAAATTATTGTTGATTGATTGATTCTCCCCCATCCAGCACTTGACAACTCACAATTGTAGATCTTACACTGAACTTCATGACTGTCTTTGTTTCTAGTTAAAGGATCTGCCCAAGACTATAAGAAAAAAATGCAAATGAAACAGTCACAGCCATAATTGTATTATTGCTTTGGCAGTGAATTAGGTACAACATCTGGAACACAACACTATTTCCACAAATAATAATGCCATTTAATTTTTCTTAGATTGTTGAATTTTCAGTCTTCAGAAACCAATTGCTGCAGTAGCAGCTGGACAGTGAAATCCTCAAAGTGCTTTTGCTTCCAAACATTTATTAATAATTTACTAATACTGAAAACGTACTCAAGTTTTTTTTAAGCTTCCCAGTCATCTAAGTGTTATTATTTATACATAGAAATAGTGAGATTAACCCTACCCATACTCAGAAACACATTTAATACCATTCAAAAAATTGATGCATTAAGATACTGAAAGAAAGCTATTGGCCTAGTAAATACCAGGTTACTTTTGATTTATGATAAGTTGAATAAAAACATGAGAAAACAGTAAAGCACTTTGCAACCTATACTATATTACCAACTAGTAATATATATGTAGAATATTGAAATTCTCTACTATGGATTAATTCACTATGAAACCTTAGGACAACAGCTGTCCATGGAGAGGGATCAGGAACTGGGCACAAAGTAGAAGGTAAGGGTAAAAGAAGTAGTACAATTCTGCCTCTCAAAAAGTTTTCTTCTTTATTTTATCCAACATGGTACGTATTTAGTGATCCTCTGGGTGAGAAAATTGGGACTGAAAAAGATTGAGTGATTTTTTCAGAGTCACATAGTAAGTGTCCAAGATGGGACGAGAACCCACTCTTCCTGATGCCAAGTCCAGTACCAGTGTCCGTACAATATCTCATGATATAGTAGCTGCTATTACTATCTCCTTTTTACAAATGAACATACTGAGGCCAAAGAGGTTAAATATTTTGTCCAGGGTCATAATACTAATAAAGTATCTGAGTTCTGATTCAAACTCAGGTTGTCCTGACTCTAAGAAACGCATTCTATCCACTAAATCTTGTTGCCTCTCCTCCAAAAATTAGGTTCTAGAATCTACTTGTACCCACCATACATCCCTTGAATTCTGGGTCATCTGTAACTTTGTTTCCTCTGGGTCATGGCATTCCCAATGCAAAGCCACAAAACATCATCCCAAGGACAATGGAGAGGTGTATGGTAGATGTGACAACGCTGCAGCTCCTGAATGATGAATGATATCATAGGAGGGTGGAGAGGCATAAAGGGTGGCATAGTAGAGATGTACCACTGGAAAGATAAAGATGAGATATTCATTTATTTTGATGAGATTAGAGATTTATCAAAGTATAACTTCACAAAGAATACAAATGAATGAATACAATGCATTTATTTAACTCTTACTATGTTTGAGCCCTTGTGCTAAGTGAGGGGGGTACAAATCCAAGTAAGCAAGAGAGTCCTTGCCTTGATAGAGCTTACATTCCAGTTAGGTGGGTGGGCAGGGAAAATACACCACATAAATGGGAACCAGAAAACAGTAGGGAGAAGTGGAAAGGTCAAACCCAGGATCCAATGGGAGGAAGAGGAAGAGGAGGATCCTAGCAAAGCTAGCAGTATAAATTTGGAAATGATAGAAAGTGACAGTAGTGGTCAGTTCCTGGCAAGGTAAGGCAAAAGCTTGCTTATCACATCCCAGAGTCACCAGACAGAGACTAGTGTTATTAAAAATGTAGGCTTTGGAGAGCAACAATTAGTTTGATATCATTAAAATTACACAGTTTTCTAACTTTGGTCCAGTACTGGGTCCACTTCATTATCCTTTTTTCAGAACCTGTCCTAGATATATGTGTAATTATAAACGAACTTAATGGACTCATCATCCCACTACATGCCATAATCTGTAAAATGGTAACTTTTATCTACTCTATTTCTCAAAAAGCTCAATGATCACTTGTAAATTGAATCTAAATTTAATTCTAAATAGCATACATAGAAATCCTGTTTGAATCTGAGCAAGAAAAGAAAATGGCAGGCAGGATAAAATAATGGTCATGGAGAATGGAATGATAACTATTACAGATAGGCAAAGAAAGTGGTGAGCTGATAGCCAGGGTGTAAGTGGGAAAAGAGGTGGCACCGTGGATAAACTGCTGTGCTATGAACTAGAAAGACATCTTCCTGAACAACAACAAAATTTGAATCAAACTTTACTCATCAAACAAAGAAGGGAAATGGAAGATATTGTAAGGATAGGAAACATACTGAATAGAGGCACAAAGGTGAGAAAGTGGGAGATATTTTCAGGAAAGAGAGATAGGGGAGCTAGATGTAGCTGTTACTTTTCCTGTTCTTACTAGGAATTCATTTGGTAAGTCACTTTAAATTAATCAACAAACATTTATTAAGCATTAACTGTGTGCTGGGCATTGTGCTAAGTTCTGGGAATACAAAAAGAGGTAAAAGACAGTACCTGCTGCCAAGGAATTTAGAATCTAATGGATTAGAAAAGATAGAGTATATGGAGAAGTAAATATGAGATAAAAAAAAGAGTAGGAAAGGGCAGGATAATTCCTGGAGGGCTTCAAATGAACTTAGGCAAATAGGCGGTAAGTAACCACCAAAGATTTTGGAGCAGGGAAGTTGCAAGAGTACATCTGTAAGGAAGACTTTTTTGGATCAATGAAATCACAGATCTATTTGAGTATTGAGTGTGAACGATGGATTGGAGGAGGGAGCAGATGAAAGTGGAAAGACTTCTGAGGAAGTTACTATATTAGGCCAAGTAAACAGTAATTAGGGTCTCACCAGGGTGATGGTAGGGATATTACACAGATGAAGGTGAATACAAGATTATTTTGTAGGTAGAATTGACAGTACTTGGTAACTTACTGGATGTGAGAAGTCCAGGAGAGAGAACAGTCAAAGGTAGAACCAAGATTTCAGATGCTGTTAGAAAGGTGGATGGTGGTACCACTGATAGAAGTAGTGAAGTTAGGAGATACAGACTCAGGGGAAAATTTTGCACCACTTTAAATATGTTGCATTTAGGGTGCCAATGGAACATCCAGATAAAGATAAGTTGTTTAAAATATCCTGTTTCTAGGAGGTGTAAGTCAGCAATATAGATGCCAAATCTCCACTTCTCTAATGCCTCCCTATGGTTTGGATCCTCAGAGACTATCTTTGCCATTGGAGGAGATGTTTTAGCAGGTCCTCCCAACCTGGAAGGCAACAAACATGGGTCTGAGTAAAAAACTCTGTGTCTGTCATCTAAAGACAAGAATAAGACTAGAGAGTCAAAACACAAGGTTTGTTACCAAGTAAGGATCTTTTTATTCTCTGCAAATGGTGGAGATTAAAGTATGCAGGGGCCGCTATTCATACACACAGAAGGAGTATCTACGCTCATATGGAATTTTAAAGGCACCCCACTGAACTCCTTACTTAAATGACATATGGACTGTTGGTGAGTACAACTGAAGAAATGTCATAGTATTAAATTCTGAATCTTTTCAAGTACTGAATAAAAGGATTATATTATATATATATTAATATATTGCATAGATCATATATATTAAAATATAGATTATAGTTTTTATTAAAGTAATAAGTACAGAGACAAATGGGTAAGACTAGGAATTATGTAAATTCATCACAAATTCTATATTTTCATCAAGAAACTACATAGAAAAAGATTCTGAAACTAGATGCATTCACCTGTTAGGTTCATGAATCTTGCTTTTTACCTTACAAATGACAGAGGATATTTCAAGAGAGATAATTTAAATGTATTCAGTCTGTGGAGGGGCCAGAGATCATGGAACACTGAAGGAATTGAACAGTTAGGCTGGTTTGTTTAGGGGATGAATCAAAGTAAAAACTCATTATTTTCTTAATAATGCCCTTACCCACATGGTAATGTGAAACAGTGGGGTCTGGTGACTTGTGGAGGAGTTTGAACAAGTCAAAATGATGCTAAATAAAGAGAAATGCTTAGAATATCTCTGCCAAAGGAGAGTGACAGGTCTTCACAACACCCTCAATTTGTGGATTTGTACGTAATCATGATGTCCTTTAAAAATGTACCTCAAAAGAGCCTCACCTGCCAAGATGGGAGATCACTTTGTTGCCTGAATCATAAGTACTAGCAATTGGAAACAGAGCAGACAAGCTTTATTATGCAAATAAATAATATTATCTTCTCTTCAGTCCTTGCTTTCTAAAGTCAGATCTGAGATACAGAGTATGCTTCAGCTAAAATTTAAAAATTGTCTCATTCCATGCATCACAATCACCAGCAGTTCTAAATTTAGGTGCAAATATATTGGATTATGCATGAAAATCATCTTATCTCTTAGTCTTAGTATTTCTCTCTCCAGACCATAAATCAGAGGTTGGAAATTGGATTCTAGCAAGAAGTTACTAATACTTGTAGGCAGCTAGAAGGCACAGTGGATAGAAAACAGGACCTGGAGTCAGGAAGACCTGAGTTCAAATTCAGGCTCAGATGCTTAACTATCTGAATGATCATGGATATATAATTTAATTTGTCTGCTTCTGTGTCCTCAACTATAAAATGGGGATAACAATAGTACCTTTCACTCAGAGTTGTTGCGAGGATCAAATGAGATGTTGGCAGTGTTTAGCATGGTACCTGGCTAAGCACCTCACCTGCTAACTGCTTAACAAATTCTTGCTTTCTTCCTTTCTGCTCAGACAGAAAAGTGATCTCCCATCTTGGCAGATGATACTCTTTTGAGGTACATTTTAAATGACTTCATGATTATATCTAAATCCACAAATTGAGGATGTTTGTGACATAGAAATTTTCTCCTAAACATTAGTGGTTGTCAAGCTTTTATATTTGCTTTTTGCACCTAGCGTCAAGTTCAATCAGTTACTCTCTGCATAGCTTTGGAGGCAGGAGGGCACCCAGAGGTTCTTAGAAAACAGTACATGACACTTTTTAGGAGTAAGAATTTCTGAAAGCATTCTGAGAGCTTACTTAAATGGCTTATGTTCAGTCTGTGAATCCAGTGACAACACACACACATACACACACACACACACACACAATAACAGCTCTAAATTCAGGTCATAAACCCTCAACAGGTTTCTCAATCAGAGAGGAATTAAATATGTTTTATGCTGTCTGCATTGCCAGTTTTCTCTCTTTTTTTCCACTTTTAATAGATTTTTTATTTTATTTTTTCCATATATATTTATTTTCAGTTTCCAACATTTGCTTCCACAAAATTTTGAATTTCAAATATTCTCCCCATCTGCCCCCCACTCCCATCCCAGGATAGCATGTATCCTGATTGCTCTTTCCCCCAATCTGCCCTCCCTTCTACCACTCCCTCCCCCTTTTATCCCCTTCCCTTCTATTTTCCTGTAGGGTAAGATAGATTTCTATATCCCAGTGTCTATATATCTTATTTCCTAGTTGCATGTAAAAACAACCTCCAACATTTATTTTTAAATCTTTGAGCTCCACATTCTCTCCTTTCCCCCCTCCCTACTCACCCTCATTGAGAAGGCAAGCAATTCAATAAAGGTTGTATATATGTGTGGTCATGTAAAACACCTCCATGACAATGATGTTGTGAAAGATTAACTATATTTCCCTCTATCCTATTCTACTTTCCATTTATTTAATTGTCTCCTTTGACCTGTCCCTTTTCAAAAGTGTTTGTTTCTGATTACCCCTTCCCCCAATCTGCCGTCCCTTATGTTAACCCCCCTCTCTTAACTCCCCCCCCCCCACTTTCCTGTAGGGTAAGATAAACTTCCATATCCAATTGAGTGTGTATGTTATTCCCTCCTGAAGCCAAATCAGATGAGAATAAGGTTCACTTATTCCCTCATCTCCCCATTTTTCCTCTCCTTTGTAAAAGCTTTTTCTTGCCTCGTTTATGTGAGATGATTTACTATATTCTATCTCTCTTTTTCTCTTTCTCCTAGTACATTCCTCTCAACACTTAATTTTCTTTTTTAGATGTCATCCCTTCATATTCAGCTCTGTGCCCTCTTTCTCCAGTTTTCTCTTTTTAAATTTAGCACTACAGAAAGAAAGCTGAGTAGTAATGGTGTTTACTCTTTGGAAGCTGATGTGGGTGGGCACACAAATAGATAGATAGATAGATAGATAGATAGATAGATAGATAGATAGATAGACAGATAGAAAGAATTGACATTCATCATCATTTCATGCATTTAATGTGACAAATCCAGCTACCAAGAAGTCATTTATCTTTAAAAAAAAAAGCTGATTTTTCACAAGTAATACTGCTACCAAGTGGTAGCAGTTTGCTTACAAACATGGTGGAAACAAAGCCTTAAGTCATAGTAGTCTTTGACTAGGTCTTTTTGTTTTAGTTTACTTTTTTAAAAATAAATTTTCAGGAAAACAGATGATCTTAAACATCAACCAGCAAAACAAACATACAATTTATAAAGAACACCTGAGGTACAATTTAGTAACTTTCTCACCAGTCCTTAACTTATTTTTTCTCAAGGTACTCTAAATCTTTTCTTGGAATCAAAAGCCCTTTCTAGATTTTTGGCTTGAATCTTAGAACTGAATTAGAATTGAAGGTTAATTGCTGTAGTCACAAAATGATGGTGGTAGTTACATGTTTGGACATACTTCTGTAATTTATATTTCAGTACCACAGATTAAAGTGTGAACTCCTAACCACCCATGCAGTGTACCTTAAAGGGATTGAAGTTTTGCAAATATCATCAAAATAATTTTGCTGAAAGGGAAAGAATATGTGGGAAACCAACTATTTCCAACCACTACATTAGATACCATAAAGAAAGGCTTCAATGTATAAAGAAGGACAGAGATAGAGATGTCATTGGCTGGGGGGTGGCATAAATATAATCTGAGTGGATTTTAGTAAATAATTTAACAAAGTCTTTCATGCTATTCAAATTAAGTCAATAAATGCTTATTATATGCAGCTATTGTATTTAACACTGGGTACATGAAGAAATGCACTGCAGAAACATAGTACAAAGGGATGCAGTACCTGCCCTGAAGGAGCACACATTCTATTCTTGTGGAATATGTGGAGAAATGCAGGCTAGATGACTACAATTAGTTGGATTCAGAGACATTTGAATGATCACTTCCCAAAAAGAGCTATTCGTGATTCACATGGAATACTTCAAAGATACGCTGTTCCTGTTCTGCTTAATGTTTTCGTCAGTAACATAGATAATTGCCTATGTGGCATGCTCATCAAATTTTCAGATGACACAAAGCTGAGAAGGGAAGCTAACCCTCTGGGCTGGTGGAAAAAAATTCCCCTAAAGTCTAGACAGCATAGAAAATTAGGCTGAACTTAGTAAGATGGATTTTCCCATGGACATTTATGTCATCTTACACTTGGGTTGAAAAAACTACCTTTAAATTTCAAGAATGAAAAGATGAGACTAGATAATGTTGTTCAGTTGTCTCTGATACTTCCTTTCATGTTTGGGGTTTTTTGGGCAAAGATTCCAGAGTGCCATTTTCTTTGCCATTTTCTTCTCAGCTCATTTTATAGATGGGGAACTGAGATAAACAGGGTTAAGTGACTTACCTAGGATCACAGAGCTAATAAATATCTGAGACCAGATTTAAACTCAGGAAAATGAGTCTTCCTGACTTTAGGCCTGGAAGCTTGTAGGAAAAGACTCAGTTTTCTCTTCTCTAAATTGGATGTATTAATACTTGCACTGCTTGCATCAGAGAATTACTATAAAGGATTAAATGAAACGAGGCATGGGAAATCACTCCATAATCTTGAGTTCCAATGTGATGTAAACTCTTGAAATGGCATCTTTAAATTCTGGAAGTCCCACATAGCTTTCAGTTGGACAGACTCTGGAGTACATCAAAGGGGAAGTAACACTCTGGTTCCCCTGCAATCACCAACACAGCCACAATAAAAGTCTTAAGATGAACAGGAAACTCATTTTGAAACAGCTTTTGTCTCCACATATTATTGTAAAGCACAGCACGGGTGAAAGCACAAATGAAAGGAAAAGAAAACATTTTCCTTCTTCTCTAATGCACCACAATTGCACAAGAGATGTCTCGGGTCTGCCATGGGGATGTCCATGGCTTTATCACCAAGACAGTATAAACTGCTTTAATGGTGCCTCCTGGCCTCCAAAGGAAAGCTTATCAAGAAGACAATGGCCTGCTTCACAGGATCCCAAGGAGGTTCTGTCTTGGCTTGAGAAGTACGTTATAGTTCTTTACCAATAGATGGTATCCTTTTGTGTGAACCTTTGTACCATGAAACATCAAAACTTCTATGCATTGGAAAGCCAAGTGATAATAGAAAGGATGTTTCCCTGCAGGAATAAAATAAAAGCAGAAAGGTATTACAGGCAGAAAGAATTAGCACCTTCTCTCTGGGAGTGAAGTTTTCCAGGTAGCACCCACACTTAAGCACTTAACAACTAAGATGTGCTTATCATGTAAGACATGTCATGAGTAAATACTGTAAGCTACTTGTGACTTTTCATTTCCTGCCTTGAGCTTTTTTGTGGAGGAGGGAATCTTATTTTAGATGTCCCTGTTTCCCCACTCCCATTCACTGCTGCACATTCTGTGTCTTCCCAGATATACATATCAGTGAGAAAGCCTGGAACTTGTTGCTAATTTGTTCACTTGGAGATCCTTTGAACTAGAGGATCATTATATACATACCCACAGGTGTGTATGTGTGTGTGTGTGTGTGTGTGTGTATACACATATAGCTATACACACAGATAGATACCTACACACATTGTATATATGTGTGTGTATGCATTATATATGTAATATATATGTGTGTATCACAATATACGCATGTATACATTATATATATGCATATCTATAAAGTATTTCAATAAATCCATTGATTTATAGTAGTAGACAAAGTCTACTATAACATCTTTGTGGGAAATTGTATAAATGAGCTGAATGATAGCAGAGATAGGTAGATCAGTGCCTGGTTGACCAATTGAATGTTGAATTAACTTATTTTGATTAATTTATCTATGTCAACTGAAGTGCAAGAAGAGAGCTCTGGTGATATGCTGTAGGACTTTGTAATATATCCTGTCTTGTTTAACATTTATTAATGCTAATTTAAATGAAGAGAGAAAGTAAGATTGTCAAATTCTCTGATGATAAGTATAAAGGCATAGCTAATATGTTGGACAATGGAATCAGGATCTGATTATCATTAGGTCATAATGATAGGGCAAAATTAGCAAAATGCATGGTTCAATTTACTTGTACTGTTCATAATAGGGAGATAGTTTAGAAGTCATTATTATTTTGGAAAAGGAGTTGTATGAGTTCTAGTGGACTGTATGTTCACTATTAGTCAATAGCCAATTAGGTAACATTGCTGTTAAAAAAAATGCATTGTTTGGCTGTATTAATAGCATCAGTGTTTTGAACAAGGGAGGCAGTAATTCCAGACTAATGGAACTAGTCCACTTTTGGAATACTTTGCTCAATTTTGGCCACCACATTATAGCGGGACATTTACAAAATGAAGCAGGTTCAGATGAGAATGACAAAGATGAGACATCTTGAAACCTTGCCATCTGAGACAGAGCGGAAGGAGCTACCTGGAGACACAATTAACTATCTTCAACTATTGGAGGGCTATGATTTGCAAAGAGGGACTAGGTCAGGTTTAAGCTTGATGAATGGAAAAAATTTGTAACAATTAAAGCGACGTGAAATTGAATGAGCTGTGTTTATGAGGTGAATTCATTATCATTGTCAGTGGACATTTTATAGGCTAAATGATCAGTAGTGTCAGGGATAATGTTGAGAATATTTAGGTATTAAAAGGTGAATTAGTACTTTTTTGAGTTTATGTTTTTTCAGATGGAAAGGAGAATTTATCAGTCTCTCTCCTTCTCATCTTCCCCTACCACTCATTAGCTAAATCTCTCTAAATGAATGACTGTGGTAAACCAGCAGCCATGCTAGAAAGTAAAAGATAACAAATTAAATTTACTGAAACACATTCTTTATATCCAGACCAAGCCTCAAGAGGTCCATGATTAGTGTACCTATGGCCACAGCTACTAAAGACTCAGAAAAAAAGAAAATTCTTGAATCAAAGTTCTTATCGCTGTCAAATAATGTAACATCAGAAACCAATATGATTTTAGCAAAAAAAAATGACATAAAGAATTGGTATTAGCATTTGCTTTGTTACTACTTCCTAAGGACCCTGGGACTTTTCCATCTAAAATGCAACCAAAATCTTCCATCTATGTGAGCTCCTTGAGATCAAGTCCTGTCTTTTTCTGTCTGTACCTTCAGTTGCTTTGCATAGCAAGCACTTAGTAAGTGTTTTATTCCTTCCTTCCTTCATATATCTATTGTTGGGGGTGAGGGTTATAGTGGGGTGCCACAGGACTTGATGCTTTGTCCTATACAGTTCAAAATTTAGATTAACAGTGATTTGATAAAGACATGGAATATATTATCATCATTGAACTTTCTGATGACATAAAGTCAAGTTATTATCCAATCATTTCAGATTCTTCATGACCCCATTTTGGATTTTCTTGACAAAGATACTGGAATGATTTGCCATTTCCTTCTCCAACTCATTTTACAGATAAGAAAACTGAGGTAAATGAAGTTAAGCAACCTGCTGAAGGTCACACAACTAATGTTTAAGGTTGGATTTGAACTCATCTGATTCCAGACCTTGAGTTCTATCCACTGTGCTACCTAGCTGCCCAGTTAAGTGGATAAGTAGATATATTATGTTGCATGACAGAATCAGGATCTGAGTATCTTATCAAAGGACAGGAGACACTGTGTTGTTTTTTTGGGGGGGAGGGGAGGTCTCCAGATCTCTAGTATCTCTAGTGGGTTTCTACAGGCTATTTTTTCCATCTACCTATGGTATCACATAAGTGAGCACTTTCGAGTTCTTATGGGGAGGATGCCAAGTATGATGCTCTAACTCCCCCCTTTTTTTTTACAAGAAAATTTTCATCTAACTGATTACATATATGGGATTTTTTTTCAGTTTTCTTTGATTCTCAGGGGTTCTAGAGAAGTTATTAGTGGTTAGGTTCTGGACAGGACTTGACTCAGAGCAATCTACTTGTGCTTTGTATTCAATATTGGATTAAAATAAGACTCTGATAGGTCACTTAACAGTTAAAAGACAGAGATTTCCTTAGCTATAGTATGAGAAGCTATACATATATGTACACCCTAAGTTGATTCAGCAGAGCAAAGATACCTCTGAGTTGTCCATCATGGTCCAACAACTGAGTATCAGACAACATCTGCAATTCTTTGCTAATGTTCTATATTTAGATGATCAGGAAGTGATGTCAACAGCCTGAGCCTTTGATTTCCTGAGCTAATTAAGTGTTGGGGGAAAGTTTTAGTACCTTTTAAGGGAAAAAATGGTCTAACTTGAATGGGAGAAGGGAGTTAAGACATTGCTTCCACCACATCTTCATTCTCAAATTCAAGCCTTGAGATCTTTGAGCATTGTAATTGGTTGAGTAAGAGAAGGAGAAAGAAAAGGAAGTAGGGAAGAACTTGATTCATCCCACAGCAGACTTCGGAAATTTACTAGACCTGTTTTTAAAGATAGGGGTCTGCTCTTGTGGTCTTGGCTGGACTCTTGAGAAACTTTCCTGAAGACCATGGACTCAATTCTACACATAGATGGCCATTCCTTGAAAGTTTGGATAGGGGCCTTCATGGATAACAAAATAACAGAAGGTCCTAGTAAGTTTGTTAATGGCCTGACTTTTTGGTTGCTCAACTCTCTCAAGCAAGTGTCCATCCTTAAAAGAATGCCATCTGCATAGGTGCAATAATAAGGTTACCATTTGCTCAAAGATTTTCTTTTATTCCTTCTAAGTCGGAGTGTCTTGCATTTATGAGATAGATTTGTGGACAGCTATCTACCAGGGAGTAGAATAGACCCTAAAAGGTTTTCATGAGACTGACATTTTCCTTTAACTCTAATATTTCATGACTGATATTATGTCGGACTAATAATGTCAACAATCATTTTGATGTGACTTTTGTTGCTTAGAAAAATGTTGAGCTGTTAATGACTCCCACATTAACCCCTACATGTTTTTATTTTTCTTCTGTGTGCTGCCTGTGGCCCCACTCCAAGGCCCACGCACAAATGTGTGCTTTTGAAAAGGGTGAGAGAGCATCTAAGGTGATATATCAGCAAAGGTTTTATGTTATATTTTATGCTGATAGAGCCAGAACAAAAGTTTTTAAATTATGGCTTGTGCCTTGGTAGATTTGTAATTTCCTCAATGTGAACACTCCCTCCAATGGTACAGAATGAAACTCTAAAATACTTTGTCTTCTTATGTACCTATTTATATCTTCCTATAAGTCCTTCAGAGAAAATCTATCCAGTGGTTAGAAGATTCCTCATTCTTTCAGCATCTCAAACAATACCAATGTGCTATTGAGACCATCCATCTATAATGTAGTAAGAATGAGAGACATGGATGGATAGTCTCAGAGGTGTATTGCTTCTCTCTCAGCTGCATTTGAGTAACAAAACTTATACATCAGTAAAGCAGTTTACCTTAGAGAAATATATTGGTACCCTTTAAAACAAAGTAATCAGAAAGCAAAACAAATTCTTAAGCAACAAAGATTGGGAATGTAAGCTGACATCTCTCTGAGAACATGAAAGGGAGAAAGTGAGTTAAAGATCAAAAGGTGAGGAATTCCCAGTTCTTTTCTCAGCAGCATGAATACCCCCATCTACTCTGTATCTCTTGTGGATGCCTCCTGTATTAACTGGCCAGTTTGCTTGAGGTAATGGCAGCAGTAGCAGCAGGGCAGTAGTGGTGAGTCTCAGTGCCTAGCCTGCTCACACATCTCACAGTGATGCCTTTAACTCCATGGGCTTCAGTCTAACTTCTTTCACAAGGCTTCTGCCTTCCTCTTCCCACTAGATTGGGAGAAAACTATTGATCCCAAGGACCCAAGAACTCCCTAGAGGACTAAGCAGAGGAACATTGGAGAATTTCCTACGCACCAGTGATCATTAGTCTCCATTGTCCTGTTGTGTATAAAGAAAACATAAACTATGATTGTCTGAAATGACTAGAAGGTACCAGGGAGTTTTTTAACCACCTAAAACTTTTGAAAAGACATAAAGATGGAAGAAAGGGAAGTTTCTAGAAAATGTATTCATTGAAGACAAGAAAGGTCTTTTGCCTCTTTTTATATCTCTTGAGCTTAGCACAGTAGCAGGAACATAATAAGTGCTTAATAAATGTTTACTGACTGACAATGAATGAATATAATAGAATTGGATGGCCCTTTAAGAATCATACCGTTTGAAGTCAGGTCTACAGTATAATGCCCTGGGGACCTCTACATGGGTCTCTATTACTTTTTAAAAGTTTCATTTTTTTTATTCTGAACTTAACTGCCCTTTCATGAGTATTTCCATATATACTGTAGAAGACAAAAAACTCCCTGCATATGAAATAGTTAATCTCCATTTCATACTGCTTGTTTTGTAAAGTATAAAATAAATTCCTTATCTTACTTTCAAAATGGTTCTACTTGTCTGTAAATATTCTTCATCTCTAAATATTTTTTAAAATGTTTCAATCAGTTTTGAGGGAGGAAAAGGGAAAGTTATCACAATTACCAACCTCTCTTCCCCTTCCAAATTAAAAGTTCTACACTTGTGTAAAAAGGTTAGGGAAGATACGGCTAAATGAATTGATTCATGTGGAGAAGAGCTTAGTGTATTAACTGTATGATATCACAGCCAAAAAAACTAACTCAATTTTATGTTACAGTAATAAAAGCATCATTTCCAAAATGACAAAGGTGATATTCCCTCTTTACATTTTCAGATCATTTCTGAACTATTGTGTTCAGTTTCAGGGCATCATATTTGGGGAAAGACTTTGACAAACTAGAGAAGTTCAGAGGACGATGACCAGGATGGTTAGGATTTGCTAAAGGAATTGTGGATATTTATCCTAGAAAAGAGAAAATTTTGGTGGGGATGTTGTTTGAAGGAATTAGAGTTGTCTTCAAATACTTGAAGACTGGTGGAAGAGGTGTTAAATTTGTTCTGCTTTGTCCTTTGGGAGAGAGCAAATTATGTACAATGTGTGGAAGTTGCAGTGACATTTCTTCTCCATATTTTCCTAATAATTTCACTAATTGAGAAGATAACCTTGAAGTTCATGAGTTACTCATCTCAGGAGATAACAAACATTTGTCATTTGTTATGAATGGGATCTTTGGTGAACCATGGAATCAGAATAGATGTCTTATCCAATTTTGAGATTCTATAATTATATGGTTCTGTGAAATGAAATCCCTGGCAAATGAAATAATTTAAATAGTAACTTTTGTTGGAATTCAGAAGATAGGAAGGAAAAATATTAACCTTGATTATTGTTATTCTTATTTTTTTAACAAGACTGATGACATCATGGATGATGACTTGCATGTGAATTAGATTTGTGAGGCAGAGTTGTGAAAAGTTGTTGGCTTCTCTGTCTGTTTCAGGATCATCTAAGTCCAGTGGTAGGACAAAAGTCATTATAGCTGTCAGTGGCTCAGGGGGCAGTGGATAACCTTGGCATCTTTGATGTCTATCATTCTACGACATCTGCTTCAGCTGCTTTCATGGACATTGGAGCAAATTGTTCTTATCCTCCCATCTTGCCAAGGGAAGTCTTCGCATACATGGGGTAGATAGACATCCCTCTAATTCACCAACAGATTCGAGGTATGTTGTTACCTTCAACGTGGCATAGCCCAGCCTCCAAGATGATTTTGCCAGGGTATGGCTATTGTGTACACTTTTTAAAAAAAAGTATTCTTAATTATGGAATAAAACAAACATTTCCATAACAGTATAATGAAAAAGATGGTTACACATGAAATGGCAAATTTATTGTGTGCAACTTGCTATTTCTTTTAAATATAAAACATAGTTAACATGTATATTTCTTTTTCTCCCCCTTTTCTCCCCCCACCTCAAGCTATAGTTCTTTGGGGCCACAGGTGAGAGTTGAGTGATGGTGGACCCCAAAAGTGAATGAGCACCCCTGAAAGGGGCTCAGCAAACCTTCACACCAGAGGTACTAGTCCTCCTTGAACACCCCATATACCCCACCTTGAATATAAAGAGAGAGAAAGAAAGGATTACCAATGATTGTCTACCATGGGACCTCAGAGGAGATGATGAATATTGCCTATGAGCAAGCCAATCCTTTGATGATGTTCCATCTTGCATGGGATAGGTATGGATGAGAGTAGAGGCGACAAGTGTCAGGGATAGGCGGCAGTAGGAGTAAAGGTATAGGATATGGGAGTAGGAGCAGTCTTAAAACAATTTGTTCAGAGTCAGAACCAGAGGGAAAATAGGAGCCAAAGCTGGAATTGTAGTGGATACAGAATTGTAGTGGAGCCTGAGATAGCAGTTCCACTATCATTTTCTTTTTGAATTGAGTATGATGCCACTAGTGGTTTTCTCAACACATATGGATAAACTCAAAGAGCCAATCCTTCTCTCTTACTACTATGATTTTACCCCTAAGCATCAGGAGGAAGTGGAAAGATCACTGACTCTGAGGTCATAGGACTTTGATTTGAGTCTCCTTTCTGGAGTTTTCTATATGACCTTTGGCAAGATATGTTTTTCTTGACTTCATTTTCCCCATCTATGAAATGAAGAGGTTAGACTCTAAGGTGCCTTCTAGATCTAGACCTACAGTCCTTTAAATAAACTCCTCATCTACTCCAATTATGCTATTTAATAATTCCCTCCATCTCTCTCCACTTGCTCCATCCCCCCAGGTCAACATTCAGCACCAAAGACGATTTTCTCTAAGGTTGGAATACATTTTTTAAAAAATCCAAAATGCCAGAATAGCAACAGTTTTCATCATTATACCAACAAGTCAATAATTTGATTACACAACTATCAGACTTGGCCATGTTTCTGTTTTGGCGATCTTTACAGATATGATTTTGAGACCCAAATTTGATTTGTACATTTTGAGAAATGCGCGTCTTCTATATCTGAGCCTCAAAAGTGGGAGTGTGAGAGGACCATATGGCAATCTGGGTAATCTGTTCAGAACTGGTCTGTCTTTTAAAAATAGTCACACCCCCAGTGATCACTAGAGTGCAATATGAAATGGAGACACAGAAAGTACATGTTTTCCTCCAAACCTTCGATGGGATCTGGCAAACTGAACAGTAGAGCTAAAACTAAATGGAACTTGAAGAATGGACAATATTCAAGTAGACATTTCATAGTTTAAAATAATAAATTACTTCTTTGTCACAGAGCTTTTTCCCCTTGGACAAACATAAAGCTCAGGATCCAAACAGCATTTTTCATTCATGCTTTATAATACCTAAATACTTAAAGATATATACAGAAGTTATTTTTTTTAAAGCCAATGAATCTGCTTTGCATTTAGTTAACATCCTCAAAAATGCCTCTTCAGGGTTTTATGTTTTCCATTTTTTAAAAAAGTCATCTTATGAGAGATAAAAGAAGCTTTTCTTAGAAACCTTATTTTGAGACTGTTCCAGAAGCTCTATGGGCAGATAAATTTAAGGTATTTTTTTTGGAGATTGATTGGGCCCTTGTTTGGATGCTGCTATTTCAAGCATTTTCTCTGAAAGTGACAATAGGATGAAAAATGAACTTGACTCCCTTTTGATCTGTGATCCTTTGGAATGTTATTTTCACTTTAATTTCCAGTGGGTGACTGGATTCGTTCCAAGGAAGTCACTCCAAAGCTGAATTCCTGCTAGTTCCCCTCTCCAAACCATAAAGCAAATGAAAGAAATAACAGCTCCTCAGAGTTTGGGGCAAGTTATCCTCAACTAGACCCTCCACGTGTATTTTCGGAGTATTTACTGGCCAAAAGAGATTCAAGTCTAACCACCCCCTTCCCCCCACTCCCCATACACCCATCCCCACCCCCTCACTGACGTTAACATGATAAGGACTATAACCTTGCTTGAGGATACCTAGGTGTGAAAGTAAACCAAAGGCCAGAACAGGTCTGGAACCAAAGATTGTCTTTTTTCTGAAATCTTCTGTTGTTTGGAATGAAAACCCAGAAACAACTATCAAAATGAGGATTTCAGTTTAGGCGAGCCTGTATGAAGATCCGGAAGTACACTACCAGAATGTCAGTGAAATGAAAGTTTGAAACATGGGGGCGTTTTGAAGTTCCATCTTCTTAGTCTCCACCTCCTTTTCTTCAGTGAGTGATCCCTAATTCTACCTTGCTATGGTGTGCAGCCCTCTGAATATAACTGCACGCATGCCAGGGCCCTTCCTTCTGCTGCTGTGCAGGGAAGAGACAGCCAATATACTGCCTTTAAGAGAGCTGGGCCCCTCAAGATCACTTTCAGACTCAAAGATTGCCCCTACCCAGTGTAGGGCTGGTGGAAAAGCCTTAAGTCAGCAGATTAAAATGAACTCATACCAGGAAATCTCTGACCATGGGACTTGCTCCCTTAGGAGAGGTCCTGGCTCCTGCTTCTGACCTTGGTCCTATGCCTCACCCTGCCTTGCTATTCTGTCTGCTTCTGTGAATCTGACTTGGTTAGATGACCATGTATCTGTCTCTTTCACCTGATCTCTGGTATAAGTTTCCCACCACTGATTTCTCCCCAAGTTACCACCTGTTTTAGTGAGAAATCTTACCTTGTCTTTAAGTCCAGTTCATTACTTGTTCTCTTCCTAATCTCATGACCACCCCACCCCCATTCTCAGTCCATCTGACTACATTTTCCAGTTCTATCTAGGATGCAGTTCTATCTATCTACCTATCTACCTATCTATCTAACTATCTATCTGTCTGTCTGTCTGTCTGTATCTGTCTATCTACTACCCTTTAGTCCTACACCTCTAGCTTGTTCCTGTCTATCAACAAGATCTTCCTGTTTGTTTGTTTGTTTTTTCATTTTTGGGTTGGAGCTGGGTATGGAGTAGGGGGAAGGGGATGGGGGGAAGAAGAGAGAGAGAGAGAGAGAGAGAGAGAGAGAGAGAGAGAGAGAGAGAGAGAGAGAGAGAGAGAGAGAGAGAGAGAGAATACTGTAGCAAAATAAAAAAGAGAAGACAGAAAAGATGGTCACTGAAACATCTTTTATTTTAGTGCACAGAAAAGAACAGAAGAAAAGCCAGAATGAATTATAAACAGGGAGAATAGCTTTAAAAGTTACATGTTGAATTTATTGTATATCTAAAAGACAGGCAAACTGTAAGTAATAGAGATCACAGTTTCATGTACAATCCTCTCCTGTTAGACTTTGTATATGAAATAGCTTCTTTTTGGGGGGCATTAATTGTTAAATTCAGAAATTAAAAAAAAAAGGATTCTTTGGCAAACCAAACAAAAAAACCAAAACAAAATAAAACAAAGTAAAAACTGAGACTTGTCTGACACTCTACCCTGGCAAGAAGTCCAAGGGTTCACCTTGTGTAGTTCCTGCAGAAGTGGACTATTCTTTAAAATGTCTCGAATGATGTAAGGAAGCAGGAGGGTGTAGTCACCACGCCAGGATTTAATTTGCCATATTTGATGTAATCATTAGAGGCAGTCATTAGACAATTTGAGGATAGACGCTGGGCTGGGTTTCTAAAAATTGTTATTGCTTCATCTGCCTTATTAAAGAGAATTACATATCTCATCTTTCATCTTCCATTTTCCCCCACAATTTCAACTATGGCATTCTAGAGTAACGGCCAAATCTTTATTTCATGTTTCAGTTTTTTGCAGTTTCCAGATTTGTATTTCTACCAACAAGAAATTTCTGCTCCTCACCTTAAATTTCATCCTCACCCAATTTCCTTTCATTCCTTACCCAATTTAAGCTGAAAGAAAATAGAAGAGTGTCTGACACATAGTAGGCATTTAATAATTGATTGATTGAATCTAGGTCCTCCTCTCTTAGAATTAGCCTCCCTTTTCAAGGTACTACCTTTCTTCCACTCTCCCAAACTAGAGGTCAACTACTCTCTTTCCTTCATCCCTATAACTAATTCATTGCCAAGTCCTATTATTTTCTTCCATTACAATATCTGTTTCTGCAATCCCACTGCCTCCGCTGGTTGTGATAATAGTCCTTTCATTAGCTTTCCTGATTTCAGCTTTGCCTCACCTACAAACCATCAAGCAGACAGCCACTAGGCTAATCTTTGATGATGACATGGCTTTGTTCAAGAACCTCTAAAAGCTCCCTACTGCCTACCACAGTCAGAGAATCCTAGAAATAGAGAGGTTTGGAGCCAGATGGGACTTCAGAGATCAGCTAGCTCAATTCACTCCTCTTATAGATGAGCAAGCTGAGCCATAGAGAAGTTAAACAACTTATCCTTTGGTTACATAACTACTCAGTAACAGAACTAGGATCAGAACCTGTGCTCTTCCCTGGAGACTTTCACCAAATTGTTTTTCCAGTGTAAATACCTTTGCCTGACATTCAAATCTTTATAATTCGGTGCCACCTGACACCTCATTTGCCAATATATACCTTTTTTTCAGGCTCCCTTTGAACAAACATACCATGCTCATTTCCACCTCTGCCTTGTTGTTGATTCTGGCTCCTGACATGCCATCTTTTCACCTCTGTTTATCCAAATCCTTTTCATCAAATAAAAAAAATAGAAGTATAGATCTGTGGAACAGATTAAATAAGGAAGATTCAGAAACAATCCAACGTAGCAGCCTAATATTAAGAAAAAAGAAAATGAAAAGAAAAACATTGGACCACAAATTCTCTCTCTCTGCATATGTGTGTATATGTATATATACACATATACATACATCATACATACACACATAACACACATGGATGTGTGTTTGTATTATTTATGCATTCCTAGGAGGTCAAAGAAATAAGAAGAACCCCACACACAACAGAATGTTTGTAGTAGCACTTTTTACGTTAGCAAAAAAGAATCTTTTTAAAAAGAATTTATACCTAGCGTGAGGCTAGACAAATTGTGGTATACTTACAACAGAACACATCTAAGCCATACGAAATGAGAAATTCAGAGACACATAGGAAGACCTAGAACTGATGCAGAGTGAGTATAGAATCAGGAGAAATATTGCTAGAACAATATGATTAAAAAACAATGTTAAAAGGCAGTTGAATCAAGACTAATTGTAATGATTAAACTTGACTGAGATAATGAGATAATGAAATGAGCTTCCTCACAAGAGAAATAAGGGATACAGTTGGAGTAGAATATTACATATGCTGTAAATTGCTTTGTTAGATAGCTTAACTGTTTTATTTGTTACAAGCGATGGATTCAGTGTTGCATATTGGGAAATGAGAGGGAAGAGGGTATCAGTAAAAATGCTATTTTTCTTTTATGTGAAGTGGAGTACAGTGAACTAGGGTGACCTTTAAATTTCTTTCCAAATCTGAGATTCCACGATTTTATTATTTAAGACCCAGCTTCTTTTTGGAAGTCCACTGCTCCAGTACACTTAAAGTTAGCGCTATCCAAATTAAACCTAATTTCCTCTTCGAATATTACTGTATTTCTATAATATTACCCATAGCCCATATCTTCCATGATTAGAAGAGGCATTTAAATATTTCTGTTTAAAACTCTCTCTGCAGACCTATAAGTAGCATGCTGGAGTAAAGGCAAAGATGTGAGTTATGACACCAAGGAGTATCACTGACATTGCTTAATTATGCTAATAAAGAATTCAAAAGAAAGATTTTCAAGATGATTGAGAGTAATTTCAGCTGAATCACTTGGCTCCTAACAGGGTGAGTGGGAGAGGAGGGATGTGTGTGTGATTAGTGAATTCCTAAACTGCCTAGTCAGCTCCTAAAAGACTCATTCTTTCATGAAGTTCATTCATACTGTCCAAGGGGCACAAAGATAATTCTTCCTGTCCACAGACCCCGATAGACACTCACGGAGTCCTAAAAATTCCTCTCACAGTATTTGAATGAAGAAAAAATAAAGACAGTTTGGGCAAGCCTAAGATCCCTGGGAACATCAGTATCTCCCTCTGGAGAGCACTTGGTCTTTTAGGCCTCCTGCCTTTCCAGTGTTCTTACACCTTACTTCACAACAATATTCTCCAGTCCAATGACACTGACCTCCTGACTGTTTCACAAACAAGACACTCCATTTCTCAGCTCCAAGCATTTTCTCTGACTGACCTATACCTGTAATGCTTTTCCTCCTCCACTCTGATGACTGGTCTCTCTGGCTTCCTTTAAGTCTCAGTTGAAACTCTACCTTTTAAAGGATACCTTCCCCTACCCCTCTTAGTTCTAGCATTTTCACTCTGTTAATTATCTCCTATTTGTTCTCCACATAGTATATATATTTGTTTACATGTGGTCTCCCTCCATTAGATTTCCTTCAGGGCAGGGACTGTCATTTGCCTTTTTATTGGCATCCACAGTGCTTAGCATAGTGTCTGGCACATAGCAGACTCTTCATAAATGTTGATTGATGGATTGATTGATACTATTTGTTCTGCTTCCAGCTTGGCCCTGCAACCATAACCCAGGAAAGAGACTTGTGTAGAGACAATCCAGCAATCATAGTCCAGGAAAGGACAGCAGCCATAGCTACTGACACCCTGAAAAAAAAAAATCTTGGCATCAAAGTTCTTGGCATCATCAAATGGTGGAACATCAGAAACCAATATGATTTTATGAATGTAAGGGGATACTGGCCAATGAGGGCCTTATCTGTTCAACGTGTGCAGTATTCTCTACCTTCTGTTAGCTCATGTGTGGGGGAAGAGGGAGGGGAGCAGAGGGTGGAGAGAGGTGAAGGAGGACCTTGATAAGGGGTCTTCTAGGCAAGTATAATGAAGGACCCTGCCCTCTACTTTACAGCATGTGGGATTATTCTGTGCCTCTTTCCTGCCTGCTTATTATTTGATCATGAAACTCCTTTTAATTGCATGCAGGAACAAAACTGAGTGTCAATACAAAAGGCTCCAACAAAGAAGCTCAAGCTCCCTTTTTTCCTGGTGGTCCATGAAGGCGGGAATTGCCTACTCTCTTCATTTCAGTTGATATGTGGCCTTGGACTCATAACTGTGCTATTTCTTCTATCCTTAATAGGTTTTTTCTTTCCCATATTTAGGTGACTGAATGTTGGAAATGTAATAGATTGAGCTGCAATTTTGTGAACTTTGAAAGAGCTGAAGGACCATCAGAAGTCCAGTAACTGAGTCCAGGCCTGAGTTGTTACTTGTTCAACCCAGCTCAGCAGTGAATCACCCCAGAAACCAAGATGCCATGTCCTGTAAGCCACAGAGTAACTTGTTCCTTGCCTATGCCACATCTTGACGTCGAGGATGAAAATATTTTCTAATTGCCACTTTAATTTAAAGTGGACTGTCTTCAGGGACTGAGATGGTAGAGGGGAGAGTATGACCCCACTTGGGAGATGCTAAAGGGAGTGAAGTATGTGTTTATACTTCTATTATTGCTCTTTGCAAAAGCTAATTAACATTAATTGCCTCTTAATGATATCAAGCAGAAGGCAACTTCTTTTTTTTTTATTATTATTTTTTAATGTTTAACAATCACTGCCATACAATTGAGATTTATCCCCCCCACCTACCTCTCACTCCCCCCCTCCCTCCCCACGACTGCATACAATTCTGTATAGGTTCTACATATACTTTCCTATTGAGTATATTTTCACTATAGTCATGCTATGTAGTCAGACTAAAATAAATGAAAGAAATCATATAACAAATCAAAACATGATACACAAACACATACACATACACAAACATGATCTGCTACATTTTGTGAATGACTTCCATATTTCTTTCTCTGAGTGTGGAAGGCATTTTGCCTTGAGAACCACCTTTGGGATTTTTTTTTTTTATAAGAAGTTTTTGCGTTATTACAAAATTCCAAGTCTACCAGAAAAAACTCTCGCACACTGTGGTCGTTGCTGTGCACAAAGTTCTCCTGGTTCTGCTCCTTTCACTCAGCATCAGGTCATATAAGTCCTTCCAGGCCTCTCTGAAGTCTTCTTGTTCATCATTTCTTATGGCACAATGGTACTCCATTATATTCATATACCATAATTTATTCAGCCATTCCCCAATTGATGGACATCCCCTTGACTTCCAGTTTTTGGCAACTACATAGAGTGCTGCTATAAATGTTTTTGTACATGTGGGACCCTTTCCCATTTTTATGATCTCTTGGGGATATAGTCCTAGTAGCGATATTGCTGGGTCAAAGGGTATGCACATTTTTGTAGCCCTTTGGGCATAGTTCCAAATTGCTCTCCAGAATGGTTGGATGCGCTCACAGCTCCACCAACAATGAATTAGTGTTCCAACTCTCCCACATCCTCTCCAGCATTTATCATTTTCTTGTTCTGTCATGTTTGCCAATCTTATAGGTGTGATGTGGTACCTCAGAGTTGTTTTGATTTGCATCTCTCTAATCAATAGTGATTTAGAGCATTTTTTCATATGATTATAGATATCTTTAATTTCTTTCTCTGAAAATTGCCTGTTCATATCCTTTGACCATTTATCAATTGGGGAATGACTTGTATGATTATGCATATGAGTCAGTTCGCTATGTATTCTAGAAATGAGGCCTTTATCCCCGAGCTTAGCTGTAAAAATTCTTTCCCAATTTACTACATCCCTCCGGATTTTGGTTGCATTGGGTTTGGTTGTGCAAAAACTTCTCAGTTTAATGTAATCAAAGTTATCCATTTTGCATTTCATAATGCTTTCTATCTCTCCTTTAGTAAAGAATTCTTCCTTTCTCCATAGATCTGATAAATACACTATTCCTTGCTTCTCCAGTTTATTCATGGTATCAATCTTTATACCTAAATCATGTACCCATTTGGACTTTATTCTTGTGTGCGGTGTCAGGTATGGGTCTATGCCTAATTTCCGCCACACTGTTATCCAGTTTTCCCAGCAATTTTTGTCAAACAATGAGTTCTTATCCCAGAAGCTGGGGTCCTTGGGTTTATCAAACAGAAGGTTGCTATATTCCTTGCCTACTGCATCTTGAGTGCCTAGTCTATTCCACTTGTGTACCTCTCTGTTTCTTAGCCAATACCAAGTGGTTTTCATAATTGCTGCTTTATAGTACAGTTTGAGGTCTGGTAGCACTAGGCCACCTTCCCAAGCATTTCTTTTCATTAGTCCCTTTGATATTCTGGACCTTTTGTTTTTCCAAATAAATTTTGATATTATTTTATCCAGCTCTAGAAAATAATTGTCTGATAGTTTAATTGGCATGGCACTAAATAAGTATATTAATTTAGGTAGAATTGTCATTTTTATTATATTAGCATGGCCTACCCATGAGCAACTAATATTTTTCTACTTACTTAAATCTGACTTTATTTGTGCAAAAAGTGTCTTGTAATTGTGTTCATATAATCCCTGGGTTTGTTTTGGCAGGTAGACTCCTAAGTATTTTATACTGTCTACCCTAGCTTTAAATGGGATTTCTCTTTCTATCTCTTGCTGTTGGACTTTGTTGCTAATATATAGGAACGCAGAAGATTTGTGTGGGTTTATTTTGTAACCTGCAACTTTGCCAAAGTTGTTTATTAATTCAAGTAATTTTTTACTTGAATCTCTGGGATTCTCTAGGTAAATCATCATATCATCTGCAAAGAGTGATAACTTAGTTTCTTCTTTGGCTATTCTTATTCCTTGAATATCTTTATCTTGTCTAATTGCTACAGCTAACATTTCTAGTACCATATTGAATAATAGTGGTGATAATGGACAACCTTGTTTCACCCCTGATCTTATTGGGAATGCATCTAGCTTATCCCCATTGCGTATAATGCTTGCTGAAGGTTTTAGATAGATACTGCTTATTATTTTATGGAAAGTTCCCTTTATTCCTACATTCTCCAGTGTTTTTAGTAGGAATGGGTGTTGTATTTTGTCAAAAGCTTTTTCTGCATCTATTGAGATAATCATGTGGTTTTTGTTAGCTTTGTTGTTGATGTGATCGATAATGCTAATAGTTTTCCTAATATTGAACCAGCCCTGTAGTCCTGGTATGAATCCTACCTGATCATAATGTATTAATCTCATGATAAGATGCTGTATTCGTTTTGCTAAAATCTTATTTAAAATATTTGCATCTATATTCATTAGGGAAATTCGTCTATAATATTCTTTCTCTGTTTTGTCTCTTCCTGGTTTGGGTATCAAAACCATATTTGTATCATAGAAAGAATTTGGGAGGAATCCTTCTTCCCCAATTTTCAAAAATAGTCTATATAGTATTGGAATTAACTGCTCTTTAAATGTTTGATAGAATTCACTTGTGAATCCATCTGGCCCTGGAGATTTTTTCCTAGGGAGTTCATTGATGGCTTGTTCAATTTCTTTTTCTGAGATGGGTTTGTTTAAGTATTCAACTTCCTCTTCTGTTAATCTGGGCAATTTGTATTTTTTAAAATATTCATCCATCTCATTTAGATTATCGAATTTGTGGGCATAAAGTTGGGCAAAGTAGTTTCTAATTATTGTTTTAATTTCCTCCTCATTGGAGGTGAGTTCACCCCTTTCATTTTTAATATTAGTAATTTGATTTTCTTCTTTCTTTTTTTTAATCAGATTGACCAAAGGTTTATCAATTTTATTAGTTTTTTCATAAAACCAACTATTGGTTTTATTTACTAATTCAATAGTTTTCTTAATTTCAATTTTATTAATCTCTCCTTTGGTTTTCAGTATTTCTACTTTGGTATTTACTTGGGGATTTTCAATTTGTTCTCTTTCTAGCTTTTTCAACTGCAAGCCTAAGTCATTGATCTCCTCTTTCTCCATTTTATTTATGTAAGCATTCAAAGATATAAAACTTCCCCTAATAACTGCTTTTGCAGTATCCCATAAGTTTTGGTATGTTGTCTCACTATTGTCATTCTCTTGAATGAAATTGTTGATTGTTTCTATGATTTCTTCTTTAACCCAACCCTTCTTTAGAATTAGATTATTTAGTTTCCAATTGATCTTTGGTTTCTCTTTCCATGGCCTTTTATTACATGTAATTTTTAATGCATTATGATCTGAAAAGGATGCATTGATTATCTTTACCTTTCTGCACTGGATTGTGAGATTTTTATGTCCTAGTACATGGTCAATTTTTGTAAATGTTCCATGTACCGCTGAGAGAAAGGTATATTCCTTTCTATTCCCATTTAATTTTCTCCAAAGATCTATCATATCTACCTTATCCAGAGTTTTATTTACCTCCTTAACCTCTTTCTTGTTTATTTTGAGGTTAGATTTATCGAGTTCAGAGAGGGGGAGGTTGAGGTCCCCCACTAGTATAGTTTTGCTATCAATTTCTTCCTTCAACTCCCCCAACCTCTCCTCTAAGAATCTGGATGCTATACCACTTGGAGCATACATGTTTAGTAATGATATTGCTTCATTGTCTATGGTGCCTTTTAGCAGGATATAGTTTCCATCCTTATCCCTTTTGATTAGATCTATTTCTGCTTTTGCTTTGTCTGAGATTAGGATTGCTACTCCTGCCTTTCTTACATGAGCTGAAGCACAATATATTCTGCTCCATCCTTTGACCTTTATCCTATGTGTATCCCCCCCCTTGTAAGCAGCATATTGTTGGATTATGGCTTTTAATCCATTCTGCTATCCGTCTCCGTTTTATGGGAGAGTTCATTCCATTCACATTCACAGTTATGATTACAATCTGTGTATTTCCCTCCAACCTCTTTCCCACCATTTGTGCTTTTAGCTCTCCCGTCTCCCTTCCTCTCCTCAATAGTATTCACTTTTCTCCCCCTCCTCCTGCAGCCTTCCCCTCCTTCTTTTAACCCCCCTCCCTTTTACTCCCTTTTACTCTTATTGCTTCTTTCCTCCCTTTTAGCCACCCTCCCCTTTCTTCCCCCTTCCCCTCCTACTACTTATAGAGCTAGTTAGGATTATCTACTTAAGAATATTGTTCCCTCCTTTAAACAAATCAGATGAGAGTACCTCTCAAACAATGCTCATCTCCCTCCCCTCCTTCCCTCTACTATAGTTTTGTACTTCTTCCTGTGATATAATTTGCCATTTTCTGCTTCCCCCTTTTCACACCTCCTATTACAATCCCTTCTCATACTTAAATCATATTTTTGACATGACATCATTTACTTTATACCCATTCCCTCTACATATATCCCTTTTATCATAATAGCTGCACAGTTCTCAAGATTAACAGGTATCATCTTCCCTTATAGGGAGGTAAACAGTTTGCCCTAATTGAGTAGCAAGTTTTTGTTTTGGTTTTTTCCCCCCTGTTTACCTTTTTATGATTCTCTGGAGACCTGCATTTGAAGATCAAATTGTCTATTGAGTTCTGGTGTTTTGGTCAGGAAGCTCTGGAAATCCCTTATTTCATTGAATGACTTTCTCCTTGCCTGAAATGTTATGCTGAACTTTGCTGGGTAGTTGATCCTTGGTTGAAGTCCCAACTCCTTTGCTTTACGGAATATTGGGTTCCAATTCTTTTGATCTTTTAAGGTAGAAGCTGCAAGGTCCTGTGTGATCCTGACTGTATGTCCTTGATATTTGAATTGTTTCTTTCTGGCTGCTTGTAGTATTTTCTCCTTCACTTGATAGCTCTGGAATTTGGCAACGATATTTCTTGGGGTTTTGAGTTTGGGATCCCTTTCGGGAGGGGAACGGTGGATTCTTTCGATGACTATTTTGCCCTCTGGGTCTAGTACTTCTGGGCAGTTTTCCTTGATGATTTCCTGGAAGATATTGTCCAGACTCTTTTCTTCATCATGGGTTTCTGGCAGGCCAATAATTCTTAAATTTTCTCTCCTGGATCTATTTTCCAGGTCAGTTGTTTTTCCAATTAAATATTTTACATTTTCTTCTATCTTTTCATTCTTTAGATTTTGTTTGACTGATTCTTCTTGCCTCATTGAGTCATTAGTTTCTACTTGCCCAATTCTAATCTTCATCGTATTGTTTTCTTCAGTTAACTTTTGCATCTCCTTTTCCATCTGACCAATTTTTCCCTTTAAGGAGCTATTTTCTCCACTTAATTTTTGTACTTCTTTTTCCATTCGACCAATTTTCCCAGTTAGGTTTTGTGTTTCCTTTCCCATTTGATCAATTTTCCCAATTAGGTTTTGGGTTTCCTTTTCTGTTTGATTAACTCTTCCTTTTAGGGAATTATTCTCTCCAGTTAATTTTTGAACTTCCTTTTCCATTTGTTCAATTTTCCTTTTCAGAGTGATGTTCTCATCAGTGAATTCTTTTTTTATAATTTTAAAATCATTGGCCAGTTTTTCTTTTATTCCCTTCTTCAGCTGTTCCAGGTAATCTAGTTGTGCTTGCGAGAAATTCATAGTCCCTTCTGAGGTTTCAGATGGAAGTACAGTCTCAGGTCTGACCTCTTTGGTGTTTGTGTTTTGGTCCTTATCCCCATAGAAAGATTCTATGGTTTTTTCACTTTTCGTCTGCTTTTTCCGATTCATGATGTTGGCTGAGTGTTGTAGCTTCTGGTTCTTTCAGTCAGAAGGTACAGATCTTTGTGTTGAGCTGATGTGTGTCGAGGCTAAAAGCAGGTTTTTGTTTTTTGTTTCCCAGATCAACCCTGGGGTTAGCTTGTTAGGTGTGTGGGAGGGGTGGTCTGGTCTCAGGAGATCTCCTCAGCTGACCTGAGGCAAAGGCAAGGTCAGGGGATGGTGATCCCAGCTTCCCTATTGTCTTCCCTTTTCCCCTGAAGGGCTGGGGCACGCCTAGATGCTAATGCGTGTTCCTGCCCCTCCTGGGGCTCGTCTCCCAGTGCTGAGGCTTGCCTGGGTCTCAGCGCGAATTTTCTCTGCCCTGGGTCATCTGTCCTTCCAGATCGCCTCCGCCACAGTAGGAAGAATCCCCCTTTGCTATTTTTCTAGCCTGTGGTGTTATGAGACTATTTGCCCCCTTCTGCTGTTCCCGCTGATCCAGGATTTATCTGGGGAAATATTTTATGGTTCTTTCACGGTCATCAGGGGGGAGGAGAGAGCATTTACTGATCACTCCGCCATCCTGGCTCCCGGAAGTTCAAGTAAGTGACTTACCGACGTTTAGTCTTCAGGCTGAAGGTTTCAAGGGCTGCTGCGCTGATATCTGGAACTCAGCGGCTCTCACTGGCTCGGTTTGGCTTGTCTCCTGCTCCGCTGGTTTCGCCTGCCACTCTCGGGCTTCTCAGGTCCCTTCCACCTTGCTGCGCTGACCACACTGCGCTGTGCGCTGGGGCTTACCCCCGTGGAACAGATCCTTCCTGTGGACCTTCCAGTCTAACCTGGGCTCCGAATCTGTCAAAGTCTGTCACCCACTGGATTCCACACCTCCAAAGTTTGGTCAGATTCTCCTTTCAGAGATATCCAGAGGAGTTTGTCCAGGAGCTTAGGTGAGTCGTTGCTTTTACTCCGCCATCTTCTGTGATCTTTCCAGAAGGCAACTTCTTAAATAATACTAGGGAGATACTGTCACTGACAAACTAGATTGGGGTAGCAATCTCTGGTTATTGATATTCGGGAAACCTCAGAATAAGGGGTCTGGCTGATAGCATCAGAACCTCGGGGTATCCATAGAGGAAGAGATATGTTGTTCTACGTACCCTACTTGTAACCTTACCTGGATGACTTTGACAGGAGTTGGTGAAGAATATCCAACTCTTAGAAGAGAGAGAACAGGGGAAAAAAGAAGACAGAAGAAAGCTCCTGGAAGTACTTACACTTGCCAAAAGATGACAAAAGAGCTTTCTGTTCCATTGCTCATCAGTAAGAAGGAAAGGAAGGAACCTACTCTGGTTTTATCCATCATGAAGGAGAGAGAGAATAGCAAGACCAAGAAGCCTTTGCCCTCCTACCAACCAGGTAGAGAAGAAAAAAAAAAAGTAAATTCCAAATGCCAAGAGCTTCTACTGTGATCATTAGAAGAGAGACAAAAGGAAGGGCAGAATGATTCACCTTGTGCTCCCCAGGGTGCCAGGGAGAGAAAAGGGAGTGGGGGTGAGAGGGAGAAACCTCAGAAATCTTATGTCTTGAAGACACACTTGCTACTTCTGTTCCATTCAGATCCCTCCCAGGTACTGGAATATATACTTTCTCTTATACTTGAAAATTTGAGGAAACATTGTACCCTCTTCATTCTAAGATCTGCTAAATTAGAAGGTGGCACTGTTTTTTTCATGAAAGAACTAAGGTTCGAATACAGGCTGACTTTCCTTGTCCACAATAGAAATTTTCCCTTTCAATGCAGTCAAAAATGACTCTTTGGTGTCCATTTTGCTGAGACCCATTGCTCTGGTTGGAGTGCAGCAGGAAAAGGATGGGTTATTCGGATTCCTTCCCCTATTCCAAAAAGCTGAAAGGTAACTAAATGCTAATTAATAACTTATGATCTTGCCAAGGATAGTTGAGAAAAAAAATATCTAGCAAAGGGCCTCAATTAAGTATATGAAAGTTAGAAGGGCCATATATAAGTTATATATGTGATTTGCATTTAATTTGCATGAACATCAATTGCACATTCTCAAGAAAGCTTTCAAGTTTTAGTACTATAATTAGTATCCCCAGGGATACTACTGTTCTTCCATTTTCTGTTTTTTTTTTACTTGTTTATCCTAATGGACCTAAACTTACCATAGCAGTAAAATTCAGCAAAAATATAGGGATTTACAAAGTTAGGAAATAGTGGTTGATGATTGCAAAAAATGAACTGGAATCTTTGCCAGGCTTCTTGTCATTTGTGGAACTCTGTGGACCTGTACCATATCCTCAATCCAATGTCCTTTCCTATCCAGAATGGTTCACATCTAGACTCATAAGGTAAAATTAACAAGTATTTGTTGAGTATTGGGGCACTTTGCTAAAGAGTCTGAAAAATGTGTAAGATGTGGTCCAGAAAAGAGATGCTATGGGCTCTAGAAATAACCTGAAATATCTTTTAAAATGACTATCTTATGACTTCTTTGGTATAGGAACCCCATGGTGTGGTTTCCTGTACTAATGTAGATCAACTCTTTCTCTTTAACTTTCTAACTTTCCAGAGTTGCCCGCGATATTGAGAATTTAAGTGACTCACTCAGGAACACAGAGATTGTGCCAAAGGTGGAACTTGAACTGAGTCTTACTTGGAAACCAGAGTATTCTATTTGCTACACAACATTGCCTTTCTAGCTGAAATTATTAATAAGAACTGCAGGAAATCCAATGGTTTCCAGGGATAGGGGTGGGAAGCCTATTGATTTAAGGGAGGATAAAACTATTTCGAGAGAGAGAGATGGTCTATACAGTTAAGTCAATTCAAAACTGTCTAAATAATTGGAACTCTAAACGGTGATTAATAGAAATGTCAACTTGGGAGAAATACTTAATGGCAAGCTATAGGCCTCTTTGATCTTACCCCATTCTATCAAAATGTTTATCAATGATTTGGAAAAAGATATACAAGGCAGATAAATGATCACTCTTCTAAGGCTACATACAGGGTATCCCAAATGTCTTAGTGAACTTTTAAACTATTAAGCTTAAAACTTCACTAAGACTTTTGGAACATATTGGGTGTGTGTGTGTGTGTGTGTGTGTGTGTGTGTGTGTGTGTGTGTGTATGCATTCAGAATATTTTAACATATATGAATATATATATTTGAAGAACAAAATACATATATATGTATAATGGACAGCTATTTATGTAGTTTGCTCTGAATTTATTTTGGTCAACAAGAATTTTTTAAATATCTACTGTGTGCCAGGCTCTGTGCTAAGCACTACAGATAAAAGAAAGGAAAATTGAGACCCTATTATCAAGTAGCTCACAGTCTAATGGGAGAGAAAATATGCAAACAACTATGTCCAAAGAAAATATATGCCAAATAAATTGAGGGTGGCCTCAGAAGGAAGGCACTGAGGTTAAGGACAACCAGGAAAGGCTTCTTATAGAAGGAAGGACTTAAGCAGAAACTTGAAGGAAGCTGGGGAGCCAGGACATGGAGAGGAGGAAGGATAACATTCTGAGCATGGGGAATATAGCCAATGAAAATGCCTAGGATTGGGAGGTAGGGTTTGTGTGAGGAATAGCAGAGAGGTCAGTGCCACTGTATGGCAGAGTACCTGAAAGAGACTAAGATGTACAAAGACTAGAAAGGTGGGGAGGGGGCAGGTTGTGAAGGGCTTTAAAAAACAAATAGAGGGCTTTCTATTTGGTCCTGGAGGTAATAGGGAACCCCTGGATTTATTGACTTGGGGGTATGCAATGGTCAGCCATGCTTTAGGAAACTGTGTCATGGCTGGATGAAAGATGACTGGAGTGGAGTGAGACTTGAGGCAGTAAGATCAACAGGCAGATTCTTCCAATAGTAAAGGAAAGAGGGAATGAAGGTCAACACTACACTGGTGGCGGAGTTAGAAGAAAGAAAGGGAGTGCATGCAAGAGTGTTACAGAGGCAGAAATTAGAGGCCTTGTGTACAGATTGCACATAGGGGATGAAAGAGAGTGAGGCAACAAGGATGACACCTAGGATTCAAGACTGGGTGACAGGGGAGATAGCACTACCCTTCATAGAAGTAAGTTAGTAAGAAGGAAAGTTTTAGGGGAAAGATAATGAGTTCTCTTTTGGAAATATTGATTTTAAGATATCTATGAGATGTTTGGTTTGAGATGTTCCATAGGCAGAGATGCAAGATTAGAGTTCAGGAGACAAGTTAGGGCTAGACAAATTGATCTGAGAATCATCCACATAGAAATGATAATTGAATCCATGGGAACTGATGAGATCACCAAGTTAAAGACCATAGAAGCAGACCAGTATCATGTAGATAACTATCATTTGTTCCACACACATGCACTCCCACGCACACAGAGGATGGATGTGCGTATGTGTGTGTGAATATCCTGAATGGCCCCTGGGACATATACACATACATACACAAATATACCCACATATATACACACAGCACACACATACACTCACACACACACACACACACACACACACACACATATATATATATATATATATACACACATATAGAATTTTTCAGATCTCCACTCCCTACCTCCAAAATTAGACTTTCTTTAAAATGCTGCAATCAATTTTTTAAAGTTTGATATTGTGCTATAACTCCAGGATTTTGCCATTGGGAGAGGATGCGGAGGGTTAATTGTTAAGGAACTGATGTCTCCAGAGAGGTTAGCATTTTGATGTGTATTTGATCATTAATCAAACACTTTGCTGTTTAAAGCCTATTTTAAATATCTTTACTTGTGTGCCCTGAAGTTCCTAATCATATCCTGAAGAAAAGCCAGAGCCTGTCAGAGATAGTTGCTTGTCACTTTAGAATAAACTAATGTAAAAACAGCAGAAAAAGAACATGGATGACTGTGGTTAGCATGTTTGTACGAGAGTCAGATAATGTGCAGCTAGGTATAATAAGGGCAAATGAGACTAAACGATTTATAGGAACATCTTGCAAACAAGCCACATTTTGAAAAGTGAGCTCTTCTCCCACACAGCTCTTACTAAACTCCACCTGAAGGGCTTTTAAATAGCAGATGATGGAGCTTTTCAGAAAAATCATTGAAGACAGCAATCTTACCTCTTTTTTCCTTAAGGAAAAAAAAAAAGGTAAACCCTAACAGAAACAAGAAAAGCTTTGTTATCCTTGATCAAAGAAAACAAAATTTGGATAAAAAAAATAGTTTAGCTAATTTTTTTTTCCTCTAGGAGATGTATCCAGGCATAACAGAAAGAGTGCTGGTCTTAGATCAGATAATCTGAGTTTGAATCATACTGCATGACTGTAGGCAAAACATTTAACCTCTCTGAGCCTTAGTTTACCTATCTGTCAAATGGTAAGAGAATTAGCTAGTGCTTAAAAGCACCTTAAAATTTTCAGAACCCTTTTACAAATATAATTTCATTTTATCCTCACAACCCTCAGAAACAGTTATTATTATTCTTATTTTGTAGATGAGGAAATGAACTGAAAGAGGATTTTGTGACTTGTCCAGAGTCACACAGCTAGTAAATTCCAAGGTTAGATTTGAACTCAGGTCTTCTTGACTCCAGCCAGATGCAGCACCCTAAATGCTGTGCTTCAGCTACCTCAGCTGCAATAAAAATGTTTTCATTGCCTACCTCACAGGATTGTGGTGAGTAAAGTGTTTTCTTAGCCATAAAAGGTTATATAAATGTAAGTTGTGATCCTGTTATAAGACATTAGAAACCCAGAAGGGACAGTTTAACTGTAGCTGCATCTGGTTGAGATTTTTACCTTCTGGTTCAAAAGGTGTTTAAACCAGCTTAGATAGTTGTCTATTCTCTGTTTTTAAATCAATCAACCAGTTAGTCTGTGAAGACAGGGGCTGTTTCTTATCCCAACTCTGTGTCCTTCTTATCCCTGATCGGCTGATTCTGTTCAGAGTTCGGCACTTGAATTAAATCCTCATTAATAACTAGACATTGTTACAGAAAGATAGTCTCCCTACCTTACCTCAATACCTTAAATTACATCAGCTTTACTTATCAATCATTAACTATTTGTTCTACACTAATGCATTGCTGGTGGAGTTGTGAACTGATCCAACCATTCTGGAGAGTAATTTGGAATTATGCCCCAAGGATTATAAAACTGTGCATGCCCTGTGACCCAGAAATACCATTCCTAGGTCTGTATCCAAAAGAGATCATAAAAACGGAAAAGAATCCACATATGCAAAAATAATTATAGCAGCTCTATTTGTCATGGTAAAGAATTGGAAATTGAGGGGACGCCCATCAATTGGGGAATGGCTGAACAAGTTGTGGTATTTGAATGTAATGGAATACTATTGTGCTATAAGAAATGATGAACAGGTGTACTTCAGAAAAACCTGTAAAGACTTACTTCAACTGACGCTGAGTAAAATGAGCAGAACCAGGAAAACATTGTACGTAGTAACAGCCACATTGTGTGATGACTGACTTTTGATAGACTTAGCTCTTCTCAGCAATGCAAGAGTCTAAGATAACTCCAAAAGATTCATGGAGGAAAATGTTATCCATAACAGAGAAAGAACTTTGGAGTCTGAATGCAGATGGAAGCAGACAGTTTGCTCTCCTTTTCTTTTGTTGTTTTGTTTCTTCTTTCTTGTGGTTCCTACCATTAGTTCTAATTTTTCTTTGTACCATGACTAATGTAAAAAGCTGCTTAACATGGATGCATAAGTAGAGCCTATGTCAGATTGCATGCCCTCTTGGGGAGGAGAGGGAGGAAGAGAAAATTTGAAACTCAAAATCTTATGGAAGTGAATGTTGAATACAAAACAAAAAAATTAATTAATTAAAAAAATTATTTGTTCCAGTTCAGAGGATTGGGTTTGGGTATAGTTTGGGATGCTAGGAACTATTTGCTAAAGATTCATTGTTTCACAAGTATATTTTTTATCTTTCATCTTCTGTATTTAGACAGTCGAAGTGTAACAGTATTTGGTTCTCCTGCTATAATTGGTCAAATCTTGTTGTTTATACTATAATACTTTGTCTCTGTTGGGTCTTTCCTTGTCACGTTATTTATTTTCTAGAAAACTCTCCAATTCTCTTTGTGTAGAGAATGTGACCACAACTAAATCTGAACAGCAGATTAAAAGTTGAGGCTTTTGTTTGAAATTTTGATTAACTTCTTGATAAGAGAGATGGGGAATAAGCACCTTAGGTCTGAGTTGTAGTTGACCTATTCATATCCTTTTAGGTTTGAGCAACTGACTCAAGGTATTAAGGATCATTTGATTGAATCTGGGCTATTGAAGATCTGGGAAGGAGTACAGACTCTCAGATTTCTTGTCTCTACTTAGTTCTTCCTCCTTCTCTCTGTCTCTTTCTGTCTTTGTCTCTGTCTCTCTGTCTCTGTCTCTGTCTCTCTCTGTTTCTCCTGATTCTCAAGGTATGGCTCAGATCCATAACAGTCCTGACATAATCAAATCATCCCTGAATACTAAGATTCTAGCAATCATTTTCAAAGAAATGTGAATGGGTTAACAGTCCTTAAATATTTCTTATACCTGCTAAGTGCCAGGCATTGTGGTAAATGCTACCCTTGGATAGCTTACAACTAAACTGGTGAAGCCAACACATGAGAGGAAGCTGAAAAAGAGGGAGGAAGGCAGAGGGAAAAGCACCCTGTGGCATAGCCTTGTTGGAGAGAACCAAAGAGATGTCTCTATGTGGGAAATGAAGAGATGGCTGGCCTGGGCATCCTCCTTTAATGGAGATGTTGAGAGGAGCTCTCTTCCCTTCAATCAGAGGCAGAGAGTCCTGTGAGAGTTCTAGGGCTGAAGAATCTTGAAGGAAAAGTTGATTCCTGGGACATGAAGGAGAAACTCAAAGGACTGGAGCCTAGTGGGAAAAGAAGATTCTTAGACTAAGGATTACTTCTAAACCTTTTAGCAAGAGAGATGTGATATGATCAAAGTCCCAAGTGTCAAAAAGTCCCAAAGTCAACAAGGATGTTCACACCTATCAGGGAGATGTAAATAAAGTTGTATCCTTTACATTTGTTAGACCACTAGTAGTCTCCAGGGGTGGCGATGACATGTGGGACTTGAAGTTAGGACGACCTGAGTTCAAATTTTGTTTTAGACACTTCTTTAGGTGATCTCAGGCAGTATAGGGATAATAACAGTACCTATCTGACAATGTTGTTGTGAGGCTCAAATGAGTTACAGGCAGCTGGATGACATAGTGGCAGACCTGGAGTAACAAAGACCTCAGCTCAAAGCTAGACTCAGACACTTATTAACTGTATCACCCTGGGCAAGTTACTTAACCCTGTTTGCCTCAGTTTCCTCAGAAGAAATGAAGTAAAACGTGATCCTTGCCTTTTTAGATCTTTCTCTTCAGAAGAGGGATAATGATGATAGCTAACATTTATATGGTTCCTTAATGTGTGTGAAGTGTTTTTGTAAATATCTCATTTTATCTTCACAACAGCCTGAAAGGTAGCTGCTATTATTGTCCCATTTTATAGACGAGGAAAGTGAGGCAGACAGAGGCTAAGTGACATGCCTGGAGTCACACAGCTAATACCTGAGGCAGGGTTGGAATTGGACTTTGGAAGATGTAAGTTCTAATCCTAACTCAGATACCAGCTGTGTGATCTCAGGCACATCACTTAACCTCTAACTTAACCTCTTCTATAAAATTGTTTCCTCCCCAAGCCCAGTACAGTACATGCAAAAGTGGATACTTAAAGTTTGTTTAATTGAATTATTAACTACAGAGGGAAATATACAATAGCTTACCTAATTTATCTTGTTAATAATAGTCAGCTCTCATGGTACTAGGGAGCTTACCATGAGCAAAATTTATTATCCTAGAATTTTAAAGCTACAACAACTTTGTGAGGTCATTCAGTCTAAATTCCTATACAATTTATGAATTTTCTGTGTTCTCTCTGATAAGTGTTTGTTTAGCTTGCGCTAGAGCATCTGCAGTGACAGGAAACTGCAGAAAGGTAGGGAGGGAAGTGGGTGGAGAAATGGCCCATCAACCATGATGGGACAGGGACAAAGAGAGAAAGGAGTTCCATCTGGGTCAGGACTAGCAATTTCAACACAGCTCCCATTTGCCATGAACAACAGAGACATAGACTTGACCAATATTAGTGCCCTAGGAATTTTACTGGAACAATGACCTATTCTCTTCAAAGCCTGTGACCCCAGTGTACAAATCAATGACATAAAGGCTCTGGGATGTCCTGCACAGTCATTTCTGGATTGACAGAAAAGTCTATTTAACAAGTGAAGCAAACGTTGATATAGCGCTTTAAGCTTTGCAAAATTGTTTATATATGTTGCTTAAATAATTGTTTATATATATACATATATAAACAATATATGTGTGCATGTGTGTGTGTGTGTGTGTGTGTGTGTGTGTGTGTGTGTGTGTGTGTAAAATCTAGTTTGATCCTTGTGAGGTAGGTGCTATTATTATTCCCCTTTCACAGATGGAGAAACTGAGGTTTACAGAGGTTAAGTGATCTTCCTCAGGGCCACACTGCTAATAAATGTCTGAGGTAAGATTTGAATTTGGACACTCCTCACTCTTAGGTCCAGCACTCTGTCTCCTATACCACCTAACTTCCCCTAAGATAGTGGTTATAGAGGAAGAGACTGCCAATGAATTCTACTGCATAAGATTATGGGTGCAAAGACTTGGAAACAATTCATCCTATCTCACCAAAAGCCTATCTAGGCAGGAAAAATGACTGACCTATTGCTTTTCTTTCCTAGTTGCAGAGTTTATGTAAATTAATTGCCATTTCTTCCCTAATGCCATCTTTAATCCCAATGTCCCCTCCCATCACTATGTATTTTTTCTTATTCCTCTAGGATCCTCACCCACAAATATACTCTTATTGAAATGTGATTGAACATGTAAGGGTACTTCTTGAATTTATTACTTTAAGAGGCTTTGGCTCGTGTTCTATATTAAGGTCATAAAGTCATAGATTAAACATTGTAAAGGACCAAAAAAGATGTAGAGTCTATATGATGTTAAAGATTTTTTTTTAAAAAAATGCTTTTGGATCAGATCTGTGATTTTTCCTGTGCAGGTTGTTTTAATCTCTCTCTGAAAGTCAGCAGCTCTCATCAACTTAGAGAATTGTCTGAGGCAGTGGGTGGAGGGGAGGGGTTAAATGACTTATTCACTTGACATTACATATTCATGATCAGTAAACCTCTCAAGTTGAGTTACTTTTCCACTAGAGATGATGGAGTTAAGCTATAAAATCCACACTGTCGCTAAGTCTCCTTTGTGACCAAAAACATATCCACAAAAATGACCAGATGGTAGCCTAAGGTCACAGGACAAAATAAAGCTAAAAGGACACTTGAAGTTTTTTATGACTTCATTGGAACTGTAGATTAACAAAGTGTTATTATCTAAGACCATAATAATAAGTAACATTTTATACCAATTTTATGACTTACAAAGTGCTTTAAATGTATTATTTCATTTGATCTAATTTAATAATCTACTGGAATACTATGGGAAACATTGGCTACACTAAAGTCTTTGACTGTGTGGATCACAACAATATGTGACAAGACTTCAAAGAGATGGGAGTACCTACCAGATCATCTTACTTTTCTCCTGAGTAACCTGTATGTGGGCCAAGAGACAATAGTCAGAACTGAATATGTAAAATCAGAAAAGGAATATGATAAGACTGTATTTTGTCACCTTATTTATTTAATTTATATGCTGAATGTATTAAGAGAAATGCCAGCCTGGATAAATCAAAAGCTAAAATTAAGGTTGCCAGGAAAAATATCAACAATCTCAGATATGCAGATGATGCCACAATGATGGCAGAAAGTGAAGAAGAATTAAGAAGCCTCTTGGTGAGGGTGAAAGAGGAGACTGTAAAAGCTGTCATGAAGTTTAACATAAAAATAGCAAAACCAAACCAAACCTAAGGTCGTGACAACTGGTCCCATCATTCCTTGGCAAACAGAGGGAGAAGGGAGCTATGTCAGATTTTATATTCCTGGATTCGAAGATCAATGTGGATGGTGATTGTGGTCATGAAATTAAAAAGTGATTTCTCCTTGGAAGAAAAACCATGGCAGATCTGAACAACATACTAAAAAACAGAGACAACATTTTTCTGACAAAGGTTTGTATAAGTCAAGGGTATGGTTTTTCCAATAGCAATGTCTGGCCGTGAAAGTTGGACTATAAGGAAAGCTGAGTGCTGCAGAATCAATGCCTTTGAATTATGGTGCTGGAGAAGATTTTGAGGACAGCAAGGAGATCAAATCAGTCAATGCTTAACAAAGTTAATTCAGTCTATTCACTGGAAGATCAAATATTGAAGCTGAAGCTTAAATACTTTGACCATATAATGACAAAATGAGACTCCATGGAAAAGACCCCGATGAGGGGAAAGATTGAAGGCAAAAGGAAAAGATGATGGAACAAAATGTGAGGAAAGTGTTATAGAAGCAATGAACAGGAACTTGAACAGACTTTGGGAGATAGTGGAGGTTAGAAGGACTTGGTGCGCTATAGTCATGGAGTCATGGAGTCATAAAGAGTTGGACATGATTGTACAATGTCATGTGCTAGGCATTGTGCTAAAATCTTTACAAATATCACCTCATTTGGTCCTCATGACAACCCTGCAAGATGGTTGCTGTCGTTACCTCTATTTCAGAGCTGTGAAAGGGACAGCTAAGGGGCACAGTGGATGGAACGTCAGACCTGATGTCAGGAATATTCCTCTTCTTATGTTTAAATAAAGTCTCAGACTCCTACTAGCTATGTGATCCTGGAGAATTCACTTAACCCTGTATGCCTCAGTTTGCTCATTCGTAAAATGAGCTGGAGAAGGAAATGCAAACCACTCCAGTATCTTTGTCAAGAAAACCCCAAATTGGAGTCACAGAGAGTTGAACGCAACTCAAACAACTGAACAACAACAGCAGAGTTGAGGATACTGAGGCAAAAAGAGTTTAGGTAACTTGTCCAGGGTCACACAGCTAGAAGGCTAGATTTGAACTCAGTTCTTCCTGATTTCAGACCTAGTGCTCTGTCCACTCTGCTACTATATGCAAAAAACAGTAATGTACTCAATGTAGGGACCTCCTCTCCCAATAACTCCTAAGATCATAGATTTAGAGCTGAAAAAGGCCTTAGAGGTTATCAACTCACACTCCTTTTTACAGATGAGGAAACTGAGGGATCAATGGGTTAAGTGACTTGCCCAGGACCTTACAACTAGTAAGTGTCAAAGGTGAGGAGTCTTATTTACTCCAAGCCTAGCACCCTATAACCCTGTTATACCACAGTTCTAATTATAAAAATAGGTTAAGCTTAAATGCAAACAGTCGAATGACACCAAGTAAATAGTTTAACTTTTGTTACTCCAGGAGCATAGGACGATAAAAGGAAAAAGTTAATTCAGTCTTCACAGGAGAGCATAATTCCCCAAAGTAGTGTGTGATTGATATGGAGTCCAGTGTTAAGCTCTGGAACAGGAAGAATACGATCCAAATTAAATGATTTGGCTCTGGAGATACTTCTTAGCCCTTACTAGATATCACTAGTTTCTCCGTCTTCTAGAGTACATAATTGCCCCTGAGGGGATGCCATACAGAGCAGCCAGAATGAGGCCATTTCTAAAAAAAAAAGATTATCTTAGGAGGCAGGGAGACAAGCCAGTTATCATGAGACGGGAGGATGGGAAGGCAACTTCAGAGGTTGTCCGTACAGGGAAGCCCAATCCAATGAAACTCCTATAAAGCATTCAAAGGAAATGATTATGATGGTAGCAGGGTTCAGAAAAAAGAATTGAGAAACAATAAACTTTCCTTAATTTGATCCATGGCAGTCATAGTATGAATTTAGTTGTTTTTTACCCAAATCCATAAGTTTTGTATGGTGCTGCTGAGACAGGCACTTACGAGTGAATGTGTCAAGGTAATTGATCAAAAAGAATTACAGCATTGTCAGAGTACACCTGCTTCGGTAGAAATGCCTTACCAAGACTCTAGTGGTTTAACTAAAATTTATTCCCAAACAGTAAACATGTAAGGAGAGGCACAAATATTTCTGGTCCATACAGAATAAATCTTGATAATGCAACTGTGGTGATGGCTGAAAGCAACTCATTTTTAGGAAAAACAGATGTGAGCTGCAAACACTTTAATACACTTACAAAGCAGAAATATCCAATGCACTCAAGGGGAGATAAACTGTCTTCATGTTATTAAAACTGACCCCAGACTGACCCCAACCTATGCTTCTGCAAGTTTGGGAACAGAACTCTTTGCTAGAATTTGACAACACAATCATTTTTTTGTTTGACCTGTGGTTAAAATGAGTATTTCATTAGCAGGCATACAATATTCCTTAATTACATCATCTGATCAGGTTAAATTATATTGAATTCTTTTATTCAATTATGTTCTTTTTACACAGCTTAGTTTTGGTTTGTTTAATGAAAGGTTATGCTTTTTAAAATATATTTTAATAATGTATTCATATCTATTGTTTTTGTGTCACCTTAATCTTGAAATATATCACTTCCTCCTCCCTTAGCTACTAGCAGTTCTTTATGACAAAGAAAAGAGGGAAAAATAGTTCTGTAAAATTAATCAACACATCAGCTGAGTCTGAAACTACATGCAATGCTTCATATTCATAACGTGTACAAAGAAGAGAGATGGGTGAATTTTTTTACCTTATCTTCTAGACCAAGCATGATCATTACAATTTTACAGCAGTTTTTACATTCTTTTAAAAAATACTTCATTTGGTCAGTGTACATATTAACTTCTTGTTTCTTTTTACTTTCATTTGCATTAGTTTATGTCTCCTCACACTTTTCTGTATTCAAATTTTTATTTGCAGTGTAGTAATATTTATCAATTATATTTGTATTTAATTGCATTCATTAATTTGCCATTTCTCGATCAATGGGCATCTACTTTATTTTCAGTTCTTTGATACTCCATATTCAGTACATATTATGACATTTTTGTTGCTGTGAATATTTTGATGTATATGGAACTCTTTTTATTTTTTACCTCCTTGGAATATATTCATGATAGTTGTTCTTCTGGGTTAAAATGTATGGGAATTTTAATCATAATTTTATTTCCACAATTCAAAATTATTTTCTAGAACGGTTCGACCAACTCTCTGCTGTATTAGTGATCCTGCCTTTCCAGAGACCCTCCAATCTTAATTAATCTCATCTATTTTCATCTTTCCAGCCCATTCATCACAGCCATAATTGAGGGAAGAAATCGTTGTGGAGTGGGCCATACCTTCCTCATCACCACCGACAACTGCTGATCAACTGGTATTAAAAGAAAGATAGGCAGAGGAACCCTGGAAGTGATAGGATTCCCCCAAATTACCATTCCTATGTGAAAAGTGCCAGCTGTCCCCACCAGCTACCAATCAACTGCTACATATAGGGCAGGAAGGTCACCTAGCTGAATTAACAAGGAGGCAGAATACGTCTGGTAAGTCAAACCACCGACATTACCTTGGTATCATCCCCCCTCAGACCCTTTCAACATTGATGGGGTCAACTCAGGACCTTAAACCTAAAAGCCCTGGGAACAGTGACATCAAATAATGATATTATTTCATCAATGCTCTCCAAGGACTATGAAACTTCTCCATTCTAATTGAAGATGAAACCTTCTGTGTTATTGTCTCCCCCATCAGAATGCTGAGCTCTGTGAGTGGGAACTGTCTATTCTATTTGTATCCCTTATGTTTAGCATCATGCTTTGTACAAAGAAAGTACTTAATGAATACTTTCCTCATTCATTCATCTTTGAAAATTTGCTGGATGTAAGGTGAAACCTTGAAAGTATTTTATTTTGCATTTTTCTTATTAGTAATTTGAAACAATGTTTCATATGGTTATTAAGAGTGCCCTTCTTCTTTTGAAAACTGTTTTTCTAAATCCGTTATGGATGACTCTTTGGCTTATATTGTTTCTGTTAGCTCCCTGATCTTAGATTTCAGACCTTCATCAGAGATATTTTATGTAATTAAAAAAAAAATCTAGAGCTTCCTTTCTTATCCTAATTTCTATGGTTTTCTTTTGTGCAACAGTTTTCAATTTCATATACCCAAAATCAATTATTTTTGTCTTTTGCCATATATTCTATACATTATTTGGTGAAGAATTCTCCCTACATATGGCCATGAAAGAGACCTAAACTCATTCATTTTATTTTTTTTTTAATTTGGAGGACTTTAATTTTGAAGTTAGATATCCATTATGAGCATAGTTCAGTATGTTGTGTAAGGTGCTGCTCTAAATGCAATTTTTGACAGTGTCCAGTTTTCTCAGCAGTTGTTTTATAAAAAATCAAATTGGGAATTTTTGTAGATTTTATACACATATCTATAGACATACCATGTTTATGTATATAAATAGGTTTAACAAACAATTATTTCAGATTCTTCACTAACTGGTTTTTTTAAACTAACATCCTTGTTTTTTAGTCAGTACCAAATGGTTTTTGATGATTCTTCCCTTTAGTATAGTTGAGGGAGGGAGAACACATCTTTTCCAAGAATAATTTCACAGATCTTTTCTTACACTTTCGACACATTTTCTGACAAAAAGATCTTCATTATTTTGATTATAAATGAATGATTAGGTTTTTTTCCCAGTTCTTTTTGGCACTTTTGACCTACGTGGTTCTTGAATCAACTTTCCTAATGTTCTCTTCTGATTTTGCTCACTTCTCTGACCACACTTTGTCACTAACCTTGTCTTCTCCTCTTTATCCAACCCATATCAATGAACATAATTCTATTTGTTCCTACGTCTTCTATTTTTCTTCCTCTATATTCCTTCTTTTAGAGACTTTATCTCCTTGAATTAGGAGTGGGATATCTGCAGTCTCAAGACCAGGCTTAGATCATTTCAACCACTTGTGGATTACTCAAGGTTACTAATAACTCTTTAAACTATATCATTTTAAGGTTTATAAAGCTATTTCTTAACAACAACCTTCTGAAGTAGACAACATGAAGATTATTGCTATCATTCCATAGAAGAGAACCAAGAGATATAAAGATGTTAAGTGACTTGCAAGTATTCAAGCTGGTACTCCAATTCAATTTTTCTGACTCCAAGGCCAGCATTATTTCTACTAATTTATTTATTTTTCTTTTGGTGTAAATCCCTGATTTCATCCGTATGTGGAACAATTGGTGTGGAAATCCCCCTCAGTGATGCAGACCAACAATTCCCTCTAATTTATGGAATGATTTTAAAATTTGCCTGAGGCTCTTAAGGATTAAGTGACTTCCTCATGTTATCACAGGTAGGAAATGTTAGAGGTAGAAGTTAAAGAGACAGGAAGATCTCAGGCTAGCCTTTTAGTTAATCTGCTTTCTCATTAATTATAGTTATACGAGTGATGAAAGGGACCTAAGAAATTATCTATTGAATTACCTTAATTTTTATTTCTTAATACTTCAATAGATCTATAATCCCATCTATATATTTCAGGCAACCAACTTCCCATTAAAACTGATATGTCCAAATCACTGACTGTAATTGTGTGTGTGTCTATGTGTGTATGTGCGAAGCAAGGTCCCAATCTTTTACCTTGCTCCCATGTTGTGGTTATTTATAAGCATGGTTTTGCTCTCCTCTTCTTCAGATGATCCTATGGCCAAGCCTATACAACCAGGCATTGGATAACTCATCCCCATGTTAAAAATTAAAGTAAAATCACTATATCATTTCAAACCCTATTTGTCTCTCTTTGGGGTATATCTAGTACTCACTACCCTGATATATTGGCAACCTTTCTGCTATGCTTGGTCTACTTTTAATTAAAATCAGGAGAGTTTGCTAGCACAGTCCTCAGAGCATTGCCTGATGGAATACAACAATCACATTCAGCAATAGCAGCCACAGCAGCAGGTCTCAGTACAGGGATTTTCAGAGACTCTCTTGCTAGTGTCTGGGGGGAAAGAATGGCAGAGGCTGTTCAAAGGTCAGCTACAAAGTGAGATGGAAGATTTAGGTCTTAATGCAGATCAGAAAATGGCAGCTCCGGGCAAGGCAGCTCATTGATACAGTCACTGCCTTCTTGGTGAGTTAGGGATTGATCTGAACCTCACTTTTTGGGGAGAAGGAAAGAATTTAAATCCATTCAACTAAGAGTGAATGACTTTAATGCATCACAGCATGGTCCTCTCCATCTGTCCCCCTCATGTCTCTAACTCTTTTATGTCTTTCTTGAGATGTAGCAACAAAAAATGGGATGAGCACTGGAACCGTGGATATACTGCAGCAGTAAGTCAGGGGCAGAAGATGCTTTCTTTTTTGTTTTCAATCCTGTTATTTATGACGTAGACTATTATAATAACCTGCCCCCACCCCCAGGAGATCACCAAGTTATTGTATTTAGGGAAAAATCTGTAGTGACTCTTGCTTTGGTACAGGGCAATAGCTTCCAGTCTTTTATTTTATATATATAGCTTGTCATATTCAATTACATCCTTGCATGTTATCAATTGCATATGCCTTCCCATACCTGCAGCATTGCAGTTACTATGGGAACCATTGTTTGTAATAGCTCCTGACTTGTATGCATTTAAAATATCAATATGTGTGACTTGGTGTCATCAACTTCTTTGCTTTTCTAGCATAGAAATGGTAGAAAATCAAGAAAAGTACTAGATGCTTAACAGATTGAGAACTCCCAGGAGTAATGACTAGGAAATCCAATAACTTAGGTATTGTTGAGCAGCCCTTCCTGACTTGAAAATCTGAGTATGAATCTGGTGATACAGATCACTTACTCTCTCTGGCTCATACCTGTAACTGGGAGAATCCTGGGAATTTCAATATCTGAATTATTTTGTTCTCTGCAAGGGACCATTAGTTTCTCTGTAAGCACTTAGTTTAAGAAGGACATTAAACATGTACAAAGTTTTATTTATACAATAGAAAAGATAAAAACCACTGCTTTTTGTTGTTGTTCAGATGTTTCAGTCATATCTGACCTTCCTGATCTCATCTGGGATTTTCTTGGCAAAGATAGCAGAGGGGTTTGCTATCTCTGCCTCCAGCTCATTTTACAAGTGAGGAAGGGAGGCAAACAAGGTTAAATAATTTGTCCAGAGTCTCACAGCTAGGAAGTCTCTGAGGCCAGATTTGATCTCAGTTCTGCCTGATTCCAGGCTTGGTGCTCTATCCCCTGCGTCACCTAGCTGCGCCAAAATAACTACTTCCTGAGCCCATAAACAGTCATCACACTTCCCTATTTTTTTTCCCAGAGGAAGGAGAGGGGATAGGTAGGAAAAAAAACAGCAGTAATGATGTGAATCCATGAATGTAAATCTGAACACCCAAGCTATTTCCCCAACCCCTCTGTGTATCCTTGCCTAGTTTAATCATGTTTGGTATATGTAAGAGATTTCTACAGCCTGATAGATAGCTACATTTAATAATAGCATATATATAGTGCTCATTCTGTGCCAGGTATTACGTTAAGTGCTTTACAAAAACTCTCTCATTTGTAGTTTTTAAAAAAATTGCAACAGTATTGCCTTAATTGCTTTTGGCACTCAGACCTAGCTAGTAGTTCAAAACAGTTTTCCTGAAATAACTACATGTATTTTTTACATATCAAAGGGGACAGATGAGAAACTCGATTCCTGATGAGATGAATTATCTCACGTCCTTGCAACCTTGTATACGTGCATAACCTGAGTTCCTTATGTGGCCCAGATGATAGAGTGCTAGGCCACGAGACAAGAAGACAGGAGTTCAAATCTGGTCTCAGACACTTACCAGCTGGTGATGTCACTTTACCTCTGCTTGCCTTAGGTTCTTCATCTGTAAAATGGGGATAGTAAGAGTACCTGTCCCCCAGGTATTTTGTTAGGATAAAATGAGATATTTATAAAGCATTTTACAAATCATAAAGCGCTATATGAATGCTATTATTATAATTATGTAAGAACTAGACCTACGATTTCATTAGTAGGGAATTCCTGGATGAGGAAACTTCTATCAATGCAAGTCAATACCATGTCAGCAGCTCACATACTCTTAGAGAATTGCTTAGCAATCTGACCGTTTAAGTGACTTGCCTAGAGTCATGCAGCCATTCAGTAACAAAGACAGGCCTAGAGCCTAGGTTTTCCTGACTAGAAGGGGGATTCTCCTTTTCTATTATGCTACACTGCCTATCCTCCATGTCATATTATGTAATAAATAATTTTATATCTGTGTGCCACTGATGATTTTAGTATTATATGCATATATATATATTTCACATATTAGTCATGAGGGCTTATGGAAAATTATGTCAAAATTTGGTTGCCAGGAGAAGTTCATCAATATTGTATGTCAATTTTACGATGGCATGCTTGCCCAGGTTCTGGAAAATGGACAAAGCTCTCTTGCCTTCCCAGTCACCAGTGGAGTGAAACAGGGCTGTGTGCTTGCTCCTGTCCTTTTCAGCATGATGTTTTCAGCTGTGTTGACAAATGCTTTCAGTGAGGATGAACATGGCATCAAGGTCAACTTACTGTACTGATGGTAAGTTCTTCAATTTGAAAAGACTACAAGCCAAGACCAAAGTGGAGGGAGTGTTGGTGCATGATTTTCTGTTTGCAGATGATTATGCACTCAATGCAGCCTCTAAAGCTGAAATGCAACAAAGTATAGATCAATTCTTTGCTGCCTGTGCTAATTTGGGCCTAATAATTAACACCAAAAAAAAACACAGGTGCTCCATCAGCCACCACCTATCTATATGTGGAACCATCAATTACAACAAGTGGAGCAGTTTTGAATGCTGTAGATAAGTTCATTTCCCTTAGTAGTGTACTTGCTGGAGATGTACACATTGACAATGAAGTTGATGCATGCACTGAGCTAGTTCAGTGTTTGGGAGGCTCAGAAGAAAGGTTTGGGAGAGAAGAGGTATTAGACTGACTACCAAACTGAAGGTCTGCAGAGCCATTGTGCTCACCTCATTGTTATATGCACCATGTCAGGAAACTGAATCGCTTCCATTTGAACTGTCTTAGGAAGATTCTGAGGATCACCGGGCAGGATAAGGTACCAGACACTGAAGTCCTTACTCGAGCTGAACTGCCAAGTATTCAAACTATGCTTCAGAGAGTGCAACTCCGATGGGCTGGCCATGTTGTTCGAATGCAAAATGTACACTTGCCAAAAAGCCTATTTTATGGAGAACTTGCATGGGGCAGGCGATCACATGGTGGCCAGAAGAAATGATTCAAGGACACTCTGAAGGTCTCTCTCAAGAACTTTGGATTTGACTGTGCAACATGGGAGACACTGACACAGGACTGCTCAGCATGGTGTGCCCACGTAAGAAAAGGTGCTGTGCTCTTTGAGCAAAGCAGAATTGAGACAGCACAAAGTAAACGCCGGATGTGCAGACGGGGGATATTCACCCAAATATTCACACGGACTATCTGTGACCAACCTGTGGTAGAGCATTCTGAGCTTGTATTGGTCTGATCAGCTCCAGTCTGACACACTGAAATTTCACTTTACAATGGTGATGTCATTTTGGTCCTCTTTGAAGACAAAGGACAATGACCAAACAATATTCAGATTGTATTTGCAACACTGTTTCTGACTTTGTCTTTCAAATGAAACTGTACTGTCTAAAGTGGCCAAAATTCTCTTAACTGCCAAACCTGATGATCTTTTTCCAGTCCTCAGACTTCTCAGTCTCTCTTCCTGGAAACTCTCTTCGCTAAGAGCTGTGCTCTCTCCCTCTCTAACCATCCCTTAGTATCTTTTGCTGTTTAATCATCTACATCATTCCCCCAAATCATGGGTGTTCCCTAAAGCTCTATCTCAGACTCCTTCCCTTTTCTTTCTCTATACACTCTCTCTGTGACAGCATCAGCTCCAAACTAATTGTCATCTCTATGTTAATGACTCCAAGATCTATACATGCGGTCCTGGATTCTCTCCTTAGTTATACCCTTACATCACTAGTGATCTACTGGACATTTCAAACTGGCTTTCTCAAAAACATATTTAAAACAGAGACCTTTATCTCTCCCCCCAAGACCTCCCATGTTCCCTACTTCTGCCAAAGGTACCACCCTTCTTCTAAACTTCCAGGTTTATAATGTTGACATTATCTTAGACTCCTATACAATTAGTTGTCAGATCTCTTTATGTCTACCTCCATAACTTCTCTTGAGTCTAACCCTTTCTTTCTACTCCCATAGCTATTACCTCAGTTTAAGCTCCCTTCACCTCTTACCTAGGGTATTGTGTTTTTCTTCTAATTGATCTTTCCGCCCAAGTCTCTCATGTTCTTCTTCACCTCCATGATTTCCTTAAAGAACCAGCTCAAAAACTAACTTATAGGAGGCTTTCCCTGCTTCCCTCAGACGCCAGCACTATACCATCCAGAATTACTATATGTCTTTTGAAATGTGCCCCCTTTCCTATCCACACATGTATGTCTCCCCTAGTAGTTTGCAAGCTACTTGAGAATATGTGGTCTTTTTATCTCTAGTGCTTAGCACAGTGGAAACAGAGTGGTTTTTTTTCATTGAGAGATAGTGTATGTGTGTAACAGTGTGTTCATCCTTCGTTGCCAAAGAAGACCATGCCATCAGAGAAATGATGACATGACTTGCACTTGACTTTGTTTTGAGTGAGGGAGGGCTGTGCAGGTCCCCAACCTCACTTCTCCTCCAGAGCCATCTGAATCCAATGACCAGGTATTCATCAGGATGACCGGAAAAGACCCAGGATGAGGCAATTGGGGTTAAGTGACTTGCCCAAGGTCACACAGCTAGTGAGTGTTGAGTATCTGAGGTGAGATTTGAACTCAGGTCCTCCTGACTCGTGCACTGGTGTACCACCTAGCCACCCTGATAGTGTATGTGCTGCCAAATTGAACACTCCATCCTGCTTCTGGATTAATTTTCTTTTTGTATTGCCCCAGTGATTCTATTCTTCCACAAAACATTCTGAACTATTTCTCACTTAGTAACATGCAAAGTTATAGCCAGGGGTGGGGAACCTGTAGCCTGGAGGCTGCATGTGGCCCTCTAGGTCCTCAAGTGTGGCTCTTTGACTGAAGTCAAACTTAACAGAACTAAGAGGATTGTGAAGTTTGTGATTTGTGAAGTTTGGATTCCGTCAAAAAGCCACACTTGAGGACCTAGAGGGCCACGTGTGGCCTGGAGGCAGCACGTTCCCCATAGCTGTAAGGCCTATAATAGAATGCTTTCTTTAATCCATTACCATAGTACCTTGTAAGATCTTTTGATCTCATGAACCTAAGCCTGTTAGCATCTTTCTGTCTTCTGAGCACTACATGTTATAACTCAACTATCAACCAAGGACTACTTTCTATCTAGAAAATTGACTGAATTTTCTTGTCTCTACCTTGCACTTTCTGTCCCTTATGCCTGAAGTGTTCTGAATTCTGATAAATTCCTATGTGTCCTTTAAAGCCTATCTCAAATGCCACATTCTCCAGGAAACTTTTCTTGATCTTTGTTGAAAAGAGGCTTTAAAAAAAAATCACAACATGCACTATTTTTTTATAGTACAGATTAAAGCACAGCCAAGTAGCAATATAGTTTAATTTTTTCTTAGCATTTCCTTATGGGGAAAAAATAATTTGTTCTACTTTGTATATGAAGATGTCGCTAATAAGAAGTCCCCAATGCTCTCAAGTCTTCTCTTTCAGAAATTTCCTTAGATACAGAAAATTCAGGTGATTGCTCCAGTCTTGTGGTGGTTTTTTTTTTTTGCATGTAGGTGGTCATGCATGCACATGCATGTGTGTGTGTGTGTGTGTGTGTGTGTGTGTGTGTGTGTGTTGGAGTGGAAAAGCCTGTACCACTAAAGGGATAGCAAAGGGTAGGATTATTTATTTCCTCTTCCATATACATGTCCCTCTCGATGCCTTTTGAGGCTTCTTGTGCCTTCAAAAGCCTATGTTTATTTTACTATGAATCTGCTTAAATAAAATATTAGAAGTGGAGGGGCAATAAATAGAAGATAAGATTTACCTTTGACTCTGCATATTCCTAAGGGTAAGGGTGAGTTCTGTTATTCTAACAACATTATCAGCTGACCTTGTTCTAACAACATTTTCTTGATCTGAAACACCTAAGAATGACTTGGTTCAGATTAGATTGAATCTGTGGCCAAAGAAGAGTGAAGCCAACTAACCCATCTAAGGAATAAACAAGCATCACTGGCCATATTCACACCATATGTTTTCATACATTCATTATTCTTCAGGCCAATCTATACATGTTATTTCAGGAACAAGAAACTTCAACTCCATAAATTTTTATTGAACGCCTGCTATATTTGAGGAGCTTTGCTAGATATAGAGACCTAAAGACAGAAGAAACAGTCCCCACCTTCAAGAAGCCAAGTCACCTGCCAAGGATCAATCAATTAATATGTTATTGCACATGATGTGAATTCCATTATTACAGATGAAATAGATAAATTGATAGATGGACAGACAGATAGACAAAATACTTACTAATCACTTAGTTTGTGCTACCTGTTGTGCTTAGTACTGGGAACACAAGTACAAGTGATATAAAAACAATCCCTTCCCTCAAAGAGCTTATATTTTAATGAGGAAAAAAGCCATAAAAGTGAGCTAAAAATTAAGGAGAGGGAGTAGGAAGATATTCCCACCAGAGCACAGTGTAAACAGGTTGAAAGAGAAAGTGGCCTGACCAGAATCATACAGCTAATAAACACCAGGGGTAGGATTTGAACTCTATTTTCCCAATGAGAAAGTAAGCTAAGTAACTTAGCCCCTGAGATATTAAATATGGATCTAACCCAGGTCTTCCTGAGTCTATTTTCAGCACTTTGTATGTCATATTACATGGTCTCTCATTGGTGATATATAAATTTCTAGATTTAGTGGATATTTTAAAGGGAATCTTAAGGAAAAAGTAAAAATTAACCTTGGGAAATTCAATCAAGGTTTTTCTGTCCCCTTAGTCACTCTGTACAGAATTAGTAAGACATTTTCCAAAGAGCTTTACTGTTATCCTATAAGCATCACTAACCAATCAGTAGAAAGGATTCATAAGTATCTATACTAGGCTCATAGAGGAAACTCAACAAATATTTTAAAAAATTATTTCAGCTGGGATTATCTGGACCAATGGCCTGGAATAGAGCTGTATAGTTCCCACACAGGAAAAGAAATGGGGAACTTACTCACTTTTGCATTTCCAATAACACTGAGAAAATTGAAAAGTGTAGGCTAGTCCTTCTAAAAAGAGGACTTTGGGGATACTTTGTCTTATAATTTTTCTACACATTTAAGTGTATTTAATTGTCTGGATTACCTTTAGTGGGTTTCCATCTATATCTTTTATTAATTCGTTCCTATGTTGATATCCCAGAGAATCAATGCCTTAGTTTATATATCATACCCATTAGGGAATTTGTCCATTGTCAGTTTTATCAGCATTTAATTTATCCAATCCAAATTTTCCTGCCATGATAATATAAACACCAAAATAATGAGATAAATCAAAATACAAAGAAATCAATATGGCAAGGCTTGGGAGGACAGGAGAAGTATTTCTACCATTCCCCTTAGCTGGTTCCCAGGCCATTCCTAGAGTTTTATAGAGTATTGTGTCACTACTTCAATAATCAAAGAAATATGAAGTTGAAATTGAAAGAGAAAATGGGCTAATCTATATTCTTTTGATGTTAGGAAAATGTTAAGGAGGTATCCAGAATTTTGAATGTATCCACTGTGTTGATGGATAGGCATGATGGATTGAATTCTGCATCATAAGAGAGAATACCCACATTGTTGAGATAATAGATTCATCAGAGAATTAAGGTGTTACCACTTCACATTTTACCTTGTGGATACATCTGTTCTTCTATAATTGTGTAATTCAGGTGAAATTTCAAAGCAACAAATAAGAGTACAATAAGAAATCTATTTAGAATTTTAAAAAGTCATGATTTTCAAATGGTAGTCTTGTTTCAACCACTATGTACTATATTGTAGTTCTGGAATTTGTTGATATAAAATCATAATGCAGTTAAATTTCAAAATTCTGTATAGCTCTGAGGACAAATTAAGGACCAGTGGGTAGAAATCACAAGGGGTGAAGGAGTGCAAATTTCAATGGGTGATAAAAATGGGCTTGGGGTTTGTTGTAATACAATCTGATTTTGTTAACATGTTTGTTATGTAAAGGATTTTTCAGTCATTCCATGTGTGAATTAATTCCCCATCTAAACAGTAAATTCCTTAAAGATAGGGATCATGTTGCTATTTCTTTGATCTACTCCCCCAGCATCTAGTGCAGTGCTGTACAACAGAAGTTTTTAGTAAACACTATTGACTGACCTATGGAAGGCCATACAGGCATTATATTTAATTCCTTTCTCATAGTGTTTCAGAGTACTTTGCAGAATTTGATAATTAATCATTACAAGTCATTTTGTTCTTATTAAAAAATGTTGGGATAACCACATTATCCATTCTTTCTCTGAAGCTCCAAAGTAAAATGTCTCTGGAGGAAAAGCTTAGAAACAGAGGTACCAACTAATTAAGCTTAATTGTATAGGCCCAAGGAGACTGATTAGTGTAATATGTGAAACTACCTAAGTAGGAGAATGTGAAGGTTCTCTAAGGCCTAGGAAAGATTGCAAGTTAAGCAGTTTTTTTGTTTTTTCTTTTTTTGGAATTTACATAATATAGAGTATGGGGAAAGGGACAGCTAATTGGGATAAAGAGCAAGAGAAAATGAATATGGGGTTTTTACATTGATCTTCTGGTGTGTGCCTTGTGGTAGAGTGTCACAAGAATTTGTTTAATTGGTGATTTTGCCTATGATAGGCAGAAGAATTTACCTTGTAGACCATCCAAGAAGCAAACATGAAACTTGGAATTCACAGCATGAGTCCAGGTGAACATTGAAGACCCAAGATTCCTCTAAACTGTGTGTGTGTGTATTTGCTTCAATAATAATCTCTTTTGAGCGATATGGGTAAAATGAGCTTTTCAGCATGTGCAGCTTCTTCTGCAGAGATGGAGAATATTCCATCAAATGAGCTTCCCCCCTTTCTTATTTTTGTCGAACAAGAAAATTGTCAATCAGTATCAGTTCTTTACATCTTATGCCTCCATCTATTTCTTGCCATTTTCACTTCCATCATCCTTGTCCAAAGTCTTATTGCATGCATGACCATCATAGATGACCAAAGCCCCAGCTTTCACAGCCAGTCCCTGTGAAGAAGTGTTCCACCATCTTCATCAGCACCAACAGGTCAATTGCTACCAGTAGACAGGCAAGTCAAAGAGCCCTAGGAGTAGTAGCCCCCTCCCATACCACTGGCCCTGCTTCTAGCTCAGCATCAGCAGCCATGATTCAGGGAAGCAACACACCTCATCTTTCCACTTAGAGGGCAGACAGGTCACGCTCAATGAAAGAGCAAAGTGCCTTAAGGGAAACATCGGATACAGTGCTTTAGGCAACTCAAACCACTGCTGCCAGCTTCACCACCTCCACTCACACTTCAATGGAAACATTTTGGGACAATGAGTCCCAAGAACTCTAGGAATAGCAATGCCTTTAAGATCAGCTGTTTCCAACTTGACTTCCAAAGACCCTGCCCACGTAGAGGAGTACTGATATACAATTGTGAATCAGATGTGGTGTCTTATCTGCAAGTATCATTTTCTTAATAAATTCCCTTCTGAATTCCCTTCCTAATCCATATTTGGAAGACAATTCCCATCAGGAACATAGTAAACATGACTTTGGGCAACAATTTCACCACACAGGTATTGAATCTGGACTAATGTCCTGTAATAACAGTAGAATTAACTGTTTTCTCACTGAAAGTACTTCAGAAGATGGTGTGCTCTATGAGGGATGGTTGTGGAAGGGATTCCTGCACTGGGCAGGCAGTTTAATTGGATAACTTTGAAAGTTCTTCTATGACTCCAAGTCACTGGGATGAAAACAAAGAGGTCCATCAGTTACTTCTACATACTTTATTTCTTAACATAGAAGAAAAATGTTTAGTAAACTAAAAATCATTATATGTTCAAGATATATGTCAAATACTTCAATGAAAATAGTTACAATTAACCTGTCACTCTTATTTTCCAAGTAGAATATGGGGAAAACATCTTTAATATTTTAAGAGAAAGTGTATGCTTAGAGTAAATAGGTAATAATATTTAGTACTTATATTAATTTTTATTTTGTTGATACACCAAATGATCTCATAATGATCATGATGGCAATGAACATTTGTCTGATACTTGCGGTATGCCAGTCATTGTGCTGAGTACTTTAAAACTATTCTCACTTGGTTCTACAACAACCCTGGGAGACAGGTACAATTATCATCATTATTTTACATATGATAAAATTGAGATAAAGAAAGGATAAGAAACTTGTCCAGGGTCACTGAGGACAGATTTGAACACAGGTCTTCCTGATCCTATGCCCAGCCCTCCTTCCATTGTGCCACCTGATTATCTTTTATATACATACATATATATATATGTGTATATATATATACATACATATATACACACATACATACATATACGTATGTATATGTGCATATTATATATATATAGTATGCATATATGTATATATCATACCTAGACAGCTATATTTATATATCTGTACCTATCTATGTACTTATGTATCTACGTATCTGGAAACAATTCTTGCTACATTTCAGGAAGTAACCCACAGATTAATGATCTTCATGTGGTTTCCCAGAAAAATGAATAGAAAAGCTGAAAGTTAGGACTGTATGTCGGCATTCTTGAACTTGAGGCAGCATGACTTTTGTGAATGCTAGATTTCAGGTGAGTAGCTGGGGTAAGGGATGGTTAAAGTAGAGGCTGGGAAAGCAGAGTAGCAACACAGTCTGGAGGAAGACTGTGGTAACTAATGGAGCAGACGGTTCATATGACACTGAGGGCAGACCAGGGAGACAGACTGAAATTTGGCATGGGGGATATATCAGTGGAGAACAGAAAGCCATTTCCGGCAGTAACTCCTGATTAAACTCACTCCTTTTTGAGAAAGTATCTTCACCTTCCATCGTCTGTATTGCATGAATCTTATTTGTGCTGTGGACCTGATAGGTCAATTAAAATGAATGATCTCCTAGTCCTCTACATTTTTCTCTTTTTTAGACCACAATTATTTCCTGAAGCACTCTCCCCCGCCCCTGCAGTTAACTCTCTTTCTTTATCTTTCTTTAACATCTGACTTTATATCCACTAAATCTTTAATATTCTCAGTTATGAGAAAAAGTATACATAGCTAGAATAAGTTGACTCTTGGATGAGCTAGGAGTCTCTATTACCCTTCATGTAAGATAGGGGACCAGCATGCCTTACCATCTGCTCTGCCAATTCATCCGAAATTTCTCTGGGCATTGCTATTTGACCTGTTGATGCATCATTAGGATTTTGGGGCTTTTCCATCTTCCCAGTACCTGAACTTTCACATATGTGTTATCTTCCTCAAATAATAGTTCTTTGTAAGCAAGGTTTGTATCACTTTTTTTCTATTTCTATCCCCATCACTTTTGCACAGTGTTTGACACATAGTAAGCACTTAATAGATGCTTTGATGGTAGGAAATTTCATTCATTTATTTAGAAAAACTGTAACAACCTAAGATAAAATATCTATTTTTACCACAAAGGGAAGAATATAGGTGAACTGTAACCAAAATCAAAGTAAAGGCTATTTTTAGATCAAATAATTACAAAATCATGGAGTTGAAAGGACTTTAGAAGTCTTTTAATCTAATTGTATTTGAACAAAAATTTCCCTTGCTCCCTACAAAATTCCAAACAAGTGGTCATCTAGCATTTAACTGAAGAACTTTAGTGAGAGATATCCCACTACCTCCCAAGGCTTTCTGTATCCCTTTTGGATAGGTCTAATTGTTAGGAGATTTCCCCCCCTTACATCTGACTCTCTCTTAAATTTGTTTCTCCGTATCTTCTACTCATTGCTCTATATTCTGCCCTTGAGGATCAAGCAGAACATGGATATTTCTTCTTCCATATAACATCTTCAAATACTTGAGGGTAACCCTTTCCTCTAAGTCTTCTTTTCTCCAGGATTAATATCTGTACTTCCTCCAAATGGTTTTATTTTGACACCTTTTACCATCTTGGGGGAATCCACTTCAACTTGTCAATAGTTTTCTTAAAATACATTTCTTAAAATACCTCTCCAAACATGCTTTGATGAGATGACAGTACAGTGATTATTTGCTTTGTTCTGAAAACTATTGCTTGCTGAATGCAAAATACAGTCCCATTATCTTTCTTGCTGTCTTACCACACCACACTACTGATTCATTGAAATCCGCTAAATCTCCAGATCTTTCCCATAATTAAAATCTAACCCTGTCTCTCTCATCTTGTCCTTGTACAAATTTTTAAAAACTTGTATGTGAAACTGTACAGTTATTCTTCATATTTATTTTTGAACACAGTCAAGACAAGTAGGAAGTCTGGGCTGGAAATGAGTGAGACAGATACTACAAAAGTCAGAATGGTAGAATTATCCATGACCCAGAGTATAAAATAATCGAGAATGGCTTCACAGCTAACATAGCGGTTTTAGGATTTCAGGATGAGAACAAAATAAGAGAAAGACACTGAATGTCAGGATCAAGTATACCTTGCTGTGTGAAAACTGTTTCAGTTCTAACCATCATTGTCTCCTTCTGATCCTAACAGGCAATCAAACCCTAAGAGATATTGACTTGGAAGGCAATTTGAAAGAGATAGCTGGGGTGAAGCATGTGGGAATGAGGAAGAGGAAAGAGTTTCTGTTCATTGTATTTCTTGACTCTGATCCTATAAGAAAAGTTGAGCACCATAGAATCAATGCTTTTGAATTGTGGTGCTTGAGAAAACTTTTGAGAGTCCGTTGGACAGCAAGGAGATCAACTCAGTCAATACTTAAAGAAATTAATTTAGGCTATTCACTGGAAGGTCAAATACTCACAATGAGGATTAAGAACTTTGGTAATATAATAAAAAGCCTGGACTCATTGGAAAAGACCATGTTTTGGGAAAAATTGATAGCAAAAGGAAAAGGGGATGGCAGAAGATGAGATGGATAGATAGTATCATGGAAACAACAAAAATGAACTTGGACAGACTTTGAGAGATAGTGGAGGATAGAAAGGCCAGGCATGCTATGGTCCACGGAGTTACAGTCAGACATGACTGAATAGTTAAACAAAAATCTTGTCACTCCCCCAACAACTCTAGCTGGTCCTTCCTATTCATCACACAACTCCCCTTAAGCTTCCTCAGGGGATTTAGTTTATAGTAAAGGTTCCTTAGGGAAGTTTCACACATCTGTTGCAAGATACTGTTTGGACTGGGGTTGACACTCTATCTCTAGAGTTCTATCGCCTTTTAAGACAACTTTCTCAGGTTGGGGAGATAGCCATTATATGATCACACTGTTAAAGCACAATGTGATATTCAAGAGGCCTAGGGGATAGAAAGCAGTCTTTAGGAAGACCTAGGTTCATACTGACTATTTTGAAACATACTGACTATGACTCTGAGCAAGTCACTGGATTTTTCAGTGCCCCGAGGCAACCCTAAATGTATAAGATGTAGAATGGGTGCTAATCTGCATTGGTAGACAGTTTTCTCATCAGTTCCCTGTACCAATGAAGTAACAAGGTCAGTTTAAAAAGAATTGTAGCAGCATATTTTGGGATAGAAAAAAAAGAACAAAATAAATGCCTGTGAATTGGAAAATGACTGACCAAATTGTGTTATATGAACACAATGGAATATTATTATGCTTTAAGATACAATGAACATGAAGAATTCAGAGAAACATGGGGAGATTTCTATGAACAGATACAGAGGAGACACATGTGGAAGAACAGTCTATGCCAGGGGTGGGAAATATGTGACCTCTAGGCTACTTTTGGCCCTCTAGGTCCTCAAGTACAGTCCTTAATCCAAACTTCACAGAACAAATCCCCTTAATAAAATGATTTGTTGTGTCAAACTGAACTCAATCAAAAGGGGACCTAGAAAGTCACAAGTGGCCATGAGATCGCACGTTCCCCACTCTTGGTTTATGCAATAATTATAATGATGTAAATGAAACAAAATGAAAAGACAAGCCAACACAGATTAATTATAATGACCAATTATGGTCCCAAAGATAACAGTGAAACTCACTGTCCTACTCTGGGTACGGAAGTGGGAGAGTTAGAATGTACAATGTTGTACATATACTCTATCAGATTGTAGGAGTCAATTTTTCTTAGATTTTTGGTTTACAAGGGGGAAATACTTCAGGAAATGATGCTGATTAAAAGAAAAGGCACAAGTGAAACTTTTTGGGTGGGATAGCATATTATCATATGGATATTTGGAAAGAATTGTTCTCTTACCCTTTTGGTAGGCATGTCTGGGTTTGGTCACTGTCAGATGTCCTGAACTGAATAGATCAGTTGTCTGGTCTTCAATTTTAGGTCTTCTTTTCCCAGAAAGTTGGATATTACAGAAAGAAAACAATCTTGCAAAAAGGTGAAATTTCAGATATTGAGTTCTATTTTTCTAGTGGGAAAACTGTCCTGATTTAAGAGAGAAAGGCACATCCTATGAAAAACATTGCTTGAGAGTCATTTCCTTTTTATTATCTTTGATTTTGTAATACTTTAAAAGTAGTCCTGAATATAAATAAAGATGCTTTCAAGTAGACTACAAGACCTATGCCCAGTCCCATCACTATATGCACATAAATTGGCTAATATAACTTTCAATTTATCTTTCACAATTTTGCCATACACTATCTTGAATCAGGCTGGTTTCCTGACCTAGAATGCCCACATTTTCTGTTAGTTAGCCATAAATGTTACTTGTATTAAATAATAGGTCAAGTGATGATGCTAGTTAGTGAGGCAAAAAGCCAGTCAGTAATAATGATTAAGTGCTCTTTTTCACTCAATTACTAAGCCAGTATATTTGCTATACCTGGGAGGGGGAAAATCTCGCAAAGTGGCAGGAGTGAAAATAGATTCCTCCCTTATTCTTTTATTAGCATTGTAACGAGGAATGGACATTTGGATATTAGGTTAATTTATTTTTCTTCTTTTAATATGAATGGAGCTGAACTCCTTTCAGAGTTAATTCTATAATCCTGGAGAATTAAAAAGAAAGGTTTTTATCTCTGTGCATTTTGAGTTCTGGTTACCAAGTGTAAGACTTGGTACACACACATATATATGTGAGCATATATATGTGTGTGTACATGTATGGATGTGCACACATCCATAATTATACATACATATATAAAAATAAAATAAGGTAGCTCTGTCCACCCCCAATCTAAGGAAGCTATTTCCGGAGAAGCCCCTGTGAAACTTTGGAAGGGACATTAAGCACCACATGAAGCAGTTCTCAGTAGACACGTCCCAGGGTTAATAACAGCTTTCACACATAACCTGACATCTTCATCATGGGCAGAGCCTGACAGGTGAAAAGTGGTATTCCTAGCATCAAGATGATGTGGAAATCACTCTTCCAGGATGAGGTCCATCTAACTGCTTTTAAAAAGCTGGGTCTACTTACTCAACAGGGAGAATAAAGAAACTTAGCAAGCTGTTATCTGAGTTTTGATTCACATTTTGGGACATAATCAGCCATACATTGGTAAGAGACTGAGAGAGCTTTCTAATTGAAGAAGAGGGAGTGTGGCAATGTGTTAAAGCTTCTGCAGGGAAATGGAGATGTATTACTATGCTGATGTGCCAGGTAGAAGATGGATGGAGTGGTTAAATGTCACTCAGGTGGATTTAGTGAAAAAGTAAAAACTAGTCATTGGGGTGCAAGCAGAAGGGTTGGTGTGGCTACAATGAGACATGTAAGTCATAAGAAAAGGTTTGCAAGTAGCTTGCTTTTATCTCAACCACTGCTGCAGCATTGTCAAGGTTCCCTAGATACATTTTTAGTGAAAGCTGTCAAGCTGCACATGCACATGCACATGAACTTCCATTTTGTTTGTTACTTTTTATGTAGTAAGCTCAGATTTCAAAAAAATTGTATTGTTTAAAAATGTTTTATTAATGCTATTTGTTTTTATATCAGCCATTGCTTCCTGTACCTTCCTACCTCAAACAATCCCATCCCTGCTATATCTGAACCTTTTCTTATACCCAAGAAAAGCAGTTTATTGTTGTTCAGTTATTTCAATTATGTCTGACTCTTTGGGACCCTATTTTGGGGTTTTTCTTGTCAAAGAAGGTTTGACATTTTCTTCTCCAGCTCATTGGAAACTGAGACAAACAGGGTTAAGTGACTCACCTAAAGGTCACATAATTAATAAATGTCTGAGGGCTGGATTTGAATTCAGGAAGATGAGTCTTCCTGACTTCAGGTCCAGTGCTCTATCTACTGTGTCACCTAGCCACAAAGATAATTAATAAGGTCACGTGTATGTGTAGGATTCTCCCCTTGCTTCTCTGTTGAGAGAAAGGTAGTGTGTTGTGTTATCAATTCTTCAAGAACCAAGATTGGTTGCCATACATATTCATAGTTAGACTTATCTTTTTAAATTTATAGTATTATAATAACTCTGTATATTGTTCTCCTGGTTCTCTTTACTTTATTCTGCATAAATTCATACAAATATTCCTATGTTTCTCTGAATTTCTTATATTATTATTTTATGTTATACCTATCATTGTATTTTAAGACTTTATTACATTTACAAACTACAGCCTATTCAGACATTCTCCAAATAGTAGGGACCCACTTGGTTTCTAATTCCTTTCTATGAAAAAAATGCTTTTGTGAATTTTTGGCATATATGAGATCCAAGGTAGAGGAGTATATTCTAGTCATATTTTCTACCCAATTGTTTGTAGTTAATTAATTAATGAATTTAATTAATTAATGAACTAACTATTATTACCCTATATGTCACAACCTTGTCTTCTGCAATTACACAGTTCTTTCAGTCTCTTACTACAGTTATTGCTGATTATGTGCCAGACTTGTGAATGAAAACCCAGGTAACAGATTGCTAAGTACCTTTATTTTCCCTAGTCAGTATGTCCAGCTTTAAAAAAAATCAGATCGCAATTTACTCACTTTTATAAAGTAGGTTTCAGTATTTTTTCCCCTGCAATAGATTAGATTTATCACCAGAACACAAGTGTTAGGAAAATCATTAAACTCAAACAAAACTGGGCAAGGAAAAGAATCACATTAATATTAACATCATTGAACACATGGCAAATCCACTACAATTGGCCACTTCATCTACAAATGTGGTGGGAATTATAAAAGCACCATTGAAAAGTTCAACAAGGAGACTCCTGAGATGGGGAAGGATGGTCCAATGTGCCTTAGTCTTGGATAAATTGAAAGTCAGACATGAGCATGGCATCATCATTAATACTCTCCCTCTGGAAATTTATGACCAGCAAATATTATGTGACCATCACTGATACTTCAGGACACAGAAACTGTGTCAAGAATATGATTACAGGCAAACTCAGACTGACTGTTGCTACCAGTGTTGGTGAATTTGAAGCTGGTACCTCAAAGACTGGTGAATCAATTTCATGGTGAAACCCATGAACTTACCTCCCTGGTCTACACACAAGACATGAAATAACTGAATGGTGGTAGCTGCTGATATTATACTTGTTATCAAGTATAATCAACCACTGGAAGGCATCTGGAGAAAAGAGATAAAAAAAAAACACTGTAATTACATAGTGATTGCTTAGTCAACGATAGAATTTAAGCTTCTTGAGGGTAGGAAACTCCCTATTTTATTGGTTGCTTTTGTATTTCCAGCACCTAACCCAGTACCTTTCACACAGTAGCTCTTTAATTAATTTTATAGAGTAAATTTACTCACACTGAATCATTCAGAAACACATATATATGTATATATATATATATATATATATATATATGAATAGGATATGAATCAGAAAGATTGGTTGTCCATATTATTTATGTTATTCAGATGATTGTTAAATTTTCCCTTCATTTTTCACTTTACTTTGTGGAAACCTCTTAGCTAAGAAACATTGTGAATTGTTTAGGCAGATAAAACCTCTGTGATATAGTTTAGGGACTGGGAAACATTCCATTTATTTCTCCCTTGAATTCACTGCTGAACACTGAGAATGGAAGAGAATCGTATTTCTTTCATCACCTCATCATTACTCAGAAAAAGACAGCTTCATGTCATAATGCATTGTGATTAGAAAATGAAACACTTAAAAGAGTATCTGCTCTTTTGATGCTTCATAATGGAATCCAGCACTGATGTAGAAAGATATAAAGGACAAATGAACAAATGAGAAAACATATAAAACAGTTCTGTTGAGTAATTAATCAAATGATCAGGAAAACTATTCGTCATTTATGTGTTCTAGCTGACCTTTCAATTTACTGAAGAACATCCAATCATTTTGATAGAGGCTAAAAGAATAGAGGGAAGTACAGACAATGAGGATTTGAAATGACCATAGCAGGGACTCTGTGTCCAGATGGAGCAGACCCAAATTCTCTACCCCACTGGTGCTATCACCAGTGGCTAGCCACTAGAGGAATAATCATCATTACGTATTTTGTATTGTGTAAAAGATACAGGTTAAAACATGTATAGCTTCTTGACTCAATTATCTCCTTTAGAAAAAAAATCACAGCTTGAAGAATTTTTTAAAGGAGTGTATATTGCATTTATTTTTCCCACAGCAAAACTGAGTTAAGCATTGTTGATGAACATCTGAAAGCTCAAGCCTTTTTAAAAAGGATTTTTGTTGAAGATCCATTTAGGCTTTCTTTGGGAGGTTAGGTTTTTAGTTTTAGTTTTTAGAGGGTAAAGTGCTTTGTTCTTCTGCAGGAGCAGCATATAAAATTTTAAATAAAACATCTATTTCTAAAGCATGGGACTGTTGATGGACTTAATGATAGACAACAGCAGCCAGTCAGTATACTAGAATTTATTAAGCACCTACTATGTGCCAGGCACTGTGTTAAACACAAGGGACACAAAGAAAGTAAAAACAAAGAAATAGTCCCTGATCTCCAAAGAGTTCACAATCTGTCTAATGTTTAACAGCCTGGTCTCCTCTTCCTCCCCCCCCCCCCCCATTAACACATGACAGACTTTAAAGCATTTTGTCTTTCTTAAGGCTAGTCTAGACAATTAACAAAGCAATAAATCCAGCTCTGATTTGTAGTGTTTACTGATTTCCAAGGTGCAAATGTTCACACTGAAAATTTAACTACCAGTCATTAGGAGCCTGTTTGGTCTGACTTCACTATACCCCTAAATGGGGAAAGGCAACATGCCAAAAACTACATAAAAATAAGTTATTTACAGGACTAGTTGTGATATTAGCAGAGGATAAAGGATAAAATCCTTCTATTAAAACATAATCAGTCCTTTAAACAAACATATTTAAACTTCCATAAAAAGTGAAAATCTACTTCATAGTGTTTTTAGTAAAAGGAAAATTCACATTTATTGGAGGCATATTTCCCCTTTATTTTTGTGACTTTTCAGCTTAGTGTTCAATAGTAGAGTCTTCTACATGAATGTCCATTCTTCTTTTCTTACATGAGCTGAAGGAGAAATTGAGGCTTGCCTAGGGCTACTTTCTCAGACATGAGGCCAACCAGTCTAGTCCGAAATTAATTTTAGTTCTCTATGCCTCTCACTTCTTATATAGCTTAGTGAGATCAGGTTTCCAGTTCTCTTCTAACCACAGAGAGATTAGAGCAAACTAGGGTCCAATCCCCATTCCCTTCATCTTCCAGAAAGCACAAGGAGACCTGAATGATGGAGGTTGGGAAGGAGCCAGTGTTTCACTTAGCACAGTGCCTAAAAGTTAGTAGGTATATAATTGTTTGTTGACTGACATGAATAAGAGAAAGAAAGATTTTGAATCATATCATTGGGAAACTGGTCCATGAAGTCCTGAAAGTGTTTCTGTGGTAGATCCTATCATGTTTCTCAGTGATATCTTGGTCCAGGTAAACAGAAATCGAGATACCTGTTGATGGAACATGTTTTTGGCCACATGACCATTATCACTTTTCTTACTCCTGTGTAAGTCTGTCTTTGCTTTTTTCTGATCCATAAGGTAAAGAGGCTTCCTCAAAGAGCTGGCCAGCTGCCAACCATTCTAGGAGGATAAATGGGAGATAAATGGGAGGATAAATGGAGTGGTGGTGGGGTGCCTTATACATTGTCAACTATAATACTCATGCAAGAAGTGCATACAACTTACAGTTAGCATAAGGCCATTTAAATTAATGAATGAGAAAGCTTATTATGTACAAAGCAATGTGCTAAGTACTGAAGGTACAAACAGAAAATTAAGATAATCACTGTTTCCAAGGAGCTTATGTTCTAATTAAAGCAGATTCTGCTCCAGAGCACATGGGTCCACTGATATATACATATGATACAAACATATATGTACAGGTGCACAGAAACACTCAAATACAGATGATAATAAATTTGTGGCTTTGTTAGTTTATTTCCTTTGAGCATGGCACATGAAAATTCCAAATTATTTGGTACCTCTTGGTTTAGTTCTCTAAAAGGAAAAAAAATTCCATAGTTCTTGCAGAAGAGAAACTCAGTTGTTTCAATTGCATATGACCCCTTTTGGGGTTTTCTTGGCAAAGACACTGGAGTGGTTTGCCATTTCCCTCTCTGATTCATTTTACAGATGAGTAAATTGAGCAACAGGGTTAAGGGACTTGTGCAGGGTCACACAACTAGTAAGTTTCTGAGGCCAGATTTGAATTTAGGAATCTGAGTCTTCCTGACTCTGACCTCATGATCTATCTACTGCACCACCTATTGGTCTCCCACAGTAGTGAACGCAATACTTGACAGCCATCTTCCAAATGAGAATTTGATAAGGTAATTTAACTAGATTAGTAGAAATCTATCCCTAGTGCTAAAGCACATTATTCAAATTAGCATTGCATAGTTCCATTGGTTTGGAACCAATAACTGTACTTCACATATAGTTATAACTTTCAATAGTTTGTATTTGAATAATGTGACCCCCTTCACAGGATTTATTATTTGAACTATTTGGGACCTAGATCTACTACTACATGGGAAAATAAGGAAAGGATTAGTGTAGGAGGTAACATCCGAACTATGCTCTGAAATAAGCTAGGTATTTTTCAAAGCGGATATGAGAGAATGGTTTTCAAGTATGGGAGATCATTTGTGGAAAACTGTGGAGCCAGGAGATGAAATGTCATAGTTAGAGGAAAAAAATCAGGCCAGTTTGAATAGGGCAGAGAGAAAGTGAAGAGGAATAATATGAAACAAACTAGAAGTCAGCAGGAGCCACATCATGGAGTGCTTTCAAAGTGTTTGCATTTTATCTTAAAAGTCGCAGGTCCATTCAAGATTTTTGAGTAAGGGATGACATGATTAGATCCTGGTTGAGGTACAACTTATTTGTGAGAACTTGGTCAATTTATTTAGCCTTCCTGAGACTCAACATCTTTATCTACAAAATGAGGAGGTTCGATTAAGTGATGTATAAAGGCCCTTCCTAGCTCTTGAACTATGTTCCTCCAATCCCACCACATAGTAGAAAAACTCAGATGCCTAGTACTTCATCTAGCACCTACGAGAATAAAAACATCTCCCTACAAGATCAGTCAGTACAAATGCAGTGCCTAAGAATGGTTCCTCACTTCTAGATTGATGTAGTCTACTCAGCAATGGGGCAAACAGTTGGTGGCACAGACAACATGTCAGTTAGTGACGAGCTGCAGAGACAGCATTCATAATAGGGCTGTTGATTTCCATCTGATCCAGTGTGTTTTTACCTTGAACACCCCTTGAGAATCAGCCACTTATGTCATCAATTCCTGGACATCATCATTCAAACTAGGACACTGATTAGATGCCTTAGAAGGCTAATATGGTGGTAATAATTATTAGCATTTAATGGCACAAATTTAGTGTTTTCAGTATTATAGACTTCATCTTTTCCCAAAACTGAACACTAGTTATATTTATTTTGTCACTATTGTCAGGGAAAAGCATTGATCCCTTTCAGGTTTGAATGTTAGTCTGACATCCACAGAGTTTAACATGATTTTTCTTGGAATTTAAGCAACGGTGGAAAACCAGTCACATCTGGGAACCGTGTATCATCTTCTAGATTGTCAACCTTCAGCATTGTCTAGTTCTGAACTTACCTTCCATTATGAAGCAATTGCCTGGCATTATAATCTTGCACTGGGTGATTTCAGGCTATTTTCTGAGTTGCATATGCTGGAAATGCAAATGATTACCTGGATATTCTAGGGGAGTCATTTCTTTTCCATGACAGGGAAAGCAGTACAGTATACTCTGAAGATATTGTTCACCTACCTACTTGCATGAAGAGATTCTTCATGGCCATAAGAATGTTATGCATTCTAAATGCATAGATTAGAGCCACAGGGGGCCATCAGCAAAAGGAGTTCTTTCATTCAGGGGATTGGATTGATTTCTTGCCTTTCCTTTTCCCTATCTATTCCATATTCTCTCTGGTGTATCAATGTAGCATCACTATTAAGCTCATGTTTCATTTCCTTAGGGCTTTGGGCCTTTGTCCAAGAATGTTACTTTGTTTATAATAATCATTACCCTGAGCAGTCAAGCTGTGCTTTGCAAATTCAAAGTACTTTCCAGGTAATGTTTTTGCTGTGAACTTCCTCCTCCTTCCCCTTTCTTTTAAATTTCCCTTATTTTAATTGGTGCAATAAAATTGTTCATTGGACTTAGTAAATACTATAAAGTTCTATGTCAAAATTCAAGGATGATCTGGCATTGGTCTTAGGACTCAGAATAATATAGAAGATGGAAAAGCAGAGAAGTTTAAAAAACTGATCCCTTGTAGTTAATAGTCAGTGACCCTCAAATTTCATTTAAGAAGCATGGATCAAGTATATATTGTGTACAAAGGTCTGTGAGGGCTGCTGGAGAGATCAAAGAATAGTTGAGACAGTTCATGCTCTCATGGAATTTATAGTCTAACAGAGGGTGATATAACCCACTAGGTAATTACCATATAACAAATCTAAAGCAGAGTCGAGAGTGATAGCTGTAGACAAGAAGTACACATTAAGAGAAGCCTAATTCAAGGTCTGAAGAAGGAAAGATCATTTGCAACTGAGAAGATTAGGGAAAGACTTCCTGGAGGAGGTTTCATTTGAACAAAGCTTGGAAGGATGGAAAAGAATCAAATAGTAAAAGGGACCATGGAAGGCATAGAGAACAATGTAAAGGAAATCATGGTGGTGTATGCAAATGGGAAGACATGTGCTGGACATTTCTTCAGGATGGCAAGTAATTCAGTTTTGTTAGAATAGGGTGAGAAAAGGCTGTTTAGAGAGAGAGTGATGTCAGGATCTGTAGGACTTTTAAAGGTGTTATTTTCTTCAGCATTTTTTTGAGTCTCCTTTAGCAAGCTGTTGATTCACTTTTCATGATTTTATTGCATTGTTCTCATTTCTTTTCCCAGTTTTTCCTCCACCTCTCTTACTTGATTTTCAAAATCCTTTTTGAGTTCTTCCATGGCCTGAGACCATTGCATATTTACTTTGGAGGTTTTGGAAGCCTTGACTTCCTCTGATGGTATGCATTGTTTTTCCTCATCTGAAAGGATGGAAGAAAATACCTGTTCACCAAGAAAGTAACCTTCTATAGTCTTATTTTTTCCCCTTTTTTTGGCATTTTCCTAACCAGTTACTTGACTTTTGAGTCCTTTGTCAAGAGGAGGGTATACTCTGGGGATCTGTAAGTTCTCAGTTCCTCCAAGGTGGCACAATCAAGGGAGAGGAGTTTATTCCTCTCCTGGCCTGTGCTCTGGTCTGGGAGCAACCAAAAACTTTTCTACCCAGAATCTGAGAGTAGAATTCCCTCTCTACAGCTGCCTCCAGCTCCACCATACCATTCCTCCTCCTTACCTCAGGGTCTGGTTCAGAACTGAGATTCAGATCTGCTGCTCAATTCCCCTAGGGGCTTTATGTGGAGGGCTCCAAAAGTGGATGCTGCCTCTGCAGTGGTTCCTGCTGACAGGGCCAGACCACGTTCCCTTCTCACCTAGATGAAAAAGTTTTCTCACTGACCTTTGAAACTGTCTGTGGCATTTGTGGGTTGAGCAATCTGGGAACTGCTGCTGCTGGTGGCTCCCTGAAGCCTGTTCTGGGTTGCATCCCTGTGGTGCTGCACAGTCAAGGTTGGGCTGTACTCCATTCCATGCCTAGTGTGATAGACCTTTCCTGTTGGCCTTCCAGGCTGTCTTGGGCTGGAAATCTCTTTTACTTTGTCATTTTGTGGCTTCTACTGCTCTAGAATTTGTTTAGAGTCATTTTTTACAGGTATTTTATGGGCTATGTCGGGGAGCTTCTACAGAGTCGTCCTTCTACTCTGCCATCTTGGCTCTTCCCCCCCGCCACCCCCATCCAGTATTGCTGCCTGCAGGGTTAAAAGGCAGGCAAGAGAATTCTGTTGTGTCTTGGAGGAAATGGGATGCCATAAGCAAATTTTGAGAAGTACGATAAAACCATATTTGTACATAAAGAAGATTAACCTGGTGGTGTTGTGAAGGATAAATGAGACAGGAAAGATACCAGAGGTGATACAAACTATGTGGGAGGATACTGCAATAGTCCGTGTTTGTGGCAGTGAGGGCTTATATGAGGGTAGTGGATTTGGATATAAAATTGAAAGGGTATTTGGAAGATATATTACATAAGAATCAGCATATATGATGAAAAGATTAGATGTAGAATTTAAAAACAAATAATGACACCAAGATTTTGCACCAACATAACTGAGTGAATGGTGGTAACAGAAATAGAGAAGAGAAGGAGGAGTCCATTTTGGGAAAATCATGATAAAAATAAAGTTAAAGATAATATTTGAGGGCAGAGATTGTTTTATTCATTCATTTATATACACATATTCATGCATACATACCCATCCATATATACATCTCTGTCTCTAGCTAGATATAGACTTTGTTTCTCAAGTGTCTGGCATAGTGCCTTGCACATGGTTGGCAAGTTACTAACTGCTTATAAAATTAAACTGAATACTTAAAGTAACACTGACGTTGATGATAAGACTGGGGAGATCTCTGACAGAACAATTTCTTTAAATGGTGAGAATGGAAGCTAATTATAGGACCATTACAAAGTTTGGTTTGGTGAGCTATGTCCATGCTTTCCCACATTTCTCAACCTAATGATTCAATTAGTTGTTTTTATCTGGGACTGTTATTGCAGAGATCATAGCTCATATACTGTAACCAGAAAGTATGTTAGAAATTATCTAGTCCAGTCCTGTAAATGAGGGAAAAGAGAATCAGGGAGGAGTCCTTATAGTTTTTCCAAGGTCACAAACTATCAGAGCTCTTGATTCAAATACAGTCTCACTTTAAATTCAGTGTTCTTTCTACAGCTTCTGCTGTTCTTTTTTGGTTTCCATTCTTCCTCCTTTCTGCCCTCACTTCCTTCTGTATCATGAAAGTTGTTAACACAGAAATCCTACTAAGCAATGGTTTGGGAATTCCTGGACGTACTTTTCCAAAGAGTGTTTATGAAACACCAATTATTAACCAACTGAGAATAAAAAAGTAAATAGAAGTGGAATTGATGCTGCTTTATGCTCAGTAAATACATTTTTGTGTGCCAACAAACCCCAGTAAAGCCTTAACAAAGGCAACATCCAACAGTTAAAATCTATGAGTTTAAAAATCAGGTGTTAGAATAAATAAATAACAATTTCTGGATTATTAAGATATTCATATGTGTATGTATCTGTCTCTCTATATATGTATGTGCACATATGCACATTTATCCCCAGACGTGTAAGATTATCAATAAAAAGAATTATCAATATTTAAACTCCTTATACCAATGTACATTGGCAACTTAAATATAACAGAGGTTTAGCTAGTTGCCCGAGATGTTGAAATATTGCCTGATTTGCCCATGGTCACAAATGCATAGTGAGTGTAGCATGGTTTAATGCTTCTGGAGTCAGGAAGATGTGGGTTCAATTCCCACCTCGTACACTTATTTACAAGATGTGTGACCTTGGGGAAGCCACAATTTGTCTAATCAGTAATTTTCTTTTCTTATTACTTTTCTCCATTTGGTGGTTGTGATTTTCAAATGGCATAAACTAGGTAAAGGCTTTGAAATCTTGAAGTGATAGATGAATGTAATTTTTAGGTGATAGAGGCTGTATCTGAACCCAAGGTTGTTCATGCTGCCTCTCTAGTATTTATTGATCCTGTGTGCATGGGTGCATGTGTGTGTGTGTGTGTGTGTGTGTGTGTGTGTGTGTGTATGAGTGTACATATGTGTGTATCCACAAAGGAACGAGAGAGCACAATTGAGAAAAAAATAAGAGACGTTTTAATCTTTGTTTAATCTATCACATACAGTGTAGCAGATACTGCTACCTCTAGGTGTTAATTGCCAGATCAACTGATAACAATCTGTCTTGATTCATAAACTACAGGTGCCTGCCCATGTGCCTGAAATATGATTCTGAGTAGGTTTGTGATCAGATGCTGCCTTGACCAGCTGGGTTTCTCTCTCCCCTGCTTCAGCTTTTCAAATGACTGAGAATAAGTGGTAAACAGGTCAGCTGTATCCATGAATTTTAGCTAAAAATTTGTTGACAATAGGAATGAATAGAAGCATCAGGCTTAGCATTTTATATGAGCTCAGCAGCACTTAATTCAAAGCTTGTGCGATTGGGTAAGGAAGGGTGGATCAGATTTCATGACCACAATTTTAGTCTTTGTCAGTTGCTTTTGGCCAGCTACTGGCAACACAGTAGGTGACAATCTTATTATCATTCATCTTAATATACAGAGGACTACAGAATGTGTCCATCTGAAGGATCTACCACAAGCTGGATTAAAGGAAAAGAAAAGAGTTTGAATGTCACCTGATCTTTTGACCATAAGTGGATAGAAAATAAGATGATCACAGTTTTTGGAGGGAGAGACTTTTATGTTTGATTTGGTTGAATATGGAAATTTAGGTTTTATTCCCACAAGTTAACCTTTTTAGGAACATCCTAAGAACGTCTATGCTCTGCATTGATCTGATCGTTGAAATTAAAATCTCATGGAGGTGTTTGTTTTTGTTTTTTGTTTAATTTTTTATGGTTAACTTTGCCTTTAAATTAACTTCTGTTTCTTGCATATCCTTTATTCCTCCCCTACCTAGAAAGTCTTCCCTTAAAGATTAAAAAAATAGAAAAAAACATTTCAGCAAAAATAACCAATACATCAATTAAATATAACAACATATACAATATGCACATCCACAGTCTTCCCATTCTGCAAAGAAGGGAAGGGTATACTTTCTCCTGTTCCTTCTTTAGCCCCAAGCTTGGACATTGTAATTACACAGTATTCAGTTTCAATTTTTGTTGTACTTGTTGTAATAGACATTATACTGTTGTAATAGACATTGCATATATTGCTTTCCTGGTTCTGCTTACTTCACTTTGCATCAATACATATGTCTTCCTGTGCCTCCTTTTATTCTCCATATTTTTCATTTATTACAGTGCAATGATATTCCATTACACATTAGAGTACAGTGACATTTTTCATACTAGCAAAGACGTAGAAACAAAGTCGATGACTGTTGACCAGAAAATGGGTAACATTCTAGTCAACAGCCACCTACTATGTTCCCATGTCTTTGCTAGTATGAAAAATGCCACTATACTTTGGTGTGCATTATTTTTGTTTTTGAACTCCTCAGGGTATATGTCTAGCAATAAGGTATCTGGATCAAAGATTATGAAATCACTGGGATTTTTTTTCATGCAGATTTATAAAAGTAAGCTAGACCTTTGCTCAGATTTCTTCTGTGTTCCTAGCTTCATTTGTCTTCTTTCCTAATTGTTAGTATTTTCTTTTAAAAAATCTTTTGCTTCACTAGTAAAACAATATTTTACGTATTTTTGATTTTGATACAAATATGTATATTTGATTTGTAAAATTGCTTTGTAATGACATCTTATGTTACTCATGTGAGCAAGGTGGAGCACTTTTTATTACCCCCAATTAACAGACATGAGAATTGAGGCGCAGAAGCCAAGTAACCTCCTTGGATTTGGTGAGAATAACAAAGCTCAGACTAGGATGTTCTGATATATGGACAATACTGCTTATTTTATGATGCGCTTCAGAAAGAACAATGAAAAGATGAAACATGTATAGAGGATAGTGACCAGGAAGTTAAAGGAACTGGAGATCTTCCTATATGAGGACTGGTCAAAAGAATAGAAAAGAAGATATGGGGAGGATCTTATGGATATAAACCTCCAATACAGCATGCTGTATTTTCTTAACATGTCACCACTTCTTTAGCATAAACATTAAATTAAGACACAAAAAAGCAATATAAGTAGGAAGGGAATCAAACAATTCTATTCTAAATATATATAAATGGGTAGAGACCATTGATGTTCTGGTAAATATTTAACAACAACTCTCTGGGGGAAAAAGTATCCATGACATACTTTTGAGTTAAATTGCATTATTTTTCCATCATTTTCTTAATTCTAGATAATAAACAAAAATGAATCAAGTTGTGTTTTATAGTGCTTTTAGATTTCTGAGGTATAAATGCTCACATTGAAAGTTTAGTTGAAATTTCCATAAGTTTTGAGTTGGTAGATGGGAAAGAAATCTTCTGGGGAAAATTTATGAAGAGATGAGATGAAGAACTTTTAAATCATTCTCTACCTCATCTCAAAATGCCTAATAGTCTCTTGGGGGATAACCATAATCTGTTTTTTTAAAGGTGTTTTTTTTCTTCAGCATTTCTTTGGGTCTCCTTTAGCAAGCCTTTGACTCACTTTCCATGATTTTCTAGCATCACTCTCACTTTTCTCCCAATTTTTCCTCCACCTCTCTTACTTGATTTTCAAAATCCTTTTTGAACTCTTCCATGGCCTGAGACCACTGCATATTTTTTTTTGAGGTTTCAAATGTAAAAGTCTTGACTTTGATACCTTCCTTTGATGGTATGCTTTGTTCTTCCTCATTCAAAAGGATGGAAGAAAATACCTTTACACCGAGAAAGTAACCTTCTATCATCTTATTTTTTCCCCTTTTCTGGGCATTTTCCCAGTCAGTTGACTTTTGAGTCCTTTGACAAATGGAGGATATACTACCCTAGGCTTCAGAGGTTTTGTGCAGCTCTTCTCTGAGATATCTCTAGGGACCTGTAAGTTCTCTGTTTCTCCAAGGGGTCACAGTCAAAGGAGAAGAGTTTGCCCCTCTCCTGGCCTGCACTCTTGTCTGTGAGCAACCACAAGCACTCTTTTCCACCCAGGAACTGTGAATAAGATTCCCTCTCCACAGCCTCCACCAGCTCTGCCACCCTGTGCTCTTTTTTCACTCCAGGACCTCCACTCCGAACTCAAATCAGCTGCTTGATTCCTCCAGGGTCCTTACGCAAAGAATGCAAAAGTGGACACAGTGGCTGTTACTGCCCTGGGACCAGGTCATACTCCCCTCTCATCCAGGTTAAAGAGTTTTCTTACTGACCTTTGAAGCTGTCTTTGGCATTTGTGGTTTGAGAAATCTGGGAACTATAGCTGCTATCTGTGATTCTGTGCTCCGAGGCCTGCTCCAGTCCTGTCCTTGCCACATGACCCAGGCTGGGTTGGTGTCCACTCTGATTCAGGTGTGATAGACCTTTCCTGTCAGCCTTCCAGGCTTTGTTGGGCTGGAAATCTGTTTCACTCTGTCATCTTGTGGCTTCTGCTGCTCTAGAATTTGTTTAGAGTTATTTTTTACAGATATTTTATAGGTTATGGGGGGAGAGCTAGAGTAGATCTGTCCTTCTACTCTGCCATCTTGGCTCCTCCCCGCCCCCAATCTATTAAAGAATTGTTGGCTATATAGCTGAACACCTACTTTTAAAGACATCATGGCAGTGTTGGCAGTGTATGCTACATGTTCCATCTTTTGACATTCTGTTTTTTCTTCCAGCATGAGGTATATCTATCACATTTCAGCTCACTAACACCTGAAGACTTCCCAATACTGAGTCTAGTTACCTATTTAGGTGATTTCACATTTTTTAAACTTCTTTTTCTTTTCCATGCACTTTTTTCCTTTTTTGTTTTGTAACTGATGTGCAACCCTCCTTCCAAGTCTGAGCTGACATGGACCAAGTTCAATCCTAGGGCCTGACCTTAAAGGATAATTGTCTCTTTATGGCTTATTTCTACCATCTATAATCCTCAAGAAGAATTTTAAAAAATTTAATAATGGTATAACTTGTATCTAGGTTTTCCCAAATGTGAGTAACAGGTATCTCTAACTTTTGAAAGGTACTCAAATAATTAAATGCACATTGGGCATGGTCTAGTACCTAGCCTTTATTTGACTGCACAGAAAAAAGCATACAATGTAAAGGACTCACAGGAGATAATGAAGAGAAAGGGAAATGCATAAAGTTCATTAGACTTCCTTGGGATGGGGAGGGCATATTTAAGGGCTATTGAATAAATATTCACTTTCACATCAGACTAGAACCATACAAGAAACTCATCACAATGGCAGACAGAGTTGAAAACTCTTAAATTATCTTTTCCTTTCTCCCTTCTCCAATCCTCATAATGTGGCTCCATTCTTCTAGCCACAAAGACCTTCTGAAACTACACTGGCAGAGTCCCAAATAAAGACAACCTTTCTCTATTATATATTAAAGAATATTTAAATGTATTCTATTTGACCCTTGAAAGCAGATCTAAGTGAGGCATATTTTGAATCAGCATAAGGTAATCAATTAGAATTGCCTAAAAATGGAATGAGGTATCTCTAGAGGTGGAGGGTTCTCCATTCAGCTGAATTTTCCATGAAAGCCTAGTTGGGGATATAATAAAAGGGTCTCTTTTTCAGGTATGGGGTTGGCTAGGACCAGTTCCTTTATTGCTCTAAGATTTCTTGGTTCTGTGAAAACTGCTTAGAGTTACTTTTAAATATGCAACAAAAATTTTGGTTCACAATAGTGTGTTGTCTTCTGTATCATACATATCTGTGAGAATTGGAGTCCCTGGCTATCTGCAACTCAAATACTACAAAAGAATTTGCACAAAAAAGGATTTCTGCAAATCAGGTAAAATACCATTTTAAATGCAACAAGAGGATCATTAAAGTAATCTTGATGTAGATCTCTCTATAAAGCAAATACTGGTTAATCTATATGCTTTGAATACAGGAATTTTTAAAAATCGTATACCCTTTCAAGGTTGAGGATTAGTTGAGGTATTTAAATATGTATAAATGAGACAAAATCTTGAAGTATATTACCAATAAACCTAAATTTGTATTTTGAAAGAAACATACAAATACACAGTTGGTACAAATTGTACCAAGCGTTCTTTTGAATCTGTAATTCATCCATATTAAAATGGCAATAAGAGGTTGGAGAATCTCCCTGTTAGTCACATTAGCATTCATGAAGTTTGTGACTTAATTTCTGCAAAACATATTGGAAATTTATCCGTAATTCTTTGCAACAATTTTCGATGTGTAGGTTTTTAATATTAACCTTTATAAAGTCCTTGAGGATTTATTAGACTATACTAAGAAACAGAACAGAGTACAACTTGGTGAATAACTTTCCTTTGTTACAGAGATTTATTGTTTGAGAAGCACTTATGGTTTTATAATGCTACTTTTTTTTAAATCCCATACTACCTTTTAGGATTCTCTTTTCCTGGTTTATCAAATAAGATTTTATATAATGCTACATATCTCATATACATATGTATATGTGTATATATGTGTAAAATCTATGAAATTTTTAAAGCCTCTATATTATGTGTAGATGTAACTGCAAGCCATGTGCTCCCCACCCTTAGTACAATAATTCTTTTTTTAAAAATTAAAAAGAAACAAATAAGTTATCAAAACTATAATTACCCTAATTTGTTACATCCTCTAGGCATAAGTTTCATGTAGATAAACTTACAGGGCCCCAAAGCACTGTCTGAGCTCAAACTGTATGTCTGCCCCAGATAAAGTTCCCATTCTTCCCTTACACATAACTGAACCCTTCTAAAAATTATATTTAAAAAAAAATACCCATGTTTTTTTTCCACTGGTCAGCTAGCCTTAGCCAGAGTAGACCAGCCAGCTTGGTCACTAAGAATGACTCATCAGTGGCATGGAGAAGCCCAACTGACTTTGCTCAAGGGAAGCCAAAACCTAGAAGCCTTAATTGGGGTGAGCCTGAACCGCTGTAAGCATGAACAGTTCCTGGCAGACAGTTTTCACCAGTCTTTTTTTTTTTTTTTTTTTAACATTCACCTTTATAAGATTTTGACTTCCAATTTCTTTTCTCCCTTCCTCCCTTCACTCCGCCCCCTCCCCAAGACAGCAAGCAATCTGATATAGGCTATCCATACATGTACAATTATACTAAACATATTTCCACACTGATCCTGTTGTGAAAGAAGAATCAGATCAAAAAGGAAAAACCATAAGAAATAAATAACAATAACAACAAAAAAAGAAAAATAGTATATTACAATCTGCATTTAGACTCCATAGTCATTTTTCCTCTAGATTTGTATAGCATGTTCTATCACAAGTTTTTTGGAATTGTCCTAGATCATTGTATTATTGAGAAGAACTAAATCTATCAAAGTTGATCATCACACAATGTTGCTGTTGCTGTCTATAATGTTCTCCTGGTTCTGCTCAATTCACTCAGCATCAGTTCATGTAAACCTTTACATGTTTTTCTGAAATCTACCAGTTCATCATTTCTTATAGCACAGTGGTATTCCATTGCATTCATATACTGCAACTTGTTCAACCATTCCCCAATTGATGGACATTCCTTCAATTTTCAATTCTTTGCCACCACAAAAGAGCTGCTATAAATATTTTTCTACCTGTGGGTCATTTTCTCTTTTTTATGATCTCTTTGGGATGTAGTCCTGGTAGTGGTATTGCAGGATCATAGGGTATGCACATTTTTATAGCCCTTTGGGCATTGTTCCAAATTGTTCCGGAGAATGGTTGGATCAGTTCACAACTCCACCAGCAAAGCATTAGTGTTCCAATTATTCCACAATCTCCAATATTTATCATTTTCCTTCATCTTAGTCAATTTGATAGTTGTGAGGTGGTACCTCAGAGTTGCTTTAATTTCCATTTCTCTAATCAATACTGATTTAGAGCATTTTTTTATATGACTATAGATAGCTTTAATTCCTTCATCTGAAAACTTCTTGTTCATATTCTTTGACCATTTATCAGTCGGGGAATGGCTTGTATCCTTATAAATTTGACTCAGTTCTTATATTTTAGAAAAGAGGTCCTTATCAGAAACAAAGCTGCCATCAGTTTTGCCACATAGCATTTCTGACCCTAGGCATTTATAAAATTTATAATATACATCATGTACTGTGCATTAGTCTTTATTGGGCCTGAGTAATTCATGGCACTGACAGTTCATGTCAAAATTTAACATATGTCTGGTTTACATACAAATTTACAAATATTATGCATAATCTGATTACATACACACACACACACATATATATAATATGATATATGTATATATACACACATAGATACACACACATGTATATATATATATATAATACCTTGCAGCCCTTAAAGCATCATATCAATACTAACCGTTCTTGTTAGGCATTATCCTCATTTTCCTATATATTGTATAACAAAGCTGTGAAACCTCTCTCTAAAGGACAAATAATATCATTTCTATTTTCTAGTTGATAAAGTTGAGATGAAAAACACATTGCTACCTCTATGTTTCTATTTGTTTTAAAAATAAGCTTCATAGATTTGGAAGGAATATCAGTGGTCATCTCCTCCAAACCTTTCATTTTACTAATGAGGAAAGTGAAACCCAAGGAAATTACATGATTTACCCAAGGTCACACAAGTAACAAACATGAACAATAGGAGTTGAATCTAGGTGCTCTTACTTTAGAGTCAGTACACTTTTCATTCCTCTTAATTTTCAGTTATCCTCATAGTTAGTCATCTATTTTCTTCATGATCTGCCAATTTTTTCCGCTAGAGTGACTTTCTCTTGGTACTCAGCCTGTTCTTTGACTATCACCTTCCAATATCACTGCTATAAAATCTCAGAATTTAAAGGGACCTCAGAATTCATCTAGTCTAACCCAAATGAGCAAGAATCTCCATTATAATATTATATTCCCATGACAAAGAGTCATCTACAGTTGCCTCTAAAAAAGACATCCATTGATAGGCACTCTTGCTATAACCCATTTCACTTTTGAACAACTCTTAAATGTTAGGGGAATTTTCCTTATGTTGAACATTGTTCCTCTCTTTTCATTCTTTCTGTTCTGAGAATTAAGTTTAGTTATAATGTTAGACCTTGAGGCAAAGATAACCAAGATAGAATATTTACCACTTTAAAAAGCAAAACAACTAATGCATTTCAAGGACAAGTAAATAGGCTTGTTGGATTATGGTGCTTCACACATAAATGAATTATTTGTAAGAACTTTGTAAATAAGATGATAACCTTTTGAAAAATTCATAACCAATGAATATTCCCACCATACTTCTTTCACTAGTTCTCTTAGGTTGGTGGGAAGGGCAATTTACTCTAAGAGAAAAAGGACTGGACTTGCAATGGAAATGTGTCCAAAATCTATATACTACTTACAGTACTAGGTGTGAGACCTTTGACAAGTCAGTCTCTTTGAGCCTCTTTCCTCATCTGTAAAATGGGAAAAATTAAGTTAACTTTCTCTTTGGGTCCTGTGAGAATTAAATGAAATGCGTGCCTCATACATAGTAGGCACTTAATTCATGTTTGTGGAGTTGAATTTTGAACTGAATACAGCACGTGACCGTGCCCTTAGAACTATAAGGGACAATATCATTGTAACTAAACTATAGGGATGCTTTTCAAAATAGTATCTTCAAGTTTTTGAACCTATAGAAATAGGCAGTGAGTTAGCTGTCCAATTAGAGGGAAGATGTAACTCTCTAAACTCTTTGTCTTCTGTTTTTACAATTTTATTTTAAAATTCCATTTTTATTAAATTTTAAAATACTTTGTTTCTAATTGTTGCAATTGGGGCTGTTTTGTTTCTCATTGTAATTGGAGTTGAGCATTCTCTAGCATTTATGAGATACTTATATTCACATCACAAGAGGATGTTTTTTGTTTGTACTTCTGATTTTTACTCCCTAAACTCTGTTTCCTTAACAAACTAGTGAAATAGAGGAATTTTCCTTTTTTTTTTAAAACAAACTTCATGTCTGTAGTAGAAGGAAAATGGATGATATGTTACAAATGAGGCAGATAGTGGCAGATATAATGAATATGTTGATTTTCTTTGCTTAACAGGATGGCATTCTTCTAGTGATGGGAAACAGTTATAGGGATGTATCCATGGTGTAAGAAAAAAATCAACATAAAAATTTTTAAAAACTAAAGAAAAATAAAGTTATAAAATATTTCAAACACCTTCTAACACACTTTTCTCCCAACTCTATCTTCCCCCAAATCTCTATTTCTAAAATATTACTGACCTCTAAATTCTCTTCTAACTCTAAATCTATAGTCCTATAGTCTCTTGGGGATAGGGGACAGAAGGAAAAAGGTAAATGCTATTTGATCATTGGCCTTCCAAGTACTACTTAGCCCAACAAAATGCCTGGCACATAGTATGCACTTAATAAATGATTATTGGCTGTTTTCTTGAAAAAAACACTTTTATATTTTATTCAACTATTTATTATCCTAGACAAATTATGGAATGGGGACATGGTATGTTTATAATTTAGTATAGCTTTTTTACTCATTAATTATCTTGTATTTTCTTTTAAAATTCTGGATGTCTTTTATCTATTTTTTTTACAACAACTTCATATTTAAATATATTTCTCTTCTCTCCCTACACAAATAGGCATTCTCTCTAACAAAGAATATGGTAAAAAGAAATAAAAGGGAAAAGCAGTTCAGTAAAACTAACCAACATATCAACTGAGTCAGACAGTATATTATTTAATGTTCTCTACTTCTAGCCTCTACCACGGCAAAGAAAGGAAGGAAGTATAATTTCTCGTTTCTTCTTTGGGACTTTGAAATTATTTAGAATGCCATTTTCTTTTTATTGCAACTCTTTCTATTACATTGTTGGAGACAGACAGTGTTTAGATATTTTTTTCTGTGATTCTGTTTACCTTAGGACAAGCATTTTCCAATGGCTCCTTATCTTTTTTGGTTCTGATGAATTCAGTGTGAGAGTGCCCACATATGACATTTCCCCCCTCCTTTCTTTCCTATATGGGAAGGAGGGAAGGAACTAGCAAACACATCAGAATTTCTATAGGCCAGTAAGGATTTTGTTATGTAAATCATTCCACAAAACTGTATTTAATGTCAGAGTCAGTCTAGCTTAGAACAGAAATGCATCTTACATAAAACTGGATGCTGGCTCTGGGGTTTCAAAAGCAATCTCTGTAAAAATTCTTTCATTTTCTTCTTTTAATTTTGCACCTGCTGGAACATTTCTCTGTGTTCTCTGCCTCTGACAGCTGAGGTTCTAATATAACTTATCTGTTAAGACAACTGCCCCTGAGATCACAGCCAGGTGGCTTTTCTGCACTAGTGATGATGGGGTAAGCCCCTCTGAAAAGCATTTAGTCATGTTGAAAAGTAACTACAGCATTGTAGAGCTCCCAACTCTCATTTTTATCTCCGTGGGAGGAATTGGACCTGCTGTCTTTGGTTACCAATCTTTTTTTTTTTTTTTTAAATAATATTTTATTTTCTTCCAATTTCATGTATGGAAAAATTTTAACATTCATTAAAAAAAGTTTAACTTCTCCCTCCCTCCTTCATCTTCCTCCTCCTTAACATTCTAAGCAATTTTATATAGGTTATATATGTTAAGTCACATAAGACATATTTCCATATTAGTTATGTTGTGAAAGAAGAAACTGACTAAAAGAAAAAAAAATTAAAGTGAAAATAGGATGCTTCAATCTGCATTCAGACTCCATGAGTTCATTTTCTGCATGTGGACAGAATTTTTCATCATGAGTCCTTTGGAATTGTCTTGGATCATTGTATTGCTGAGAATAGCTAAGTCATTCATAGTTAATTACTGTACAACGTTGCTATTACTGTGTAAAATATTCTCCTGGTCCTACTCACTTCACTTTGTATGAGTTTATGTAAGTCTTTCCAGGGTTTTATGAAATTTACATGCTTATCATGTTATTGTACAACTAGTTATATACTATAGCACAGTAGTATTATTCCTTTGCATTAATATACCACAACTTGTTCAGCCATTTCCCAGTTGATGGGCATCCCCTCAATTTTCAATTTTTGCCACCACAAAAGCTGGTGCTATATTTTTACACAAGTAGTTCCTTTTCCTCCCTCAGAAAAAAATCTCTTTGGGGTACAGATCTAGCAGTGGTATTGCTGGATCAAAGGATATGCACAGTTTGATTGCCCTTTGGGCATATTTCCAAATGACTGCAGAATCGCTGGGTTGGTTCCCAATTCCATCCACAATGCATCACCGTCCCAATTCTGGTTACTAATCTTAAGAAAATAGATTAATTTATCAGTAAAATTTGAGGATTCAGAAGAATTATGAAACCTTGGTGTTTGTAGTTTATTCTTCAAATTGGTCTTCATCCATGAGTTGCTCTCTCTCTTTTTCTTTCTCTCTCCCCCCTTCCTCTTTCTCCTCCTCCTCCTCCTTACCCTCCTCTTCCTTCTCTTCTTCTGTATCAGTAAGCACCCCAACATACATGGGAGGCCTGCTATCACAGGGTCTTAGATCTGCATTCATAAAAGGAAAGGCAACTTTTGAAGGGTTAACAATCACTTTAATCAAGCACATGTATCACTCGCCTAGCTCAAGGGAGTCAGCACCCTGAACTTCAAAGACAATACAGAGAAATTAAAAGCCAACAGGTATGGCTTCCTCTGCCCGAATTCAACAGACTGTTGGACCCCAACTGCCTGGAGGGAAACATGACATCTGGGTTCTCAAAACAGGAGGGGGGGAGAAAGGGGGGAGAGGGAGGGGTTGGGGGACTGAGGGGGGCTCCTTACCCTCTACTCAGAGTCCTCAGCTGACACAGAAACCTAATTACAAAAACTAAGCCCCAAAGTAAAACCTCACCCTCAGAGTCTTTATACACTTTTTAAGAGCCAGAGGGCATCACATCCCTAGAAAACCAGTGCCTCATTAACAAAAGGCATGGACCTTCTTACAAATCTTCCCTGGCCTGACAATGGGTAGGAAAGATTCTCTCCAGTCACATTCAAATAGAGGCATTATACTTCTTGATTATACTAAAACACAAGCAGCAAAAGATCCCATTTTACTTGCCATTACATCTTCCTCCCTCCTTCCCCCTCTCTCATGACTGGGGAAGAATTAATTTTAATTGAGCAATGAAATTCTTCTGGCCAAGTTTTACAAGAAACACAGAGGAAGTATTGTTCCTCACAGGATGGTTGAATAGTTTGCCTACCTATCTGCAAGACTGCTTTGTGACCAAAGTTGTTCATTGGATACAGTACTTGTTACCAATTTCTTAATTCAAAATGGGACTATTCAGCCCTTAAGAACTAAAGGGATGATCTGTTTTAGATAGATAGATAGATAAATAGATAGATAGATAGAAAATAAGCATAGGAAAATAGAAAATGCATAGTCAGGACATCTGAATTCAAATTCCCAACTCTACAACCCTCTGGGTGCTCTTGGATAAATCACTTAACTTTTTAAAATTTCAATTTTCTCATCTAAAAATAAGAGACTATAATATTTCCACCACTGTATTAAGTTTTGAAGATTTCAAGGAGGAGAAGAAGCATAGCCTTACCCACCTTAAGGTAATTATAGGGCTTATTGATTAATATGCAAACCATGTGAACTTATTGATACAGGAAAGAAAAAAGAAGATACATGCACATCTGCTTCACTGTAAGTATCTCCCTTTTTGTCTGATTCAGGGAAATAAAGCTATCATCTAAATGTTCTTTGAAGACATGCTCTGTGAAGAGTAATGTCTCAGAAGGCTGCAGATCTTAGGAGCTGTGCAATTTTATGCTGGGATAAATGGGCTGATAGAACTTTTTTTTTGTGAAAGACTAAACCTATGGAATTGACTAGCCTACATTAGCTACCTATCTTACATAAAGTGGTTGTGAGGAATGTGTTTTTATAGAAATGTGCCATATGACTCTAGGGAAGTCACTTAACCTCTCAATGCCTCCAGGAAGCTCTCTACCACAATAAGTTGAAGAGAAGGAGCTGATCTGCATTGACAGAAGGAATTTCCTTCCAGAAGGTCACTATCCCAATGAAATCACCCACAGGTGCAACAAAAAAGAATCCTCAAAATATAAATGTTCATTACTGTTATTATTATTGTTTCAATATATTATTTGCTATACTATGCTAGATGCTGGGGATGGAAAGACAAAAATGAAATAATCCTTGCTCTCTGGGAGTTTTCCAATTTATAGGAGGAAACTGTATATATACAAGGTGTCCCAAAAATCTTAGTGCCATTTTTCCCAAAAATCTTAGTGCTATTTTAAGCTTAATAGCTTAAAATCTATACTCCCTCTACCAACATGGATTATAATCCCATCCTTTCAGGATCACAGAATTCTGTGATTCAGAGTGATGTTTCAATGCCAATAGTTTTTCTTTTCTTGCAGAGTTTAAGAGACCAAGATACTACTGTCTTTCTTAACAAATTATTAAAGCTTTAATTGCTTAAAATAGCATTTAGACTTTGGAACACCCTGAAAAGCATATACAGAAAACACAATTCTAGTATTACAGTGGATTACTTAGAAGATTTATTTCACTCATGTAAGGCAGACCCTTCACCAACATGGAGTTCATTCTCTCCACAGCACAGTCTTCATGATTTACTTTGACCCCAAAGTATCAGTATTTAATATCTAATTAGATCTAGTGAACAATCTGTATATAATTCATGAAGCTGGCTGATCCTTGAATGATGGACAATGGCACAGAATCAGATATGTATTCAGAACTTTTGCATTTTGTTAGAACACAGCAAAATTTATGTCCCACTGGAAGTGCTTTGGGGAATCTCATCTATGAACAATGATTAGGACTCCAATAGATAATGATAATTGTAAAATATTCCAGGGTTATTTCTGCAGTGGTAATCATAACAAAGAAGGCATAAATCACAACTTTCAATTCCTGCTTTCCTGATGAGACCAGAAGAGTTGTCCCTCTGAGCACCCTTCCTCTCCTAAGCCCCTACTAGGCTGTTAATAGTTCCAGCTTAACTAGCGTTTAATAGTTCTACTACCCATAATACTTTTATAATAATTGCTACATTTATATACTTCTTATCCTCTGAAATCCTCCTTGTCTGGAAAATGTAAGCAGAAGACTAGGAGAGAACGTTGCCCAAGTTGGCAAAATATGGTAAGACAAGGAGGGAAGAGGAAATTAAAGTTAAAACTACTTAACATAAATTTAATAGAATCTGCTAAGCTTCTCTACCTCTCATCAGCTGCAATTCAGCAGGGAAAAGGACGAGATATTCCAAATGAAGCCTTTTTACAAGTTAAAACAAATAATTTTAATTATAATTAAAATACTATAAATGCAATTTTGAGCAACAGTGATAAAGTATGGTTTTCAGTGACTCTTGTGAGAGATTGAAAAGGTCCTTGCTGGTGAAGAAGGACTGGAATTACAGTAGATGTGTTTATTGAAAGGTCATTTCATAAGTTCTTACTTCCCTTCAGTCCATCAGGTTGGATCTGGTTGTTGTGGAAAAATAATAAATAGGATGGGAGGAGACTGAAATGGTGAAAATTGCTTGCTGATCTTTCTATATTAATGTTTAGTGACTAAACTGGTTTTTTAAAAAAATTATGTGATTAGTTTAGTATTTACAAAACATGGATATCAGCATAATAGAAAGAGCAATGGATTTAAAATTAGAGAATCAAGGTTCAAATCCCCCTACCTTTTTTGGGAGGGAGAGACTAGTTCTCTCCATCTGGAAGAGTAGCACTCACCCCTGGCCCCACTCCTATTAGAGACTGGCAGGAGAATTTTGTGCTGTTTCTTTTCCTTTCCTTTCCTTTCCTTTCCTTTCCTTCCTTTCCTTTCTCTTTCCTTTCTTTCCTTTCCTTTCCCTTTCCTTTCCTTTCCTTTCCTTTCCTTTCCTTTCCTTTCCTTTCCTTTCCTTTCCTTTCCTTTCCTTTCCTGTTCCTTTCCTTTCCTTTCCTTTCCTTTCCTTCCTTCCTTCCTTCCTTCCTTCCTTCCTTCCTTCCTTCCTTCCTTCCTTCCTTCCTTCCTTCCTTCCTTCCTTCTTTCCTTCCTTCCTACCTTTCTTTCTTTCTTTCTTTCTTTCTTTTCTTTCTTTCTTTCTTTCTTTCTTTTCTGTTCTTTCCTTCCTCTCTTCCTTCCTTCCTTCCTTTCCTTCCTTCCTTCCTTCCTTCCTTTCCTTCCTTCCTTCCTTCCTTTCTTTCTTTCTTTCTTTCTTTCTTTTCTTTCTTTCTTTCTTTCTTTCTTTCTTTCTTTCTTTCTTTCTTTCTTTCTTTCTCTCTTTCTTTCTTCTATGGTATAAATGGACTTGTCCAGGGTCACACAGCTACTCAGTATCTGAGAATGGATTTGAACTCGGGTTACCTTGATTCCAGGATTCTATCTACTTATCTACTGTACCACCTCCCTGTCTATAATATTACTTTTTTTTTTTTTTGCACGAGGCAATTGGGGTTAAGTGACTTGTCCAGGTCACATAGCTAAGAAGTGTCAAGTGTTTGAGAGCAGATTTGAACTCAGGTCCTGCTGACTCTAGGGCTTGTGCTCTATCCACTGTATTACCTAGTTACCCTGACAATCTGGTTCTTTTCTGACCTGGGATGGTTTGCCCTTCTTAGGCAGCAAGGTGACCACCTGACTTCAGAGGCTCACCATTTTGTTGCTTGAGCTCAAGCAATTTGCTAACCACAGTCTCCTTGATAGTAAAAGGTTACAAGTGTGTACAATCATGCATGGCTCACATTTAAATCTAATATTTACTCCCTTGGTTACTTTGTCACTTCCTTTCTCTGGATCACAATGGTTTTGTCCAGAAAATTAGGGTATTAGACAAGATGATCTCTTAGGTCTCTTCCACTTCCACTAAGATCCTATTACCCTATAAAACTTGTTCTCAGATCTAGAATTGAGAAGTTTATGGAACCATTATAAGTTATCACAAATGCTTTAGAAGTACCAAAATCTCACTTACGGATGGGGTAGAAATAGAGACCTAATAAATGTCAGATCAAAAGGTTTATTGGGGAGATTTGAATTCTAAAGCAATGCGGGAGGTATTAGAATACATCATGTCTATTGCGCAAACTTAATCCACAGGAACAGCCAAGCATTGAATATTTCTTGGGACCTGTAACACAGTCCAGGAGATTTCTTATTTGGAGAAATCCAGGCTAAATGATGGATTTGGTGCAAATTATATTTTATTAGTTATTTATGGAGTATGTTTAGGACTAGTGTAAATAACATAGATCAAAAGATCAAGAATTGATGATTTCTTACTTATCATTCTTCCCAAACTTTTCTTCCCCTTGAAGTCCCTATTTTTATCAATGTTGATACCATTTTTATAATATTAGAGCCTTTGTGACATCTTTGACTTTTTTAAAATCTCCCTCACTCCTCAGCTTCAATCAGGTGCCAAACACTGTTGATGTCTACTCTATTTTAGGTGTTAAAGCTTATCTGTGCTAGTCTAGTAGCCTCTAAGTTGGCTTTTCTACCTGTCATTATAAACCTCCAACCAATTATCAATCTTCAAGTTGTCTCAAATGACATTCAATCAATAGCACACTACTCCCTATTGCTTAAAATTTTCTTCTCTGTTTCTTTCTCTGTTTGTGTTTCTTTGTCTCTCTGTTATCTCTCTATCTTCTTTACTTATTCCACTCCTCTTAAACTTTCCACATGTCCTCTCCCACTCCTTTTCTCATTTTTAAATTTTTATTTCATTTACTTTTATTATGCCTTAGGTCTGACAAGATATTCCTATACCTTACTCAGCCCTGTAGGCAGTCATTAGGACCCTAGAGATTTACATGCCTTGTACCCCATACCCAATGGTTTGTCCAACATGAATTTAAAATGGGCTTTAGTCACTCAAATGTGGCTATGTTCCTACTAACAAAGAAATACTAGAGTGTTCTGAGGGGTCACAGCCCAACTCTAAATTTGTATGTTTCTTCTATATGATAGTGACAAATGACAAGACTCCCTTCTCATCTGAAGCTGCTTCATCACTGTATTCTTAATTCTTTCCAAATCTGTACCCCACAACTGTAAACTAGATTAAGGAAACTAGAAAAAATTAAGGATATTGATTAACCATTATAGCATCATTTTATCAATAGAAGGACTCATTTTAGGTGTAATGTCAAGTATATTTCTCCTGGGAAATTAGCCTATTTTGATAGCCATGGTAAGTGGTCAGACTCTGATGAGGCCAACATGAATGACTTTCACTTAATTTGGATCTTTTAAAAAAAAATTTAGAGTTTGTCATCTTAAAGATTCTTCTCATGCTGTTTCTTGTGAGAAAACCATGAATCTATAAAACAGAACTTAAAGGAAAATGATCCACCCTCAAACTCTTAAAAGTTAAGTTGGCATGCCAGCAATTCCTTCTGTTTTTTAGCCATTAAATAATTTCCTTTTTACAGCACAGTCAAACAAAACCCAACTTTACAACCTTTAGCCCTAGGTATTTCCACTGAAGCTGGAGAAAATTGCCTTCCCAAAGAGACTTCAAAATGAGCCCTTCAGGTCAGATCTTCATTTACTTCCCTCTCAGTGGATCTGGCTTTTGTGTCTGCATGCATTAATTCCATGCTCACTTTCTAGTTTTATCCAGATTTATAGCACAGTAGGAGGAAGGTTCAGAAAACCTGCTTCAATTATTTTTTTCTTTTTTTAATCATTTGAAAAAAATGTTTTCTTTCATAGGGTAGAAAAGTGAAGGAAAAAGATATTTTTGCATCCACAGTGGGAAAGAAACTAAAATGCATTGTAAGTCCCTTTCAGTAGCTAAGTCTATCTGCACACATCATTCATTCATTCATTTGTTCATCAAATAGTTCTTGACTACCTACTAGACATGAGGTGCTATGCTAGGTGCAGTGAGGATGCAATCATAAAGAAAATACTCTCTGACTTCATGGATTTTACAATCCACTATAAAGATGAGCCATTTACACCAGGATCCATGATGTAAAGAAATGTGTGCCACAGAAGACTTACAAAATCCTTTGGAAGTTTAGAAAGAGGAGAAATAATTTCTTGCTGATGGAGGGGAGGGGATGGTGGGAGAGAATTGGGGGGATGCTTTTAGAAGGGGAGGTCGTTTGAGCTAGACCTTGAAGGATGTATTAAATTTCAGCAGGTGGAGAAGAGAAGGTCATGTTAGGTAGAAAGAATGTTGTTAGTAGCAACACTGAAGTAGGAAAGTATACATTCTGTTTGATGAAACTGAATAATTCAGCTCAGCTGATCCATAAGGTATTTTTTCTTTGCATTCATCCTTATATGTGGTAAGAGCTTTGTATATATTTAATTTTCTTCTCACAACAACCATACTATTGTTATCATCATTTTACAAATGAGGAAACAGGCAGGTAGAGGTGAAGCAATTTGCCCAGGGTCACAGCTAGAAAATCTGAAGCCAGATTTGAACTCAGGTTTTCCTAACTCCAAGTCCAGGACTCTTTCCATTATTTCACATAACTACTTCTATAATGTGCGTGTGTCGAGGAATAGTGAGACGGATTTAGTGAAGCAGACTATATTCATATTACATAGCTATGTCAGGGAATGCTGAACTACATAAAAATGAGATTATTCTCTTTGAGTTTCTTAGCATTTTGTACATTCTATGATACCATAGTTGAAGATTATTACACAGTTCTCACTTCAAGGATTGAAAACATTGGCCATTTTTTGGGTGGGTATTTCCTTTACAAATACAGATTATAAACCCTCAATAGCTTAAAAATAGCCTTTGAAAGGTTTTTTCTCTAGTATTACAGATTTAGAGTTAGAAGGGAACTTACAGACCTTCAAACCCAACCCTCTTGCTCTAGAGATGAAGAAACTGAAGCAAACAATATTAAGTAGCTTGCCTAGGGTCATACACAGTAAATCTATGAGGCAGGAATTGAATCCACATCTTTATAATTTCAAGTTCAGTGCCCTAACCACTGTGCTGTGATGTCTCTCCATCATAAGAACAGCTGGACCAATTAGAATCCAGACTAGCAGATGGGTGGAGCATAGTGACTTGGGGCTGCCCCAGTCTGGGTCTGGGACATGACTTGTAAACTCTATCCAACACTTCCTTTCTTCAGGGACTACATATTACCCTGGGGATTATTTATCCCACTGTGGGACATTGTGGAACCTACTTGATACTAAATTGAATCTGATTCATTTTTTTTTCAAGTTGAAGAGTTAGTGTCAGGTTGTTAGGCTCTTTCCTGACAAGGTTTCCTAAGAATCTTGGTGGGGTCCTAGGCCAACAGAACTGTGACAACACTAAAAGGCTGGGAGGGGTACTGTAAGTCAATATGTTACAGAGATCATGGTGTCATAGGATCTGAAAATTCTAGAGCTAGAAGGGACTTCAGGAGCAGTTAGGTGGTACAGGGGATAGACAGCCTGGATCTGGAGTCAGGATGACTCATCTTTCTAAGTTCAAATCTGTCTTCAGACACTTATTAGCTGTGTATTCCTGGATAAGTCACTTAACTCTGTTTGCCTCAGTTTCCTCATTTGTAAAATGAGCTAGAGAAGAAAATGGCAAACCACTCCAGTATCTTTTCCAAGAAAACCCCAGGTGGAATCATGAGTTGGGCAGAAGTGAAATGACTGAACAAGAAGGGACCTGAAGACAACATTTGGTTAAATCCTCTGCCACAGTTTAAGGCATAATAGGAAGGGCACTAGACTTGGAGTCACAAGCTCTGTGTTCAAATCTCTGATCTGCCATATGTTACTTGTGTGACAATAAGCAAATCTCTCTAGATCTCTCTTTTCTAATCTATATAAATGATCTCCCTTCTAGGTCTAGAATTCTGTGAGCTAGGGTTACATTTTTAGACAAATTATCACTCCCTGTCTTGAAGAACTTAAGGGACAAAGATACCACTATATTCCTCAATAAATTATTTGGATATTTGACTACTGGTATCTCTCAGTGACTGTGAGTTAATAATAGATGACTGGTAAAAATTTTTGGGGATTACCAAAGCATGCAGCAGTAGAAAGACATTGACTCTGGAATCAGAGAAATTGGGTTCAAATTCCATCTCCAATGCTTCCTGTATGACCTTGAGCAAGTCACCTAACCCAGAACTCTTCCTCTTGGTTTTGTCATATACAAAATGAGAAATTTAGCCTACTGACTTGTGAAGAGCATAACGGTTGCTTGTATTAGTCTTTAAACTATCATTAATCAATCAACAAATTTATAATGAATCGCTTATGTACTTCACATAGAACTAGGTGCTGGGGTTACAAAGACAAAAAAGAATTGGGGGGCCTACTTACCACACACATAAAAGTCTTCGTCTTTAAGCACTTAAAGCTGAAAGCTGCACTAAAATTTTAGGATCTCCTTGTATAAATATATGTAAAATATACAGAAGAAATACAAAATAAGCAGGAGAAGGGAAGGAGGCACGAATATTGGCAGAGGGAGGGGAAGAATCGGCAGAGGCTTCATGTAGAAGGCAATGCAAGCTGAGCTGTGAGGAAACAAGGGATCCGAAGAGGCAGAAACAAGGAGAGGGTGCATTTCAGGTGTGTGAGATAGCCAGTGTAGAAAAAGAGATCTGTCTGCGGTCTGAATAACGAAAAGGTTCTTTTGGCTGAGATCTAAAGGGAGTGTGCAATTCAGGTAGGTTGGGATCAGGTTGAGAAGAGCTTTAAATGCCAAACAGAGGGGTACGTATCTGAGCCTACAGGTGGTATGGAGTTATTACAATAGAGTGAAGAAGGGAGATGGTCAAACTGGTGACTTAGGAAATCATCAGATTCTGAAATCTTGTGCATGTAGTTGGTGGCATATAATCATCAGCAGAAAATGGCCAGTTCCCATTGTTGCTCCATCTGCTTTCATTTAGCAATGACTGTGTGCAAAGCTCTGGGCTGAGCATTTTGGTTATAATACTTTCTATCACTTAATAGGACTGGATTCATAGAACAAATTCTAAAGAGTCTCCTAACACCGTACTTTTATTTTAGATTGCCATGAGGTGAGGCCTTGAGATATGGCAGTTTAAGTAAACTTAAATCCTTTCTCCCCTACCCTGGTTTTTTAAAGGCAGCCTCTATTAAAATAGTAGCATACATCATCAACAGAGTTCAAATTTTGTTTTATAAAGTAAAAATATAATAACACACTTAAAGAAATACAAATACCTACATATATTTTAAGAACCTCCTTAAGTAAACCTCAACTGTTATTCAGTATCTAATATAACTTATTTTTTCCTAGGGCTAAGGGAAGAAAACAATCTTCATTGCTACGATTTCTTTTCTAGGTTCACAAGAGGTTCAGATTATTTTCATTTTAATGAAGCGGCATACAATGCTTCTGAATAAACTAGTGGGAAGGCTTCTTAGGTTCCTCTGATTGTCTCTTCCTACTGCCATTTTAGGTATTAATACTCTCTATTTATTTTGATGACCTTAACTTGGTTCATAAATGTGCTTGCATTCACAAGTCCACTTCTGTATACTTTTCCCTGCTTTGAGTAACTGACTCAGGTGTCTACCTTGTCTCCCTTATGGTCTATTAAGAGAGCACCCCAATCCTTGTCCAGTTCACAAAAGGGGAGACATGCACATGATGTTGATCCCTTGTTATGGTCATATATCAATAAATAAATGATCATCTGTGAAACTTTTTTTGTCCCTTACTCCAATTCATTTATAACCTCACTTTAGCTTCATTTGCACTAAATTTCCCTCCTTTGTATTTTTTTTAATAGTCTTGATGGTAACATCTTTTTTTGAAACTTTTAAACACACTGGAATAGCCAGAAATGAAATCTTTAAAAATATAGTTACACAGTATTTTTCTCACATTAACATTCTAATAGCTATTACAAAACTGGTCAGGGCCATTTTTTAATTAGAGAAGTTTTCTAATCAGTCATGTATTTGGGTTATAGTCACTAAATCTTCTGTTGATATGGGCTTATAATTCATCATCTACTTCAATGATATATTTTCCCATGACAACCCTAAGTGATCTTTTTCAGATTTATGACTATTGGAAGCCAAACATATAAAAAACTTTTCTGGACCACAGTATACAACCTTATTTCATATCCACAAAGGATTGTCATGTGGAAGAGGGATTAGATTGACTTCCATTTGGCTATAGGGGGCAAAACTTAAGAGCAATGGGTAGAAGCTGCAAGGAAGTAATTTTAGGATTGATGCACAGAAAAAAATTTTTATAATTAGAACTATCCCAAATTGAAATGGGTTGCCTTGGGAAGTAGTGGGTTCCTCCTTGATGCAAATATGTATACATATATATATATATATATACATATATATGTATATATATGCATACATGCACACACACATATATATGTATATATAAACATACACATGTACATACACACATACATTTTAAATTATATACTTCTCAAGTGTGTTGCAGAGTCTTTTTAATCAAGTACAGGTTGGACTAGGTGACCTTTCAAGTCTGGCCAATTTTGAGATTGTGTGATTCTGTAAAAAGAAATGGATTCAATCTACAGAATGAGGAATTCAGGTTCATTTTAGGAAAAAAATAGCAAGAGCAGTTAAAAATTGGAAGAGACAATGGAGGAAGTGGTGATAGAATTTACTTCCCTGGAAGGCTTTAAAAATAGTCTAGAAAGTTTTCAACATGATCCTGCCTGAAGGTGATACCACAGTCTCCTCTAGCTTTCACACTTTTTATGATTTCTTTGCCGCAGGATCTTTCATCTACAAAGCTAATGAGCTTTATGACATCACAGGGTTTTTCTCTATTCTGCTCAAGAACTTTAAAAATATGGTTTGCCACTCTCATCAAACCTCAAGAAAGAAAGAAAGGTATACTATGATCATTCTGAAACTCCAGAAGCAGAAACATATGCTATATCTATGTAAACAACTAATCAATAGACATTTTTAAAGCACCTAATATGTGCCAGGTAGCATGGTAGGTGCTGGGAAGACAAATCACTTTGAGATGTTACAGAGCAAAATTTTGTCCACTGTGGATTTATCTGCCTTGAGTTAGATCTAGTTGTACGATTAAAACAACCCTCTGGATATCTGGCAGTTTTTGTACCAGAGAGAGTCCATTGGATGATCGAAAGTTACCCTCAGAGTGATTTTGTCAGAATTCTGCTGCTCCCAAGTGTCAGAAATATCTCTAAGGAAACAACTTTTCCTAAGTTCTTTCACTGTTCTGTGAAACACAATATCCAAGTGTTTTTTCTGCAAAGTTCCAACCCCTTCTTTTGTTAAGTCATTTTTCAGTTATGTCTGACTGTTTTCTTCACAAAGGTGATTTGTCATTTCTTCTCCAGTTCATTTTACAGATGAGGAACTGAGAGTTAAGTGACTTGCCCAAGATCATACAGTAAGCAAATGTCTGAGGTAAGATTTGAACTCATGGAGATGAGTCTTCCAGACACCAAGTCCAGCATTCTGTCTACTGTACCTCCCAGCTGTCCCTTACTCCCTCTTTTACTCAATTACTAAAATTCAGTCAATCACAAGTTTCCCATTCATCACTCCCTAAACATTTCAGGCTCAAGTCTTTACTCCATTACTGGCATAACAATATATCTACATATTTCTATGGTCATACTATATTCAATTATTTCACAATGTGTCAGACTGACCATATAACACTCTAAGTAGCCTTAATGCTATCCAAACCAATTCAAGCAATTGTGTTATGGTCTAATTAATTTGACTAGATTATAAGCATTTGAGAACCTGCATTTACTCATTCACTTAATTGTTCATTTATTCCTTCAATAAATACTTATTGAACTTTTTGTCCAGCAATGTAACAGCGGATAGGGCAAAACTAGAGGATCTCCAGAGGTGATTGACCAAGATAGAGAAGGCACTGATACCCAGGCTATTTGATGATCTTTTGAAAGAAATACAGATGTTTAGCCTGGAGTAATTTTAAGAAGAAACAAAATAATTATTTCCCAAAATCTGAAGAGCAATTGTCTGGAACAATAGATATGTTTTGCTTTACCCCAAGTGGCAGAATCAAGAATAACGCCTTAAGATAAGCAGATTTTAGCTTTCTATAAGGAAACTTTTATAATTATGGATGCTTGAAAAAAGAATGAGCACTAGAAGTCTTCAAGCAGTGGCCCACTTGGGCACATTGTAGAAAACATTGTTATTCAAGTATGGATTGAATTAAATGACCTCTGAGCCCCATTCAGATTTGAAAATTCTGTATTTCTATAACATTTTACATACTTCAGACCTAGCTCATGCCCTGTGAAGTTCTTACTCCCCTGCAGCTTCGTCTTCACTTTGTATCCCTGATTTTGCACCTAATTTTATATTATCTTGTATTGTCATTTGATGCTCCTTTCTGGATTTGTATGCTCTTTTAGGATGGGGACTATGTATTACACTATTTTGTATCTCTCATAGCTCCTTTCATAATGTTGGACAGAGAACTCAACAAATATTTGTTGAGGGACTAGATGAACAAATGAGTGAATGGATATGAAGGATCTCAGAAGGCTGACAGTCTAGTCAAATTAATTGGGCAATAGCACAGTTGTCTGAATTGTTTTGGATGTCATTAGGGCCTATTTGAAGTGTCACGTGATCAATTTAACATGTTGAACATGGTGTAGTGATTGACGACATTATGTTCAAAGAAGTATGTAGAGATATAGATACATCAGCAATGGAGAGAAGGTTTGAAACTGACATTCTATGGGAGTGATGAATGGGAGACTTGATTTATTGAGTTTTAATAATTAATTAGGAAATGAGAGATTTAAAAGGACCTTGCTTTAAGAAAATTCATTCTATTTTGATGCAAAGCTTCTGTTTTCTCTCTGTCTTTGTAGTTAAGCTTACTTATGAAATATATTAGCTTTTCATAATGACATACTACTTAGCAGCATCTTATATTTATAATGTAGTCTTTTAGAATATAAAGCTTTTGCCCTCTTTTTCATTAGCGCTTCCTTATTAAGATCCCCTCTGAAACATCGGGTGCGATTGCCAGGTTTGGCAAGAATTATTGAGTTTATGGATTAGTGAAGTGAGAATTAGTGAGGCTTCCTTTTATATTGTTCATCCTGAGGACTTAACACCCCATTACACTGACAGTTTTCTCCATTTGCCTCCTGAGGCCTAGAGCACTTTCCATTTTTCAGTTGGAGGATGGATAACAGATTTATTTATTTAACTCCTCACTACATCTCCCCTAATGCATCCTTCCTAAGGTAGTCCTGACAGCTCCAATAGCTTCTGTTCACTCAGTGTACAATCTAAGATAAAAGAATATACCAGATTTCTATGTTTGCATTGAAAGCACTGGGTAATCATTTATTTGACTATAATATAGCTAGGTAGAGTTCAGTACACACAGTCCGAATCTCAGAACAATGATAATGAAATCACAAATCCCACTCCAGTAAAATTTCCATTTCCATTCTGTTCCTGCTTACTCCTTTGTCTTTATCCCCTACTCCTATTATCACCATGTCCTCTGGATTATATGATTCTTAAGGTTTCATGGTTTAAAGGAAAGTCTAGAATATTCTCAAGCTGTCTCATCTTACTTAATGCTTACAAACACCCCCCTAGCATAGGAGAAATATGGCAGCTATATGTAGTATGTTGAACCACTGTGTGACCATTATTTAGCCATCATCTTCAAGGAGGGAGGAGGTTGCATAAATGTGTTTTTTCTTGTAATTGAAGCTGACTTCTCTAAGAGTGAATATATTTTCAAGCCTCACTTTAATTTTTTTTAAAAAATGAATATAACATACTGCTTTACTAAAAGAATATCCAAAAAATAATAGGCACACATTTGGATAACTTCATGTCATCAATACGAACATCAACTATCGTTCTGTGCTACACAACAAAGGGACTACCTCAGAGTTTTACTGAGGCACCTTCTTATAGGATGTCTCTTCTGGTCTTCATATTGACTAATACTTTCTCTTCTCAAGCTAACTTCCTTCTCTTCTGTATTTATCTTCTATGTACAAATTTAAAGGCATGATACCATGCCCCCCCCCACACACATACACTTGAATATAAGTTCATTGAGGGCATAGCCTATTTTTACCTTTCTTTGTATTCCTCGAACTTAGAACAGTGACTGGCTCATATTCAGTGTGTAATAAATTCATGTTGAGTAGTTAGCTGCTTTTCTCTCCTTCTTCTCTGTAATGCTGTGTCTTGTCATTTTTTAATGTGGTAATGGTTAGAAATTCTCGTCCCCATACAACTTTCTAAATTGCTGTATCCTGGAAAACTAGATAACCAAACTTATTTGAATTAAGCCTTAAGTAAGAGTGAATAGGTTCAGAGCGAAGGTCCAAGGCACTTACTAATCATTCATTCATTCATTTATTTATCATGCCACTTATGCACATCTGTATTCAAGCCAAGGTACTTTGTGATAAGAAACAAAAGCAATCAAATCAATAATCATTTATTATATGCCTGCAATGTGCCTGGTGGTGCGTTAGTATAGACAAAAATGAAATACTTCCTGCCATCGAGAAACTTCCATGATATTTAACATGAATGTCAGCACATTTACTTGTGGAATGTAATAACCTCCTTGACAACACAGATAGTTTTACTTTTGTCTTTGTATCCTAGCATTTGTGCCATGAGCATAGTTCATGCCAAACCAGCATTATAAATACTGAAGAACTAGGTGGTAGGAAATTATCTTCATTTTCCGATTGGTTGTTGTAATGCAGCCCAGAAACACTCACAAACGAAAACTCCTTTGTCAAATTCAGAATGGCCCTTGATAGTCAGGAGGCCCATGGGAGGGCCCGTCCCTTACTTCCACTAATTTGACCAGCATATATTCAGGAGGCATTCACTGAGGAGTCCAACAATAGATCCCAGCCCAAGCCCACTTGATCATTGTTTGGGCAGTGATGGCTCAGAGTAAATGTAAATAGCGACTGCTTCTGTCGACTCAAAAACATTTCTAGCTCTCTTTCTAACAGTGATCCAAGTTCCTGGCCACAGGATATTGTTCTTTAGTTGTTTATTTAGCTGATCAGTTGTGTCTGACTCTTAGTGACCCCATTTGGGGTTTTCTCTACAGATGCTAGATTGACTTGCCATTTCCTTCTCCAACTCATTTTACAGATGAGGAAATGAAAGAGTTAAGTGATTTGTCCAGGGTCACACAGCTAGTAAGTATCTGAGGCCGAATCTGAACTCAGGTCTTCCTGACTCCAAGTCTGGAACTCTATCCACTGTACCATCTAGATGCCTAACAGGATATACTATGTCTGATTTTAAGATTCTTATGCCAAATTATTTTATATTATTCCTTAATATCATACCTTGCTCAAGTTCAATCAATTAACTTGAATAGGACAGAAACAAATGATCATGGTCTAAGAAAAGGGATATATTAGAACACATACAATAGCTATAAGGGTTGCACTTAGTAGGCACTTAATAAACATTTATAGATTGATGGATTAGGTTTCACTTTTAGGAAGAAAAATAAAATGTTAGTATTCTTTCATCTGGCTTGGATGAGCCCAAGGAGAAGAAGAAAAACTTCACATAGAAATGTCCAGTCTTTAGAAGGACAGAGGTCTACCTGAGTTTTCCTCAGTTAAGACACAGTCATTTGTATTTCTAATTTTACTGTAGATTAAAAGACACTCCTGTATCATTGGGCCTCTGACTTGAGGACTAAGGCCAATTATTCCTTAATTCCTTATTATATTTTGGCATAATGGATAAAGTGATGGATTTGGAATCATGAAGACCTTAAGTTCAAATACTGCTTCTGAGTAGTTATATTACCATGTCCAAATCACTCGGAGTCTTGGTTTATTTATTTATAGGAATAATAATAATACCTCAAAGATTCTCTTGAAACCTGAATAGTATGATGTATATAAGGTCAATGCAAACTTCAAAGTGCACTATAAATATGTATCATCCTTGTTATTATTATATACTTGTACAGACTATAGTGGGAAGAATGGGTATCATACTTGGGGTCATTTGATCAATAATCTATCAGCATACATTTATCATGCACCAACTATGTGCCAGGTGCTATGCTAAGCACTGAGGGTACAAAGACAAAATACAATAGTCCCTTGCCTCAAGAAGCCTTTGGTCTATCAGAGGAAACAACATCAACATTTATAAGTTTAAACAAAATAGACACAAGGTAAATTTTGTGGGAGTTGAGTGGATGCTAACAAAATGTGGGTGTCTATTCTGGGGGAGAAATAATGGCTTTTTGAGAAGGTAGTGCTTGGAGACAACAAAGGATACTAAGAGGAAGAGGTAAGCATTCTAAGCATTGGCAGATAGAAAAGACAGGAGTGTTTTAGGAGAAGAATTACAAGAAAAAGGCCAGTAGAATGTGGGAAGGGTAGTGATACATAATAAGGTTGGAAAGATTGATTGTGTCCAGGTTGTGAAGGATATCAACAGCTAAACAGAGTTTATATTTGATCCAAGAAGTAGTAGGGAGCCATTGGAATTTAGAGAGTATGGAAGTGACATCGTCTTGTATTCTAGAAATCAGTTTAGCATCTGTGTGGAAATTGGATTGGAGATGAGAGAGACTCTTAGGGCAGGGAAGACACTATTCCAACTGTAGAAGCAATGAGTGATTGGTGCCTGAACTAGGGTGGTTGCCTGTAAGAAGAGACAAAGGTATAGATAAGATGGAAGCTGCGAAGGTAGAAACAAGAAGCTTTGGCTTTGTGAGATGGCAGAGATGAATAAATCAAAAATAGTGCCAACATTACAAATCTCAGTCACTGGAAGGATGATAGTATTCCAGGAATAATTAATAATAACAATACCAAAAGCATTTATACAGAGCTTTAAGTCTTTACAAATTGCTTACAAATATTTTCTTATTTTTATTCCCACAACCCCATGAGATAGATGCTATTATTTTTCTCTTTTTGCAGATGGGAGAACTGAGGTAGGCAAAGGATAAACACTTGGTCTAAGGCTGAATTTATACTCAAGACTTTCTGACTCTGGGTCCAGGACCTGCTTGACTTAAAATGGGAATTTGTAAGGAGAATGGGAATACAGGGAAATCAATCAATCAGTTAGGACACCTAATTAAGTGACATTTCATTATTGGGAAAAAATAACCCACAATAAAAACCAGTTGACTGGAACTCCCTCTACACCACAACTATTCTCCAGTGGATACAGAAGTTTTGCCTAAAATATTTCTTGAATTAAACATGTTTTTCTAGGGTCTTACACCAAGTACTAATTAACCTGATTTTGCTGGTGTGCCAAAGTAGCCCACACTCCAGAAGTTCTTGAGTTATTAAAGTGGCAAAGTTTCAAAACCAGTCCTGGTAACAAATTACGTCTTCTGTCCTAGAATAGACTAGTTAAGTACAGAGCAACTCATCATCAGTGGGGTGGCTGCTGGATGATGGCGACTCATGAAACAGATTTAAAATTTCTAAATAGCCCTTCATCTAGTGTGACCCCATTCTCATGTTACAGCGAGAGTGTTAAATAATTGAGGAGGGCTAAGAGGGTACTACCATTTTTTAGACTATGTACAAAAACACTTTTAACTGTTTGACACTCTAAATATGAGATATTTGTTCAATGACAGACAAGTTGATATACTGGAGGAAGTATATCACATTTATATAGAAATTCTTGCCTGAAAACCACAAAACAGGAAGTTATTGTAGCTTAATGGAAGGTTGACTCAGGTTCTCCTTGGAGAGGTGAATAATTGAGTTGGCAGTGATGGCTTCAGAATGTATCCAAGAACAACAAGAGCAGTCATTTCATGGGATATTTGTTCAGTTTGTGTTATTGTACTCATGACAAACAGGCAGGGGGCCTGACTAGAAGATAGCTGAAGCTATGGCATATGCCAATGTATTTTGCAGAGAATGAAGAAATAGAGAAATTATATGAAGAATTTAATAAGATATTAAAACCAATAAATATTCAATGACTTTAATAAAATGGTGAACACAAGGCAAATTTGTAAAAAGACATTGGAAAATATCGTTCAAGATCAAGAAGTGTAAAACATGCCAAAGACCAGTGGATAATTCAGAAGTCTCATGGTTGTATAGCAATACTTTTCTCACGAAGAGAGTTGGAGGTGATCAACGTGATAAACACCAAAATTGGTAGAATGCATAAAAATGAGATGTTTTGTGATTAAAATAGCTCTAATGTAATATAACTAAATAAACAATCCTGAAAAACAGGAAATGGATACTATTTCCATTTCTTAGTGAAGTTTAACTGATATAATACAAATGTCATCAAGGAGAAATAAAGAGAGCAAAAAAGCTCTAATATCAACTTAGCCAGGAAATGCTTGATCTACATGCCAAAATGAAAGATATGGTAGCCAAGAACAATAGTGATTTAAAGTAAACAAGCTTATTTTAAAAACTTTATGGTGGAGGATGATAAAATATTATGAGTATCATCATCTCTCAAAAAAGGGAAAAACAGTAGATGAGAAAATAAGTTTGTAATAGTATTTAGAAGAAATATTCCATAATATTCTCTTGAGTGACATCACATCAAGGAATGGAATGATCCCAGAAGAATGAAATTTTTAGGTAAACAAAAGAGAAAGATGCTCAGTGGCTGTCAGTAGGTGGTGACACATCATAATGTAAAAAGTGGCATAAAAGACATCATATACAATATGTATGACAAAGTATGTGTACCTCTGTAATAGGGTATAAAAATGGAGATGGGTGATATGATGATAGGATTCATGAAATATTGAAGAAAAGTAGTAGAAAGCCCATAGCCTGTTGAGTAGATCCATTGTGGAAGATAGTTAGAACAGAGACCAGAATCATGTAAAAAGGCAGGGAGGGAATTTGATCTATACCAGCAGAGAGAGTACTCACACCAAAGAGCAAATGAAATTATCATCAATGTAGGCAAGTAAGTTTTTTATTTTATTTTTCAGACAGAAGAATGATGGGTATATTGGTCATAACACAGGTAGCACCTAGGGTTATCCTTTCTTGTTGGTCCTGAGGAAACCACCTTAAATTTGAGGCACTATGTGGTTCATTATACTCCAGACTGTATTTAATACACACTCCATGATTTTTTCCTTTCACTAGTTCAACCAGAGGACACTGTAGTTCAAAGCAAAAGATATTTAGAATAAAGTAACATAGTAAATGAGTGACAAGATAGATTTCATCCATACCTATAGGGAAAGGTTCTCCCACTAGTTGCTATACTGTCATTGGAGAAGTGGATCCACTTCATGAGTACATGTCAGCAAGTTTCATGCCTGAAACAACCCATGCTTCCAATAGAGTAGAGCCGTTGGTGTAATCTGGTAAAGTGATCCCGTTTTGTTTGGACATCCCCATTGAGCTGAACTCTATTACTCACCTCTAAGCATCTCTGTTCCATTCTTCTCTGTTGAGTTGTTGCTGGGTCTTCTTTCTGCTCTCTTTTGTCATTCAGTTGCAATGCATCCTCTTCCCCCCAGCAAAGAGGAATCTGCAAAGTCTTTAGCTTATGGGTAAGAGGGCTATGTTTCATCCTTTTTGTCATCATTGTTAATATTGTTGCAGATCCAGGCTATCCCCATCTAGCCACCAAAGTAGTCATTAAATGTTTTTAAGTTTGTCGTTTAAAGTTCCTTTTCCCCTGTGGCTACTCAGACTTCCTCATTTCAAATTCTTATTTGAGTTATTATATAAAATTCCTTTTAACTCTATTTATATTCTGGGGTAACTAGCCTGGGTCCTTTCTAAACCATTCTAGGGACTCAATTCACTTAGCAAAATTATAAAGGAGTTCACAGGATTTAGGGTGAGGAGCTTCTTTATAATCCTTGCGATGAATCTGATTGTTGTGAACAAAATCTGGAGTAACACAGAAAAGAGTTAGATGGAGGTGATGATCTGTGCCCCGCTCACCCCCAGCAACCAAAATTGCTGTACTGCATATTTATTTGCAATTTTTTTATCTGCCAAAAACTCATTTGGCATCAAATTAATGCTGTTTCCTGTATCTGGATATTTATTCTACTCAGTGCTGTCCCTGAAGGACTATGGAGATCTCTCTGTATTTATCTAGCTGCTTTCAAGTCAATTCCAGGATAAAAAGGACATTTTTCACTATAGATAGGACTCTTGGTTTTCTCATTAGGTTTTATAATGACAGGAAATACTGGGATATTTTTGTTTTCATGGAACAACACAGCCACCAACTTCACACCTAAGTGGAAAAGGTACTTTCTGTGCAGCATCACTCACCAGAAATAAGTAGCAGCTTTGTATCATGGCAAAACTAAAGTTTGCTACATTTCAAAAATGCTATTAGCTAACACAACATTTTGGTCAGGTGCCACATGTATGATTGAAGGATAGAGACTATTCATCTAAACTCAGTAAAGGAACTGATATGCTATAATGTATTATTTCAATAAATACTGATTCATAGTGTTGGCAGGACTTAAGTGGTCTCTGAGGAATCAAGCAGAACTTTGAAACATATCCTATTCTAAAAATATACATTTTTCAGTTGTACTTTGTTCCGTAGTGTTTCTTAAAGCACTTCCATGTGAAAGTAGAATGGGGCTCTGTATCCAAAGTATTTGAGTCATTTTTTCTTCACTGAAAGTCATCATGCTCTTTTGGAGGCTTTGACAGAGGGCTACCATAGAAATTAATAGAATTTTGGTTTCTAAATGAGGACTGAATTAAATGATGTATTTGAGAAGTGAGGTCTTTGTTAGAGAAACTTGCTGCAAATTTTTCTTCAGTTATGATTACTGTGTAATCCCTCCATCTTATTCCCCCACTCTCTTTATCCTACTCTCTCTCTCTCTTTTTACCTTGTCCTTCCTCATGTGTTTTGCTTCTGATTACTATCTCCCTCAATTCATCTTCCCTTTTCTCAGCACCTCAACCCCTTATCCCCTTCCCTTCATACTTTTCTGAAGGGTAGGATAGATTTTTATTCCCAATTGAGTGTGTATGCTGTTCCTTCTATGAGTCAATTCTGGTGAGAATAAGGTTCAAGTACTGCTCCCCCCACCCCCATCCTAAAAGCTCTTTCATACGATGGTGTTTTCTTTTTGTCTCTTTTCTTATAGAGTGAATTGGACATGAGTGATTCTCTACCATGTATCATAGTTAATGGTTAGTCAGTATAAAATATTTACAAACTCTTGTACTGAGTTATTTAGAAATCTATTTAGAATTGTTGAAAATATCTCCAATGTGGGAACAGATTGCAAGCATTTCCCATGAGATAATACCTAAGATATTCAGAAGTTGGATATTTTGAAGAAAGTCCTTAACAATTTATACTTGTGGTGTGCAAAATATCTGGTAATATTTTTAAAACATCTTGAAGAAAAAAGTCTTTAGAGAGGATAGGGAATTCCATTTGAGCAGAGAAATATTTTCAGTGGTATGCCAGGTACTTTTAAGAAGTCATGTAACTCTTTCTGAACCATAAACTTGTGTTGAAAGGATTTTATTTTTAAAAATATATGGTTATTGGGCTCAAAAGACTCCAAAGACTCCTTTGGAGCTGCTGAGAGCCATTGAGGCTGTCAGAACTAAAAAAATACTATAATATCCCAATATTTAGAATATTTAGACTTGTGGCATTATTACAATAAATCTTGAATTCTTATGGCAAAACATGTCAAATTGTGATATTGTGGTCAAGGGGGAGTCTGGGACAGAATTTCTTAACTTGTTAAGTGCATCACAAGAAACTCCAGATTTACAATAGTGCCCTAATAATTATACATACCTGCTTATTAGACAGTTCCTTAGCTTAGAGGAATAGAGTGGCTCTTCACTGGCTGATCCAAAGGGACCATTAAAGACAATGACAAATGGCATTCTTTGTTCCTATTCATAGAGAACAGACTTAATGAGCTATTAGACCCAAAGAGATTGGTGCTAAAAATAAAGATGCAAACAATTTGGTCTTAATCCTTTGATGTAATTTTAACTATGTAATTTAAAAATCTTTTATTGGCCTTCATACATATTATATATGGGCAATTTATATCCCTTTTATCTTAACCACACATCTGATATATCATTCTTTTTTCATCTACACATATTTCTTTATGCTTGGTCATTACAAAATTATCTGTCTAGCCCTTCCAAGCACTTCCAACCCCTGACTTTCTGGACTTCATTACCTCCATAGATTAATGTAGGACCTCTTTCTACCAGTGTAAATCATCCATGACTTCCCATTGTCTGTAATTCTTGTCCATATCTTTCTGGAGATTCTCGATGGAGGCTTGGAAGCATTTAACCATTGCTTTTAAGGTTTGTGGATATAATTTCAGCACACAGCCTATTCCTCTATTATCTACATGATTGATTCAGTACCTTTTACTGTCAAATATATCTTTGATGAAGCTATTTATGTTAATTATTATATGCAAGTAGTCATCACTGGTAACATGCTGGACCAGGGATGGGGAACCTGTGGTCTCAAGGCCACATGTGGTCCTCTAGGTCCTCAAGTACAGCCCTTTGACTGAATCCAAACTTCACAGAACAAATCCTCTTAATAGAAGGATTTGTTTTTATAAAACTTGGACTCAGTCAAAAAGCTGCACCCAAGGACCTGGAAGACCACATGTGGCCTCAAGGCTGCAGGTTTCCTACCCCTATCTGTACCTGTTTACACTTACTATAGTAATTCCAACCAAATAGCCTCATCAAGAGAATATTAGTGTTTCAGAAGTAAACTGTTGCTTGAATGAAATAAACTAAAATGTGATATATTTTCTTAAATGTGGTATATTTTGGTCTCCTCTTATTCAATACTACTTCCATTTGACTTTTTTTCAGTGCCCACTCTAAGATAGATTAAATCAATGGGTAGGCTTTCCCAAATGTATGCCAAAATATGGGCAATTCATAATTTTAATCCACTTTGTTTTTCCAGTGTGAATTTCTAAGGTTATTTCTTTAGAGCAACTGAATATCTTATTAAAGAGGTCCTACTGTTTTGCAATCCTTGGTGACAACTGGCCCATATATTAGCTACAGAGCATGGGAAGAGACTTGTTATGGATTGGAAATCCCTTTTCCCTTTGGACTTTTCACAGGATATATTCCACAATACTGTTGAGAATGTTTCCTTATTTTATGCCTCATGTAACATTGACAGTCATTAAATAATATGTTGCTGCAGTTATATATCATTTTAACATATGCATGGGAGACACTGTATTTGAGAAGAACTTTTAAGACAAGGAAGTAGGTGGCTCAGCAGATAATGTACTGGATCTGGAGTCGGGTAGACCTAAATTTGAAATTGGCCTCAGAGATTTGTGACCCTGAGCAATTCAGTTAATCTTCTGCCTCCTTTAGTTTTTTTCAACTATAAAATGGGTATTATAATAGTAGCATCTATTTTTCAGGTTGTTGGGTGGACCAAATGAGAGAATATTTGTAAAGCACTTAGTACATTGCCTTGCACATAGTAGGCACTTAATTCTTGTTACCTTTCCCTCGTGCATTTTATTTTTCCTAGTTGAATGCATTCGAGGGAGTTGTGAATAATTAATCATTAGTGGATCTTGGGAGATTTTATATTCTTTTAACCATTTTTGTTGTTCATCTAATAATTCTGATCTGCTACAGAAAATGATATATTATTTTATTATTATTTATATTATAGTATTTTTTAGTTCTGACAGCCTCAATGGCTCTCAGCAACTCCAAAGGAGTCTTTTGAGCCCAATAACCATATTATTATTATTATATATATTATTTTATTATATATATTTTATTTATTCATTTTTTAAAAATCAAATATACCGTCCATGAACCAAAAGCTATCTGCATAGAAATGAGAAAAGGGTCACAACATAACACTCTGTGCCCTTGCTAGATGGTGCAGTGGATAGAGCACCAGTGCAGGAGTCAGGAGGACCTGAGTTCAAATCTTACCTCAGACACTTGACACTCACTAGCAGTCTGACCTTGGGCAAGTCACTTAACCCTAATTACCTCATCCTGGGTCATCTCCAGTCACCCTGATGAATATCTGGTCACTGGATTCAGTTGGCTCTGGAGGAGAAGTGGTGACCTCACACAGCTCTCCCTCACTCAAAATAAAGTCAAGTGCAAGTCATGTCATTATTTCTCTGATGGCATGGTCTTCTTTGGCAACGAAGGATGAACACAAACTCTGTGCCCTCAGTCTTTCTCTCTCTCTCTCTCTCTCTCTCTCTCTCTCTACACACACACACACACACACACACACACACACACACACACACACACACACACACACACATATATATATACATACATGCATACATACATCACATACATACATATATGTATATATATTCCCTCCAACTATCCTAATACTGAGAAAAGTCTCATGAATTACAAATATCGTCTTTCCATGTAGGAATGTAAACAGTTCAACTTTAATAAGTCCCTTATGGTTTCTCTTTCCTGCTTACCATTTCATTTGTCTTTTCATTCTTGTATTTGAAAGTAAAATTTTCTATTCAGCTCTGATCTTTTCAACAAGAATACTTGGAAGTTCTCTATTTCACTGAAATTCCATTTTTCCCTCTGAAGTATTATGCTCAGTTTTGATGGGTAGGTGATTCTTGGTTTTAATCCTAGCTCTTTTGATCTCTGAAATATCATATTCTAAGCCCCTGATCCCTTAGGGTAGAAGCTGCTAAATCTTGTGTTATTATGATTGTGTTTCTACAGTACATGAATTGTTTCTTTCTGGCTGCTTGTAATATTTGCTCCTTGACCTGGGAACTCTGGAATTTGGCTACAATATTCCTAGGAGTTTTCCTTTTAGGATCTCTTTTAGGACGTGATCGGTGGATTCTTTCCATTTCCATTTTACCCTCTGGTTCTAGAATATCAGGGCAATTTTCCTTGATAATTTCTTGAAAGATGATGTCTAGGCTTTTTTTTTTTTGGATCATGGCTTTCAGGTAGTTCAATAATTTTTAAATTATCTCTTTTGGATCCATTTTCCAGGTCAGTTATTTTTCCAGGGAGATACTTAACATTTTCTTCTATTTTTTTCATTCTTTTGATTTTGTTTTATGATTTCTTTATTTCTCATAAAGTTATTAGTTTCCATTTGCTTCATTCTAAATTTTAAAGAATTATTTTCTTCAGTAAGCTTTTGGACCTCTTTTTCCATTTGGCCTATTCTGCTTTTTAAGGCATTCTTCTCCTCTTTGGCTTTTTGGACCTCTTTTGCCATTTGAGTTATCCTAATTTTGAAAGTGTTATTTTCTTCAGCATTTTTTTGGCAAGCAGTTGACTCATTTTTCATGATTTTCTTGGATTGCTCTCATTTCTTTTCCCAATTTTTCCTGTACTTCTCTTACTTGATTTTCAAAATCTTTTATGAGTTCCTCCACAGACTGAGATCAATTTATATTTTTCTTAGAGGCTTTGGATGCAGGAGTTTTGGTTTTTTTGCCTTCTTCTGGCTATGTGTTTTAATTTTCCTTGTCACCAATGATGTAAAAAAATACCTCTTTACAGAGAAAGTAAGAATCTATAGTCTGTTTTATTTCCCCCATTTGCTCATTTTCCCAGTGAATTAATTACTTGACTTTTTAGCTTTGTTAAGTGGAGGTCTCCAGAAGCAGCCTCCACTTCTGCACTGGCTGCAGTTATATTGGGGCTGGGGCTGTGGCAGGACCACACTCCCCTCTCAGCCAGGTGAGAGATCCTTCCCATTGACCTTTGAAGCTATATTTAGTTGTTTCGGGGTTAAGAAGTCTGAAATCTGCAGCAGCTGCCCATGATTCAGTTGCCTAAGGCTTGTTTCTACTGGCAACTCATGTCCTGAACTGTGCTCCACTCCCAGGCCAGTGAAATAGACCCTACTCATCAACTTTTCAGATTGTCTTGAGCTGGCAATTTACTTCAGTCCATCATTTTGTGGCTTCTGTTGCTCTAAAATTTGTTTAGAATCACTTTTTAAAGGTTTTTTGATGGGTTTGGGGGGAAAGATCTAATTGATGCCTACTTTTACTCCACCGTCTTGGCTCCATCCCTGACTCTTTCATTTCTTGATCCATATTTTCCAATATATTTTTTGCCATCCTTCTTGGTGTACACCCTTGCAGTGAGATCAATCAGCATTGAGGTATATTTTTGAAAACTTTATTAAGTTCTTCATAGAATATTTTCCACATCATCTCCCACAATAAATGATGATGGATAAGTTGCAATTTTCCTCATCATGAATATTTGTATGGTGAGATGACCAAGTGTTCCATGAAATAATGTGATTTTTTTGCTGCATTTGGCACACAATAATATCATCCCTGCCAAATTCTTTGTCTCTCCTGTAGTGCATCCCAGGAGTCATCCTTCCATTTAACTACAGCTTCTCTATAGCTTCTGTTTTCATTTATAGCAAGAATGACGATATATATGTAATACAGTAGAAGTATATCTTCTTATTGGTTATTGAATAAAGATTATACATTTAAGAGTAAACCAATCAAATTTATGTTTATTAGTAGCCTAATTCAACCACTTAAAAGCCTTTGAACTGTATGATTTTTTAGCAGTTCTCTCCTCCCTTTCCTTTATTCTTCTTTTATTATGAACTTAATAACTATCATCAAACAAAAACATTTCATGATGCAAAACAACAAAAAAAGAGGAAGAAGATTGTGTAAGAAATGTGAACTTCTGTTATGTAAAGTTTTTTGAAAGAAATATTTATGTTTATCATAAGTACAACAAGGTAGTAACAAAATTGCTCTATTCGTATCCTCCTTTGTACTTCTTCCTCTTTCTATGTTTTCAAAAAATGCCTTGATGCATTTTTGCATGCCTATCACTACCCTCTAATTCACCCATTTCCTCCCTAAGTAGAAGTCTTCTTTTGTAACAAATTTGTATAGATAGCCATTACATGTATGCTATAATACCATGTCTGAGAATGAATGTCTGATTCAGTATCTCTCTGCGGTTCATCACCTAATTGCCAAGACGTGACATGTCCATTTTTATTATCAATCATTCTAAAGTTATGATTGTCATGCTGGAACTAGTTTGAACCAGCTTAGAAGAGCCAACTGTTAAATTTTCAGTGTGAGCCTTTACACCTTGCAAATCAGCAAATGTTTCAGATCAAGATCAGATTTCTTATCATGTTGATTGTCTAGATTTAAGAAGATGATTAAGAAAATGTTAATGGTACAAATTAAACCCCCTCCCCCCCCAAAGTGTAATGCATATATTTTTCTCCCATCGGGAAAGCTAGGTAAGCATTTACCAGCACATTGCTGAATTGTTTCCCGCTTGGGGAGAATTCTGAAGTTTTTCAAAGTTGTTTTCCTTCAAATTATTATGAGCTCATTTTGTGAATTATTTTTCTGATTCCAGCATAGTTATTCTTTCTTTTGGAACAATAAAATTCCATCACATCAGTATCCTACAATTTGTTTACCTGTTCACCAGTTGATGGGTAGCTATTTTGTTTCCATTTATTTTCCACAATATAAAGTGCTACTATAAATATTTTTATACAGATAGGTCCTTCCTTCTGTCTCACTTTTGGAGGATATGTATCTAATAGTAGTATAACTGGATCAAAGAATATGTATACTTTAGTGATTTCAGGAGCATGGTTACATATTCTATTGCAGAATGGTTGAATTAATTGACAACTTCACAAACAGTGCATTAATATTCCTAAACTCTCCCAATAATGTCTCTGAAAATTACCTATTTCTTAATCATTCTGAAGTACATGAAATAGAATGTAAGTTACTTTAATTTTAATTTATCTTATTATTAGTGACTTGGATTTTTAAAAATATGGTTGCTGATACTCTGCATTTCCTCATTTGGAACTCCCTGTTCATGTCTTTTGACCACTTACTTATTGGAAAATGGCTCTTATTCTCTTATATTTGTATCAGTTCTTTATATATCTTGGCTATTAGACCGTTTGCAGAGAATTTTTTCTGTAAAGTTTTTTTTTCCAGTTGTTTCCTTTCTGATTCTAAAGGTATTTATTTTGCCATGCAGAAGCTTTTCAATTTTATGCTATTGAAATTATCCATCTTATCTTGCAGCATTATCTTTATTTCTTTTTAAAGTATACATTCTTTCCCTAAAAACAGTTGCAAAAGTTACTCTTCCATACACACACATGCATATACATACATAAATACATACATGTATATATGTGTGTATACATACACTTATTATTATATTATTTTTAATACTAATGCAATATATTCATTTGGAATTTCTTAAGGTATATGCTATAAGATATTGGTCTGAATTTAATGTCTGCCTTACTGTTTTCTACTTTTTGCAAAAGTTTGTGCCAATGTCCTTGGGTTCACTGAATACCATGCTACTGTGTTTGCTTCTGGGTCTCATTTATATTGTAATTTTCCCCATCAACTATGGTTTTCCTGTCTGTTTCTAAGTTTTCCTAAGTATTTAGATATTGTATCATTTGGTACATATGTATTTAGTATTGATATTATTTAATAATCTATGTTGCCTTTAAGCAAAATAATATTTCTTTACTTATCTCTTTTTAACCATGTCTACTGTTCCTATTAAAATAATTGCAATTTGTGCTTCCTGTGGATTCATTTGTGGTATAATGAAATCTTATCTACTTTAGTCCTTCATTTTGATTGTGTGTAAATTTTTTTCACATGTGTTTCTAGTAAACTAAATATTGCCATATGTTTCTTTTTAATCCATTTATTGCACCCAACCACTCTTCTTTATGAAGGTGAGTTTATTCAATTAATCCTCACAGTTATGATTATTAGGTGTGTCTTTCTTTCCATCATATCCTATAAGAAAGTTTGCCCTCTTCCCTGTACCAATATCCCCACAACTCCTCTTCTTTTACAAAGAAAAATAAGGCAGAAAAAGAAAAGAATTAAGATTAACATTTATAATCTGTAATTTGAACAGTCTCCTTATACTTCTTTGCCCTTTCTTTATTCCACCCTGGTTTAAATTACTTCTTTTACCCTTTCCTTCAATCATCCGTTTATAATCTGTCCTTCTTAGTTGAAGGTTGTCTTCCCTGGGACTATTTTCTCCTTAATTTTCTTTCCATAAATTTTCTCTTTCCTTCTTTCTGTATCCACTAGCCCCCTTTCCCCCATTGATTTTAATGTATTTCTATGCTAAGCTACACGTATATTTATATGTTTAAACATTGAAATGATTGAGATTCATGAGATATTTGTTTCTCCTGCCAAATCTCTATGTCTATATATTCATCTGACATGCCACAAAGGTAAGAAATAGTAAATTCTTTCCTCTTCCTCATTTCTTTCTTCTATATTTTCCTTTTCCATCTTTTTTCTTTACTCTCTTAAATCAAACAAAACAGCATAAAATTCCACCAATGCACTGAGTTTGTCTTTCATTATCTTTCAATTGCCTCTTAAAGATAGTGGGATTTTGAATGGTGCCCATGAGGATATCTGCATATGATCATCATCTAGCTCTTTCAAATGGCTTGCATATAGTACCACTTTAGGTGTCTCTCATCTCCTGTGATTATATTTCAAATGTTCTACTCAATTCTATTTCTTCAATAGGAATGCTTAAAAATTTTAAATTTTATTAAAGTGAATTTTTGCCTGTAGAATTATACTCAGCTTTGTAAGAAGTTATTTTTGGTTTTAAACCTTTTGTCTTTTTGCATATAAGAGGTCCTTTCCTTCCTTGGACCTGCTGCTACCTCTTATATAATTCTGACTGTGGTTCCATGGTACTTTTCTTTCTATCTGACTGCTCCTAGTATTTTTTCTTGGATGTGAAATCTCTGAATTTTGGCTGGTTATATCTGAATATGTTTGATTCTTTCAAGAAATGACTGTTTTATATATATATATATATATATATATATATATATATATATATATATATATATATATATATATATATATATATATATATATAATTTGCCCTCTGGCTCTAATTATTCTGGGTAATTTTATTTTATGATTTCTTGTCATACTATATAGGTTTTTATTTGATCATAATTTTATAGAGTCTAATAATTCTTATGTTACCTCTTGTTATCTTATTTATGGGTGAGTTGACTTTGAGAGTAATTTCATATATTACTTGATCTTTTAATTTTTCAGTCTTTTTTGACTATCCTAATATTTCTTGTTGCCAAATTGAATCATTTAAGTGTATTTGTTCACTTGTATTTGCCAGGTTGTGGATTATTGGATAAGTCAATCAACTTTTTGTTCTAAGCTCTATTATATTCTCTTTCAAGTGGTTTAAATTTAATTTTTTGTCTTTTATTTCATTTGCTTTATTTTTTCATTCATTCTCTGCAATATATATTATTATCCTATCCACTATTTTTCTGGGGTTCTACTTGTGATCATTTTGAAGTTATTTCCTTTGTCTAGGATTTTATTTTAGGGTTGTTCACTGCAGTAGGGATTTTATTTATTTATTTCTTCCCTTTCAGTTCATATCTGTAATTTCCACTATAATATGAGAAATATTGTATGAGGAACATGGGTGTGAGGCTGAGTAAGCCAACCCTAACATTTTTCTGATTCCTGGTTATGAGTCTTAAGCTGAATGTAAGATTGGCACAAAGTCCTATTAACTACTGCTATCTGCAGCTTCAGTCAGTCTTCTTGGGCTTCTAGTATCTCATGCTAGCTTTGTCATTTTCCTTCTGCAATGACTTATTAGATGTCCTAGGCTTCAGGTTCTGGCCTCTGGAGTACTCCAACTTAGGTCATGCTGGTTTTTAATCTGTTCTTTTTGGATATTTCTGGATCTCCATCACATCCTCATCAGTTTCTTTCTACCAAGAGACCCAGGCTTCTGGCTTCAACTTTTGGCCTTGGTCCTTGGAGAAGCTCCAGGATTCAAGCCAAACCACCATCTCAATGATCTGACCTATTTCTTTAAACATTTAACTAAAGATATGTGGCTTCAGGGATTAAAGCCCTGGGACAGTTCTACCAAAATGGTACAAGTTTCAGGGCATTTTATTAGGGCATCTTCAGATCTCTGTTTTATTTTGGTTTTGGTCCATTTTTATTGTGCCACTAGCTATTGGGAGGTCTCAACCCCTGGGAGCAATCCTTGCTTCAGATCTCATCCTTTTTCCTCCTTTATGAGATAAAGTAGTTCTGTTGTACTTTTGTTCTGTTGTTTCTCTGACACTATTCATCATTGGTAAGTATTCTTCAGGGGACCAAAGTTTGTTTAGAACTTTCACATAGCAGTCATAACTGGAAGTCCTCCTTTTTACCACTTGTTACTGTTGCTGTAGAAGGGAAAAAGAGATAGCATTACTGTATGGATCATTTAAAAATTTCTTTCATTTTCACATGCTTCACTGGTCCCCAAACTCAATACTGGTAATCAGTTTACTTCTCCACACATGGAGAGGCTAATTCATCTGGATCAGCTTGATGTTAAGGCAACATGAGCTTGGGAATACCTGTAAGAGGAGGCTGGAGGAGCACACAGTGCACAGGTTGTACCAGCACCATCCTGGCTGTGGCAGGGCTAAGCAGGAAGCTCTGGGTGGTCTGAGGCAGTAGCCTCACTGCAGAATCTCATGAATATCAGCCCAGGATGGAAGCCCAAGGGAAGTGAGTGAGAGCTGAGGAGCCCCAGATATCTGCGGGGTCTGTTCCTGAGACTATCAGTCCACAGATTAAATGTCTGTAAGTCACCTACTTGAACTTCCAGGAACCAAGATGGCAGAGTGATTGGTAAATGCTCTGTCCCTCCCCTTGTTGACCTTGAAAGACCCATAAAATGTTTCTCCAGTAAAAATCCTGGGACAGTGGGATCAGCAGAAGGGGCAAATAGTCTCTTAGCATGTGAGGCTAGGAAAATCACTAAAGAGGGTCCCTCTGGCTGTGGTTGAAGGGGACCAGTGCAGGATCAGCGGTGTCCAGACAGCCCCTCCTTAGCAAACCAGGAGGAGATCCTGAGCCCTAGGGGGCTGGAACCTGCAACTACTAACACCCAGACCCTAGGTGTGCCTCAGTACCCCAAGGGAATTGGGAAGACACTAGTGAAGATGGGATCACCAACCACTGAGCTTGCCTATTCTTTAGCTCAGTAGAGGAGACCTGCAGTAGCCAGACCACCCCTCCCCTACACTTAACACAGCTAGGTTCAGGGCAACTCCAGGGAAACCCAGAAAGACTTCACCTGGCCTCTGCTTTCTCACACCAGCCAGCTCAGCACCAGGTAAGCTGCAGAATTTTAGCTTCTAGCTGAAAGAACCAGAGGCCACAACACACAAAGCCTCAAGTTAAAGGCACAAGAACTGTGGGACAAAGCCCCTTGTGCCCCAGAAGCAGAGATCTACGTTAAAATCCAGGAAAAGGGTGATCATCAGGATTAAGAAGTAAAGCAGAAAAGAAAAAATCATAGAATCTTTCTATGGGGATAAGGACCAAAATATGAGTACCAAAGAAGTCAGCACTGAGACTGTACTCCCATCTGAAACTTCAGAAGGGACTATGAACTAGTTGCAAGCCCAAAGAGCATTCTTAGAAGACTTGAAGAAAGATTTTCAAACCCAAATTAGAGAAATAGAACAAAAACTGACCAATGATTTTAAAAATATGAAAAAAAAAATCAGAAGAATTTTTTAAAAAATTGGACAAATGGAAAAGGAAGCACAAAACCTAACTGGATAAATGGAAAAGGAAGTAAAAACCTAGCTGGAGAGAATAACTCCTTAAAAGAAACAATTGGACAGATGGAAAAGGTGATGCAAAAGTTAACTGAAAAAAACAATTTGATAAAAATTAGAATCAGGCAAGTAGAAGCTAATTATTGTATGAGACATCAAGAATCAAACAGAATCTAAGGAATGAAAAGACAGAAGAAAATGGGAAAATATCTAACTGCAAAAACAACTAGCCTGGAAAATAGATCCAGAAGGGAATATCTGTAAGAGTCAGTACACCATTGTTAGATCCAGTTTCTTTTCCACCTTTGAATGAGGTATCCAGAGTGACTTTTGTGGAGGACTCTTATTTCAAGGAGTGGAAAGGGCTAAACTTAAGACAAAAAGTTTAATAAGTTAACCCAATATGACCATGTTTAATTTTGTTTCTTAGGTGTGTGATGCTTTATTTTGAGATTTTCAGTGTAATATTTTATCACCTCAGATTGTATCTTGAACTCTTTTGCTCTTCAGAACATATTATTCCATTCCCTTCTGTGTTTTCTGTTGGGTGCTGAATAGTCTCACAGAATTTGAACTTCTTTTCCTTTATAAGGGCTTTATCCTTAACACCTGCAGAATATGTTGTTCATCACTGGAATTGTCAAATTTAGTCAATAAGAGTATTGGAATTTGCAAAAAGTTCTGGGCTATTTTCTTTGTGTTACTTCCTACATTAAGATGTTTAGGTTTTTTCATTTGTGTTCTTTTGAGAGACCTATGATTCCTTAATTTGTCTCTACACCTCCTGTCTTTGAGATTAATATATTTTACTTCTATAGGATCATCTTTTCTTTTAACATTATCTTTTGTATTCTCTTCTTCCATATTGTTTTTGATTTCTGTATATTTGTATTAAAAATCAGTTATTCTCTTATTTGTTTCTTTGTTGAGATTATCACTATATTTTCAAGTTTTTCTGTCCTGCTGTCTATTTTTGCTCTGTGGACCACAAATTGTGCTTTCAAACAAGTCTTATTTCTTTTTAAAACCATTCATGAACATCCTGCGTCCTCTCATTCTGTGAGTCAGGATCTGAGTAAAGAATAAGTATGTTAGGCATTAGCCTTCCCTGCTATTAGTTCATCCAGCTTTTACTTCATAATAGTTCTTAACATGTAAGAACTGGAAGGAAGTTAAGAAGTTTAAGAGGTTAAGAGGACCATAGAAACCGTCAAATCCTCTGTCTTGTGAGTCATATGACCCAGAAGTATTATATATCATTTTTATCTGTCACATTCTTCTTTATGGCTCATTGCCTGAGTTTTGGTAACTAGAAAATATTAAGAATCACTAAATATTTCATTTCTCCCCATGTAACCATTGGGTAAATATGGATTTTTCAGGTATTAGGTTCAAGCAAAATTTAACTGTTATGTAAATGTGAATACAGGTTATATCTCAAGACTGAACTGGTTAATATCAGCAAGAAGACTGTAGTCATGAAAGATTTCCTCCCCTCGGGGGGAAGAGCCAACATGGCGGAGCGGGAAGATACACATATGCTAGCTCCGAACCCACGGCCCATAAAATATCTGTAAAGAAGAACTCCCAACAAATTCTGGAGCAGCAGAAGACACAGAACAATGGAGCACATGAGATTTCTGTTCCAGAGAGACCTGAAAACCTAACACGAAAGGTCCATCATGCATGGGACCCAGAGCAGAGCCTAGCTCTGCCTTGGCTGTGTGGCGCCAAGGGGAGCAGATCTGAGCAGGCTTCAGGGATGGAATCTCCAGTGGTCGTGCAGGTCCCTCCACCCACAGGTGCTGGGGGTGAGTGAGTCTTTTTGGCTTGCCGAGAGGGGAGTGGGGTGTCTCCATAACTCAGACCCCCTCGGGAGGCAGCAGCAGGGGTGGCAGCAGAGAGGGGCTCCCCAAGCAGGCAGGAGCTTGGATCCATTGTTGAAGGTCTCTGCATAAACCCCCTGAGGGCACTTAATCTCACACTGAATAGCAGCCCTGCCCCCGCCCAAAGCCCTGAGGCTGGGAAGCAGCATTTGAATCTCAGACCCAAGCGCTGGCTGGGTGGATCTGGAGGGGAGGTGGGGGTGGAAAGAAAACTCAGAAGTCAAGTCACTGGCTGGGAAAACACCCAGAAAAGGGAAAAAAAAATAAGACTATAGAAGGTTACTTTCTTGGTGAACAGATAATTCCCCCCTTCCTTTCTGATGAGGAAGAATAATGCTTACTATCAGGGAAAGACACAGAAGTCAAGGCTTCTGTATCCCACACATCCAAAGTAAATATACCATGGGTTCAGGCCATGGAAGAGCTCAAAAAGGATTTTGAAAATCAAGTAAGAGAGGTGGAGGAAAAAATGGGAAGAGAAATGAGAGAGATGAAAAAAAAAAGTATGAGAAGCAGGTCAACACCTTGCTAAAGGAGACCCAAAAAAATGCTGAAGAAAGTAACACCTTGAAAAATAGGCTAACTCAATTTGCAAAAGAGGTTCAAAAAGCCAATGAGGAGAAGAATGCTTTCAAAAGCAGAATTAGCCAAATGGAAAAGGAGGTTCAAAAGCTCACTGAAGAAAATAGTTCTTTCAAAATTAGAATGGAACAGAGGGAGGCTAATGACTTTGTGAGAAACCAAGAAATCACAAAACAAAACCAAAAGAATGAAAAAATGGAAGATAATATGAAATATCTCACTGGAAAAACAACTGACCTGGAGAATAGATCCAGGAGAGACAATAAAAATTATGGGACTACCTGAAAGCCATGATCAAAAAAAGAGCCTAGACATAATCTTTCATGAAATTATCAAGGAAAACTGCCCTGATATTCTAGAACCAGAGGACAAAATAAGTATTCAAGGAATCCACAGATCACCACCTGAAAGAGATCCAAAAAGAGAAACTCCTAGGAACATTGTGGCCAAATTCCAGAGTTCCCAGGTCAAGGAGAAAATATTGCAAGCAGCTAGAAAGAAACAATTCAAGTATTGTGGAAATACAATCAGGATAACACAAGATCTAGCAGCTTCTACATTAAGGGATCGAAGGGCATGGAATAGGATATTCCAGAATTCAAAGGAACTAGGACTAAAACCAAGAATCACCTACCCAGCAAAACTGAGTATAATACTTCAGGGGAAAAAATGGTCTTTCATCGAAATTGGGGACTTTCAAGCATTCTTGATGAAAAAACCAGAGCTGAAAAGAAAATTTGACTTTCAAACACAAGAATGAAGAGAAGTATGAAAAGGTAAACAGCAAAGAGAAGTCACAAGGGACTTACTAAAGTTGAACTGTTTACATTCCTACATGGAAAGAAAATATTTGTAACTCTTGAAACTTTTTTTAGTATCTGGGTAGTGGGTGGGATTACACAAACACACACACACACACACACACACACACACACACAGACCACAGAGTGAATTGAATAGGATGGGATCATATCTTAAAAAAATGAAATTAAGCAGTGAGAGAGAAATATATCAGCAGGAGAAAGAGAGAAATGGAATGGGGCAAATTATCTCTCATAAAAGAGGCAAGCAAAAGACTTTTTAGTGGATGGAAAAAGAAGGGAGATGAGAGAAAAACATGAAGTTTACTCTCATCACATTCCACTAAAGGAAGGAATAAAATGCAGACTCATTTTGGTATGAAAACCTATCTTACAATACAGGAAAGTGGGGGATAAGGGGATAAGCAGGGTGGGGGGGATGATGGAAGGGAGGGCAATGGGAGGAGGGAGCAATTAGAAGTCAACACTCTTGGGGAGGGACAGGATCAGAAGAGAGAATAGAAGCAATGGAGGACAGGATAGGATGGAGGGAAATATAGTTAGTCTTACACAACATGACTATTATGGAAGTCATTTGCAAAACTACACAGATATGGCCTATATTGAATTGCTTGCCTTCCAAAGGGAATGGGTAGGGAGGGAGGGATGAAGAGAAGTTGGAACTCAAAGTTTTAGGAACAACTGTTGAGTACTGTTCTTGCCACTAGGAAATAAGAAATACAGGTAATGGGGTATAGAAAGTTATATGGCCCTACAGGACAAAAGAGAAGATGGGGACAAGGGAAGGGAGGGATGATAGAAGAGAGGGCAGATTGGTGATAGGGGCAATTAGTATGTTCGGTGTTTTGGGGTGGGGGGAGGGAAGAAATGGGGAGAAAATTTGGAACCCAAAATTTTGTGAAAATGAATGTTAAAAGTTAAATAAATTAATTAAAAAAATTTTTCTCCCCTCATCTTCTTCCTCTTTCTCCTCTTCCTCCTCCTTCTTCTTTACTTTCCCAGAGATAACTATGGTAAAACTGATGTTATATACTTGAGAATTTATACTTTGAGGTGAATTTCCTCAATTTGTGCTGGGATCTTTTGAAGTATAGTCCTTTATTATTTACTTGCTTTTGGAGAAAAAGTACTCATGTCTTATTTTTTGTTTTGTCCTGAATATATAATATATGAGATGGACTATAAGAGGAAAAGAGAACTCATTCCAATGGAAAAGTGATTCAGCTAGAATCAAGTATAAGAGAGGATTTCTCTTTGTTTTGTTCCCTATGGGAAAAGAGAAGTAAGTCACTGCTTTTTTCAAGTTCAGGGATATGTTTTTTCGTGCATGTATGGAATTCTGAGTTCACCAAATTCCAACATCAAGTATTATTCTGGTCACTCTAAGCTTCTTCCAGAAATATTTTCTGCTGCTTATTCCTATTAATATTATTTGGGTCTCGCCTGTCAGCCAAGCAGGATTTATCCTGTTGGCAATGCCTTATTTCCAGGATCTGGGAGAGAAAACCAAATAAAGTAAAACAACATCAAAAGCAAACAAACAAAAGAAACAGCAAAAGGCCTAAGAAACCTTAGGAAATTGACAGTTTAGATTTTCTCATTTGACTAATGTATAGCCACGATAGCAGAGCATATGCAAGATTTAGCTTCTTTCTCGCAGAAGTAGAATATCATATCATCTGTCCCTATTTCTGCCCCCACACAACCGAGAGTTTTCATGAATAATTTGTACTTAAGGGCATCTTAGATCCATGTCACTTTCTTCACAGCACCTGAGTGGTACTCAGGACTTAAACAAATTCCACATCCAATTGGAAGTGCCAGTTTTTGTGTTTTTTTTAAAAAAAGATGGAAGTATGTATTAGCACATGGAGGAATAGTTGTAACATTGGGGCAGATTTATTTGCTCACAGTTGATCCTCCCCTCTCTTTTTCAGAAACTTTTCTGACTGTTTTATCTAATGGTAGGTCATTTCATATCTCATTTCTTCAAAGATCTAAAGTAAATAGTTATAACTAAATGTTCTGTTTAAACATTTCGGTGCTCTGTTTTTCTTTTTCTTTTTTTGCTTATATGCATGCTTAAAGAGAGAGCAGGAAAAATATCTTGTTTTGACATTCAAAAGAAAACCATTGATAAGTGGAAGAGACAGACAGACAGACAGAGACACACACACATACATACAGAGAGAGAGAGGGAGAGAGAGAGACAGAGACAGAGACAGAGACAGAGAGACAGTGAGAGACAGAGACAGAGACAGAGAGCCAGAGAGAGAGAATTACATGAAAGCACTCGAAAAAATAATGGAAGACATTGTAGAATACAGAGTAGATTTACCTGGTATACTATTCCCTATTTTATTTCTCACTGGTTATTTTGGCTAAATGTTTTCTTTCAGTATTTTGCCACAAACTGAAAATGAAAGGACCTACTCTTTTCACAAGGGAAGGTGGTTCAGTTTTGTGATTAGGCTACAGATAAGTTGCCTTATTTGTTCCAATGACATCTTTTCTGATGAGCACTCTTTTTGAATGGTTTTTGATCACCGAGAACACTCATGGAGAGTGATTTAGTAGCAATGATGTTGATGATTTAAGTGGTTAGATTGGAGTCTCAAGACTTCTGAGACTTTGGCTAAAGGTTTACAATGTGTGATAAAAGGGACAATGGGGGGAGGGGACTAACGTTTTATTTTCTTTCCTCTTCCATGTTATGTTTTAATGTATCTTTGGTCATTTTGTTTGGAATGCAATTGTGGTGGAAAATCAGGGAATTATCAGTGGATAATTCACCAAATAAGAATGTTTTGAAGAAGGAAGCACTTGGCTCAATAGAAGTAAAGTGGGAAGCTAGCTCATTTTTATTTGAGGCATTGAAAAGTATGTTCAGGTAAAGATCAGAAAGGAGGTGGTTAGAAGACCTAGCTAAATAGATTTCTTAAAGACCACCATTTAAGGTTTGTGGAAAGCAATTTCTCATGGTCCAATGCCTTAAGACAACTATATTTTTTCCATTTCATACATAAATAAAAATGACTTCTAGGCCTATTTCATTCTAGAATGAATTATTCTGTCATAGTCTGACAAGCAATGACAAATAAGCTCTTGATAATGAAAACTCTGGCAGCCCTATATTCTCAGTAGGAGCTCCTAACAGGAAACAAGGACAATTTTTCTTGCATCCTTACTCTTTTAAATGTAGGCTGCAGTGTTGTCAATCCTTATTATATTATTAGATGACTTTGGAGGTATGAACATATGAGACTATAATTTCTCTGACTAGCAACCCAAGGCATACAACTGTAACAAGTGGTAAAAGAGATCTATTAGATGAGGTGGATGTCTTGAGATAACACTAATGCATTTTGCCCACTTGTCAACATGGGTATAAACCTCTCTCTTCCAGTCCCAGCTAGGCTAAAAACAAAAGTCATATTCAGGCCCAAGACTTTTTATTAGTGATAAAAGGAGAGCACCAAAATGTTAGGCCATCAAGCATATGTTTTTAAAGGCTTAAAATCAAGTTCTCCAAAAATAATGTATGATCAATACACTCATGTCTAATTTGCATCATGAACATTTTTTTCCATCACATTCTTAAACCTAGGCAATAAACATAACAAATCAAGCCTTGGCTTGTGACATATTCCAATTTTTGAACTATAGATGCTCACACTAAAAATTTAACATTTGGCTCTTCCATCAGTACAAACCAATTTTAGCACACCACAGTGACTACTGTGTAGGGGTATGCAGGAATTAGATCCAAGTGCTTAGGAGAGCCATTGTTAAATTTTCAGTGTGAACATTTACATTTCCGAAATCAGCAATCTATAAATTAGGGTTTGATTTATTATCTTGTTTACTATTTAGACTTAAGAAAGTGATGAAGAAAATTTTAATAATGCAGATTAAACTTAAAATTATTTGATACATTTCAGGGAACGTGGTGTTAAATATTTGGCAGCACATACATGCTTATGTGTTTTTCTGTCTTACAATAAAAAGAACTTGATAGTCTTAATGTGCATTGTATGCATTTAAGAACTGCTTGGCTCTATTGGTCAACCCAATACTTGGACAGTCTATCTTTACATACTGCTTAGAGAAGGGAAAGAGAGTGGAACTAACGGAAGAAAGAACAGTTAGTCTCATTCCTCCTAAGAAAATGCACACTGCTTCTGGGCACTTTTGCAACCTTCATGGGTCACTTTATCTTTTATTACAAATTATTCTTTCTCTAAGAATATCACCTCTCTCCAAATTCCAAAATCACAAAATTATGTTTTATTTGAAGTGTAGTAGTAATTCCAGTGTGGACTACTAACAAAACAATTCCAATTATTTTTATCCTCTAAAAATCAAGACCTACTTCTGTCAGGGTCCCATGATCACTGACTGCAGGATCCTATGACCCCTGACACAGATACAAGAAGAGGAAAAAGTTCATATGGTGTTGTCAAGATGCAACAGTTGGTAACCCAACATTTTCAAAGTGTTGAGTCTCTAAGGAGAGGATTCTTAACTATTTTTGGCAGTCTAGTAAAGCATATGGACCACTTCTTAGAATAAATATTTTTTTTAATGTGTAAAATAGGTAGGAATCCAATTATATTTAGAAGAGACTATCTTGCAAGGCTGGGCTGATTGTGGATGGCTGGGTTGTTAAGAACCCTGGATAGCTGTATTTCTTCCAAGTAGGAGAAGTGATGACTCTATTATGGCATTGTGACTGGGTGGCAGGGCGCATTTGGTGAGGGAGAGAAAAAAGAGTTTCTAGTTCAGTGGGAGTTTGAAAAATCTCTCTGGATAGGGAGAGGATAAGAGTTGGAGAGTAAGCAACAGAAGCAGCAGCAGAAGCAGGGGCAGATGGATGACTCTCCCCAGGAGACTCAGAAGTCCCTTAGCAGCTGGAGACTTTCCCATTCCCTGGCTCACAGATAAGCTTATTAAGAGAATCCAGTAGAGGGTGACTGAATTCTGGCTTCTCTGAGAAACTTTTGGAGCAAGGATGAATCTATTCCACTCTGCAGTTTCTCTCTATTGTTTTATTTCAGGTGGCAAGACTAATTACAAAGGGTTGCTTTGATATGTAAATATTTTGCCTACTAGCTACTTATTTTTTTAAACAATGTAAAGGGAGATCATTTTAGAGGCATCCTGAAATTTTGCCATCCTATAATCAACAGATTGCCTGGGGGTTTGAAGAATCTTATTAATTCTATTTCCAATTTGCATTTTAAGTTTTTTCTCTTTTTTTAAGTTTTGTAGAGATAGGGAACTAGTGGAAATGGGACCCAGTACTAGACTAAAATCATCATGAGTTAATTTCATAATCTCCAAGTTGTACTGGTTGATTTCTGCCAGGACCCTTTGGGTGTTTTCTCCACCCACGAGAAAGAAGAGGGAGGAGTGTAGAGCCTTTAACAGAAGGTTAAACTCATGACAACCACAATGACCTTTACTGGGCAGTATACCTGAAACTTAGCTATCAAACTATTTTTTAAAAGTTCCCAGACAGGGGTCAGAGCCAAGACGGCCAACTACAAAGATACACATATTCTAGCTCTTACCCCATGGTCCATAAAATACCTGTAAAGAAAGACTCTCGACAAATTCTAGAGGAGAAGAAGCCACAGAATGATGGAGTGGAGGAGATTTCCAGCCCAGGGTTACCTGGAAGGCCAGTGGGCAAGGTCTGTTGCACCAGATGTGGAGCAGAGCTAGAAGGAGCAGGGTGGCAGCAGCCCTCAGAGTGGGAATCCCCAGGAGTGGCAGAGGTTCACAGTTCCCTCAACCCACAGGTGACAAAGACACTTCAAAGGTCAGTGAGAGCCTTTTCACCTCTGTGACAAGGGAGCAGGGTTCTTCCCTACCCTGGGAACCCTGGCTGTGGTGGCAACAGCAGCAGGCAGCAGCGGTTGGCCAAGGAAGGCAGCAGTCAGCTTCCATCGTTGAAGCCTCAGCTTAATCCACTGGGAAAATGAACAGCTAATCTGAATCTCAGCCACAAGTCTGCCCAGGGAGTAAATTCCTCTCCTTTGCTTGTGCCACCTTGGAGGAGCTGAGAACTTACGGATCCCCAGAGTGTACCCTCCTCTTGACAAAGGACCCAAAAGTCAAGTAACCAGTCAGGAAAATGCCCAAAAAATGGAAAAAATAAGACTATAGAAGGGTACTTTCCTGGTGAACATGTATTCTCTCTCATCCTTTCTTTTTCCTTTTTAAAATTAATTTATATATTTATTTTTTTTTAATTTTTCATTTTTTAACACAATTCATATCACATAAAACAATTCCAACTTTTGGTCAGGTCATACTTTTTTTAAAAGCATTTACAATATAGACCACAAAGGAATTTTTTTTTTTTAACATTAACCAACTGAGACAAAAATAATAACTATGTCTGCTAACTTCCCAAGCCCTTGATCTGATTGTCTCCACACTATTACTAGGAATTAAAGGACCCTAACTTATTGTTGTGGGTCTAAAGTCCTAAGCCTAATAGCTTCATTTTAGACTTAACCTCGGATGTTCCCCTACTAACAATCTATAATTTAATGGATTTAGTATTGAGCTTACAAATCTTTTGACTACAGGAAATTGCCACTAAGAGTATGGACATTGCAGGGAACCAATATCTCCCCAACTTCATGTCACTTCCAGCAGGAGTAGATTGTCAGCTTGCATTCAGTCAGGCTTAAAGTCTGCCAGGTGGCAGTGGGGAAATTGAGTCAGGAGAATCCTACCTCAGCCCAGGCTGAACAGCTGCTCTCTCACTCTTCCCATGTGATCACCTTTTGCAGTTCCTACCAGCATCTCACAGGCTCACTGGCATCGTGGATTGGAGGCTCAGACACCTTTCTTGCTACCCATACCTGGAGGTAGATTCAGAAGAACAGTCAGTTAATAGTCCCACAGAATCTTAAAATAGCAAGTTCCAATAACCAGGTTCAGATATGACTATAATTTCACATTGGTCAAGGAACATCTTTTGAGGCAAGTCTTAAGTGGCTTACATGCCTTTCTATACATGTTCTAGTTCCTGCTTAAACAATCATAAAATCAAATTTACCATGAAAACCTTAACTTTTCCATCAATGCCATATTTTACCCAAGGTTACCTGCCTCTAGGAAAGTTAGACTAAATTTATTTTCCCCAAACTACAGATGTTTCTGATTTAGTCTCAGTAATTAATTCAGTCAATTGTTTAAATATTGATGCTTTTACATCACTTTGTAATGTCCAATTTTTCTCCCTATCTCTCCCCTCCCCCCACCCCATAATACCTTGCATTCTGATTACCTTTTCTCTCAGTGTACCCTCCCTTCTATCACACCTCACCCTTCTCTTGTTCCCATCTTGTCTTTTTTCTTGTAGGGCAAGATAAATTTCTATACCCTATTACCTGTGTTTCTTATTTCCCGGTTATATGCAATAATAATTCTCAACATTCATTTCTAATACTTTGAATTCCAACTTCTCTCTCTCTTTCCCTCCCTACCCATCCCCACTGAGAAGGCAAGCAATTCGATACAGAATATATATGTGTCATTTTACAAAAGACTTCCATAATAATCGTGTGTGACACTAACTATATTGTCCTCTATCCTACTCTACCCCCCCTTGCTTTTTTATTCCTTCATTTGACTTTGTCCCTTTCCAAAAGTGTTTATTTCTCATTACTTCCTTCTCCCATTTACCCTCTCTTCTATCATTCTCACCCCATTTGTTGCCTCTTCCCTTACTTTCCTGTAGTGTAAGATAGATTTTCATACCAAATTTATGACCATGTTATTCCCTCCTTAAGCCATATGTGGAAAGAGTAGCCTTTGCTTTTCCCCTCTCCCCTTCTCCCTTTTCGCCTCCATTGAATAATATTTTTTTTATCTCTTTTATGAGCTATAGCTTGCCCCATTCCATTTCTCCCTTTCTCCTCCCAGTATTTTCCTCCTTCACCCCTTGATTTTTATTTTATTTTATTTTTTTGTGGATATCGTCTCTTCTGATTCAACACAACCTGTACTCTGTGTGTGTGTGTGTGTGTGTGTATGTATGTGTGTGTACAATCCCTCTATCTATTTTCCAGGTCAGTTATTTTTCCAATGAGATATTTCACATTATCTTCTATTTTTTCAAACTTTTGGTTTTATGTTTTAACTGCTTGATTTATATCACATTTATTAGCTTCCCTGAACTCAGTTCTCTCTTTTAAGGAACTATTTTGTTCAGTAAGCTTTTGAAATTTCTCCTCCATTTGGCTAATTCTGCTTTTTAAAGCCTCCTTCTCCTCATTGACTTCTTGGACCTCTTTTTCCAATTGAGTTAGCCTCTTTTTTAAAGGTGTTATTTTCCTCAGCATTTTTTTTGGTTCTCCTTAGCATGCTGCTAACTCACTTGCCTGAGTCTAGTTCAAGTTCACTTTTGAGGCACTGGAGGCAGAGGCCTTGACTTTCTGTGACAGTATACCATGTTGTTCTTCATCTGAAAGGATGGGAGGAGACACCTGTTCACCAAGAAAGCAACTTCTATGGTCTTATTTTTTTCCCCTTTTTTGGGCATTTTCCCAGCCAGTTACTTGACTTCTGAATGTTTGTTAAGGGGGTGGTCCTATTGGCCCTTCTCTTCCCAGTATCATGTTCAAGGCTGAGATTGGACTCAGTTGCTCGATTCCCCTGGGGCTTTGGGTAGAGGCAGGGCCATCACTGAGGGCTGAGGTTTAGATAAGCTGGTGCCTACTGCCAGAGGCTTTAAGTTGAGCTGCCTGGACAATGGATTCAGGTTGCTTCCTGGCCACTGTAGCTGCCTGCACTCTGCTGCTGCTATGACCTGGGGCTATTGCTGGATCAACCCTGTTCCCCTCTCACCCTGCTGGGAAAGCCCTCCCACACTGACCTTTGGAGCTTTCTTTGGGTTGAGGTATCTGGGACGCTCCATGCTAGGAACTATGCCCTGGAGGTCTGTTCAGGTCCTGTTCCTCCCAGTGCCACTTTGCCAAGGCTGGGCTCTGCTCTGCTCCGTATCCAGTGAGATAGACCTCTCCTGTTGGCCTTTCAGGTTACTTTTGGCTGGAAACTTCTTTCATTCTGCTGTTCTGTGGCTTCTGCTGCTCTAGAATTTGTTGAGAGTCATTTTCTACAGGTATTTTGTGGGTGGTAGGGGAAGCACTAGAATATATATGTCTTTCTACTCCACCATCTTGGCTCCACCTGTCCTCTCTCATCCTTTCTGATGAGGAACAAAAATATTTACCATCAGGAGAAGACATAAAAGTCAAGGCTTCTGCATCCAAAACCTCCAAAATAAATATGCAATGATCCCAGGCCATGGAAGTGATCAAAAAGGATTTTGAAAATCAGGTAAGAGAGGTGGAGGAAAAATTGGGAAGAGAAATGAGAGCAATGCAAGAAAATCATGAAAAGTGAATCAACATCTTAGTAAAGGAAACCCCCAAAATGATGAAAAAAATAACACCTTTTAAAATAGGCTAACTCAATTGGAAAAAGAGGTACAAAAAGCCAATGAGGAGAAGAACGCTTTAAAAAGCAGAATTAATCAAATGGAAAAGGAGGTTCAAAAGCTCACTGAAGAAAATAGTTTTGAAAAAATTAGAATGGAACCAAGGGAAGCTAATGACTTTATGAGAAACCAAGAAATTACAAAACAAAACCAAAGGAATGAAAAAATGGAAAATAATGAAATATCTCATTGGAAAAACAACTAACCTGGAAAATAGATCCAGGAGACACACCTTAAAAATTATGAGACTACCTGAAAGCCACGATAAAAACAAAAAGCTTAGATATCATCTTTCATGAAATTATCAAGGAAAACTGCCCTGATATTCTAAAACCAGAGAGAAAAATAAATATTGAAAGAATCCACTGATTACTTCTTGAAAGACATCCAAAAAGAGAAACTCCTAGGAATATTGTAGCCAAATTCCAGAGTTCCCAGATCAAGGAGAAAATATTGCAAGCAGCTAGAAAGAAACAATTCCAGGATTTTGGAAATACAATCAGGATAACACAAGATCTAGCAGCTTCTACATCAAAGGATTGAGGGGCTTGGAATAGGATATTCCAGAAGTCAAAGGAACTAGGATTAAAACCCAGAATCACCCAGCAAAACTGAGTATAATACTTCAAGGGAAAAATGGTCATTCAATGAAATAGAGGACTTTCAAGCATTCTTGATGAAAAGACCAGAGCTGAAAAGAAAATTTGACTTTCAAACACAAGAATCAAGAGAAACATGACAAGGTAAACAGGAAAGAGAAATCACAAGGGACTTACTAAAGTTGAACTGTTTACATTCCTACATGGAAAGAATATTTGTAACTCTTGAAACTTTTCTCAGTATTTGGGAAGTTGGAGGGATTACACACACACACACACACACACACACACACACACACACACACATATACACACACACACACACACACACAGAGAGAGAGAGAGAGAGAGAGAGAGAGAGAGAGAGAGAGAGAGAGAGAGAGAGAGAGAGACAGAGAGTACAAGTTGAGTTGAGCAGGAAAGAATCATATCTAAAAAAATAAAATTAAGGAGTGAGAGAGTAATATATTGGGAGGAGAAAGGGCGAAATGAAATGGGGCAAATTATCTCTCATAGAAAAGGCAAGAGAAATCTTTTTCAATGGAGGGGAAAAGGGGGGAGGTGACAGGGATAAAGTGAAGCTTACTCTGATCACATTTGGCTCATGGAAGGAATAACATGCACACTCAATTTGGTATGAAAATCTATTTTACACTACAGGAAAGTAGGGGAGAAGGGGATAAGCAGGGTGGGAGGATGATGGAAGGGAGGGTAAATGGGAGGAGGGAGCAATTAGAAGTAAACACTCTTTGGGAAGGACAAGGTCAAAAGACAGAATAGAAGAAATGAGGGGCAGGATAGGATAGAGGGAAATATAGTTAGTCTTACACAACATGACTATTATGGAAATCATTTGCAAAACTACACACTCACACACACACAAACACACACATACACACATAGCCTATATTGAATTGTTTGCCTTCTCAGTGGGGATAGGTGGGGAGGGAGGAAGAAAGAGAAGTTGGAACTCAAAGATTTAGGAACAAATGCTGAGAATTGTTTTTGCGTATAGCTGGGAAATAAGAAATACAGGTAATGGGTTATAGAAATTTATTTTGCCCTGTAGGTCAAGAGAGAAGATGGGGATAAAGGAAGGGTGTTAGAAGGGAGGGCACATTAGTGGAAGGGACAATAAGAATGCACAGCATTTTGAGGGGGAGAGATCAGGAGAAACTTTGAAACTCAAAATTTTGTATAAATATATATGTATATATTTGTATGTATGTATGTATGTATGTATGTATGTATGTATGTATGTATATACACCTTTCAGAGCCAGAGGGCATCACAACCCTTGATAACCAGTGACTGATTAGAAATTAAGAAAAGATGTGGGCCTCCACTAAAGAAGCTTCCCTTAATGGGTAGGTCCATCAATGGGTGGGTAAGATCTTTCACTCTCATTAGCATTATACCAAAGTACTCTGGAAAAACAATTCCTGTGAGATATGTATGTCTGACAGTTGATAGAACTGGGGTTAGGAAATGAGGGAGAAAGAATGCTAGATAGTGAAAATGAAGGTGGTTTTAAGAGTATCAGGAGACTTCTAAGCACTAACAGTAGCTATTCCATGGAGAGAATTTTGCCCAGAGAAGATAAAGGAGACAAAACATTCAGGCTATGCAAAGTTTAAAAAATGGTGGTTAAGGCCAGAAATGATGAGTAAGTAGCTTCTGATGTAATCCAAACTAATGTTCTCAGGCAGTGGGCACCCATAGACAACAGAAGCAGATAGGAGAGGGGACTAGTGGAAAATGGCAGGGGTTGCAAATGGTCTTGCAGAAGGTCTCAACCCTACCCCATGCCCCTGCATTCTAGCTGTAAAGAGGGACTTGGCTCCAGGGAAGCCATGAGTTGTTCAAAAAAACTCATTTCTCAAATTACTTTCATGGGAAATGAAATGAAACAGGAAATGTGGCTGAGAGTGTCTTTCTTTTTTAATCTGTGATTTACTATTCATTTCTTTCCTGGTTTGTTTTCTTGTTTTAATGCTTCTCTTTCCCTGGATCTGTTAGCAGGTGAAAAATTGAATATTTAGACCTAAAATCATCAGAGATTCTAAGTTTTCTAACTGAAGGCAAGCAAATCAGATAGGCAAATCATGATTTTGAAAGCCCACAAAATTTAAATTTCATTCACTCATATGGCTTCAGTTTTTACTTCCATGCACAGTATTCTGAAATTTATATCTCTAGACCAGATTATCTCCAGATCCTTATGTTTTAAATCTAGAATTTCCATCTGTTTGCTTCTTGTCTTTACCTGGATGTCCTGATGATACCTCAAATTCAATGTTCACAGCTGAAATCATTATCTTCCCCACCTCCCTTTTCCCCTTCTCCCAAATTTCTTGTTTCTCTTGCTGATACTATTTTCCTTCCAGCTATCTCAGTTTAAAACCTCACAGTTATCTGACTATACCCTCACCCTCATGGCCTATATCCAATCAGTTTGTAAGACCTGTTTTTATGCCTCCACAATATCAGTTTGGTTTTTATGGAGAATATGTCTTTTACCCTCTCATTCCATCTCTTCTCCCAATACTCTTCTTTGAGCATTGATTGCTCCTACTCTAAAATTCTAAATAAATACCATTACTTGACTCTATCTTAAACTGTACCTGACTATAGAGTAAATTTTAAACTTTTTGTCACACTCCAGTACCTCTTCAAAGTTTGATCTATTTTTCAGCTGTCAGTGTTATTTCCCTGGGACATTACATAGCAGTTAATATTGCTTTATTGTTCTTTTTGTTTGCTATAGCGGTTTTGCATATTGCTTATTTTTCTGGTTTTTCTTCCTTTCTTTGCATGAGCTCATACAATTCTTCTGATGTTTCTCCAAATTTTTTACATTTGGTCTTTCTTGGCATCATAATATTCCATTACTACAATCTGTTTAGCCATTACTCAACTGATGAGCACCAGCTTTGTTTCTAGTTCCTTGCTCCCAGACACACAAAAAATTTGCTGTTAAAATTTGGCATATATGAGTTTATCTGTCTTTGGCACCCTTGGAGCATGTTCCTACCAATGGAATATCTGGGACAAAGTTTATGGACAATGTAGTCACTTTGCACATAATTCCATATTGTTTTCCAGAAAGATTAGAGCAATTCCGAGCTCTACCAACAGTGTACTTGTCTTTTTAAGCCCCTGCAACACTTACTATATTCATCCTTTGTCACCTTTGCTAATTTGCAGGGTGTGAACATGACACTTAAAAAGGAAAAAATGTTGTTTTCCCATAGTCTGTGATTAAACTTTTCTTCTAGTTCCCAGTACTTATATATTTTCTTTCCTCCTTTTCAATTATTTTCCTTCTCTGTACTACTTACTAATTAATACTTTTAGGTTAGTTTTTTTTGAGGGAGGAAGGATAAAAAGGGAGAATAACAATTCCAGGCTACATATTGGTTCCTGCCATCTTCCTCTTTTCTGCTGCCCAATCATCTTCTTGGTTTTATCCTTCTATAACTTTAATATTTCTGCTTTAGATATTCAAATCTTCTTTCCCAATCACTTGAGAAAAACTGTTAAGCTTGTCCTGTTTAAATGTGATATTTAACTAACAAGTGATAGAATGAGCTAAAAATACACACACCTGTTGTCTTGTGGATTTAGCTCTTGCCTACTCATTTTTTTAGTGGCTTGATTATATGAGACAAATAATGCTCTGAATGTTAAGGTCTATGAACGGAAAAAACCATAACTTCTACAAATGCCATGAAAACTTTCTCAATCCATTCTGCTCCTCTCTATTCTTATAGATTTCATGTTTATCACTAGTCTGTGATCCTAAACAGAATTGTTTGTGAAAGTCTCAGAGATTTTACACAAATCCTAACATTCCATGATGTTTGGAAAGGTAGATATTCTTAATCTTTTTCTGAAATGGACCATGGTAGAGTTTAAACAACATCTCTTGAATTACATTATAAATAGATGTCAATATGAGAATTAAAGTCTACTTTTAGTCTTCTGAATTATACCTATCAATTAATCAAATACTGCTTTGGTCATATCCCATCCTGGCATTGTGGACCTCCATCCTATTGCTGAACAAAAAACTTTGTATTGGATAATGTCTTTGTACAACTGGAAAGAATTGAGTAATAGTAAATCTTGTGAGCTAAAAAAGCAAAACAAAACAACCCACCTAATTACACTACTGTGAAACCATGATGGAACTCTCTTGAACAGCAAATCATCTATACCCCAGTATCCTTACACTAATGGATTTCACTGAGACAGACACTACATTCAGTGTTACAAACTGCAGCCAAATATATCTACCTATCCTCTGCAACTCTTGTCTCTATTTTCCTACAAATTGCCCATAAGATGTCTGCCAGATAAGGAAGCACCTTTCTTGCATTCTCTTGCCATCATGATGATACGTGAAAGATTTGTCGCTCTTATCTTGATCATAATACCAAAAATATGTTTTCGTTTCTGTGTAATTGTTTGTTTCTATTAATTCCTGTTTTATAACCTACTCCCACTCTCCATGCATCTCTCAATTTCCCTGTGGATTTTATCCTCAACTATGAATGTTCAGAGGGGTCTAAGAAGCTGTCCCAGTTTCAGTGACTTCTAAGACATTAATGAATACTAGCATAAATCATTATTTTAAAATTATTTTCCGTTCAGATAGTCATTCATATAATAATGTAATTTATTCTTTGACATTAATTACAAAAATAGGTGTGACTTTCATTAAACTATAAAGAAATATACAGGTTCTGCTGTTGCTTAGAGAAAGAACATAGAATAATGTTTCAAGACAATTATCTATTGATGACTTTAGGGTTATAATAAAACATATTTTAATGCAATCTGTTCTTGGGAATAAACTCTCTAGCAAGTTTTCCTAAATGATATTATAAGCAAAATTTTCTGTTTTAGTATGTGGAAATCAATTAAGTCAGCAAAGGAGCTGAAATATCTCTTCTTAAGTAAACCATACTTCTAGAGTGGCAGTTTTCCAAGTCTCCCTTGCCCCCCTCCTCCAGTTGTCTATTGTCAAGTTATTTGTCAGTTTTGTATATCTGTAAAATAACTAGTTTAGGAGTGAGGAGAGAAGAATATGCAGATTTTTGAGCTGCTAATTCACAATAAGCATAAAAACAGCCACTGGTCATATTCTTTGACGCAGCAATACCACTACTAGGAGTGTGTTCCAAAAAGATAAAAAAAAAGAGAGAGAAACAGGACCTATTTGTACAAAAATATGTATAGCAGCTCTTTCTGTGGTGGCAAAGAATTAGAAATTGAAGGAATGTCTATCAATTGAGTAATGGCTGAACAAGGTCTGGTATAAGATTTTAATAGAATACTTTTGTGCTATAAGCAATTACAAGCAGGATGATTTCAGAAAAAACTGGAAAGATTTACGCAAACTGATACAAAGTGAGGTGAACAGAACAGTTTGTACAATACTAGCAGTATTTTACAATGATCAACCTCAATGACTTAGCTCATCTCAGCAATAGTACAACGATGCATGACAATTCTGAAAGACTTAGGATGAAAAATGCTACCTTCAAACTGATAGAGTTTGAATGCAGAATGAAGCATGCTATTTTTCACTTTTTTGTGGTTTTTGTTCTTTTGGTCTGTATTTTCTTTCACAATATGACTAATATGGAAATATGTTTTGCATGATTGCACATGTATAATCTAAATAAAATTGCTTACCCCTTCAACGAGGGAGGGGGGAAGGAAGGGAAGGAGAGAAATTGGAACTCAAACTTTTAAAAATGAATATTAAAAGTCATTTTACATTTAACTGGGAAAATAATAAAACATTATTTTTAAAAATAGCCACTAGGCTAACACCATTCTTTCAGTTTTTTCTCTCTTTTGTGTAGGTGGAGATAAACATATCCAACATGATGGGTGGCAGCTATGTCCACTGAGAAGTTTTTTTATTGAGATTTTATTTAAGAAGGCATCTCTCCCTAGAGCTCTTTAATGCCTTTGTAAAGATGAAAAGATCCAATAATTCTAGGAACTCATAATTCATAGTCCTATAGATTACTAAGGCAAATCAGAAAAACATCTTCAGTATTGTTCAGTGAAGCACAACAAGATAGGAAACTGTAGGAGCACCGGAAATATCTCTTTGTTAAAAAAAAAAGAAGAAGAATCAAGTGGAGAGCTCTGAATGAACTGTGGAGGTGTTGGATTAAATTGATTGGTTAATTTAGCCAAAATGGTTTGTACATACAGGAGTTAACATAAGCCACAGGACTTAAAGGACATTTTGAGCATGTAGAATGTTAGTTAAGCTATTGTGGAATAGCAGAAAGAACACTGACTCTGGCAACAGAAGCTCTTGGTTTGAATGTTTATTCAACCACAACAGCTATGTGACTTTGAACAGATCACTAATCCATTTGGCCCTGTTTCTTTAAACAGAAATTAATGGAAATTAGATTAGGTGATCTCTAAGATTTCTTCAAGCTCTTATTCCAATGAGGTAAAACCACAAGGTCTAAGTTCAAATATACATGAATCATTTAAGTTAGTGAACTTCCCAAAATATGTTTAAAATATCTTAAAACCACTTTCACATAATCCTTACTTAGTGGATAAAACCTTGATGTCATCATTCTGGAAGTAAGGGATGAGATAGTTAATAAGTTCATCATATTTTGTATCAATATTACCTATAGTCATTTATCTAACATGGTCAAGCAGCAAAAAATATGGTATTGTGGAAAGAATGCTAGACCTTGAGTCATAAAAAGTCCTGAATTCAAGTTCTATCTTTGATGCATATACTCTTTTATGCAAGTAGTGAGGGAAGTTCCAAGAAAAACAAATCTGTTCCCCATCAAACTCCCCTCCCCAATGAAAACACTCTGCTTGCTTCTTTACTCAAACATTTCCAATAAACCGAAATTTGTTTCAACCATAAAGAGGTGATGGCGTAACTAAGCCAAACTATGACTTTAAAGTGGGAGAGAGGGAGCTAAACCTTAGGAGGAGGATTGTTCAGATTCCCTAACTCGGGGCTCTGAGCTATTATGATTATACTTATAACTTTGTTTTATATAAACTCCATAAAGCATCAGCTGGGGTTACCACATAGTACTGTGGGACCATTATATTGCTACTCTGTTTAGAAAAAAGCTAAATATTATAGCAGGAAGTGGCTAACAATTTCTAGAGACACAGAGTAAAGAAGAGAGGGTGGTGGCAACTATTGACTGGTCAGTTGAACTCTCCAAAAGGATACTCACATCCACAAGTGTTACAAAACAAACACCTTATACTCAGTCTGTCATAGGCACAAGAATGCATAGAAATGAGTCTTATCAACTGTAGGGGCAACTGATACACCTGCCAAACAAAAGTGTTTTTGCAGCAAATGACATCAGAAAGAATGATAGTCTGACAACTCAGATACATTAGACACCATTCTAAATTTAAGAGCAACTATTTGATAATGAAAAGCAATGTGAAACCAAGAAAACCTAATTCGTACCACTTTGTGTGACCTAGCTTTCCAAAACATTTCAAAAGTGTAGGTCTCCAATAAGCTAGGAAATGTGACACATCAATTGTAACTGTGGTTATTATTTTGATCCCATCAGCCTTTCCTAGCACACTGGAGCCTCGCTGAACCTTTACCCCAGCCATTTCTCAAAGGTCTTGGAAAGCCAAGTTACATTCATATATTAGAAAAGCAATCAGAAACAGATAATGTAATTCACCTTAAGGGCATAGAAGTATTCAGTTGGCTGGGCACAGTCTCGAGTAATTTGGGCTCCCTATACTACATCCAAATTTTCTTGTGTTACTGAACAACATTCATTGAATTATTTTTTTTTCCAAAAATTGTTTGGAGCTTCAAAATCAAGCAGGCTGTGCCTTTTCAAGGTTTAGTTAACTTAGCAGTCAAACCAGTAATTTGACTTCACCCCACATTGAAACCCATTACACATCATTGCAGTTGACCAGTTTTCTATGGAACTGGGTAAGTGGATGTATATTTTATGACTGAATAGCTAAAGTGTGTGAGAGCCTAACCTATTTTTCAGGTTATAAAAACAAGGAAATACAATGATATTTGAACTCCCTTCTTTATTATATTTATAATACCCTAAAAACCATACACTTTGACAAGTTAAGATTTGTTTTATGAGTTTTCATGTGTATTTGTGACACTATTCTCAAATACAGCTTTCCAATGCAAGCTGAGTTTAGTGACTTTAATACCTGATACACCAAACAGACTTGATAATTCGTCCAGAACAATAAATAAATGATTGACACCTTGAAATCTTAATATCTTTGTATAAAAATTTGTTTTTTAAAACCAAAAGACTAATAGAATTAAATTACACTAAACTTGTGGTAGAAATAAAAAATATTATGCTGTATGGTTCAGTGACATCTACAAAATCAATCCATTATGCCTGGGAAATTATGAGTTATTTAAATCGAACGAACATGATAGCAGCCTTCAAATAGCTGAAGAGCCATCATATAAGAGAGGGGTTAGACTTACTATACCTGGCCCCAGAGGGCAGAACTTAGAAAGTGGGTGGAAGTTGGAAAAAAGATGAATTTAGTGTTGTTATGAGATTGTCCAACAATTAAAGCTATCTAACAGAGGAATAGACTCTAGGTGCTCGTAGATTTCTTTTTTACTAGAGATTTTATGCAAAGGTGAGCTGGCTTCTTCTTGAATATGTCATAAAGAGGATCACTTTTTAGGTGTAGGTTGAATGTGGTAGTCTCAAGCTGTGTAATTCAGTGATTTTATGAAGTATCTATTAAATGTTGTTAAGTACTTAAAGACTATCATGATGTTATTTTAAAACTCTTATCATGTCAAACCTGGAGATATTTTGCTGACAGCATTCTCTCTCTCATTTGATTTACAAATATTTTAATATGTCAACACAATTAATTTATAGGAGAAAGGCCAACAGTGTTACAAAATGCTCACAAAATAAAATATAAAATTCCTTAGACTTTTATAGCAAGGAAACTGAGACTAAGAAGTATTAAAATCAAGGGTAAAAATCCACTAAGTCCAATAAAAGTCAGGACAGATCTTCTATCATATATATTCATGACAATAAGACAGTAAAATGTTTATCTTTCACAAGATTATCTTTTCTAGGCATCCTTTAAACATTAAAATAAAATAATACAGGATTTTTTTTAACAACATGCCAGGTTGTTGGTAGCTCAGGGATAGCTTTGTTATTTAAAAATCAGTGCTCAAAGTGAAATGGAAAGGTACAGGACTAGTATAAGTAGATTTCCAATGAAGAATTTTGCACAAGAAGCATCAAAAAAGATGCTATCAAAGTGATTACATGACCAAAAAGAGGAGGTAGGCCAGTTACGTATCAAGAGGGAAGTATGATCCATGAGTATCGACATAGTAACAAGAGTAACAAGAGATCTATAGGAAAGTCTCCACTAAGGCTTCTCCCTCCCCTCTCCCCAATCTCTTGGATAATTTATAGGAGGATGTAGACAAGAGCTAAATAGGAAAATAATAGTAAGGAAAACCTAAGGCCTGGGGCACCATTACCCACAGCTCAGGATTAAAACCTGATTACAATAATAACCTGAAAAATAAAATAAGAATGAGCAAAGGAGAAAGAACTGAACCATAGATAGTTACAATGGTGTAAAAGACGTGACTTCATATTCAGAGGGAGATGGTGAGGTAAAACAACAGCCACTCCTATCCCAATGTTAAATGGTCACAAGCCCCCAAAAAATTCTTGGAAGGACTTGAAAAGAACTTCAAAAAGAAAAAATAAAGAAAAATTAAAGGAAAAGATAAAATCAATCCAAGAAAACTGTGACAAGAAAGTTAACCACTTGAAAAAAGAGGTCCAAAATCTTAAGGAAGAAAATAACTCCATGAAAACTAGAATTGGGCAAGGTAAATTGGAAGATATTATAAGACATCAAAAAATAAAAAGACAAAATCAAAAGAATGAAAGAAAAAAATAATCTGAAACATCTCACTAGAAAAACATTTGCTCTGCAGAACAGCTGAAGGAGAAACAATATAAGAATTGTTGGACTACCTGAAAGCTATTATAAAAAAAGTTTGGACATAATTTTACAAGAAATTATTAAGGAAAATTGCCCTGAAGTTCTAGAAGGCAAAGAAAGTTAAAGAACTGGCACAATCTCACAAAAGGAATAACTGACACAGATAAAGCAGATGGAGATGAAAGGTTAGTAGTGCCAGAACCTTACTCTCATTGAATCTGGGTTAAAGAGGGAACAAAATATACATGTAAAAGGATATTAAAATCTTCTAAATTCATACGAAAATAAGAGGATCAGGGGAAAGCATAAGGGAGGGACTTTTGGAAGGGTATGTAGATTAAGATTTAGGGTGGAGGAGAGAAAAGGGAAGAGGCTTTTACAGGGGTGGGTAGAGTAAGGAATAGGAGGGGAAGGGAGAGGATAAGGTAATAGGGATAGGGTAAAAAGAGAGGATGAGAAGGATGTGAGCAAAAATTGGGGAATTAATAAATAGTAATTATAACTTTGAATGTGGATGGGATGAACTCATTCATAAAACTGAAGCAGATAGCAGGATAGGTTAAAAATCAGAATCCAACAATATGTTGTTTATAAGAAACACATTTAAGAATGAGAGATACACACAGAGTAAAATGGAGGGTTGTAGTAGAATTTATGTTTCAACTGAAGCAAAAAAAAAATGCTGGGGTAACGATCATGATCTCACACAAAGTTAAGGCTAAAATAGATTTAACTAAAAGAGATAGAAAGGGTAATCACATTTTGATAAAAGGTACCACAGGCAATGACATAATATCATTATTGAAACTATATATACCAAATCTAAATTTTTTTATTTTTAAATTAAATTATTTGTTTTCAGTTTTCAGCAATCACTTTCCTAAGTCTTAAATTTTCTCCACCTCCCTTTCCCTCCCCCCCTAAGATGGCTTGCAATCTTATATGGGTTCTACATATACATTCTTATTAAACACATTTTCACATTAGTCATACTGCATGAAAGAATTAAAATGAATAGGAGGAACCATGAGGAAAACCAAACCCAAACAAAACATAACACAAGAGAAAATAGTGTGCTTCATTCTGCATTCCAGTTCTTTCTCTGGATGTGGATGGCATTTTGCCTCAAAAGTCCTTTAGGAACGGTTTAGGTCCTCGCATTGCTGTGAAGGGCTTAGTCTATCAGAAACAGTTCTTGCACCTGTGGCTGTTACTATGCATAATGTTCTCCTGGTTCTACTCATTTCACTCAGCATCAGTTCATATAAGTCTTTCCAGATTTTTCTGAATTCCACCTGTTCATCAGTTCTTATAGTACAACAGTATCCCATTGCATTCATATACCACAGCTTGTTTAGCCATTCCCCAACTGATGGTTATTCCCTCGATTTCCAGTTCTTGGCTACTACAAAAAGAACTGCTATAAATATTTTTGTACATGTGGGAATTATTTTGCCCAATTATATTCCAATGAATTTACCACTTTAAGTGAAATGGAAGAATATTTACAAAATACAAATTGCCTAGAATAGAAAAAGAGGAAATAAAATATCTAAATAGAACTCTTTTGGAAAAAGAAATTGAACAGGCCATAAATGATCTCAAGGGAAAAAAAGAGCACCAGGACCAGATGGATTTACAAGTGAATTCTATCAAACACTTAAAGATGAACAAATTAAATCAATTATTTGAAATAATAGACAAAGAAAAGATTCTATCAAACTCCTTTTATGAAGCAAATATGATACTGATACCTAAGCCAGGAAGAATAAAAACAGAGAAAGAAAATGATAGACTAATTTCATTAATGAATATGGATGCAAAAATACTAAATAAGATACCAGCTAAAAGATTACAATATATTATAAATAGTATACATTATAATCAAGTAGGATTGATACCAGGAATTCAGGGATGGTTTGGCATGAGAAAAACTATTAATATAATTGATTATATCATTAACACAATTTTAAAAATCATAAGATTATATCAAAAGATGCAAATTTTTTTTTGATAAATCACAACAATCATTTTGATTAAAAACACATGAAAGTATAGGCATAAATGAACTTTTTCCTTCAACTGATTTTTAATAAAGCATTTCTCTTCAGCAAGCATTATTTGTCATGGAGATAAGCTAGAGGACTTTCCAGTAAGATCAGGTCTGAGACAAGTATGGTCAGTGTCACCAATATTATTCAGTATTGCATTGGAAATCTTGGCAATAGCAAAAAAAGAAGAAAAAGAATAATAGAATGAATCAGAATAGGAAATGAGGCAATAAACCTATCTCTTTTTGCTGATAACATGATTATATATGTGAAAAATCCCAAAGATTCAACTAAAAAGTTAGTCGAAATGGAAATTTTAGCAAAGTAGCATGATGTAACATAAATCCAAATAATTCATCAATATGCCAATATATTGCAAACAAAACCCTGCAAGAAGAGATAGTAAGAGAGACCCCACTTCAAATAATTCTAGACCTGAATAGTATACCTACCAAAATAAACCCAGGAACTAAATAAGCAAAACCAAACTCTGCCCTCCCCAAGATGGCATGCAATTTGATATAGGCTCTGCTTATGCATTCATATTAAACATATTTTCACATTAGTTGTGATTTAAAGAAGAATTAGAACTACTGATACTACATCTATTTTGAAAGATTATTAGGGAAAAAGGAAAAGAACCTATGTTCTAAAATATTCATAGCAGCTCTCCTTGTGGTGGCAAAGAACTAGAAATTGCAGGGAGGTCCAACAATGGGGGAATTTGCTGGAAGAAACGATGAGCTCAATGATTATAGAAAAAACATGGACAGATGCTTAAAATAATGAAGACTAAAATGAGCAGAACCAAGGGAACATTGTATACAGTAACAGTAATATTGTAGTAAGAACAACTTTGAAATCATAAGTCATATTGACTCTTATAAATACTCAAATTAACTACAAGGGAAATATGAAGGGAGACACGCTCTGCATCCAGAGAAAGGAGCGATAAATATAAGTTTGTGTAGAAAGATGGTTGTGTGTGTGTGTGTATTTGTGTGTGTGTGTGTGTGTGTATGTGTGTATCCATCTCTAGGGCAGGGGGAGGAGGGAAGAAAAAAAGAAAACAGTTACATGATAACTATTATATATTCAAGAGGGATAGAAAGTTGTATATAATAGATTTGTGGTTTCATGTGCAATCATCTTTTAAAAGATTCTACTGTTATGAAAATGCTTATACTATTTCATAAATTTAAATCAAAATAAAATAATGTTAAGTAGAATGGAAGGGCATGGATGGGGCTGTAATCTGTGTCATTAAATAGAAGCTACAGTGATGTCATCATAGACCCATCAAAGTAAGTATATGACCTATTGATGCTATCATATTAAAAATAGTACATTAAAGAGGACACAAATCAAAATAGGGAAACATTAACAACTAATCTACAGCTAATGTTCCAGTCATTTTAATTGTAAGTTCGCATGTCTTTTCTCAAACATAACCTAGTATTTAAGAAAATGATTTTGACTCAATAATAACAATTCATATTTCTATGATGCTTCAAACATTATAGAGTATTATCCTCACACCATACCTATGAAGTAGGGTAAACCACTGTTGGGGCAGCTAGGTGGCACAGTAGACAGAGTGCTAAGACTGGACTCAGGAAGATTCATCTTCCTGAGTTCAAATCTAGCCTCAAGACATTCACTACCTGTGTGACTATGGGCAAGTCACTTAACCCTGTTTCCCTCAGTTTTCTCATTTGTAAAGTGAGCTAGAGAAGGAAATGGCAAACCACTCCAGTATCTTTGCCAAGAAAACTCCAAATGGGGTCACAAAGAATCAGACTTGACTGAAAGACTAAACAATGACAACCATGAAATCTGTTAGGTAACTAAAAATGACTACAAAGCTATTTTTTGAAATTCTACTTTTTTGTATTTTGTATTTTGCATTCAAAATTATATTCTGAAATTGTATTTTTGAAATTGAATATCTTACAGCAATCTCCTCATCCCTCTACCATATTTGGTTTATAAATGTTTTATTTAGAGTTGGAAGTAACCATAGGGATCTAGTAAAATCCTCTAATTTTTACAGAGCAGCGTAGAAGGTAGGTGATTTGTTTTAAGTACACGGTAGCAAGTGACAGATCTGGGAATTAAATCCAGATCTCTGACTGAAAATTCTGTCATCTTTCTACTACATCACACTAGTTAAGAATTTCCTGTGTTTTGTAGCTAGCTGTGAAATCTAAGAACCATGCTCCTGAAATAAATGAATGAAGTGAATGAATAATTAATTCAAAAGCATTTACTTCCTTTGGGCTAAAGGCAAAATGTTAAGTGCTAGGGATGCAAACAGAAAATCATTTTCTGCTCTCAAAGAGCTCACATTCTAATAGGGAGACACAAAATATAGAGGAGTCCTCATCTCCAGAGTATGTGTAAAGGTTTAGAGATACTTGGGGTCAGTAAGCAGATGTCACTGTCTAGAGGGCATCAGTATGCCAGATGGCAAAGCCTCATGAGCCAGAGGGGGCAGTGGCAGTTGAGATGGCAAGGCATCTTACCAGAAGAGTTGTAGCCAGTGATTCCTAGATCACCCAAAAATCATGTGTCCATTCCTCTTGCAGGAGGTCCAATCTATAGACACTGGAAATGGAGGAGTGTGTCTTGGAGTGAGAGTAAATTGGGGTCTCTGAGTTCTCACCCACAGAGGTGGAGACGGAGACCTAGTAATGGTTATGTCATGGTGTTATTGTAACATGCCAACATATTTTTATTTTTTAGTTATCTTGTGTTAAGACAAAAGGATTCTCTTAAACAATGACATATGAAAAAAGTGCAAACTGAAAAAGAGTTCATGAATTGGCTATTGGGAATAATAGCTGAAATTGACATACTCTTTCTGAGGTTACTCTGGTTCTTACCCACCTTTCCCTTTTTGAAGGTCAAAGTATGGGTCATTTTTCAAGTACCCATGTCAGAATGTATCAAGCGTACATACATCAAAAACCTACAGATAATTGAATGCATAATATTCACAGAAAAATTGGCAGTTTTCAGTCATGAGTGGTCCCCTTTAGGGAAGGATATACCACTTTGTTGCTGTTTAATCATTTCAGTCATATCCAACTCTTTATGACCCTATTTGGATAGGGTCATACTGGAATAATTTGTCATTTCCTTCTCCAGTTCATTTTACAGGTGAGAAAACTGAAGCAAATAGGGTTAAGTGACTTGCTGAGGGTAATACAATTAGTGTCTGAGGCCAGATTTGAATTCAGGAAAATGAGTCTTCCTGATTTCAGATTTAGTGCTCTAACTACCATGCTACTTAGCTGCCCTGAAAGATACACCTAAAGAGGAAGAATTTATTTTCTTTTGGCTTTTAGATTGAGAAGTTCTATGGAGGATCAAGCTTTCAAAATACTGGCTCTTCTGGCATTTGCTTCATCATCTATGTGATGGGTAGTTAACCCTACCTGTTACAGACATTAACTAGCATATTATTTTCAACTATTACATATAAAAATCCACTGAGATTAAGGTAAAGAACTTTTAAATCTTTCACTAGTAGAATTTAAGCCTTTAGATTATTGGTCTTAAACTTCCACTTTACATATCTTTAAAGCTGAAGTCTCTTAAAACCAACACTCTATCACTTTGGTACACCATGAAAACAGGGCTTCAACTCCATTTGAACTGAATTCTTCTCATAAAAGTTACAACCAGACAGCCTATCTGAAATTTTGAAAGCATGACTTTTACAAGAGAGAGGTAAAGAAAATCTGCTCATTAACGGTAAGCCTCTAGTTAGTGTAGCAGAAATCTTTAGTAATCAGTTAATCGTCAATTAATGTTGAATACGTGTTGATAGAGAAAACCACACGTCTTTGTTCATTCACAAGTCTATTTCTCATTTGATCAAGAGCAATTTAAAGGTAACATATTAACTTGGGCAAAGACAGGCTAAATATGTAAAGATGGGGTGGAGGAATACAGAGTGAGTGATGAGGGCAATATGGAAGGATTAAATGAGCCTTCTTAGAATAAGTTTATTTAAAGCTGACTTATGGGCAGCTACGTGGAGCAGCAGTTAAAGGGCCAGACTTGGAGTCAGGAAAACTCATCTTCATGAGTTCAAATTCAGCCTCAGACACTTCCTAGCTGTGTGACTCTGGACAAGATCTTAACCACATTTGTCCCTGTTTCCTCATCTGTAAAATGAGTTGGAGAAAGAAATGGCAAACCACTCCAGTAGCTTTGCCAAGCAAATCCCAAATGGGGCCATGAAGAGTCAGACATGACTGAAACAGGACTAGACAACAACAACAAAGAGCTGACATATACATGGCAAGTGATGTAGTGATTCATTGGCTATCACTAGGTGACATTCGTCTGACTTGCTACTTAGTATTTTCTAATCCCTCAAGGGAAACTGAATAAGAAAGCCCGCCTGACATTGGAGCATAGATTTGTAATTACAGAGAGTTGGAGATTCAGAGGTTAACTAGCGCAATGGTCCCATTTTATAGATGAAGACTCTGAGGCCCATCAAAGTTAAGCAACTTACCCAAGATAACGCAACCAGAGCCAGGATTTGTACCTAGGTCTTCAGGATCAAAATTAAGTGTTCTTTCTACCGTAACATGGCAGATGCTATCAAGCAAGTCCTGATGAATGTGAGTTTATGGATTAAAGAAACCAAAAGCTTGGGGCTCCCTTCAAAATATTCTGTTCTTGTGACTAACAAGCTGGACTCAAACTCTGCCAGCTTTCCCAAGGGAGCAAGTAGTTTGAAAGAAATTCCCTTTGGAGTTTGAGGCCAGATTTGAACTCATGAAGAAGAGTCTTCCTAATTCTAAGTCCACCTACCTGCTGAACCACTATCAGCCTAGCCTTAAGATTAATTTTTTACTTAAATTGACTGCTTAGTTTTCAACTTTTCTACCCCAAATACCTGCCTTACTGCAATGCTTGTAAAGGGTTTATTCCATGAGGAATATTTTCCCATCTTTTTTCTTTTTGTCTGTTTTGTGAAAATCAAGCATTATTTTATTTGATAAAGTACAACACAAAGAGTGCCGTTTTAACATATGGAAAAAAAATTATAATTTGTTCCAATTAGATTTGGCAATTAGTTCACTATCATATCTTGGTCGAAGAAGAAGCATTTTCAGCCCTCTGTCTTGTACTTCCTCTACTTTTAATCCCTTGTTTCCACATTTATTCAGTGATAAATGCAGGCATATGCATTGTGCAGTAAGGGTGAGATGTGACTGCCTTTGCCTCCATTTCCCAATGACAGCCTGCATACACTCAGGTAGTGCCCCCAAAGGCAAATCTCCAGGGTCTTCATAGTGTAGTGATGTATGGTACATTCTATAGAAACAGCATGACTTAGATGTCTATCACTGTTCTTTTATGTTTTTAAAAAATGGCATTGTAAACTTAATATTAAATGTTTTTAAGTGTTTCACATGATGCACAACTATTTTTATTTAAACAAATTCGTGTCAAAAAATTTTTAGTTATTCCAAGTTTTTCTCAGAATACTTTGTGTATTCATTCTTACTCTTGGCATGAGATTTGAAGTTTGCCTGTGTGAACTTATAGAAGTAGTTGGAATTCTCTGGACCTTAGCTTCCTCATGTCTAAAATGGGTTGGATTCAATGACCTAAGATCCCTTTTAGCTCCAAATCTATGTATTTTACATAATTTCATAAAGTTCTTTCCTGTTTTTTAAAACATGCCTTATGCTTATCAGTATGCTGATTGGTACACTTCGGCGTTCCATCATGTTGACATACCAACATTTATTAAAACTATTCCTATCAAGTTGGACATTTAGGTTACTCACAGGGTTGTTTGTTTTTGTGATCACAATGTTGCCATAAAAATCTTTAAAGAGATAGCTCTTTTTTCTTATTTTTTTCCTAACATCCCCTATAATGGAATTGTCATATCTGCTGACCAAATTCAATCATGTCTGATATATATTCCAAATTTGTATTTGTCAGTATAATTGGTAAACTAACAGTATATCAAAAATATGCTTTTGCAATTCTCACTACAGTTTCTGGGATTGCAGACTTTAAGAAAGCCCATCAGAGCTGAATGTCTTTATGTATCCAGCCTCCAGGTATCAGTTCAACGCAGAGGAGAAATCAGTCCTCTAAATGTATTATTACACTTTGTCATCAAATCATCAAGTTGTGAATTTTTCTCCTTGAAGCTGCTTATTTTTTTTGTTAGGATAGAAATAAAGTAAACTGATTTGGGAAGTGTCTCATCAAATCCCCATCAATCTCCCTCTTTTTAGTCAAATACAGCAGCTCATAGACTTTTGGAAAGTATCAAAAATCAAAAAGAAAAGGCAAAAAATACCAAACTGCAAGAAGATATGAAAATTTAAGAATGAAGATAAACTATCTGAACTTTCCTAGTCGGTTCAATATGACTCAGTTTTGAATGAGCCTCCTGCTTTCCACACTTACGTCATTCTACTTCATATAGTTAAGCACACAACCCTGTCATTGACCATGGTTTTGTTTAAGTATATTGGGACTGAGGGTGGCAGTGGGAGACATGTTGAAGTTATTGTTAGAGGCTATTATAATTACACCGGTTGTTATCTAGTGAAAGCTTTTTTGGCAGATTGCCATCACAAAGATTAAAAAATATTGCCATCTAAGTTTACTTTCATTATTCCCCAAAAGGTTTTAATGGTTTGGGTTTTTTTTTCCATTTAAGATGAGATTTTAATCCATTTAAATAAAACAAAGCAAAACAGTCTGATTTATTCAAAGTCACACATCAAGCTTCCAATCGCATTTTAAATCAATTAAGTGGTTTTTTAAAAGACTGTCATAAACTTCAGGCTGTAACTTTATATGGTGAGTATTCATGTATATTGGTCAATGTTATGTATGGAGATTTGTATTTATCTACAGTTATAACTTTACAAAATAAATATTTATACACTATTATGATAAAGATGTAATTCACAGGAAAACAGATTGATATTGGGAATTTTAAATAAAACTTCCCAGGAATTAAAATACATTAATTTAATATATCATGCATTTACTATGTATATGATGAGATGGCACAATTACAGGATGAGTAAGACAAAGTCCTTCCCTCTGATGAGCTTACAATCTTGAAGTGAATATAAGGCAAATACAAAAATAATTACACTACAAGGGAGACCATGATGAGTTCTATATAAGAGATATCACCAAAATACATTTGGAAAAGGCTTAGAAAAGAATTCACAAAGGGAATAGTATTTCAGAAAAGGATTATGACAGATAAAGGTGGGAATGAAGGGCATTCTGGAAGAGGGAATGTGCCTGTACAAGGAACAGAGCTAAAAAGATGTGGACTGAGCTTAGAAATGATTAAGTCTGGTCTGACTAGACTGTAGGGTATATTCAGAGAAGGAGTGGGAGAAAGGTAGGTCTAGGTAACAGGATTAAATGTTTTGATTTTCAGAGCCATTGAAGTGTTTTTTCAGATTGAGCCTAATCTCCTATTCCACTTGCATCTAAATGTATAATAAGTACTTTTGTTCCCAGTGAATATCAAAATATTTAGTCTTAAGTCTAGTCTTTATGTTCACTTTAGTTTTAATTTAGAATATAGTAGACTGATACATTTCGGAAAGAGTTGTAACAAGGGTTGAAGCAAAACTAACTGTCTGATGAAACCTCATTTAATCAGAAAATCCATTTCAAAGTATAATCTATTCCCAAAGAAGCTTAGTAAAGTAATTTTTACCATGAATACATATGTAGATATAGATAGACATTTCCAGAAAAAGAAAGTCACATTTGCATTTGTAGTAGAAAAGGAGGTAAATTTCACTCTTGATCTTTTGGAGTCGATCTTGGCCACTTCACTGAAGTGTGAAAATCATATGTGTGGAACATTGCATTTAATTGCAGTTTTTTTCAATGTATTGATTGATTTTGCTGAATTATTTTTCTCTTTTCCTTTTTTTCTTTTTACAATGTTCTTTGTTGTAAAGGATGGTTCTCTAAGAGGGGAGGGCAGGGGTAAAGGGGAAAGTTTATGGGGTATAAAAACAGGAGATACCAACAAAATATATTTTTAAAAGATTTGTCACTGCATTTATCGGAATCCTGATGTTGTTCACTATAGTTTTCTGTCATAATATTGTTCTCTTGGTTCTGCTTCCTTTACTCTGCATCAGTTAATTAGTTTATCGGTCTTCCCAAGTTTCTCTGAATTCTTCCTATCCATTGTTTCTTTTAGTATACTATTATTTCTGTGGCATTCATGTACCATAATTTCTTCACTTACTCCCTGACAGTTACCTGCTTTGTTTATGGTTCTTTGCTACCACAAAAGTGCTACTATAAATTTATGTATGTCTAATCTTATGTTCTATTTTAAAACTACGTATGTACAGTTTAGTGATTTTTCTAGTACATTTCCAAACTGTCTCCCACAACAGTCTCTACTAATGGTACATTAGTGTGCCTGTATGAAAGCATTCTTTACAAGGGACTTTTGTCTGTAATTTAGGTTTATGACATAAAATCAAGAGCAATAATACATGTTATCCCTCAAGATTATAATGTAAGTAATAATGTAATAATCAAGCTGTTAAATAAAGAATGAGAACCCCCAAAACAATATTCTTATCTTTGTATTCTACTGAATAGATCTTTTTAGTTTGATGTCAAAGTAACATCCGGATTTGCCTCTAGAACATAAATTTTGAGTTTTAATGGATCTTTGAGATTACCTGTCTCACCTTCCTTATCGTACAAATAAGAAAACTGAGTCCTGGAGAAATGGATGTCTTTTATGAAGTCACATAGGTGGTGAGTCAGGATTTGAACCTAGGCCTCCCTTACTCTGAATAACTACTGCTTCCATTATATCACAATGGCTGAAGTATATGAAGATATTTACAAAGAGAGAGAAAAAGCAGAAAGGGATTAGACCTGTGATTTAATGCATACAGGTAATTCCCGGATGGGAAAACTCCCTCTATAAATGCTGATCCGCATCTTCTCTCTAACTTAGAGACTTAAAGAGCTGAATAGAGTACTGAGAAGTTAAATTGCCTGCCACAGGTCACTCAGCCAATATGTGTCACGGGTAAGACTTGATCTTGGGGCTTTCAAGGTCTAGACAGCTTTCTGTCTCTATGTTCTACCACCTATCAGGTCATGTGCATATCAATGTTAAATGAAACTTTCTAAGACTTTCACTATGCTCTCCTATGCCAGGGTGTAATTGTATTATTGGTTTAGGGTTTTTTTTTGAAGTATTTATTTGTCTGATTTTCTTAATTATTTCATGTTAGAGATCATTGTGCTTACAGACATTAAAGTATATAAAAAACATTTTCATTTTAAGAAAAAAATTCCTTTTCCAACCCAACCTTACCATTTGTGTTAGAATAGAAGTTAGTTATTAATTGAAAATTAGGGACTTTGTGATTCATATTGAGGTAATGATCTTCCCCTTAGAATTCTGGATTTTGCTTCCTGGAAGTAGAGTGCCTATGAGACAAGGATATCAGTAATGATGACTGGCCATAATAAGGCAGCCAGGCTCAAAGAGCCTCCCCTTCTTTGACATTGCTTTTCATGGTTTCCATGACTATAAGTGTTGGGGTTCTGGCAACAGCCCGGGGGTAGTTGTGCTGTGCAACAATGTGAGCCAGTGGATAATCCCAAAATGCAAGAAGAGAATGGTGGGCATGAGAAAGAGGGGTGCCTTTGCAGAGAAGAAGTGTATATTTTCTGTCTTCCTCTTTGTTACTTACACTTTCCAAAGGGCAGAAATAGTTTCAGGATCCATTGTTAGTCTCATTTCTTGCTTCCCTTTTTTTGAATCAATCAATAATCAAACAAGAATTTATTGAATACATTCTATGTGCCAGTCACTGGTACTAGACATACAAACATAAAAATAAGCTAGACCCTATCATAAAGGAGTTTATATTCCATTGGGAAGAAAATAACATGATCACGTTAGTAAATGCAAAATATATACCAAGTAATATTTTGTCCTGGAGAACAAGTGCAATATGAAAGACAGTATATTAACAATAGAATAGGAGTTTCAGAGGGCAAAAGGAATTGAATAGGGACACTGGAGGATTGGAGGAACCACTCTGTTCTGTTTCTTCTTTCCTGATCTTAACTGAATGATTATCCTAAGATGGAAGTACCAAGGTGATCAGTGAGATCAAGGATCCATCAGAGGCATCTGAAGTATCACTAAAAAACAAGAGACCTGAAGCTTGTGGTAAGAGCAATCGTGTCAGATGAGAAGCCAGAGAGAAGCTACAAGATGATCCATTTGACCCAGATCTGCAAGGAGCCCCCCACTCCAATAAGTAAAGGACAGTTCATTTCCATGCCTGTCACAGTGCAAAGATAATGTTGATTTGTCTATCAAACCCTGAACAAGAGGTAGAAGTGCATGTGTTTGTGGGGTAGGAAAGGTAAGTACATGGGAGGGTCAGAGCATGTGTTCAGGCTCTGCCCCTGCTTGTGGACTCCTGGGGCCAGGCCTGTTAAAGAAAGTATCCTTGCCTTCTTGCATTCACAACATATACATGGAAAGGTATATAAAATATAAGTGCTAGAGCCTGGCACTGTGATTTCATTAGTGTAGCTCTAAAAGAACTTCCTCTCCAAACATAGGCTGTCATATTCTCTGTAACTTATAGCCTTATGAGTTACCTTGATCCCTGAAATAGTGAATGAAGTTATTCTGGGCTCACTCTCCCAAACCCAATTCTCATTGGAGGTCAAGGTCTAGTTTTCTTCCCTGCTGCCTCCCAACAGGATTCCAGAGGTAAAACTGAGGGCTGTGGTTTCTAACAGTGTTAAAAATGAGCCTCTTTCTCCCTGCCCTACAAAGAGTGCTTCCCCTTATACAAATTAGTCACTTAATATCAATTAGCTTTTATAAAGAGACATTTATCAAAAAGGTAGCAGAAGGACAGATATAATAAAAGACCCCAAAGCTGGGTGCACACTCTCCCCTTATACATGCAAACAAGGTCCTGGGTAGATTGGGATCTGATTTGAAGCTGAAAGGGATAGAGGGACAACTTGCTGGGAACATAAAGTAGACAAAGGCTACTTTCTGGCCCTAAGGGAACATTTTTCCTCTTCAAAGAGTCACCACTAGGTTCATTTCTGGTTGTGGCATTGTTAGTACATGAGCCAGGATAATAATTTTCTTAAGATCTGGAAATGCATTCAAGGACACATGGTATCCACCCAACCCCTCTAAGGCTTGCAACAGATCCTGCTCTGCTTATAGCTAGGAAGAAAAAGAATAAAAGAAATGAGGGAAGGATGTATTCATTGTTTTGGATGGAAACAATTCAGGTTTTGTCATTAACCCTTTCAGCTCACAAACCAATTATAAGACTACTCTTTAGCAGAAACATCAGCCCCTGAGTCATTCATGGCTGGAAGAAAGCTCACATGTTTTGGGCGGAAGTCACCCAGGTATTATTGCACATGCTCCATACAAACCACCACCAAGGGCAAATCCTTGCATACGCTAAGGACTGGGTTCTCATCGATCAGTTCCTCATTATGTATACAAAGAAAAAACTTCCTAACCAGCATTTCATCATTAAGGTGATGTCTTTCATAGGATTTAAAGTACTCATCATTGCTTAAAGGTCTTATGGCTATCTTTATAGTTGTTATAGAGGAGAATCCATCAGAAATAACACTGCATAGGTGATTTGATACACTTTTTTTTGGTTTAAGGAATAATAAAAAGAAAGATCTTATGGAACACATTTAGGAAAGGAAGTTTTTTTATGTTATGTTTTGCTTGTTCTCTTGCTAAACAGAATTGCATGAATTGCTGCATTCAACACTTGTTTTATGGGGGGACGAGGCTACTTGAGGTATTAGAAAAGAGCTTAATTATTCTTCTCCCTTGAATGAACAGAAAATCGGAAGTCCAAAGACGTCCTTTGCCTACTGGACAGCTAGCTTGACCTATGGTCACTCATATCTCCATTAGAAGGGATGTCTAATAAGTACTTAGTAATGATCTCAATGCACATTCCTATGTGACCCTCAGCATACCTTCATGCCAGTGTAAGTTTCCAATCAATTTTGAATACTAAGCTGCCTGCTATAGGAACAAGATGTTGTTGAAGACAATGGCTTTCAGGTAGTATGTGCTTCATAAATCTTTTTAAATTGCTGAAGGGCACTAGAAAATCACATTTTAGGTCACATGAAATAATAGTCACATGAAAAATTAAAATCAGATTAAAAATAAGAGAATCAATGCCATGGAATAGCTTTGTTGAGACAGTGGTACTGGGGAGTTGGGTGGGGAAGAGAGAATAAATGATCTGCTTCTTTCTTCAATATAACATTGTTCTTCCTAAACAATAGAACAGTGACCAAAAATGACTTAATGAATCCCCAAACACAGCTTCCAGTGGTGCCCTAGATCCAAGTTTGCAGCTGATGACAATGAAAGACTGTGGTCTCTTGGGAGCCCATTGTTTAGTTTGACTTTAAATATGTTGCTATAGATACTGATCACAATTAATGGAGGTGTCCCAAGAATGGTCATTTACAAGGGGAATAGGAATAAAACACTGTGTGTTCTCTATTAATTCTTCTTCCCCTTCCTCACAACTCTATGAAAGCAATAAAACTCGAGAGGTCTTCATACACAGAAAACAGATTTAAAATATGAAAACTGGTTTGTGTTTTTTTTAATTCAACTTATGAAATGGGAAATTATTTTCATTTTGCTGTTCATTGAATGTTTTTTCCTAACATACAATAAAATCTGTGAGATATTCCTAATCTTCCTCCTTGAAATTTTCTATCCCTGGTAGATGAAAAAACACTTAATCTTTCCTTATAATCTTTTGATTCAATGTATTCCATTGGTAGCATTATTCAGAAGTTAAAGAAAATTCATTTTATTCTGCCATTCAATAAGATGGGAACAAGAGCCAGATTTGGGTCAGGACAGAACTACTATGTAGTTTATTTTTCCAGAACCTAGAATGGTTAGGTCAATGGTCCCAGCAAAACTGAACTCAGCAACATGGTATTTAACTTTCTTTTTATGACGTATGTGCCTAGAAGAAAGGTAAATAATGTGCCAGTCATGGAGTCAGAAAGACTTGTTTTCAAACCTTACTCTTCATGGATATTCTCCATGTGACCAAGGGCAAGTCAATCAAATGCTCAGAGTCCTCAGAAAGCTCTTCAAGACTATAATTTACAAGAGAACTCCCTAGGTATTTCAACATATTATAGATTTAGAATTCAGAGGGACCTTAGAAGCCATCTATCCCAAACTTTTATTTTACAAATAAGAAAATATGACTCAGGTTGAATGATCTACACTTTATTTTCTGGTAAATATCTGAGGCAGGATTTGCCAAGTTTTCCTGATTTAAAAATTTAGCAGAGGAGTTAAACTGCATAGGGGTAGGGGAGGGGAGTCTTCATACTGGGAATTGCCTGTATCCATTAAACCATAGGTTCAGACCCTGATGGAAAAAATGGCTAGAATGTTTACCACATAGAAAATATATGCAAAGAGACACAAAGATAGATACAGGCAAGGAGGGAACATGATAAAAGGAGAGAGAAGTTGAAAAAGAGAGAGGGGAGGGAGCGAAAGGGAAGGAAGAGAGACAGAGAAGGGGAGGAAGAAAAGGCAGGGAGAGAGAGAAAAAGAGACATGGGGGGAGAGAAAGGAGAGACAGAGACAGAGATAAAGACAGACAATATGGAAAGGAGAGACAGAAACAGAGACAGACAGAGATGGACAGAGGCAGAGAGGCAGAGGCAGACAAGCAATCATATATTCCTTATGATTTCTCATCCTGTAAATTCCTTCAACCTGAAGCCCTCTCTTCTGATAAGTCAACCCTTAGCCTGGACCACCATTTCATGATGCACCCAGGACATGCTCACTCTCTAAGTTTTTGTGACCCTGCTCTCTTCTGACTTTTCTTCTACCTGTCTGACCACTTCTCATCCTCCTTTACTGTATCTTTATCGAAGTCACTTACATTAACCAGGTCTTTGTCTTGGACCCTTTTCTCTCACTCCAGTATTTTATTTGGTGATTGTAAGGGGCCTAGAGGGTCCCAGGGGGTGCAAGTCAGAGGCAAAGCCCGTTCCCGTGGGAACGGTGCTGACGCACACCCTGGCAGAAGCTCTGTGTGACCCTGGAACCTGATGTTCCTGCAGATACTGATGCTCTGTACAGTAAAGTTACAAGTGAGCCTGGGAACCCAGGAACTAGCTGCAGGAACAAGATAAGCTTCCTTCCTTACTGCGGATATAAGAATGTGCAATACTCATGAGATGGTGAAGTAATGGGATGAGCTCAGCATGTATGTGATTATTGGATACAGCCTTTATAAACCCTAACCCTCAGCTGAATAAAGAGAGCTGCTTGGATCATCTTGTCTCTGGTCTCCTTCCTTCAGGGCCCACAGATTAGAGGCCCGTGGGTCAGGGGGATCCAGGGGGCTTGGGCCCTGACCCCGAGCAGTGATAGCATCAGCTTCCGTGGATTCAATTTTCATCTTGATACTGATGATTCTTAGATCACTTATCCAGCTCTGGTCTCTCTCCTGACCTCCATTTTCACACATCCAGCTGCCCTATGGACACCTAGAGATAGCTAACCTATAGATATCTTAAGCTCAAAACTGAACTCGATAACTCCCCCTCTCTCCCCCAAGCCTTTCTCTGTACCTAACTTTCGTATGACTGTTGAAGGTACCATCATCTTCTTAGTCACCTAGACAAGTGAACTAGGTATTATCCTTAACTTCCCACTCTCTCTAACTCCTCTTCCACCACCATCCCAATTTCCAATTTGTTGCCGATTCCTGCTTATCCCACATTGGTAACATCTTTCTTATATACCCTTTTCTCTCCTCTGACATGGCCACACTCTTGAAAAGCCTCTCATCATGCCACATCTAGACTATTGCAATAGTCTGCTGGTTGTTCTCCCTGCTCCTTGCAAATCGCTCACCACTACAATCCATTCTTCACTCAGCTGACAAACTGATTTTCCTAAATTTCAGATCTTAACTATTGCAGCCCATTATTCAATGTACCTCCCTGTTACTTTCAGGCTCAAATGTAACATCCCCTTTCCTCTTCATAACCTGTTCTTTCCTATGTTTCCAGTCTTCTTACATTTTATTCCCTTAGATGTAGTCTGCCACCCATTGACACTGGCCCTCATGGTATTTCCTGCACAAGATACTTCTTCTGATGACTCCAAGGATTTTCACAGACTGTCCCTGACCCTTGGAATTTTCTCCTTCCTCATCTCCATCCACTGGCTTCCTTCACTTACGACCTAAGATCCCACATTTTACAAGAAGCCTACCGTAGTTCTTTTTCATCTCAGTCTTTTTCCTCTGTTGATTATCTACCATTTATCTTGAATATATCTTGTTTGTACATAGTTGCTTTCTGAATTGATCTAAGTCTATCTGGGCTTTTATTTATCTCAATATTTGGTACTCTAGTCTCAATCTCTGCATACATTTCAGTTACATTATAAATGACCTAGCTCATGCCCTGACTCCAGTTGCAGTCTGGACTCATTAACTTCCTTATCCTAAACAAAATGAGTGCTTTGCTTATGACTTTGCTTTACTTTATTGTTGATTCTAACACTTGACTTCTCTCCCCTCACCATTAAGAACACATGGCTGCTCCTGTTTGCTGGACATTCTAGCTGATAATCCTTGTGTGACCAATACCAGATGGCTGGAACATGATATTAATGTATATTTTGAGGGCTTAGAATTCAGAATCAAGTTGAACTTAGCCAAGTTTTATTGTCTAACATCATTTGACCTTTCTCAGCCAATTCTAGCAAAAAAATTGCCCTATAAGAAGGTAGCAAATGACCAAAAATAGCCCATTACCTGAAATAAATAGTGAAGGTATTCTCAAGCAAAGGTGCTTATAACCAAGAATATAGTGACAGCAGCAAAGAGTAAGAACTATAAGGAATCTCAGGATCAGTCTAGTTCAAACCTCTTATTTTTTATATGAGGAGGCCCAAACAAGATAAATGACTAGCCCAAGTTCACTCTGCTAAGAAATATCAAGGATGGACTTTCAATTTGAGTCTTCTGATTCAAAATCCACAAACCTACTACATGGAAAGTATTTAAAAAGAGATTGGATAAGGAAGAAAACCATTATTTTGAGTTTATAATCTCATTGAAGAGACGGAAAATACTTATGGGAAGAAATAGAAAGGAATATTTGGGAAAAAATACCTAATGTGCAACTCAATATACATTCCTATAATATAAATTGAGTTCCCTCCAAATAGAGGCCATGCACAGGGCAAGTGGAGATAATAGGAGAATGGTTCTTGGAGATGCAAACTGTTAAGGTGACTTCTCAAGGGGCTGAATAATCAAGATTGGCTAGGAGGAGGGGGGCAACAAACAATCCAGGCAGAGTAACTTATAAGATTGCTACTAAAATATCAATAAATGTAAGGGCCTACTGTGACCACATAAGATGATAGAATTCCAGATGTTTTTCATTTGCAATAGGTACAATTCTATTTTAACAAGCTTGCTGGAACATCAAGACATTTATATTAGTCATATCTCATTGAAATGAAACCACATTGTATAAGAAATTGTGGACTTCTTTACAGTTTTTAAAAGATACACAGCCAGATCTGTTATAACTTGACATGTGCATTCTTTAAAAAAATCACTGCATTATGCAAAATTGTGCAATAAAAACTGTAAAGTTTATGGGGAAAATGGGATTAGGGTACAGTATTCAAACACTTAGTGACATATTAAAAAAGAACTGGGAACCTAATAAAAAGAATAGCATAGTTTAATGTTGGAAAACACCTAAGAAATATATAATTACTACAATAAATAGCAGCTGGTGGCATTCAAGGTCTTAAACTGTGACTTGGCTGTGTCCTGATCACCAGGTGACAGAGTGACTTCAAGGAGGGGGATCTGGAACCCATGATCTTAGTGGAAGATAGGGGGAAGGGACCAACACTTCTCAGTCCACAGCTCCTACTGTACAAGAGGATTTTTCCATTAAACTACAAACCAACTGCATAGAAAATATTTAAGAAGAGGTTAAATAAGGAAGAAAATCATTATCTTGAGTTTATAGTCTCATTGAAGAAACAAAAAATACTTGTGGAAAAAAAAACAGAAAGGAATATTTGGGAAAAATGCCTGTTGTACAACTCAATATATATTCCTATAATATAAATTTAGTTCACTCCAAATAGAGCTATGGTACTTTATTGTACAAATATGGTGCTTTACTTTTTAAAAAATTCTGAAATTTGCTTGTGGAAGCAGATGTAGGAAAGACTTGAGGTGTGAAGGTGTATGTATTTTGTTTTCCTACTCAATTTGGTTCAAGCTTAGTGCAACTGTTTTGTTTCTCTTGCTGATGAAATCACAAGCAAGAACAAAATTTACATTATGGTCAAATTGTTTGCTAATATATAAATTGCAGTGGAACAAATTTACGCTTTCAAAATAAGTATTATAGAAGAATTTACTGTATAGATATATTAAATTGAACAAGGTAGTAACAGAATCTTTCTATTTATATCTGTTTCTTTTTGGCTTTCTTTTATGCATTTAAAAATGGTTTATCACATTCTTTTGGAGGCATACTATCCCTACCTGCTAATTAAATTTTTTTTTTTTAAACTAGGACCTCTGCTGTTGGGGACACAATTCTAACACCTAGTTCCCTCTTAGTTCTCATTCAATGTTGGGTGGAAACGAGGCACTCACAAATCATCGAATATTTTAGACAAGGATGATTACTTTGTGAAGGTATGTGGCAAGGATACAGTGGCACTTAGCTTCCCTAGAGGGTCTGGCTAAGGTTACTAACATGGGTTTTAGAAATCCACCCAGTCTGAGGGACATAGATTCCAAGTGACTAGAATTTTTCATCACTTTAGATGACCAGGAAGCTGCATCAGAGAAGCCGGAACCAATCCAGCAGGTCAATTAGGTCCCAGGGCACTTTAATCTTCTTTTAGGTAAAGCTTTCCCAGGCTATGGGTAGGAACAAAGAAGTTGAACCAAGGAAATGCTAGCTAGGTCTGCCTTGTAACAAATATTTCTAGTCCACCAAACCCAGAAACCCACTGGCTCTTTCTGAGAATGCATGTCTCATTCTGTACCTCTTTGTTTTTTGGGGTAAGAACTGGTGAACTTCAAAAGAGGTATATGACATACTATCCATTTTAATCATGCTTTTAAGTGATTTTACTTAATTGTTTCTAGCAAATGTGCCTTTGAAGAGTTGAGAAGGAAGTCAATTTTTTGAGTGTTTGGGAATGTCAGCTATGTCATAATAAAATGGATCATAAAGAAAATCATTCCTCAGATCCTGGGGAAGTCACTTAAACTCTGAGTTTCAGTTTTCTTATCTATAAAAGGAGAGATGTAATATCTAACTCACAGAGATGTTGTGAGGGACATAAGGCATTTTGTAAATCTTAAAATGCAATATAAATGTCAGTTGTTTAATTATTTCTTAAATATTTCTTACATTTACATCCTTCTTCCTATTTTTACTACCATTTTGCATTTACACCATTCTTTCCATTTTGCTACCATTTGGGTTCAGATCCTTATTAACTCTCATTTCAGCTACTACGAGATAGCCTAGTATAAAGGCTAGATAGCTAGATTTAGAGTCAGGAAGATCTGGGTTCAAGCCCTCCCTCTGACACATACTGGCTATATGACTGTGAACAAATCACTTAACTTTTCAGTACTGTACATAACACTCTAAGACTGTAAATTGCAAAGAAGATGTTGGCTTATGATAGAGTGGGAAATTCTTTACTGGGAGCTCTCCAACCCAACGAATCACAGGTCTAGTTCTTCTTCCATGGATTACTGCAATAGTCCTCCTCCATGGTCATAGGATGAGAAGTACTATAGTAGGAAGAAACCTTAAAGGTCACTGAGTCCAAGCCTTTCATTTTATAGATGAGGAAACTGAGGCTTAAAGAGGTTGAGTGATTTATTCATTGCCACACAGTGAATAAAACTATATGAGGCAGAATTCAAATACAGGTCTTCCTCATTCCAAGTCCAATACTCTATCCACTAGACTACACTGTTTCTCAATAACTAGAGTTCTCTCCTTTCTAGTCTCTCTGCAATTCTGTACTACTGTTTGGTCTCAAGCTAATCTTCCTAATCTATAGTTCTTAGACCACTATTCTCTTGATGAACATTTTTCAATGACCCACTCACATTTCCTAGTGAATAAAATCCAAACTTCTTGGCTTGGAATTCAAGATTCCCCATAATATGGTTTCAACCTAATTTTCTACTACTTCTCTTTGTGAAATCTAGAACCTAGCCAAATCAGAAAGTGAACTATCCCTCAAACATGTCTTAACCTTCACTGCCCCATTACTTTTGTCCATATTGGTCTGTATGCCTGAGATCTACCAGGCTAAAAAATTTGCAGGATTTAGAGCAGAAAGGAATCTTAGAAGTGATCAAAGACAAATCCTTCCTCTTATACACAGTCAACTGAGGCTGAGAGAGTTAAATATTTTGCCCAGGGTTGTTCAGGCCATACTGTAAATGTCAATATCCGTACTTCAACCCAGGTTTTCCAACTTTACATCCAATATTTTGCTTACTATAGTATGCTATTAATCTTTGGTAAGAAATAGAACTCTACAAAGGTTTTTGAATGGTAGAATGGTGTAAATAATCCCACATATCATGAAAGATTGCTTTGAAAGTGACATGAAAATAGATTATGAAAGGTTGATCCTGGGGTCAAAGAGACAAATTAAGAATGCATTATAATAGTGCAATCAAGAAAAGGTAGCTCCTGAACTAGAATGGTGGCAGTGAACGTGGGAAGGAGAGAGGAAGAGAAGAAAGGTGAGAGAGAGAGAGAGAGAGAGAGAGAGAGAGAGAGAGAGAGAGAGAGAGAGAGAGACAGACAGACAGACAGACAGGCAGACAGAGAGACAGAGAGAGACAGAGACAGAGGCACACAGAGAGAAACAGAGAGTTTTCAGAGGCAGAATTAACAACTAATTGGATCTGGGGAACAAAATAAAGTTCAGAATGACTCCTAGTTGTCAAGCTTGATCTGAGAAGATATTGCTCTCATCAACCAAAATGGGGAAATTAGGACCTGTGGGATGTTTAGGAAGAAATATGATGAGTTCAGTTTTGGACATGTTCTCTTTGAGATGTCATTGAATAAGACAGGTGGAGTTAACAGGTGTTTGCAAATCTGATGGAGTTTAGAGGAGATGAGGCTAGAGATGTACACTGGGAAATCATCTGTATAGAGGTTATGATTAAAAATATGAGAATGGTTTCTCTTGCATTTAGCTGCACTATCTAAAATTGATAGCTTAAGCAATCACTTAGCAAATTGAACATAGCAAAAATAATTTGGAGAAAAGTCCTTTAGTGAAATATTTTAATGTTCTAGAATAGAAACTTTAGGACTTATGAAGGAGATGGTTTTAACAAGTATTTTATGGACTTTCCACCATCAATTGGAAATATAGTGATCAAAATTGCATGACCAGGCTTGGGAAGATGGTTTAATGGATAAGTAGCATTTGTCATTTGTGAAATATGCTACTAATTAAAATTATTGCTAACTAGACAGGGCTATAAATATAGAAAAAGTAAGAATTTCCTGTGCACTTTTTCTAATACATGTTTTATGTACAGATGATTTGAAAGAAGAAGGAAAAGTTACAGTCATTCTGGCAATTCTCTGAGGAAGCTGGACACAAATGCTAATAGTTAAAAATGACAAAAGGCAAACCATCTTGTTTCTAGAAAGTATGAAGAGAAGGGTGAATTTATTTTTTAGAATTTTGCATAGACTATATGACATTTATCTTTTTTTCATGGCCAAATAATTGTTGTCTAGGCTCAAAATACAGACTATTCTTCCTCCTTGGGGGGAGAATGAAGTGTCCCTTAAATAGATACAAACACAGACACAGACACAAGCACACAGACACACACACACACACACACACACACACACACACACACAAGACTTTAAAACATTTATAAAAAGGGAAAAAAATACCCTAAGAGGCAGAATAGAATCCTTCCTGAGCTATGAAGAGAGGTTAAAAGGATACAGAAATAGGATACAGAGGCAAAAGGAAGGAATACAAATGAAATGAATGGTAGGAGCCAAGAAATACATATGAGGAAATAGATGTAACCCAGAAAAGAAAAGAAGTGTTTCCTCTGAGAAAGATGCAATATATTTTATACTAAAAATGATTATGTGGATCCATATAGTTAGGTGAAAAAAATCTAGTAGTGATCAGAGCAAGAAGATGTGCATAGAAGTGGTTGGTAACTCCCTGATGGGAGTTACTGAATCATCTATATGCTAACTTGATAGCAATATTGGAAATCATTATCCAATGAATATTTCCTGGATGTGAGGGAGAGCTTCCCAAAACCTTTTTAGAATGAATGACTATTTCTGGTTATTCAAATATTTGTGAATGATACTGACAGAATCTAAGAAGCTTTTCTGAGGAAATCTTGGGCAAGAAAATAAAGAAATTAGGATCACGTGACATTTTTATCTCTGTTGTCGATAGAAGTAAAAGGCTTCAGAAGAGACAAGCAGATCTGGGAGGTGAATAGTTGTTTGAGAAGAAATATGAAAAACAAATTTGGATTGCTGTACCATGATTACAGGAATGGCGAGTTCTTGGTCAAGGATGGAGTCCATCTAACAAGGCTAAACACGTGTTTGTCTGGATTCTTCCAGATATCATCAAAAGGTTTTAAATTGAAAAGGAAGGTGGAGGGAGAAAACTATGCATGTGTATTTTCCAAGTTAGATAGAGAATAGCTATAATAAAGGAAGAAAAATGTCAGTAGAGAAACTCTTAAATTCAGAAGAGGTAAAGGCAACCAGAAATAAAACCCATGACCTTCTAAATCAATACACAAACACACAAAGTATGGGAAATAATCAAGGTTAATTAGAGATCCTAATATATGTGATACCCCATATGTATTATTTAGGATTTTTTTAGAATGAGATATCTGATAGGATGGAGCTCTAAAAGGGGATGCCCTGTTCACTATTTTTCCAATTTTTTAGAGTGTTATGGATGTTTTTTCTTTTTTTCTGTCATGCTCATTTATGAATACAACCTCATCTCCCATCACGTACTTGTATCTAGTGAGACTTCTTTTATAACAAAAATTAAGAAAATAAAGTAAGAATAACTATCAGTTATATTTGGGACCATATGCAACATCTCACACCCACAGTTTTCTACCTCAAAAATGAAAGGAGAAATGCACATCCCTTCCCTCTCATTTCTAGGACCAAGTCTGGTCATAATAATTACAGAACATTCAACCTAATTTTATTATTATGTCCATTTACATTGATGGAGTCAACACACACACATACACAAATATATATATGTATATATATACATACATACATACATACATACATTCACATACATATCTATATAGTTTACTCTGAATCACTTTAGGCAAGTCTTAACACTCTTCTCTGAATTCCAGATGTATGATATTCCTTATAGTGCAGTAATTTCAATACATTTTTATACCATAGCCTTTTAGTCATTACTGAATAATTTGACATCTAGGAATATGACAGGGATTTTTAAACTAGGTACACAAACTTGTAAGATTATTTAAAAAACATTTTGATAGCTGTATTTCAATGTACATTTTATGCATTTAAAACATTTTTCTGAGAAATGTCTTATCTCACCCACCAACTTTTTAATTAATTAATTTTATTTATTTTCAGTGTTCTACAATCACTGCCATATAACTTAGATTATTATTTTTCCCTTCCTCTCCTCTATTTCCCCCCTCCCTCCCCGAGACAGCATTCAATTTTGTATAGGTTCTACACATACATATCCATTAAATACATTTTCATTATAGTCATGCTGTGTTGAATTAAAATGGGTGGGAGAAATCATCTAACAAACCCAAACTCAATATACATACACGCACACACACACACACACACACACATACACACACACACAAATGATCTGCTACATTCTATGATTGAATTCCATAATTCTTTCTCTGGATGCGGAAGACATTTTGCCTTAGAAAACCAGTGGGAATTTTTTTTTTAAGTCCTTGCATTGCAATGAAGTTCCAAGTCTACCAGAAAAATCTCTCACACACTGTGGTCGTTGCTGTGCACAAGGTTCTCCTGGTTCTGCTCCTTTCACTCAGCATCAGATCATATAAGTCTTTCCAGGCCTCTCTGAAGTCTTCCTGTTCATCATTTCTTATAGCACAGTAGTATTCCATTACATTCATTTACCATAATTTATTCAGCCATTCCCCAATTGATGAGCATCCCCTTGATTTCTAGTTTTTGGCCACTACAAAGATTGCCGCTATAAATATTTTTGTACATGTGGGTCCCTTTACCATTTTTATGAACTCTTGGGGATACAGTCCTAAAGCACTAAGGTCAAAGGGTATGGGTCAAAGGGTATGCACATTTTTGTAGCTCGTTGGGCATAGTTCCAAATTGCTCTCCAGAATGGTTGGATCAGCTCACAGCTCCACCAAAAATGTATTAGTGTTCCAACTCTCCCATACCTTCTCCAACATCTATCATCTTCCTGTTCTGTCATGTTTGCCAGTCTGATATGTGTGATGTGGTTCCTCAGAGTTGTTTTGATTTTCATCTCTCTAATCAAAAGTGATTTAGAATATTTTAATATGACTATATATATATGCATATATATATCTTTAATTTCTTCCTCTGAAAACTGCCTGTTCATATCCTTTGACCATTTATCAACTGGGGAATGACTTGTACATTTGTACATTTGACTCAGTTCTCTATATATTCTAGAAATGAGGCCTTTATCACTGATATTAGCTGCAAAAATTCTGTCCCAGTTTTCTACATCCCTCCAAATTTTGGTTGCATTGGGTTTGGTTGTGCAAAAACTTTTCAATTTAATGTAATCAAAATTATTTATCTTGCACTTCATAATGCTTCTATCTCTTCTTTAGTCAAAAATTCTTCCCTTCTCCATAAATCTAATAAATGCATTATTCCTTGCTCCAACAATTTGTCCATAAGTGTCAATTTTTATACCTAGATCATGTACGCATTTGGATTTTATTCTTGTATATTCTTGTGTCACCCACCAATTTTACAGATGAAGAAACTGAGGGCCAGGAAAGTTAAGAGGTTTGTATAATATCACATAGGTAGCAATCACCAGAGGTAGCATTTGAACCTAGGGTCTCTGACTCTAGAGGAAATACTCTTTCACCTTATGGTTATTTGTTTCCACTTCTTTGTTCCCACAAAAGAGAATGCTATGAATATTTTCATGTAAAAAGGATTTTTCGTTCTTTATTTTTTTAACATCAAAGATGTGGTCAGAGACAGAATTTCTATCACAAAAGATGTTGGTCATTTTAGCCACTTAAAAAAACAAGACAATTATAAATGACTTTACAGAGAAGTTAGACCACAAACTTTGTTACTGAGTATCCTTTACATGGCCCCCCCCAACATTTGCTTTTTTTGTCATCTTTTCCAATTTGCTGATTCTGAAAGCTCAAAACCTCAGAAGTATTTTGATTTGCAATTTCTTTGTTTTTAGTCATTTCTTTTATTTTTCATATGATTGTTAATAGTTTAGAAGTCTTTTGAGAAGAATTTGTTCATACACTTTGTATACATTTCTTGGGCAATGGCCTCTTGTTTTTATGTGTGTATGTATGTATATGTATACGTATATGTTATATATGTATATGTTGTATGTGTATATATATTTATGTATATAGGGAAAATTCCTACATATCTTGCATATCAAACTTTTATCAGAGAATTTTGATGTAGTTTTTTCTCAATCCATAGTTTCTTTTCTTATTCTAGCCACATTGCTTTTATTTGTGCAAAAACTTTTCAATTTTAAATTATCAAAATCATCTATTTTATCTTTTGTTTGTTGAGCAACCAGATGGCATAATGGATATAATGTCAGGTCTGGAGTGAGGAAGACTCATCTTTCCTGAATTCAAATCTGGCCTCAGACACTTACTAATTGTTTGGCCCAAGACAAGTCATTTAACTCTGTTTGCCTCAGTTTTGTCACCTGTAAAATTAGTTGGAGAAGGAATTGGCAAACCACTCTAGTATCTTTGCTGAGAAAACTCCAAATGGGTCATGACGAAATGACTAGACTATAAGAATAATATGACTTATTTAGTTAAGAATTTTTCTTTAGTCAGAGTTGCAAATGATATTTCCATCTATTTTCTCCCATTTAGAATATAACTTTTTAGATTTACATTGAGTATCCATTTGCAAAGATGATGGTCTAAAATTATTTTCTGTCAAAATACTTTCTAGTTTTTCCAACAGTTCTTGTCATATATATACTCCCTAAGTATTTTGTGGTCTTGATTTTTTTTAAACATTGAGTTTGACAGTTTCTGATTCTTTCTTATTTCATTCAAGTGAACTACATTTCTTATTTATAACTCAAAAGAGTTTTGACAATTACTGTATTACTATATAGAAGTGCTATTCCTCTTCTTCCTTACATTTTTTCACTGTTTCTCTTGATATCCTAAGAAATTTCTTCATCCGACTGAGTTTCATTACTATTTTGTCAAGTTCTATAGTAACCCCTTGGAAATTGTTAATATGACACTAAATTTGTAAATAAATTTAAGAAATAACTTTTTAAATTTTTTATTATTTTGATAAGTCCCAACTATGAGAAGTGAATATTCCTCTGATTATTTGTCCACCTTTATTTCTATACAGAATGTTTTATAATTGTTTGCATTAAGTTTGTGTGACTTTCATAGATTAACTTGTAGATATTTTATGTATTTTTTTGGAATTTTGATTAGAATTTCTCCTTTGACCATTTCCTTGTTTTGCTTTGCTGTTGCTTTAAAGAAGTGCTAGTGATTTTGCTTTGTATTTTTGTATTTGTTCTGTTACTTTGCTGAGTCTAAATATTTAACTTTTCTTGCTTTTTCTAGTGTTTTCTAAATAAACCAGTAACCATCATACTCTGTTAAAATATTGTTCTAGTGCATCTTTGTCAGTTGTTAAGTGTTTAATTGATTTTTCTTTTCATGTTGCTATCACTAGCATTTTCAAAACTGTCAGTTGTGTGGAAGGGTGCTTCATTGATTTATTTCTTCATTTATTTTTTGCATAACAAATGACAAGTTTTGGTTTTTGATATATGTTTTTTATCATGTTAAGGCTGCCTTTTATGTCTATGTTTTCAGGATTTTAGCATAAATGTATTTAGTCAAACATTTTCTGCAGCTATTGACAAAATAATTTGATTTTGACTATTTTTATTATTAACACAAATAATTATGCTAATTCTCCACTAATGTTGAATTATCCTTGAATATTTATAAAACCTAATTTGTCCAAAATGAATGATTTTCATATATATTGCTTTAGCATTTTTGTTGAATTTGACTATACGTTTGCATCAATATTCATCAGTGATACTGCTCTATAGAGTTATTTTTAATTTATCTCTCTTACTTGGATATTAGGGACATATTTGATTAATAAAAGGACTTCAGCTGTGTAGTTACTTTCTATTTATTTTAAGAATACTTGTGTAATATAGATAGCAATTGTCATTTAGTAGAATTTACCTATAAATATTTTTGTACCAAGTTTTTTTCTTTCATAGTTCCTTAATGGTTCATTCAGTTTCATTTTCTGAGAATGGGTTCTTTAAGATATCTGTTTCATGTACTGTTAATCTGGATATTTTCTATTTTTACAGGTAGTCATTTTTTCCTTCAGATTCCTGGCTTTGCTCACATATGATGCTCACATATATTAAGCTCTGATAATCTTTTTAAAATTTTCTTTTTCATTCATATTTTCTTTTGATAATTTATTTTCTTTTTTGAATCAGGTGAACTAATAGTTAATAAATTTTGTTATACTTTTCAAAGATTCAACTTTTATGTTTGTTTAAAATTTGCAGAGTTCTTATTTTACATTGTATTTCTCCTCTAATTCCCACGATTTCCTTTTAGGTGCATGCTTACTTTGGATTCGTTGATGTGTTGCCTCTTTTCAAAAAATTTAACTCAGTTAATTTTCTTATTTTCTATTTGTTAATGTATGTTTTCAAAAATATCATTTAAAAAATTTCTTGTATTGCTTTTTCTATGTCTCTAATGTTTTGGAGTGTTGTCTCATCATTGTGGCTGTCTTTTATATTTATCTAGTTTCTATTACTTGGCATTGACCCAGTCATTCAAGTGTAAGTCATGTCATCATTTCTCTGATGCCATGGTCTTCTTCTAAAATGAAGGATGAATACAGACAGACAGACTAAATGCATTTTGATCTCTTGTTTTTGTTTTCTTCTATTGTTTGATATGCCTTATTTAAAAAAAAAAGAGTTGGTAAAAAAAAAGGATGGAGTTGGGAGGTATATTCGTTGGGTAGTATATTAAGTGACATCCATCAACCAGAACAGAGAAGTATTTGGACAAAGATCAAGGAAGTCACAAGAAAAATGGAGCATACTACATATAACTAGTAAGAAAAGAAATAGGTTAGGAGTTCAGAAGACAGACTAAACACTTTTATTGGGATATTATAGTAGTGGGGGACTTTAATTATCCAGAGCACTATTATAATAACTCTATGACAAATACTTTCTTAATGATAATTTTATCTTTAAAAGTTTGAGGAACTGATGAAGAGAATTGGTATTTGGGGCCTGATTCTTACCAATATAGGGGGGAATTATTAGGCAGAAAATGAGGATAATCTTGGAACAAACTCATCAGTACTTTTTAGAATGTGTGAAGCTTAGGATTGCATTAGTCCATTTAGTTGTTGTTATTACCTGTATAGAGCTTTTATTTAAGAGAACAATTCTGGCAGAGGTTTTGAATTAAAAGTCAAATTTATGAGAGATTGAGGAATGAATTTGCAAAGAAACCAGTGCTTACTGAGTCATCATGAATTTACCAAGAATAAATTGTGGAAAATAAGCTTCATATCTTTTCTTAATAGCATCATCACTTAGCTAATTTAAAGACATAAATATTATATGTTGATGTCAACAAGACATTTGGCAAAATCTCTCATTATGTCCTTGCTGATTAGATGGAAAAAGACTGGAAGGTGATACAGTTTGATGAGTATTTAATGAATTAAATGACCCAACATATGCAAATAAAGGACTGAAGTCAACCTTGAGTGAAGTCTCTCCAGCTTGCTAATAGTTTACCCAATGGTTGACCCTGTCTTAGTCAACATTTTACATGTACTTTTGCCAGTTTAAAAGAAGCCATAGAAGACATGCTCATAGAATTTTAAAATGACATAGGATTGGGAGGAATAATCAATGTTATTAATGATAGAATTAAGGCTCAGGTAATCTTGATAGATCAGAATTTTGAGCAAAGGTGAACATGATGAAATTTTAACTGGAATTAATAAAAGGGAATAAGGAATAAATAAAAATTCTCACAGTTTGGTTAAAAATAAAATGTATAAGTATAAGATGGTAGAGCATTGGCTTGACAGCAGTCCATATGAAAAAAGACCTGGAATTTTAGCTGAACACAAGGTCAGCATAAGGTAATGATGTGACCTGAGTGCCAAAAAGGCAATTAAATTTAGGGTTTCATTAATACAAATATAGTGTCTATCCAAATCAAGAGAGGCAATAATATCCATGTATATTGCACTGTTTATACCATGTATCATATACTGTGGTTAGTTCTAGATACTTCATTTTAAAAGGGACAAAGCAAACTGGAGAGCATCCAAAGAATAACACCATGGCTGATGAAAGATCTGGCAGCCATATTATACAACAAATGATTGAAAGAAGTGGGTGTTTAGCTTGGGAAAAGGAAAAAAAAATTCAAAATATGGAAGAGATAGTGATCAAAGCCAAGATGGCATGGGAAAGGAAGGGACTTGCCTGAACTCTCTGCAAAACCCTTTTGAACAACTTTAAATAATACCTCAAAGCAAATTCTGTAGCACCAGAATACATAAAAGGACAGAGTGAAATAATTTCCCAGCCCAAGACAATTCAGATATTTGGCAGGAAAGATCCATTGCATTGGGATGAGAGTGGAGCATAGGTGAGTGCATGTTGTGCCAGCACAGGCCACACCCCAGCCAATCAGCAGTAGGCCTTGGCGGGGTGACTGAATCAATGGCAGCAGTGGCAGTTTCCAAACATTTCAGCTCACAGATGGTAAGGTGCTCTGACAACTGGTCAGAAGGTGATTGCAAGAGTCCCATTGCTGGCTCCAGAGACAAGACTTTTGTGCTTTGCCCATACTTGGATCTGGGCAACAGTCCTAGGTCTCCGTCCCAGGGCAAGAGGGGCACTAACTCACCAGAGCTTGGTTCCACAGGGGAGCTGGGACATTGGTCAGTTTCAGAGGAGAAAAGAGTGCTTGTGATTACTCACAGACCAGGGCACAGTATAGAAGAGTAGTAAACACACCTCTCACTAGATCTTACCACTTTAGAAAAACTGAAAACTTACAGGTCAGCAGAATCATCTCTGTAAACAGGTGCACAAAAAACTCTGAATCTTGTATGATTCACTCCAGAAACAGAGTCCCATTTTATCACTGAATTAAAAGTTAAGAAATAGGCTGAGAAGATGAGTAAATACCAGAAAAAGATCCTTTCCTATAGAAAGTTACTATGGTGACAAGGAAATCAAAACACAAACTAAGAAGACAGCAAACTCAAAAGTGATGCCTTCAAAATCTCAAAGAGAAATATGAATTTGTCTCAGACCAGGGATGAACTCAGAAAGGATTTTAAAAATCAAGTAAGAGAGACAGAGGAAAAATTGGGAAGAACAATTATAACGATTCAAGAAAATCATGTAAAAAAGAGTTAACATCTTGGTAAAGGAGGCACAAAAGAACCAGAAGAGGTCAATCTTGGTAAAATGAGGCACAAAAATATAATAAAGAGAAGAATGCCTTGAAAAACAGAATTGGCCAAATGAAAAGAGATATACAAAAATAATGGAATTATTCTTAAAGGAGTAGAATTGGCAAAATGGAAAAGACAAAACAAAAGTATATTGAAGTAAATAATTCCTTTAAAATTAGAATCATGACTTTATAAGACATCAAAACCCAATAAAAAGTGAAAAGAATGAAAAAAGTGAAGAAAATGTGAAATATCACATTGGAAAAGCAATTGATCCAGGAGAGATAATTTGAAAAATATTGGACTTCCTAAAAGCCATGGAAAAAAGTGCCTAAATGTCATCCTTCAAGAAGTTATCAAGAAAGACACACATACGGAAACTGCCCCCATACAGCCCATAAGACACCTGTAGAGAGGGACTCTCAACAAATTTTGGAGCAGCAGAAGTGGAGAACAACAGAGTGGAGGAGATTTCCAGCCCAGGGTGACCTGAAAGACCCACAGGAAGCATCAGTTGCACCAGACGCAGAACGGTGCTCTGAGCAGGGAGCCCAGCCTAGCCTTGGCCACATAAGCACAGGTCGTGAACAGCCCTCCAGGGCAGAATCTCCAGTCGTGGAATCCCCAGTCCCAGCAGCAGAGGGTCCGCAGATCCCTCAACCCACAGGCACCAAAGGTCAGTGACGGGATTTATTCAGCTGGCCAAGGAGGGAGAAGGGCCTTCACATCAGGCAGGCATCAGGAGTTCTCAGAGCAGCCCCTACAGCAGCCTGAGACTATAGCTGGATGGTAAAAACGCCGGGGGGGACTGAAGAGCTGAGTCTTACCTCAGCCCTGTGTAGATGCCCTGAGGCAGCTGGTCTTTGTCTCGCACTGAATGGAGGCCCTGACCCCACAGCTTGACTGAATCCCACCCCTCCAGTGCTAGCTTGGTGAAACTGGAGGTCAGGTGCCTGTGGAGAGGAAACGCTGCTAAGATTCTAGGCACAAAAATCCTTCCCTGTGCCCAGACCAGCACACACTTGATTGTGCCACCTTGGAGGAACTGATATCTTACAGGTCCCCAGAGTATACTCTACTCTTTACAAAGGACCCAAAAGTCAAGTAACTGGTTGGGAAAATGCCCAAAAAAGGGAAAAAAAATAATACTACAGAAAGGTACTTTCTTGGTGAACAGATATCTCCTCCCATCCTTTCTGATGAGGAAGAACAATGTTTGCCATCAGGGAAAGACATAAAAGTCAAGGCTTCTGTATCCCAAACATCCAAAATAAATATTCAATGGGTTCAGATCATGAAAGAACTGAAAAAGGATTTTGAAAATCAAGTTAGAGAGGTGGAGGAAAAACTGGGAAGAGAAATGAGAGAGATGCAAGAAAAACATGAAAAGTAGGTAAACAGCTTGCTAAAGGAGACCCAAAAAAATCCTGAAGAAAATAACACCTTGAAAAATAGGCTAACTCAATTGGCAAAAGAGGTTCAAAAAGCCAATGAGGAGAAGAATGCTTTCAAAAGGAGAATTAACCAAATGGAAAAGGAGGTTCAAAAGCTCACTGAAGAAAATAGTTCTTTCAAAATTAGAACGGAACAGATGGAGGCTAATGACTTTATGAGAAACCAAGAAATCACAAAACAAAACCAAAAGAATGAAAAAATGGAAGATAATGTGAAATATCTCATTGGAAAAACAACTGACCTGGAAAATAGATCCAGGAGAGAAACCTTAAAAATTATGGGACTCCCTGAAAGCCATGATCAAAAAAAGAGCCTAGACATCATCTTTCATGAAATTATCAAGGAAAACTGCCCTGAGATTCTAGAACCAGGGGGCAAAACAAATATTGAAAGAATCCACCTATCACCTCCTGAAAGAGATCCAAAAAAGAGACACTCCTAGGAATATTGTGGCCAAATTCCAGAGTTCCCTGGTCAAGGAGAAAATATTTCAAGCAGCTAGAAAGAAACAATTCAAGTATTGTGGAAATATAATCAGGATAACACAAGATCTAGCAGCTTCTACATTAAGGGATCGAAAGGCGTGGAATATGATATTCCAGAAGTCAGATGAACTAGGACTAAAACCAAGAATCACCTACCTAGTACAACTGAGTATAATACTTCAGGGGAAAAAATGGTCTTACAATGAAATCGAAGACTTTCAAGCATTCTGGATGAAAAGACCAGAGCTGAAAAGAAAATTTGACCTTCAAACACAAGAATCAAGAGAAGCATGAAAGGGTAAATAGCAAAGAGAAATCATAAGAGACTTACTAAAGTTGAACTGTTTACATTCCTACATGGAAAGACAATATTTGTAACTCTTGAAACTTTTTTCAGCATCTGGGTAGTTGATAGGATTACACACACACACACACACACACACACACACACACACACATACACAGAGAAAGAGAGAGAGAGAAAGACAGAGAGAGAGAGAGACAGAGACAGAGACAGAGAGACAGAGAGAGAGACAGAGAGAAAGACAGAGAGAGAGAGACAGAGACAGAGAGAGACAGAGACAGAGAGAGAGACAGAGAGACAGAGAGCACAGAGTGAATTGAATGGGATGGGATCATATCTTAAAAAATGAAATTAAGCAATGAGAGAGAAATATATTAGGAGAAGACAGGGAGAAATGGAATGGGGCAGGTTATCTCTCATAAAAGAGGCAAATAAAAGACTTTTCAGTGGAAGGAAAAAGAGGGGAGGTGAGAGGAAAAACATGAAGCTCACTCTCATCACATTCAACTAAAAGAAGGAATAAAATGCACACTCATTTTGGTATGAAAACCTATCTTACAATACAGCATAGTGGGAGAGAAGGGGATCAGCAGGGTGGGGGGGATGATAGAAGAGAGGGCAGTGGGAGAAGGGAGCAATCTGAAGTCAACACTCTTGGGGAGGGACAGGATCAAAAGAGAGAATAGAAGCAATGGGGGGCAGGATAGGATGGAGGGAATTATAGTTAGTCATACACAACATGACTATTATGGAAGTCATTTGTAAAACTACACAGATATGGCCTATATTGAATTGCCTGCCTTCCCAAAGGGAATGGGTGGGGAGGGAGGGATGGGGAGAAGTTGGAACTCAAAGTTTTAGGAACAACTGTTGAATATTGTTTTTGCAACTAGGAAATAGAAATACAGATAATGGGGTATAGAAAGTTATCTGGCCCTACAGGACAAAAGAGAAGATGGGGATAAGGTAAGGGAGGGATGTTAGAAGAGAGGGCAAATTGGTGATAGGGGCAATTAGAATGCTTGGCATTTTGGGGTTGGGGAGGGGAGAAATGGGGAAAAAATCTTGGAACCCAAAATTTTGTGGAAATGAATGTTGTAAAGTTAAATTAATTGATTAATTAAAAAAAGAAGTTATCAAGAAAAAACTGCCCTGATATTCTAGAACTAGAGGGAGGATAGAAATGGAAAGAATTCACCAATCACCTCTTGAAAATGATTCCAAAAAGAAAACTTCTAGGAATATTGTAGTCAAATTCCACGTCAAGGAGAAAAATATCTCAAGCTACCAAAAAGAAATAGTTCAACTATCATGGAGCCATAGTCAGGATAACACAAGATTGAATAGTTTCTACATTAAAAGAGAACAGGACTTGGAATATAATATTCCAGAGAGCAAAAAAGAATCACCTATTCAGCAAAAATGAGTATACTCTTTCAAGGGAAAAGATGGACATTCAAAGACAGAATTTTCAAGCATCCTGTTGAAAAGTTCAGAGCTGAATAGAAAATTTGACTTTGAAATTCAAGACTGTTAAAGTGTAAAAAGGTAAACAGGAAAGAGAAATTATAAGGGATTCAATAAGGTTAAACTGTTAACATTCTTATATGGGAAAATGGTATTTGTAACTCTAAACTTTTTCATTATTGGGGCAATTAGAAGGAGTTTACAGAGGACATGAGTGTGAGTTGAATATGATGAGATAATTATCTAGAAAAATAAAATGTAATGGTGAGAAAGAGGAAAGCAATGGGAGAAAGGGAAGGGAAGAGGTAAAATGGGGTAAGTTATCTGACATAAAAGAGCATTTTAGTGGAGGGGAAGATGGGGGAAATGTGGGGAGAATGCATGAATCTTATTCTCACTAGAAATGGCTTAAAGAGGAAACAATATGCACACTCATTTCTATATAGAAATCTATCTTATACAGGAAGTTAAGAGAGGAAGGATATAAGAGAAGGGAAGGTGATGATAGAAGAAAGTGCAGATTGGAGGAGGTAGAAGTCAGAAGTAAAACACATTTGAGAATGGACAGGGTGAAAAGGGAGAGAAAGTAGGATAAACAAGGAAAAATAGGATGCAAGAAAATACATAGTAATAAAACCATGAAAAAAACATACAGCAAATTTTTCTGATACAGATCTCACTTCTCAAATACATAGAGAACTGAGTCAATATAGAAGAGTTCTTATACAAATAAGAACTACTCCCCAACTGATAAATCATCAAAAGATATGAACATTTTTCACATAAAATAATCAGAGATACCTATAGTAATATAAAAAATGCTCTAAATCACTATTGACAAGAAAAATGCAAATTAGAACAACTCTAAACAGTCACTCCATGCCTATCAGATTAACTAACATGATAGAAAAGGAAAATGACAAATGTTGGGGGAAATGTGGGAATATTGACACTAATGCACTATTGGTAAAGTGGTGTACTGATTCAGTCATTCTGTAGAGCAATCTGGAACTATGGACAAAGGGCTATAAAACCATGCATACCTTTTGACCAGGCAATATTACTACTAGGTCTGTATGCCAAAGAGATAAAAAAAAGCACAGAAAGGAAAAGGACTTATTTATGGCAGCTCTTCTAGTTGTGGCAAAGGATTGAGGAACTAGGAATTGGAAATTGAGGGAATGTTAATCAATTGTGGAATGACTAAAAGTTGTATGTGATTGTGATAGAATACTACTGTGCTATGAGAAATTATGGGCAGGATGCTCTCAGAAAAACCTCAAAAACCTTTCATGAAATGATGCAAAGTGAAATGAGCAGAACCAGGAGAAAATTGTATATGGAAACAGCAATATTGTATGATGATCAATTGTGAATGACTTAGCTATTCTCAGTAATACACTTATCCAAGACAATTCTGAAGACTTATGATGAAAAAATGGTATCCATATCCAGAGAAAGAATTGATGGAGTCTGAATGTAGATCAAAGGATACTTTGTCTTTACTTCATTTTTCTTTTTTTGTCTGTATTTTCTTTCACAACATGACTAACACGAAAACATGTTTTTCATGACTGTAAATATGTAAGCTATGTCAAATTGCTTGCCTTCTCAATGAGGGGGCAGGGAAGGGAAGTAAAGAATGTGAAACTCAAAAATTTTTAAATATGCTAAAATTGTTTTACATGTAATTGGAAAAATACATGAAATTTTAAAAAGATATGTGATTTCAGTTTTCACATATTTGAATGACTATGATAAAAGAAAGATTACAGTCTCTTATTCAAGAAGTAAGATGTAGGGCAAATGAGTTGAAATCATGAAGCAGAAGATTTTTGTCCAACTTTTAACACTGAATTTTATCAAAGTTGCCTCCCCATGTCCACCTTTTGAGGTGGTGAGAATTTCAGATTGGAAAGGAAATTAACAACCATCTTGTTCAACCCTTAGTTTTACAGAGGAGAAAACTGGAAGGTAGAGATGTTATATAGAAATTGGAAGAACCAAAAAGAGAAGCTATGGTTTTCTATTTTTTAGTTCTTTAGCCTTTCCAGAACATTGTTCCCTCTCAGAGATGTTTGAAGGAAGATTCCTACAATGAGGATGCTAGATGCTGTACTAGATTACTTCTGAGGGCCTTCCAATTCATAAGATCTTGTGATTCTTTGAGTGTGATGTGAGAAAGTAGAGACAATGAGCATAGATTACACTCCATACAATCAGAATATTTGCTTAAGGAGTACATTCCATTTCTCAGCTATGTCAATTTACAGAGCTTGCATATTATCTTGCTCATCAAGGTACCCTATAAATATTTGTTGAAATGAAAGCAAGAAACTTTCACAAAGTCTAGGAATCATTTTAACCTCACCCTTCAGCCATCTATAATGTAATTCATTGTTGCAAAAAATTTACCTTGCTGTTTTGAAGATTTGATGAACTACCAGATGTTTTACGGACTCTACTACTGCAACTTTTATGTTCCATTTTTTATGCAAGTAATTTCCCTGTAAGTTAAAATTCTCAAAAATCTTCTTCATCATGCAATTGCATAAACTCAAAAGGAGATGTTTATCTATTTATCTTACTCAGAATGGTATGTTAGGATGATACCTTTGCGCTGAGGAGGAAAAAAATATCCCATGGAATGCATTGCTTTTTTGTTCATTTCTTTTCATTTATATCATTTAGCACCTGCTAGATTAATTCATTGATATCTAGTTCATCTTCTGCTTTCTAGACACACATGAAAAGATTTGCCTTTAATGTTTTGTTTGTATAGCTCCTTCAAAATAATTATGTTGAATAATATTTTTAGGTGCATTTCTTGGTGTAACCATGTCTGATTTCATGTGTCTCTGACATGAGGATATAAATATTAAACGCTATAGTGGCCAAAGAATTTTAAAAGGCTATTTTAAACTCAACTTTGATTACTTAAGCTGTGTTAGTGTATATACATACCATTCATATAAAGTCAGACATTTAAGCACTTACTTTGTGCAGGGGTAATAGGTGGCATGGCATAGAGGACATAGAAGAAATCTTAGGTTCAAATCTCACCTCAGACACGTATTTGTTGTGTAACCCTGATCAGGTCACACAACCCCACGGAAACTCTCTAAAACTGTATGTTACTCAACAGTTGTAGATCTATATTAGTTGAAGGAGTTTCATTACTGGGAGTTCCTTTACCCAAATAAATCACAGCTATGGACTAAAAAGTGAGGCAGCTATGTGGCTTGGTGGACAGACTGATAGACCTAGAGTAAGGAAGGCTTGAATTCACATCTGACCCCAGATACTAGCTGTATGACTTAACCTCTGTTTGCCTTAATCCACTGAAGAGGGGAATGACAAATCACTCTAATATCTTTGCCATGGAAATCCCAAGAACAGTATGGTCCATGGGGTCATGAAGAGTGAGACCAAACTGAATGAATAAACAACAACCCAAAAAATCCCAAATGCAAAATACCTGTAGGACACTGTGCCAGGCTACAGAGACAAAACACAAACAATACCTATCCTCGGTGACAATGTAGTTCACATTTATTTAGTGCTTTTGTTGTCAGGGACCAGTTTCTCTATGTATTGAAGCCCACTTATGGCGATGCCCCATGTATTACAAGGGCTATCCCACATATGTAGCATAGGGCTGTGATTGTGTGCTTTGAAAGAAGGCAGAATAGATATCTTCTCCTCCCACCCTTCAAAAGAGACTTTAATTCTTACCAAGAGGAGAAGTAGAAAATTGGGGCTGGAGGGAGCTACTTTGCTCTCCTCAGAGAAGGGCCATGAATTTAGAATTATATAAAGCTTCTCCTTTGAATATTGTTAGTCTATGGGATATGAGCAAATTTAAACTAACTTCTGGTTGATCTTTCATTGTTGGGAGGGAACAGGATCCTAAGCTTTATTTCAAGGCTTAACTTCTTTCCCAACAAATATCTATTCCACAATGAATATTCATAGACTTACCCAAGAAAAAATATTTATCAAAACCAGTAGCAAAATGGAAATCAGAGAAGGCATACAAATGAGAATATGTATCAGACCATAAAGAATGAATGACCGCATCCACTTGGAGCAAGGTTAACTCAATTCAACCAAGGGAGGGAGTCTAGATCTCACCCAAGGGGAAGTTTCTTAAAGTCTCTAAGGTAGCAAGTTGGGGATAGGGACAGCTATGCAGACTGCTAATTAATTTCACCACTAATTAATATTCCTAAAGTCTTTTCTGTTAGCAACTTGAAGTGACATTGCCCATTTCCATCTTCCCTGTTGAAGCTCAAAACCAGAAATGTCCAAAGTAGGCTCAGTATCTAAAGTGAGGTAAGGACAGCTTGAAGAACAGTCTTGAACTTCAAGAAGTTCTGGAGAAACCTGAAGGGTTCTCCTCTTTCCTGTTATCATCTCTACCCTGCCAGTCACACAGGATAAGGCATTGATCTCCACCAATGGGGGAAAGAATCCCATAGCAATGGCTTTGGGACTGGGGTTACGTTGTAAAGTTTGCAAATTACTTTACACATATTATCTTATTTCCTACTCAGAATAAAATCTCATTTTACAGATAGAGAAACTGAAACTGAGATGGGTTAAGTGACTTGCCTAAGGTCACTGAGCTAATAAGTGATGAGGCAGGATTCAAACCCAGCTCTCCTTGATTTCATGTCCAGAATTCTATGTCTATGTTCTCTATGTCTAGAAACAGATATATAAATTTTACATATATGAAGTAATGTCATAATGTTTCACTGTAAGAAATAGATAGAACTAACAACTGAAGGAAATTTAAAAAAGTGTTGTATAAGGAGGAGGGCGTATGCAAGCTGGGATATGAAAGAAACTCAGTATTATAAGAGGCAAAAGTAAAAAAAAAAAAAAAAAGAGTATATATCCTAGATGGGAATTCATCTATGCAAAGACATGGCAATGAGAGAAAAAAATGTTGCTGTACCCAAAGTAAATCTAGTAGGTCAGACTATTTATACAACCTTGTGACCAGGATGTTTGATAAAACATATTACCTATGACCTGCTTAGATGATTTGCACATGTGTAGTGAGAAAACCTTTCAACTCCCTGCTTATTCTATTGCCATGGAGACAGACTGTGGCTAATCAGTTTGATCAAAAATTACAGTTAAATGATTCCGTGACTTATCTGCTACCATGCATATAGACAAGTGATTGTCAAGCCTTTTGAAATTGCAATACCTTGTTATTGTTTGATTCCATAAGAACTTTCAATTTTAGCCCTCCAGCACACTTAAACAGAATTCCCAAGTACCTTTATAGCATATTTTAAAAATAAGTTTTCCTTTGAAATAGTGTCATTTTTACCGATAGGTTTTTCTTTCTGGATACATCCTTTTTCCATCTTGTACCCAACAAGCCACTCCTTGAAACACAAATTTAGAAAGAAAGGGGGGAGTTTAGCAAGACCAGTCACATGAAGTCTGTCTGATAGTTTATTTAAGATAGTAAATTTAATGTTTCACACCCATATCCACTCTCTTCTTCCAAGCAGGGAAGGATATGCATTTTCTCAACTCCTCTCCAGGTCTAAGATTTGTTATGATAATTACACATCATTCAATTTCTTTTTAAAAAAAACATTTATTTGATCATTTTATAGAGGAAGAAAGTTAGAGGGACCCTCTTCAGTCTCTAAAAACATGGAATACTTAATGAATTTGCATATCATCCATCAACAGGGGTCATGCTAATCTCTGTATCATTCCAATTTTAGCACATGTGCACCAAAAGTGAGCAAAATTCAATTATACTTTTGGCATTAGTGTGTAAATTATGTTCCTGGCTTTGTCTACTTCATTCTACATCAGTTCATATACATCCATTCAAATTTCTTTGAATTCATCATATTTGCTGTTTCTTGCAGAACAGTATTTTTTTCACTATATGAGTGTATTGCAATTTGCTTAGCTATTTACCAATCATCTATATGATTTTCATGACACTCACTGAAATAATTAGAAATGCTCAGTGATGTTGTAAAATAGTAGTGGGAATTCCTAGTGAAGATGCAAGTTTAATGAATAAATGATATTGTTCTGTAAAGATTTAAGTTTTTTCCACCATAGAAGCTTTTTCACTATAGTGTCAGAGTATCCTAGTTCTTTGGCACATTGAACTGCCATTTTTCCCCTGGTGATAATGTTACTATTAATCAAATTAAGTATTGAATTGGACATTAGAAGCTTGTAAATCCTTCATTAACTCATCATTTCTTAAGTGCATAATATATATGAGAAACACTATTTTAGATGTTAGGGAAGCCTCAAAGATCAGTAAGACCTGATCTTTACCCCAAAAAGTTTAAAAATTTGTTTAAATACTAAGTTATGTGCACAAATATATCTAGTGAACAATTACGAATGTATAAGAGAAATAGAAAATTTCAAGATTAAGTATTAACTCCACCCAATTTATGTTCTGAGGATATCTGCAAAGTCTGTAGGAGAAAGAAGTTAAGAAATTAGGATGATAGCTTTGCCCCCTAAACCAAATGTGAATTCCCATTTATCTTTCTGAGTCATCATTTCCAGTCAGTTACTGAACTCCAAAAGCTAAAAATGCCCTTTTCTTAAAATCCCGATTGCTACCATTCTCTTGTTCTCATTGTGCTCTATCTTTATCAGGCAGTAGAATGATCTGTCCAAAACTTAGTGGAGTAAAACTAAAGCACAGCCATGCCTTGTCAACACTATTTATGACCTGATTGTAAAGACGGACCAAAGGAAAAACCAGGCGGATTTGACAGTCTCCGCACGCAAAAGATTCTTGTGTTGAGATGGTACATCTCACTTGTCAAACAGAAAACGGAGACAAGGAAATCCATATCTGTGATTATCTGCTTCAGTACACTGTCCATTTCTCTAGACCCCACATTAATCATTTACCTTGACTGGTTTCACATAGAATTTCAAGTATAGGATAAACAGTATCCTTTTGTTTTCATTTCATGCTTCATTTATATAATCCTTATTAAATTCCTTAAATTTCAATTGTTTCAGGCAATAGCAAGACTTATGAATGAAATGTGTTTTTAAAAATTGTAAGAATATTTTTCTGGACCCATTTCCTGATTAAGGCAATACCGTAATTGATAGTTTCCTAAGTCAACATCAAATGATCAATATAGTAGGCTAATAGATCTATTTCAACCTATGTCTAATCATAGTTTTTAGCCTTATTTCTGTGGGAAATATCTATGTGACCAAGGAGAAATCATCTAATCTCCTTGAGCCTCAGTTTATTTATCAGAGAATAATGGATTGTACTAGATGGCCTCTGAAGTCTCTAGCAAATCCAAGATGTTGAGCCTTTGCCCTGGGCTCCAACATTTTTTTATTCTGTGAATTCCAAGTTCCAGTTCTTGATGGTAAAAGCACATCTCTCTCATTTATGGGGGGAAAAAATTGAGAACTATTCCTTGGGATAAAGATGTCTGAGTTTTGACTGGGGGTGCTGGGTACTTGTATTTCCATGTTTGCCTAGGAGAATGTCCTCTATATTCACATAAGGAAGGGTAACTAGCTATTCTGAGTTGACAAAGAAAGACAAGTGGGCTAGGATGAATGGCTCCAGAAGACTATTTGTAAATATGATCCATTTCATTTATTCAACAAGCATTTTAAAATTATGACTATGGTCTAAGCACATGTAGTTGGAGTTAAGGATTCAAAAACTATGTATATATGTGTGTGTACATAGTCATACATTCACACGTGCATGTAGACAGGGTCCCCAAAAGGATTGGTACAGTTCTCAGCTTCATAATTCCAGAAGCATAAATACTCCAAACTTAGATTTTTTTAAACTTTATTTAAGCTTATTGTAAACATATTTAGTTTTACAAATTTTAGTAATAAATTTAAAATGTTAATAAGACAAGACACCTATGGAATCTTACGCATTTGTCTCTGAATGGCACTTTCTCAAATTAGTGGATTGTCATGGCAAATCCTCTTGCTTTTCCACTCCAGTCACCTGATCTATCTCCATTAGATTTTTTTCTTGAGGGATAATGTCAAAATTGTCATGTACACATCAAAACCTCATTCTTTGAATGATCTTACAGTTACAATTACAAATGCAATCCTTTCAGACACTAAATGAAAATTTTTAGAAAATTTAAGAATTATATATATGTGTGTGTGTATATCATGTACATACATATACATGCATACACACAAGAGGGTGGTTATGTTGAAATTTAATAAAAATCATAGTAATATTTTACAATTTTAAGTAATTTACCTTTTATGTATTGTTTTTTACATGTGTATAGACCTATCCTTCTGAAGTTATTAAATCTCAAAACTGAACCAGGACTTTCGGGACACTCTGTGTGTTTGCATGGGTATGTATACAAATGATCCTGCAAAGCTATTTTTCCTACCCAATAGCCTTTCTTCTTCAAATTATATATATGTGTGTGTGTGTATTATATATATATATGTTGTCCAGGGACAATATATAATAATAATGATGATGATGATAATTGTTGGCACTTATATAACACTTTTGCAAAGTACTTTATATATATAATCCTGGGAGGTAAATGTTATCCCTATTTTACAGATGAGGAAATGGAGATTAAGCAGAAGTCAAATGACTTGCCCAAGGTAACATGCCTAGGAAGTGTCTGAGATCATACTTGAACTCAGGTCTTACTGACTCCAGATCTAGCAAACTGCATACTGTATTAGCTGCCCCAACATTTTAAAGTCTTACATAATTAACCTTTTATATATATATATGTATATACAAATTATCATTTGATTTCTAACTCTAAATATAAATGTATCTATAAGAGATAAGATATAATAGTATGTACCTTCAAGGAAATTATATGCTTACATTTGATTACATTCAGATTACTTTTATAAGTTGGGCTCTGCCTATAATAATAGGTGATCTTTTAACAAAGTACTTTACATTCAGAAATTTATTTAATCCTCACAACAACCCCATGAGGTCAGTGTCCTTAACCTTAGCAGTAGGTCAAATTATATAGAACTTTTTAGCTTAACAAAGCAATTTTCTTATTAATACTGTGAGATCGGTGATATAAATATCTGTCTCCTTTATAGTTGAGGAAACTGAAATATTCATAAGTTAAATAATTTATTTTGTGTAGCAAAGCTGTTAAGTTGTAGACAGGAATTTGAATCCAGGTTTTTTTAATGCCATAATGCTCTTTCCCCATCACCACACCTTTGTGTATATTCTTATGTATTCATCTTTTCTCATTTAGTGAACTTCATCTTCTTAGACAACTAAATCTTTCACATTGAACTCATTTTTCCCTAAAGCTATTCTCAATTTACTATTTGCTCTATTACCCGTCCTGTTAATTTCTGTTACCAAGGATTAAATGATGAGGTGATTTATTCCTGATTTACTCCTCAGAGCTATTCCAAACCAGTTTGAGTTCACTGCCTTCATTTTAATACATTATCCTGGAGAAAACATGAGACAAACCAATCATTTGTGACGTTACTCACTTGGAGGATTTCCCCGAGGTATTTAGCATTGTCCGTAGTTATTAACTACTCAAGCAACAGAGTGACCCAGTTTGTCTAATGAAGTCATAAGCAGTTCTTTCTGATTTACAAAACACGTCAGTGATTTGTCTAAGGACACAAGTTAGAGATCTGGAAAATACAGATGTATCAGGCTTAGTTTTTCCCTTCTAGTTTACTACAAGAAGCCAACCCGAACAAAGAAATACTTCATGTTAAGCTAGTGAAAACTGGAGGGGGACCTTATAGGGGTGAGAATCTGCAGAGTCTGGAAGATCTAGTTAACTAGGGAAGACCTAGGGATTGTCTGAGGCTTTGAAAACTTCAGTGATTTGCCCAGGATGGCACAGCTAGTAAAAATCTTCAAGGTTATTTGAATCCTAGTTTCTATCCACTATAATAACACCTCCCTAAGTAATCATTCAAAGTCCCTTATTTCTACCCCTGCCCTTAACTTTACAATTATTCATCTTAGCAGAATTTCTGAGGAACTATCATTAACAACAGATTACATTTAAATCAACTCTAGATAACTTCTTATTTAATACAACAATCTTGTGAGGTAGGTAAGCATAAGTTTTAGTGTGTCCATTTTATAGATTAATAAATGGAAGAGGAGGTCTAGTGACTTGCCCAAGGTAACACAACTAGCATAGAGGAGAACCAGGACTTAATTCCCTATCTTTTTAACATCAACCAAATCCAGATTGTTTCCACTATACTCCACCATTTATACCAAATACACTATCTACTTCATTCAACTTATACTCATTTTTTTAATTTAAACTAACAATATTTCTATTTTCATTTAAGGCAGAGTTATACTTCTGAATGTATTCGGCTAGCACAGGGGTGGGGAACCTGTGGCCACAAGGCCAAATGGGGCTCTCTAGGTCCTCAAGTGCAGCCCTTTGACTGAATCCAACTTTCACAGAACAAATCCTATTACAAAAGGGATTCGTTCCTGAAGTTTGGATTCAATCAAAGGGCAGCACTTGAGGACCCAGAGGGATGCATTTAGCCTGGAGGCTGCAGGTATCTCCCTCCCTCCATCCATCCCTCCCTCCTCCCCTAAGATTGAACATCTGATCTTCAGTTTTCTAGCTCTCACCTGGTTAATTCTCTACATATATGAATATACATGAACATTCAGTTTCATTTCTGGCTTCCTTCTCTGGTGGATGTGATTCTAATTGATCTATCATGGTCTGAATGACATTTAACCTCTCACAGATTTGACACACAGCTTACTCAAACATACCACTCCTTCTTCCCCTGGCACACAGTACAGCTGTCCACCTGTCACTAATCCCTTGTATCTCCTTTGTTCATGTCAACACCCATCCCTTTGCTTAAGCACTTTGTCAATTGGAAAATGGTCAGAGGCTGTTTTTTTTCAAGTAAGGATAATGTGACATAGTCTTTTGAGTTTCCTAACATTTACCCCTTTCTTAATGTAGTTCCCTTGTTACCTCATTTACCATTTTTGTATTCTTGACAGTTCCCTAAAAGAAAGCGGTTCTTCTTCCCCCCACTCCTGCATTTATTATCACTTTCCACCACTGCTGTCAGCTCAAATTAGGACACAAGGATATCTGGGATAAACATGTCCTGTGCTGAGATCTGTTTTTACTGAATTTCATCTTATAAAATAAATAGCATCAACTGAGCAAAAGGGAATGCTTTCTTTTGACCACAATTTTTTTAAAGAGAAGATTAATTTTTGGATGATGAGAATATGCACACAGACAGTACATTAAATGCACTAACAGTTATTACTTTGGGTTTTTTTTTTATTAAAAAAGAAGAAAAAGATGGATTTTTGACCTGGCTAAGACTGTTCAACTCAGAAGGTAGGGTGGAGGAGGGGTGCTCTAAGTATTGGTAGATATTCATAAGAGTAGAGAGTTAGGTTATAGATACTTTCCCTCAGTTTCAGTGTAAGTTATTGCTCATTATTTAAAGGAACTGGCCCCTCTCATTTTTGTTTCACACAGGATGAAATTGGAGCAGAAAATCAGGCTATATAGCAAGGGAGTACATTTTTAAAGTGATCTGACATATTCATTCATTCACGTAGACCATCATAGTTTATAATTGTAGTTGCCTAGGTTAACTTGATTAGTTGGATACTGCTGAGGCTTCAGGAGTGTGTCCAGTCCTTCCACAGATGGGAACATTCTATCATTGATCTACAGCTATAAACTGCATATATATATATATATATGTATGGTTAAGAAATCATCTTCTAAATACATTCTTTTCATAAAGCACTGGAATTAAAGAAAGGATGTTTTGATGCACTCCATCAATATTACTGAGAGGAAAAAAATAAAAGAAAAAGAATCCAAGGATAACACATTGATGATTTAATTTATGCTTGATTTAGTGTTGATTTAGTGACTCTATCAATTATTTAGTGATTGTATTACTGGCCTCCAGTTAGAAATGTTTTAAAATCAGAAGGTAGTCCAGCTGTGGTAGGGATTGCCTGTAATCCCTACTCTCTGGAAGGCTGATGCAGGTAGAGCTCTTTATCTCAGGAATTCTAGGCTGCAGTGGGCTAGGCAAGTACAGTATCCAAACTTAGGATTTTTCATTAGTATCATGACCTTTTGGGAGGCCAGGGTCACCAGGTTGACCAAGAAGGAGTGAATTGACCTCAGTTAGAAATGAAGGAAGTCAAACTTCCCAAACTTCAAAGTGGGAGCAGGCCACTGAGGGGCTCCTGCACTCACAGTTTGGTTGAGATAGGGAGAATGTTAAAAAAAATCAGAAGGTAGTTTACTGGCCTATTAAAAACATTTCCTGAGGGAAGCAACAACCCCTCTGTGCCTTTAAGCCTAGTTGGCAGGAAATTCTTCCTGATGTTTTTAGCAAATTTTCTAATTCCTTCCTCTCCTGGCAACAGTGAAAATGGAAAATAAATCAATAATTATGATCATCAGTACATTTCCTCTTCCATGCTTTTGAAGATGGTATTTGTTTATTCAGAATCCATATTTTGTATTTTAAAAATATCAATAGCTTTTACATTCACATTGACATAATTTCCATCTATGTCCTTCTTAATTCCCATACCCAGTTCATGAAAACCTTATGCCAAAAAAAAAAAGGAAAAGAGAACTTTTTGTCATCATTATTGTTCAGCGCAATTAATCACCACATGAACTGTCTGATGGTTGTGTGTGATGTTCTACACCTCATATTTTATATCATAAGGCATGTAGTTGCCATAATGGGTGAGAGCACTGGATTTGAAGCTGGGAAAACCTAAATTCAAATCCTTCCTCAGATACTTAACCTAGAGAATATGGACAATTTACTTAACTTCTCTCAGCCTCAATTTCCCCATCTGTAAAGTGGGGATAATAATATCTACCTAATCTTAGGATTAGAGGATCATGGGACTCTCTAGATACCACAGCAGTCAGGGGAACTGAGATAATAGTTCTGGGAACATAGTGCCAATAGTGCTTACTTAATGTTTATTAATTGATTGTGAGCTCCTTGAGGGCAGGATTGACTTTTGCTTGACCAGCCCTCAGCAAAGTGCCAGGCACATTGTAGATGCTCAATAAATGTTTACTGACTGCCTAGTTAGAGTCTCTGCCAAGTATGGTAGAAAGAGCACTGGATTCAGAGATAAGGGCTCATGTCCAAGCTCTGCCTTTTGTAAGTCGATTGACTACAAACAAGTCACTTAATATCTCCTTGGCTTCCGTTTCCTTAAAAGTAAAATGAGAATAACTATGTCACCCACAGGATTATTTCAAGGAAAGCTGAAAACACTATGGCTATGTGAGTTATTCATACAAGAGTTCCAAAGTATTCTCTGAAGCCATCATTTTTTAGGTCCTTCAGAACTCTGATCAAAGCAGCAAACGATAGTGACTTCAAAAGACCAATGATGAAACTTACCTCTCACCTCTTGACAGAGAGGTAATAGACTGAAAATGCAGAATGATGTTTATATTGTCAGACCTGGCCAAGGTGCTGATTTGTTCTGTTGAGCTAGATACATTTGTTACAAGGGAGGATTTCTACTTAGGTAGGGGTGGTCAGTTAATGGGTAGTGATAGATATACAAAAAAAGAACATCAATAAAACATTTCACATAGAAAACATTTTTTTTTAATGTGCAGAAGGAATGAAAAAAAAAGGCTGAAGGAAACATGAACAAATGAAGCCATTTTATAGAACAGAAATTCAATTTTTTACCCTTGTTCTCTCTCTGTTGAAATGTATTTTTGTGGATCATTATGTTCGCACACAAAATGAAAATTAATTGAAAAATAAAGGTGTTATTAAATGGTTTATCAGTATGTAAGACAAAGCATGGCATAATAGAAAGAGGGCTGGTGTTAGATTCAGAAAGATAAGCTGTACCTGTGCTGTCATAGGAAAGTAAGCTAACTACTCAGTGCTCCAGTCCACAATCCAAATTTCTAGATTATAGTTGAGTTTCTTATATGAATTGGTTGAGAGATATTCCACAAAAGAAGTTCCCTAAAACCTGAAAATCTCAAGTCAGGATCCCCCAAAATTCATTTGTTGTGGAGCTAGTTTGTAGATTACTTGTGTTTTTTTCGTACTCCTCTATTAAAAATCTTGTAACAGTTTTACAACTTATAAACATATCTACTAGTTGGGGAGGGATGATGAAATACAAATCAGCCTATTTCTTAGTAGTATAGCAAGGTTGTCTCCCACATGTAGAGGGGAGCATTGTTTGTGACTTGAAGGGATACATAATACACTGCTCTAGCCTCTTCTCCCCTCACCCTTTTCCAAGAGAGATTTTAATTCCTTCCAAGAAGGGGAGTAGGGGGTTGGGGCCAGAAGCTTGAGCATTCTGCTCTTCTCAGAAAGATGGGATACTAGACTAGGATTATGTCTATCTGCTTCTATAAATATTATTAGTCGAGGGGAAGTGATTTTCAGGATCAAGCAAAACTCCTGATCACTGGGACTTGAAGGAAGGCAGGAGATAGAGATAAGCAGGGACAGCAATTCAGTCATGGCGGTAGCCCAAGAAGATGCCCAGAGTTGAGAGATGAAATGACATAGTCAATTTCTTGACTTAGAGTCCAGAAGACTTGGGTTCAAATGCTATTGCTCAGTTGCGTCAAACCCTTAGTGACCTCAGCAAACATGCTGGAGTGGTTTGCCATTTCTTTCTCCAAGCTGATTTTACACATAAGGAAACTGAGATAAATAAGGTTAGGTGACTTGCCAAGGGTCGCACAGCTAGTATATGTCTGAAGCCAGATTTAAAGTCAAGTTTTTCTGACTCCAGGACAACTAGGTGGCACAGTGTACAGACCACTGGGATTGGAATCATCAAGAATCATGTTCACGAGTTCAATATACTGCTGGGCCTAGCGTCAGGAAGACTTGAGTTCAGATTTGGTCTCAGACACTTACTAGCTTTGTGACCCTGATTTACTTAACCCTGTTTGCCTCAGTTCCTCTACTGTAAAGTGAGCTAGAGAAGGAAATGGCAAAATACTCCAGTTTTTTTTTTTTTGCCAAGAAAACCCCAAATGGGGTCACAAAGAGTTGGACAGGATCGAAAAACAACTGAAAGACAATAAAGAACTTCCTGACTTCAGGCTGGGCACTCCATTCATTTCAACACCTAGTTGCCTAAATACTGGGACACGTTATCCCTGTGAGCCTGGGCAAGGCTTTATCTTCTGTGTGCCCTGGGTAACTCTCTAAAACTAATCTGATAAGTCAAGATAAGGGACTGAGGATATCACAATTTCTTTCCATATTCAGGTTGTTCTTTCACTAAAAAAAAAAAATACAATTTCTCTTCAAATTTGGCTATTTCACTGTTTTTCTCACTAAGTACAGCTTGCAAATTTCTGTATTCAACAAGACAATATCAGTTAGTGTAGGAAATCCATTTTTCCTTCTACGCACCTGAATTGTCTAAAAAGAAACTGCCACTGACCTCCTACACTGTGGTGTAGGCAAAAGAAATGTAGCAGATACCAGTTCTTCAGCTAGGGGTATTTCACATACACTCACTCATATATACTCATTTACTTATGGAATGATTGATAAATCTTGCCTTGATAAAGTAGACAAACTTGAACAAACTAAAAAACAAACCACCCACAAAGTATATTCTCTGAAAATAGTAAAGCCAAATAGCATTAGAGAATAGCTGTGATGGATGATATGCACAACTTTACATTTTGACTGTCAGTTATAAAGGGGTACGAAAGCTGTCAATTGCATTTGATCTGAGTTTTATCCTGGTGTAAATTTCTCTTGATTGCCATAGTAATAGCCACGTACACATTGTTCTTTTAGCTCTGCTTTCCTTATTCTACATTACTTACATTCAAGTCTTCCCATATTTCTTTGAATTTTTCAAATCTGTGACTCCTTAAAGAACAAGGCTATTCATCTTCTACAATTCAGCCATTATCCAAATGACAATACAACTGGTTTTCACCTTTTAATATTATAAATAGCCAGGTCTAAAGGGACAATAATTTTATAGGCATGGGAAGTCCCAGTGTGGGAGTTCTTGCCATTGCAAGAACTATAGTCCTAGAGAGCTGCCTGAGGCCCAGAGAGGTTAAGAATCTTGCCCATGGTAAATGAGGTCTTCCTAATTCCAAGTCCAGCCCATTCTACCCAACATCATTGTTCTGCACCAGTACAAAGAGTGCTGTTATAAACACACATGTTTAAATAGATTGGTGGTACTGGAGAGAAAAGAGCATTAGACTCAGAATCTAGAAGGTCTAACTTCAAATTTCATCTCAGATCTTTACTATGTGACTGACTAAATCACTTTCCAAATATGCTTCAGTTTCCACAATACAAAATAAAGGAATTGGAGTTGATGACTTCTAAAGACACTTTCAGATTTAAATTCATAATCTAATCTTTTCTTATTGTAAATAACCTTCTTGGTGTATAGACCAAATAGTGAGACTGCTAGGATAAAGGGTATATTAAAAAAATTCTTGCCTTATCCCAAATTATTTTTTAAAAAATGTCTCGACCAATTCATAACTCTGCCAGCAGTGAGTGTGTCTGTTTCCCATTGCCAATTCAATACTGTTTCATCATTAACCAATTTTTCCAACTGATGGGGTAACATGATATCTCACAGATGTTTCAATTTGTATGTGTGCAATTGTCATCTATTTTATTTAGATAGTTGATGACAGCTTTCATTCCTTCTTTTGAAAATCTTATCCTCTGACTTCTTATTCATTTGGGAGTGACTTGAGATTACAGATTTATGCCAGTTACCTATAGTTTATATGCCAGTCTTTTATCTGAGATATGTGTTTCTCCCCAGTTTTTTTTGTCACATATTAAAATCAGGTTGTTTCTATATTCATTGAATCATTCTCCTGCCCCATATTATGTATGGAGAGTTTGGGGCTCTGTTGTAATTTTCAAGGTGTCAAATGAGCCAGAGAAAGCTTTCCAGCATGTTGGGTAGATCATTTATACATCATAGAAAACACCAAAATTATCCACTGCATCCTGGGAAATCACCAGTTGTCTTGACTTTTGTCATGCCACTGGACTTCAATAACTCAGGAAGAGAGAGAGAGGCTGATGACTTTGCACAACTCTGCCTCACTTAAATCCAATTCATGTACAAGTCAAGACATCACATTTGATGTCTTTGGTCCTCTTTGAAAATGAAGGATGAGCAATTACAACACAATATAAAGTATTAATGGAAGGCCATGAACAAGAATTATGCAGGCTGAGATTCACTGAAGTGTGTGATCTGCATGGAGGGAGTCATATCTGACAAGATCATAGGTATATCTCTGAGGAGCTGGGTAGTGTTGCTACTAAGGTCATACTCATCATTGTTTGAATGTGGATTCTAGACATGTAGCTACCTATATAAGCAGTACAGAAGCCTTGGTAGAGCTGAAATAGATGTACATATGGGTTTAGTGAATGCTTATATATCTATTTTCAAAGTACTAGCTTAGTTTAGTGTGCAAAGGATTATTCTGAAAGGGTAACCCTTGTAATACGTAACCCGTAAGAAATCAGAAGGGATTCATCCATATCTATGAAGAAAGCACATGTACCAATAAAATTCAGGATGATTCAGTCTATTTTCATGCTTTATATGTAAAGTATAGGCTATCCAGTCTTTGAATGTTTTCAGGGACTGTTTTTCATTTTGTCTCAGCATCCTCAGCAAGTGCTAAAATATTTTGCACGTAGTAGGCTCTTAATAAATTTCTGTTGAATTTAATTGGATTGAATGAGGGTGAGAGAGTTAGAGAATGATTAGCCTCACACTTATTTTATGCTTAAATGGTTAAGACAGAATGACAAATCACCTTTTAACAAGCAAAGTACTACAGTTAACACACTCCCTAATCCCTCTGTGCTTTGGACAATTTGCATGTATTAAATGACCCATATAATTTCCTATAATTAGGGTGTTACCACATAGTTAAGGAGATTTGAGAAGTAACATATGGACTATTTAGTGTCATTGTGGTAAGATGCACCTTAGATAATAGAAGAGGCCATCCTGAATGATAGGGAGAAGAGGGCTGAGTCTAATTTCTAATGGTAAATGGAGTTCAGCACATCTTTGTTCTGATAGGTTTAAGCTCTCCAGCTTCCATGGCCTTTGTATTTCAGCATGTGTGTTCATCTGGAATGAAAGCAGAAACTAAAGAGAATGAGTCTCTAAAGACACATTTAATCATGCAGATCTCAGGGAAAAGTCAATCCTACAATACTATTCAAAGGGAGAGAGGACTATCTTTTTGACTCCCTTTGGAAAGAACTCAAGCCTAAAGTCCTGGGACTTGACTGTGTTGCATTTCCACATGATCGTGGGTATAGCAAAAAAATTTTAGATTTTAAAATAGAAAATTAGTCATATTTGAGGATCTCAGAAAGTAACTTATACACTGTTCTATCCAGTGAATATATGCTGTCCACATATGCAATAAACAGATTGTATGTACTTCTCTCTCCTTTCTTTGCAGACAAAAGAGACCATGGGGGGAGATTATTATATGTAGTGTCACATTCAGTGATATGGATGATTTTACTGAATCGCCATTTTTCTCCCCTCCCTGTTTCTTTCTTTACTCTTTGTTACAAGAGATACCTTTCTCAGCAGAGGAGAAAGCAGGGATATATTCACAAGTGAAGATGTAAAAAAAAAAAGATTAATGATTTTAAAATAACAAACAAATTTTACATTTCACCTAAAGGCTTAATAGTTTTTTAAAAAATGATTACTAGGGTATGTACTATAATCAATCCCTGGGTTTTGAGTCTGGAGGTCAGACTTCAGGGATTTTTATTTTTGGAAGACCTAACTAGTTATACGATCTTAGGTATGTACCTTAACCTATTTGTGCCTCAGTTTCCTTATCTGTAAAATGAAATGATTGGACTAAATAACAGGTAGTGTCCTTTCACTCAAACTTTCTATTATGCAAACAACCACAATTAAGCATGTAATCTATGCCATCTTCCAAGTTATTGATAAATGTGTTGGATGCAAGGGCCAAAGACATAGCCCTAGACATCATACTAGAAATTTCCCTCTAGGTTGACCCTCACACCATTAGTAAGTCCTTTTGGTGTTTAATCACTCAATTAGAACCAAACCCATATACCAATATTACCAGTTAGCCCACAACTCTCCATTTTCTCCACAAGAATATTAGGAAGGAAACAAGAATTTATTAAATGCTTACTGGATGCCAAAGGGAGCTAGGTGGCATGGTGGAGAGACTCACCTTCCTGAGTTTATATCTGGCCTCAGACTCTTACCAGCTGTGTGACCTTGGTAAAGTCACTTAACATTGTTTGCCTTAGTTTCCTTATCTATAAAATGAGCTCCAGCATCTTTGCCAAGAAAACCCCAAATATATAGCCATAAGAATAGTATCTTATTGTGATTCCATACTTTATTACCTATACTCATAAACATAACCAAATATGACTGCCACTTACCTGCTTTGTAATATATTAATACGTGGTGTTAAGAAACTCATTAAAGCAGATAGTTCTGAGAGACAGGTCACCTTTAGAAATCTGTTGTCGTTACTTGATAGGAAGCTATTACTCCACTGTAGCAAAATGTCTTACAAGAATTAACTATTTTATAAAGGCAGAAAAATTCATCTTTATGATTTATGTGGTCACCAAAAGCCATCAGAACAGATTGTGCCTTATATTTTAAATGAAGGGACATGTTCAATCCTGAGGGTGTTTTTGTGCATTGAGTGGTTAAAATTGCCATATGCAGTTTGATGATCTTTTTCATAAAGAACACAGGTGTTCTAAAGAAAAAGCCTTAATGAATAACAGCCCTATAATCCTAAATAAAATATTTTCTATCACTGATAACCTAGGTATGGAAGTTCAGAAAATCAAATAATTGATATTTAATAACAATGAGTTTCTTCTAAATAAATACCTTCCTTCCTCTTTCTTTTTCCTCCCTATTTCTTTCCCTTTCCTTCCCCCTTCCTTCCTTCCTTCCTTCCTTCCTTCCTTCCTTCCTTCCTTCCTTCCTTCCTTCCTTCCTTCCTTCCTTCCTTCCTTCCTTCCTTCCTTCTTTCCTTCCTTCCTTCCTTTTTATTTCCTTTTTAAAACAGAATGCATAGCAGAAATCTCCTAGAGGCAATCAAGGAAGAGCAGAGCTGACTTAGCCCATTAAAAATGCTCATCCTGCAGCTGGGTTCCAAGCACTGCTAGGCAACACTAATATTCCTCCCTCATTGACCCTCTAGCTCTCCAACCATACCAGCTGTCTCTGATTTTCCTTTTAAAGTCCCTTCCCCCTTCCTGACCATTTCTTAACAGCTGGTGACCCTTGACCTGCTTTCCATAGAATATTGAGAACAGCCAGGCAGGAGCTTCCCAAAACAATTCTTTTTCTTCCTGCTCTACCTCCCTGTGAATCATTGCTAGGTATTATTGGGATATTTCTTAATTAATCCTCTATTCCTTCTATTTACCCCCAGCTTTGAGGAACAGGATAAATAAGTCCAACAGAGTATGGGTCCTCATTGTCCCCATCCCACATCACACACAGGTGAATAAATGATGCTCACAAAGTTAAAAGAAGGGAGGCTGAGTGGGACGATCGAAAGAGGCTGTGCAGCTTTTGAGGAAGGGAACTTTGGTTCACATCCTGCCTCTGACATGTCACCTCCTTGGCTATGAACAATTCATATTATCTCCCCGGGTCTCGGTTTCTTAATCTGTAAAATGAGAAAGCTGAACCAGATGGCCAATGAGGTCCCTCCAAGGTGTAGAGCTAGGATCCCATGACCATTCATTTGTTTGTACAGTTATGTGTCTAGTAATATCAAAACCAGAACTCTACCTGTCTCACCTACACTTCCTGTGTTCATGCTAGTAGACAGATGAACTAGAATGACAACTCTTTGCAGATTACTAGACTAGAAGGGAAGAAAACAAGTATTTTTTAAGCACCTACTACATGCCAGGTACTGTGGTAAGCACTTTACAAATATTATCTCATTTGATTCTCACAATAAACCTGGCAGGTGGATGCAATTATCATCACCATTTGAGGAAACTGAAGCAAAAAGAGGTGTAAGTGATTTGCCCAAGGTCAGACAGTAAGTGTCTGAGCCTTGACTGGAAATCAAATGTTCCTCATTCTGTTCACTGTGCCACTTAGCTACCTAAGGAAGAGAAGATGAATATCATTTTTAAAAAAGTAATTGTCAAGGATTAACATTTTAAAGACCCCTCCTACTCTGATTACATAGCATGGAGGCCACTGTGGATCTTGAGTCCCATCTCAGTTGTAGTCACAGCAAAATGGAAATAACACTACCATAATTTGGTGATATGTCTGACACCTTTTTCTTCAGATTACTAGAAATGAGAAAAGATAAATCTTTGCTAATCTAGAGCTGAAATTCCTATATGCAATTTGATGATCTTTTTCATGAAGAATGCAGGTATTCTAAAGAAAAAGTCTTAATAACAACCCCATAATCCTAACTAAAATATTTTTTATCACTAATAACCTAGATGTGGAAGTTTAGAAAACCAAATAATTTACTCTTAGTTAGATTCTGAACAGTTAAACACAGAGGTCATCAAGTCCAATCATTGTATAGGTGAAGAAATAAAATCCCAGAGAGATGAAGGAACTTGCCCAAAACCACAACTTGCCCAAAGTGGCATGTGTGAGGAGCAGAACCTGAATCCAAGTCCTGTGACTCTTGATACCACGTGGATTCCTTGCACATTACCATCCTGAGCATTAGTTTACTTCTCTATATGTAACAGAGATTGGCCAAGGTGGGTCCAGACCTGAAAACGTGAGGATATTTGGTGAGCTTGCTTCCACAAATTCATAATGGTGCTGCTCTCTACTTTGGGACATTTGGGGTGGGGTTCTCTGTGACTATTTCTCATTCACTTATTGTGTGGTGGGTAAATGATTTATGATCTAATATTGAGCAAGAGCTGTACCTGAATGCAAAAGACTCATGGAGACAAATCAACCTCCTTTCCTCTCTGGGCTGCATTGGAATGACTTTCTGAGTAGTTGTATTGTCTGGACTTGTTTCTTAGTCAAATGCAAGTCATGTCATCACTTCTCTGATGGCATAGTCTTCTTCGGCAATAAAAGACTAACAGTTTTTCAAAATAATCTTCTTCCTGATAAGATCTCAGGCAGTCTGCCAGTCAACAAGTATTTATTAAGGGTCAGGTACATTGTAAGATAATTAGATGAGGAAAAGGCAAAAACACAAACTTAGCCCTTAGAGAGCTCATAAGCAACATACTAATAACTATCTACATGCAAGTTATATACAGTGTAAGTGGAAGATCATCTTGGAATAATGGAGTGTGGAACTGAACCCCTGAAAAGGAAAAGATCCTCAGTCTTTGAACTTTCAACCCAGCCCCTGAACCCAGATCCTTGGTGTTCACTTGAGGCATGGGACTCATCCTAGTATAATCCTTTCAACAGTCCTTTCATTGTGGCCCAGACCCAGCCCAGCCCTTCATTCTAGGTTACCACCAACCCAGTCCCTGAATTTTCCCACACATTTCAGTAGCCCAAATCCCTGGTGCCTAAGGCATCTGACCCACTCCAGTTCACCTTAATTACTTAATTAGTTTACTTGACACTCCTAAATCCCATCTAGACCCCTCTCAGTTACCTCTGGATCACCCCAGGTTACTTGCCACTCTTAGATCCCCTCCAAATCTTTCCATAATCTTTTCCCGTTTTTCCCTATGAAGAGTCAGTAGGAGTCTGGCCAGCTTGTACTGGCATAACAAATAAACTCTCTACTTTGACGGGAAGGCTTGAGTTGTCAGATTCTTTCAAGGGAGACCTGAGCTCTGTATTCTTTCATTTCATGGTTCCCAGCGCCCCTAGACTGCAATCTGTTTACCTGGAGGTGGTGAGAGGGAAAAATGGAGGGAGGCAGAAACTGGGGAAAAGGCTCTTATAAAACGTGCAATTTGCAGAAGGGAAACAAGAAGAAGGAGGTGAGGAGGAAGGGAGAACATTCCAGGGATGAGGAAGAACCAGTGAAATTATTCTTGATATTTATGAAAGGCCAAAGTAATTCTTAGGTGATGGGGTACAGACTCTAGGAACTTCCTTGAATTCTCCTAGAATCTTCTCACTTAATCTGGCTTTTCATACCCAAATCTGTTACCCTTAACCTAGCCATGTCCTCCATAGTTCTTGGCCTCCAGATTGCCTCTGGTTGATTCCCATCCTGGATAACTTCCTACCCAAGCCCTCCATTGTCTGATACCTCCCAATTGACTCCAGCTGTTTCCCACCCTTGATTGCATCACTAGTTACCCCAGTTCCAACAAGATCCTCCTTAGACCCCTCCTCTCCTAGTACTTGACCACCCCCAGATCACTCTCACTTTCATTCAGTATATAAGTTCCATCTCACCTCCATAAAGGTGCTCAGATTCAATCCACCTCTGACTGGCTAGCTGAGATTCTATCTGGCCTGCTTGTCAACACAAGTATCACAAATGGTTAGGCTTCTTGAGTCAATTCAATATGGTAAACCTTTAATAAACTTTGTTTTACTTTGGCTGAAAGAAGGTTTGAGTCGAATTCATTCAGAACGATCCAGTGAGTCAGTATTTTGGGGACCCGAGCACTCCAAATTTCAACATCATGGTTCCCTGACTTCATCATTTGGGGCAACCCTTTTTTTACAGATCTTCCATCCCTCTGTCTCAGGGCCATGGCCATGGCCATGCATGTATTACTCATAAAAACAGCCATCTTGTACAAGATGATGGTTCTGCCTTCTGGAATTAAAAAGACTGGAAGCATACATGAACACATATGTATATATCTCTATCTATCTATCTATCTATCTATCTATCTATCTATCTATCTATCTATCTATCTATCTATCTATCTATTTATCTAATCAGTTTATAAATTCTCCCTCCTCCATCACCAAAGCTAAATGGATAATGTTTTAAAGAAGACCCTAGGCTCAATTCTGAAAACTGGTGTCTCAAAGTTTCTTTATTGGAACGGCTGAAGCGCGTTCCCCTTTGATCCTTGAGAAGCAAGCACACCTCCATAAGAAGGGAGACTGTGCCAAATACAGAAGTGAGAGCAGGCTTTACAGGGTTAATAATCCTAACTGCTCCCTTCTGGATCAGGATTAGTCCTAATCCTTCTGGGTTACAATCTTTCTTATATGTCCTTCACCTGTTTCCTTTTCATATATAACTCCCTTCCTCATCATGTGTTGTGTGTTTCTTTAATGAGGCTCTGATTTTATGTGGGCAGTTGACCTTTATATGCATGAGGTTAATTAATTATGTGCTGTAGTAAGAGAACTGCTGACCTTTCAGGACTCCAAACTGGCTTGGTCTGATTTGCCTAGGGTCCCTGAGGTTATGGTTTCTGAGTCTCTTTGGTTTACAGCTGATTTGCTGATGACTTTTATCTTACCTAAGCAACTTCTGTTTCTCCCAAGACTGAGGTTCTATAATTTTAACAGTGTGGAAATTTCACTATTTCATATCTCTAACAATTACTGTAAGAAACGAGTCCCCAACTGTAAAAAATGTGCTCACCTTAAACAAAGAATGAAACTTGTTGTGAAATCAGGAAAGCTTTTATTAATTTTTACATTCATCCCCCCTGACTGAATGTAGCTTGTAGGGCAGTGCTACAATTATTCAGACAAATGCAAGCCTTCTTAGACTGTTCCAAATTTGAATCTTCTTCCTTGCCATCGATTGGGTAAATGAGGCTTCCTGAACACCTCATTTCATGTTCTCCTCTCTGATAGGCTTCCCTCAAACAGTTCGTCAAGCCTGTGCGCAAGTTTCTGACCTTTTATTTGACCATTCTAGGTCACAACTCTAATTAGCTTCTATCACTTAAAGCTAGGAGGAGTTTTAGTCTTGCACAAATGGAATTCCTTCTTTTGTTTCCCACATTAGGACAGCCATCTCTCCTCTGCACCCATCTGGAAGTCCTAGATGTTCATTTTAACAAGATGTCACTTGAATAGCAATGATAGAGGGAAGGGGAAGGAAGAATGAAGAAAGAGATGGGAAAGTGTCCTATGTGATTAACCTGGAGCCCTTCATCTTCCTAGAGTGACCCTCCACCCTGCAGTCTCTTAGGGACTGCTCTGTTAAAGGTGGTTACTAGTTCAGCTATCCAGCACTTAACTTTTCAAAATTCCACATTTTGATCATGTTGGCCTTCCAGCTCTAGCCTTTCCACTGCTACTATTGTAAAAAAATTGAGGATGAATATCAAAATTAGAAGACCAGTAAAACGTCAGGGTCATAGATCATTTCCAGTCCCTCCCCCCACCCCTAGGTTTTCTGTGGTCGTAAAAGCCTTATTTTGCAATTAAGATTCTTGGGAGGGATACATCAAACGATCTGGCTTTATCTTTTTCCATTTGGATCTCTGGGTCTTTTGCCTCTACTCAATGGAGACTAAAGTAGGATTAATTTCATCATAGGCCTTTATTTATTGAGGGAATGTTCTTCCTCAATCACTCACAAACACATGAGCTGTGCTACCCTGATCATTGTAAGCTACCATTCATCAAGTCCTTGAAAAATATTTTAACCTTTTTACTGTGACTATCATATAAGTCAGCTCCCTAGAAATGAAAGTTCTGTCCCAAAAAAAGGAAAGGGTAGATTTCTCCTTTTGATTCTCGTTTATCTACATGAAAGGCAACCTATGGCTAGTATCTTCAGTATCAGGAAGACCAGAGTTCATGTTCTGTCTCTGAGCAAGGCTATGAACCCCTTTAGTGCCCCAAGTGATTCCCTAATTTATGCTGCAGAGCATATGTCCATTGGCATTTGGGGTAGGGAATTTCCTCACTGGGAGTTCTCCATACAGTTACAATTTTAAGTACAGATTCTTCCCACTTCCCCCTCAAAATTATATAGAAAATTTTTATATTTTCCAAAACTTATATGATATTCTATGAAAACTACATTTGGCCATAAAAAAGCAGGATTTTTTTTTCATCTAAAAGGGACCGTAGAGATCTAGTTTAACCTGCTCATTTTACAGAAAAGGAAACTGAGGTTCAGAAGAAATGTATTTCTATGCAGATGACTTGATTGAAATCACATGGTTAGATAGTATTAGATCTAGGACTGGAACATAAGTTCACTGACTCTCTACCCAATATTATTTTCACTACATCACATTATCTCTAATGATAGAAATATTTAAACAATAAGAATAAATGAAATGTCTCCAATGAATTTGCATAAACTTATAATGATATGTGACATTTCAAAATCATTATAGAAACTATTGGGGTTTCATGATGCATTGTGGTAGAACCATCTCAAAGAATTCAGTCAAACCACCTCTAATCCAGGTATAGACATTTATTGAGATTGACATCCCTCATCAAGCAGACTAAATTCCAAGAAGAACCAGACACATCAGAGAAAGCAAGATGGATTTTTATAGGGTAAAGATGTAATTATATAACAGAAATTTACATAGAATATAGGAATATGATTAATAATAAAAAGGCAGGAGGAGTTTGTCAAAGGATTAGGTAAAGGAGGAGGGGTCCTATCTATTGTTCAGTGGTTAAATATTCTGGTCATGCTGCCCTCCAGTTGGCTAGATTGATAGATAGATAGTCCTGTCTATAGCTAGATGGATGTGATTGTGGTTGGGTGCATGAACACACCTGAAATTTCTGTGAGAACTATGAGTTTATGGACACACGTGTTGTTCTAGTGAGCAGTGGGGAATATTTGAAGAAGTTAAGACATTGGTGGGTGGAAAGGGAGATAGGTACAGTGGGCCTATAATGAAATTAGAATATTGGGGCTGGGGGCAGCTCTATTAGTATCCCATCAGAAACATTAAGTATTTTCATAGCAATTGTACATGATTTATAAAAAAAAATTTCTGAGGCACAGAAAAGGATGAGTTGTCCTGAGTTCCACAGCCAGTAAGTGTCTTATGAAATATCATATTCCAGTCCCTCCTATCTTTTAATGTAGAAGCTTCAAGGTCCTTTGTGATCTTGAGTGCAGTTCCTTCATATTTGAATTGTTTCTTTCTTGCTGTTTGCAGTACTTTCTCCTTTACTTGACAGTTTTAGAATTTGGCAACAACATTCCTTGGTGTTTTCAGTTTGAAATCTCTTTCAGGAGGTTACTGGTGGATGTTTCTATGACTATTTTGCCATCTGGGTCTAGAACCTCAGGGTATCCTTGATACCTTGATGATTTCTTGGAAGATGTTATCCAGTCTCTTTTTGTCATCATGGCTTTCCAGTAGACCAATAATTCTTAGATTTTTCTCTCCTGAATCTATTTTCCAGGTCAGTTGTTTTTCAATGAGATATTTTACACTTTCTTCTATTTTTTCATTCTTTAGGTTCTGTTTGACTGATTCTTGATGTCTCAAAGAGTCATTAGCTTCTGCTTGCCCAATTCTAATTTTTAATACATTGTTTTCTTCAGTTAATTTTTTGCACCTCCTTCTCCATTTGCTAGTTGTTCCAGTTAGGTTTTGAATCTCTTTATCCCTTTGTCCAATTTTCTTTCTAAATTCTTCTGTGAACTCTTTTTTTTCATATTTTTAAAATCATTAGCTAATTTTTCTTCGACTTCTCTAATTTGGCTTTTAATATCCTTCCTGAGCTCTTTCAAGAATGTTCTTTGGCCTTGAGACCAGTTCATATTACCTTCTGAGGTTTCAGATGAAAGTACAGTCTCAATGCTGATCTTTTCAGTATTTGTGTTTTGGTTCCTGTTTCCATAGTAAACTTCTATGGTCTTTTCTTTTCTGGTTTGCTTCTTGCTCATGATGATTACCCCTTTCCTGGCTTTTAGAGTGGATCTCTGCTTCTGGGGCACAAGGGGCTCTGTCTCACAGTTCTTGTGGTTAGAGCTTGAGTATTATGTATTGTGGCATCTGGTTCTTTCAATTAGGAGCTAAAAAGGTGCAGCTTACCTGGTGCTGAGCTGACTAGTGTACCAAAGCAGAGGCCAGGTGAAGTCTTTCTGAGTTTCCCTAATTTACCCTGGAGCTTGCTGCATGAGGTGTGGGGGAGAGGTGGTCTGGCCACAGGAGGTTTCCTCTTCTGAGCTACAGCACAGGCAGGTTCAGTGGTTGGTGAACTCCATCTGCACTAGTGTCCTCTTGATTCCCCTGGCTATGTTGAGGCCTGCGTGAGGTCCTGGTGTTGGCAATTATGGGCTCCACCCCCCTGGGGCTCATGATCTCCTCCCAGTTTGCTGAGTTGGTGCTGCCTGGGACAGCTCTAGTCCTGCACTGGTCCCCGTCAGCCACAGCAAGAGGGATCCCCTTTGCGATTTTCCTAGCCTCTCTAAGAGACTGTTTACCCCTTCAGCTGATCCCACTGTTCCAGGATTTTTCCTGTAGAAATATTCTCTGGATTTTTCAAGATCAACAAAGGGAGGGGTAGAGCATTTACCAATAACTCTACTGTCTTGGCTTCTGGAAGTTCAAGTGAGTGACTCACAGACATTTAATCTGAGAGTTGATAGTCTCAGGAGCACTGCTGTAGTTACCTGGGGTTCTGTGTTTCTTTCTCACTCAGTTCCACTGGACTCACATCCTGGACTGATATGTTTGATAATTTGCAGTCCTGCTGCTGCTTCAGACCACCCAGGGTTTCCTGCTCGGCTTTGCTATGGCAAGGCATACACTGGTACAGCCTGTGCGCTGTGTGCTATGTGCTCCTCCAGCATCATGCAACAGATCCTTCCCATCAACCTTCCAGGTTGTCCTGGGCTAGAAATATGCCACACTCTGTCTCCTAGTGAATTCTGCCACTCTAAAATTTGTTTAGATTCTCTTTTTAGAGGTATCTGAAGGAGTTTGTCTCAAAGCTTAGGGGAATACAAGCTCTTACTCTGCCATCTTGGCTCTGCCTCCCAGTAAGTGTCTAAGACAGAATCTGAACCCAGATCTTCCTGACTGCAAGTCTAGCATCCAATATACATCATACTGCCTCTCAGGTTTTTTTTATTGCCAAATTAAACTTTTACAAAACTATGAACTGTTTCCCCAAATTTACTAAACTGTCAAGAGCCACTGTTTTAAGTTGTTGGAGACTCTTTATGACCCCATTTGGAGTTTTTTTTGGAAAATATACTGGAGCGGTTTGACAAAAGGAAATGGAGGCAGAGTTAAGTGATTTGCCCAGGATCACACAGCTAGTAAGTGTCTAGGGGAACAATGGATAGAGTGCTGCATCTGAAATCAGGAAGACTCATCGTCATGACTTGAAATACAGCCTCAGACATTAGCTATGTGACCCTGAGCAAGTCACTTAATCCTTAAACAACTGAACAACAAGAGAGCCACTGTTAGTCTTATACCCCCAAACAGATTAAAGATAGAGGAAAAATATTTATATGTACAAAGATATGTATCACTTCTCTCTTTTATAGTGGTAAAGAGCTAGAAGGGTCCAAGAAACTTGGGATGGCTTACATGAACTTGTACAGAGTGAAGTGAGTAGAACTAGGAGTACAATGTATATGACAACATTATAAAGACAACTGACTGAAAGAAATAAAAACTCTTTTCCCTGCAATAATCAATAATGATTCCAGGGGACCAATGATGATATAAGTTCCTTTGCAGAGGTAATAGACTCAAGAAACTGAAGGAGATATAGATTTTTGGTCATGGCCAATATTCCAATATTTTGCTTTACTGCACATATTTGTTGCAAGGAATAGTTACCAAGAAAAGAGACATAAAAATCATGAACAGGAAAGCACTCTGAATGATATGTAATAAATGTATAGCAGTTACTGATGGCAATTTATCCTCCTATTTTGGCCAGGTCAGTGAAATCTGTCCTCAACATAGTGCAAACAGAAACTGCTCTACTTTCACTGATTCCTCTCAAGAAGCAGTTTGGAACCCTAGATAATGGTTGAACTAAATGACAACACTGGAAATTCAATGAAGAAAAACTTTCTGTTTCCAATAGCATAGAGGATTACAGGGGACCAGCAACCTAAGTGAACTATAACAAATCCATAACAACTAAATAACGACCATGACAAAAATAAAACTTGACAAACAAAATGAAGTTGATTTGGATATTCAATAGATTTTCCTTTTTCAGCAATGACAGATCTGAATGGACTGGAGTAAATTTCATAGAAAAATATAGGAAGACAAGAAAAACCATCAATCAATTTGGGTGATGTGTTCACACTGCTGCTGTATGAACTAGACAAACATCTATTGGAATGCTTACAGTGATCCTTGATTCCATCAGATTGGATGCTCCCTTAAACAACGCAGTTACAATCCATCTGTGCCTGTCCATCCTGTTGACTCTTTGCCCAGATCATCTCAACCCCCTTCTACAGAAAATGTGTCCAATGTGCCAGATGTCTTTGTCGTGGCCTTTTAATATTTTCTGGGTAACAGCATGGCATTTCTGTAACCTGTTACTCTTAATTCAATTCTCTTCTTTTCCAAACATATGTTTCTTAAATTGATACTCTTTATGAGACCTCTTGCATATGTCATTGTTGGTCATAAACTACAACTTTTTAATACACACTGTTCATTGTCTCTAAAGCAAAACATTTTATCTTTAAAAAATACTATGACATCTGTTAAGCTCTCTCAGGTGTGATGGCTAAACTTTGGGCTTGGAGTCATTAGTTTCATGGAAGATATTAGTTCAAATCTCATCACAAAACTAGCCCTATGTCCCTGGGCAAGACGCTCAAACTCTTTCAACTTTAGTTTAACAATCTATAAAATGAGGATAATAATAGCATATGCCCTATTGGGTTATTAAAAGGACCAAATAGGATGATGTATTTAAGTACTTTGTAAACTTAAAGAACTGTGTGAATGTGGCTGTAATTAGTGCTAACTCATGCTTTCAAACACATGCATGATGACTAGGCTTAATAATAATGTCTAAATGATTATCCTAGCACTTAAACTTCCTTGAAGATTCATCCTAGATAAATAATTATCAACTGCTAAATAAAATTATTTTTCATAATATAACCAAAATTTTTCTTACAAACTTTACTGCAAGTGTGTATGTACTTCATAGTCTTGACTCAGATCACTGAAATTTGTGGGTCAAGAGGCTCATAAGATAATACCCTTAAAAACACATTTTATAAAATTTCTCATTTTCCAATGTGGAGTACGGGAGAGAGCGATATAGAAATGTAGAAAACACACTAAAGAAAAGATTGATTGTCAAAATTTTCCCCAGGGTTTTGGAAATGGTTAAAGTAATGATAAACATGAAGTAACACATTAAAAAAATATTTAGCCAGACCTTTGGAAGTCCAGGTCTAGTTACTAAATAGAAGTGTAAAGGGGAGTGTTTCTCCTCAGAGACACTGGGAGTGGGCATAAATGATCCTTAGTCAAAGTGGATGGAATATATCATGTTTTTTAATAAGGCAAGATGAAATAAGAGGAGGCTGGAAATATCACTGTGTCTAGTGATAGTATCTCAGTTTTCTTGATAACCTCAAGAGGTTCTGACTATGAAGGAAAAAATGATTTATTATCTTGTTCAGAAAAATTATTAGACTGTTTGAATTCAACCTTATGTGATTAAAGATTTTCTGTACCCAGAATTTCACTTGACCTCAGAAACTAGCTAGGAATGCTTGAGATGGTTACAAAGGTTTTTGGTTCCCCCAGGTCCTGGATCAGTACAAAACATTCCTGTTTTATGTTACCACACACAAGATTTATGATGGGTCCACTCACACTTGTGTTTTGAGTCCCACCAAATATTTTTGAGTCTTTACATTTACCCATATCTATCTCAGTCTACTGTGCTTTCAAGTTGTCCTCTTGGCAAAATTACTTACCTATGTACATGTGGTTCATAGGCCTAAATCTTATATAAATATTCCAAAGCCTGGACGAGAGGGAGCCATGCCTCCTTTCTATCTTACTCTCCTCTATCAAATAGCTTATTAAATTTCTTTCTCCTCTATCAAATGGATTATTAAATTTCTTTTTAAGCTGATTTCAGATTTTGTCATTTGTTCTTGCGAACAATAACTGAGAATTCTTTCTTGAAAAATACAACACCTTTGATCCCTGGCTCCAGATTACTTGGCAGGGCTTGTATAACAGGGAACGCCTTAGAAGTCATAGGGTAAGAACTCAATTTTAATTAACAGCTTTGAATGTTCAGAATGGGCCCAGTGTTCTATGGAAGTCAACCACTTACATTTCAGAAGTAACCCAGGATGTTAAGGAGCAGGGTGTCACAAGAGGAGAGACCACTGGGATGTTATTTAGCTTCTTTGAAACAGCAGCTAAAGGATACTTACCTACAGATCCCTTGTCCAACCTATCTTCTACAGTGCTCATTTGCCACTTATATCACACTTCTACTCAGTATATTCAGTGGCTTTCCATTTGCTCTTGAATAAAATATCCTCATCCTAGCATTCAAGGCCCTCTATCAGCTGATTGCAGCCTACCTTCCCAGACTAATTTCAAACTACTCTCAAGCTGCTCATGCAGTAAGTAGATATAGCTCTCTTGAATGAATAAACTCTATAGTTATCTGTAGTAGCAGCTATGTCCCAAATAATTTTTGGGGCTTTCTCTGTGGTTATTGTACTTATAAAAATGATATTAAATTTTCAGAATTTGTTTAAATAAAATATCTTAGCCCCAAAGTTGTCAAAGATGTTAGACGTATGGAATGGAAGCTATAGTAATACTGCTGGTTGCACCTTTCTGAGTTCAAAGAATCAGAGAACCATAGTATCTAAGAGCTAAGAGGGACATTAGAAGTCCTTTAGTCCTTGCTCAATCTTTTTTGTTTTCAGTTATATCCGACTCTACATGACTCCATTTAGGGTTTTATTGGTAAAGATGCTGGAACGATTCATTATTTTCTTCTCTAGCTCTTTTTCTCAGATGAGGAAACTGAAGAAAAGTTAAGTGACTAGCCCATGGTTAGACAGCTAGCAAGTATATGAAATGAGATTTGAACTCAGGAAGATGAGTCTTCCTGATTCCATTGAGAATAGCCTAGTTAGTCAACCATCTCTTTGCCATCTCTAATATTGGGAATTCATTATTTTCCTCCCTCCTGCCAAGGGAAATTCTTTCCATTTTTAGGTATTTTGAATTGTTTAGGAAGTCATTACATTGAGTCTAAATATGTTTTCCTATAGATTTCATACATTGATTCCAGTTCTGTTCTTTTGCACAGGACAACTAAATATTTGAAAAGATGTCCTCAGGAAATGGTTTTGCTTCTCCTGGACTAAGGAAATATCTCCATTCACTTCAATTCACCCTTTAAATGCTTTTACTCTCAAGGTCACCCTTCTTTGGATATGCTCCAATTTTCAATGTTTCTTCTAAAACAAGATTCCCAGGACTGAAGACAGATTTCAAGATGTGATTTGGTCAAAGTAGAGTAAAATGAGACAATTACATCTCTCTAGATAGTAAGGTTTTATATGAAAGCAGCCTAATATTGAATTAAATTACTCTGCTTTCATATGACATTGATTACCTTTTGGGATATACAATTCATTATAAGTCTTAGGTCATTTAAAAACACACACTGCTTTTTAACCACACATACACATTCCACCTAGCCACTCCCATCCTGTATTTGTGTAATTGTGACAAGAACAAAACAAATATAGGACTTCACATTTATTTTTTATTAAACATCTTATCTTCAGCCTATCTCAACTAATTTTTGAAATCTTTGTAGATCAAGAATCTCTCATCTAACTTAATAGCCAAGCATGCCTTCCTGAAAGTCAATGAAAAGTTAGTGGAATTAGCATAGGGCCAGGACATAGCTCAGGACACAACTCTAGAAATCTAGGTTGACTTTAGCACATTAATCAATAAATTTTGGCTCCAGTCACTCTACCAGGATCAAACTCACTGAGATTCAATGTCATTTAGTCTGCTGTTCCCCATCTTACTCATAAGGGTACTAGGAAAGACTTTAGTCAATACCTTTCTGAAATCCAAATGTATAATGTTTATATCATCCCTTGAGTACTTGTTGATTGACTGATGATGAATCATGAAAGACAGTTTCAGTAATTTTGTCCAGGTATTTGGGACCCTGGGATATAGCTCAGCTGGGCCAATTCAGTTTAATTTATTAATTTATTTACAGTCATTAATCCTACTGGAAAACTTTGAATATGTGTTACACTATTGGTTATTCATCTGTCATCTGAGCACAAGCCTAGCTGACTGTGGAGAGGCTCAATGCCAGGTTATTGGCAGGGTAACAAGTTTTCAGCCACAGAGACTCTTGAAGACAATTTAGTGTGTTGATCAGATAGAGGACATATCCACAGTAAAAAAAAAAAAAAGTCATGGGTACTTAAAGCATCAAAGTAAAATATTCTCTTTCCATCTCCTCACTTATATTGGGTTTCAATTTCTTCTTAAGCACTGTCACCTTATTCTTACTATGTAGATCCTTGTGGTAAGATAGAGAAAACGGAAGTGAAATAGGAGTTCAGCAATTTTTCCTTCTGTCTGTTAACCATTATCTTCTCTAATCTTCTTTTGTCTCCAATATAACCTATAAAAAAGTCCTTTTTCTCATCCTGAGCATCTATTTATAAGTAGAGGCTCATTCTTACCTTTAGCCTTCCTGACATTTCACAGAATTTGTTTTCGGTTACATGCCTCATGTTAGTGTCAAGGATATAGTCTTTTAAAATCAGAGTTAGCTGAATTCACTGTCCAGCCTCATCAAAGGGTTATAGAATCATAGACTTAGAACTAGACCTTAAAGTCCAGAGCACTATAAAATAATAACTAGAAGACAAGAGACCTTTGAGTGCAGCCCCTTTTTCTGATAGATGAAGAGGCCCAGAAAGATTTTAATCTGATAAGAGTCTCACAGTTTGTAAGTGAGATGGGATTCTAACACTGGTCTTCCCGACTCCAAAGTTCAAATTCAATAATCTATTAATTATGCCACACAGCATTCTTGAAATATCTTTCCCTTTTCTTTTTCATCAGTATCAACTGCAATGGTAATCTACAAGAGTTTGACAGGCTTGTGCCTTAGGAAGAAGCACTTTACTTTTTGCAGCCAACTTGTAGTGGCACTGGAGAAAGAGATGTCTAGAAGCAGGTGGACTAATATAAAGGTTCTTGTGATCACCCATATGAAGAGTGATAGGAGTTCGAATTTTCTTAGTGACCATGGGAGTGCATGTGAGAGAAGCCGTGGAGTTCAAGTCATCGAGAGTTGGTAATTGAGTAGGTATGGAGTGTGAACGAGATTGAAGAGTCAAGGATGGCTGGAGAACTACAAACCTGGGGAACTAGAAGGGTGGTACTGTTCTCAATAGAAATAGGGGAGTACAGAGCAGGGACAATCTTAGTAATTTTAATAGTGAAGCCAGTGAGTTTGACCTTGAATAGGTTGAATTTGATATCTCAGTGGGTTATCTGGCTGGAAAGATCTAGTAGGTAATTGTCAATGAGAGACTGCAGTTCCAGAGAAAAAATAGGGTTAGACTTGGAAGTGATTCACATGAAAATGAGAAAGATGGATGAAAATACTCAGAGATAATATAGAGAGAAGAGAAAAGGACCAATGATGGGACTTTAGTGCTACTCTTTTTGGGGAATGGGAGATAGATGATGACCTGGTAAAGAAGATTGAGGAGGGTCTGATAAGTAGGAGAACTAAGAGAGAACAGATCCCAGTATGGGGTTGGGCAATGAGTTGACACATAAGTATTTGTATAACAAGGATGCTAGAACTAAGTGCTTATTGGTGGGTAGAACTCTCCAGCACTACCTCCCTCAGTTCCCTGAGAAGCTATGAATAACTGGGGCCAAACTTTGATGGGCAAACTAGCCCCTCCTATCCTAAGGGAGGGTAAGGACGGGAGCAGTGAAGCAAGGGAGCAACTCTATCAAGTTGCTGAGTAGGAGACTATTGAGAACATCACAGTGCTCCTACGATTACAGTTGCAGTGAGGAGCCCATTGTCACAGGTTCTGGAGCCAGGAGGTGAGTTTAGGTCAATCTCTGGTTGTGCCTGAGGGACAGACTCAAAGCTGATCATTCATCACTTTCCTCCTCTCTTTTCCTTTTTCTCTCTCTTTTGGGAGAACATGTCTGTTCCAATAACTTGTAATTGTTATTGGTGGGGCCACCATCATAGCACCACACACATCATTATCACAACTGCTAGACTTGAATGATTATTAAGAAAAAGTTCTCTGGAAAACTTGATTTAGGATACTTTTTTTTAAAACAAAGGTGAAGTAAATAGCTTTGTATGGTGGGTAGAAGATTGGCCTTGGAGTCAATTTTCAATTGAATTCAAATCCTTAAATTCAAATCTTGAAAAATGCTGGTTGTGACTCTAGACAAGTCACTCAACCTCTCTAAGAACTGCTAGGCAAAGCTTGATCCAGGGAAGGTTAATAAAGAGGTAGGGTCCAAGAGGAGGGAGTGTTCAATAACTACAGTGAAGTCAAATCAAGTTGAAGAATAAGTCAAAGAAAGAATAGTTTTCATTTAAGTGGTTTGGATTCATATTTCAAGAGCCTGAGAAGTGAAAAGGAGAGGTAGATAATGAAGATGATTTTATTTTTTTTGGAGTTTCGTTTAAGAGAGAAGAGACATGGAACCACAACTTAAGGATATAGTTAAGCAAAAAAACATTGGATAGAAGTGGGCATTTTTATAGTCAGCAGAATGGGATTTCTCTCTCTGTTTCTCTGTATACACATGCTCAGAGACACATATGCTCTATATATACATACATGCATACTATATACACACATATATACTATGTATAATACATGCTATATATACTATATATAACACATACTATATATACCCATGCATACACACACGTATACTATACATACACATATACATACATACATACATATATACATACACACATGCGTACACATATACATAAAGCAATGGAACAAATTCCTATCAGAAGAAAGGTGAGGGGATTGGATCAAGGGCAAAATTAGAGATTCAGATTTGGGAAGGAAAGGGGCTATCTCTTCCATAGAAACTGGAGCAAAAGAAGAACTTATGTAATTCCTCTAGAATACAGTGTACTACTCCCACCACTCTATAGCTTGCTTCTCCTTCCTCTGATTTCTACTTAAAAGGCCTCCACTATACTTTCTACCTCAGGTCTATGGATTTTTTCATATATGAGTATCTTGACAATATATGTGCCTCCTAAGACCTTCTCCTATGGAATACTTTATGCCTGAACAAAAAACATTCTACTCAATACGCTATGTGTTGTTTACCAGATGTGTGGTTTAACTGGTATAAGGAGCTCTCTATATTAGGAAACTTCCTCTGCCAATGGAGAATGGCACCTGCTCTGTGGCATGTATAAGTCTTTAAGAGTTGCCTGGGGGACTGAGAGGTTAAGGGGTTTGTCAAGGGTCGCACAGCCAGCACATGTCATAAACAGAACTTGAATACATCTTCCTGAAACCAAGGCTAGCTGTCTACTCATCACACTATGGTTACCTCTTTCCTAGTGATGATGATAGCAATTAATAATGACAATAAAATGAATTTATATCATTTTTTAAAGTTTATAAAACAATTTTCTCACATTCCCTACATATTGTGAGTATTTTATGGATGAAAAAACAGGTTCTCAGAGAGGCTAAGAAACCTGTTCAAAAGCAGACCTGTTCACACAACTAGCAAGAGTAAGCTCTAACCTAGGTTGTTAAACTCTAAGTCCAGGGTTCTTCTTAGTATGCTATAACAATTTAGGCTCATATTTTTCACCCTACATTGAAATCTCTAATTAATTTTGTCATCACCCTTGTACTCTGTGTTTTTGTGTATAGATAACTAAGTTTGTTGTAGTTTTCATTTCTCCTTTATTGTATCCTGTGAAATGAGTCACTTCTTAGACTTTTGTTCTGATATCAAACCTGTTACCCTCCATGGTATTTAGTTTATTTTTCCCTCTCCACCACTCTTTCTGTTTTAAAGCCCTCTTAATCAGATCAGCCAGTCTCAAGGAAAATCATTCTTCCCAGTCTTCTTAAGTAGTGCTTTGTCTCTGGACAAAGTCTTCCATTCCTTCCATTCCTAGGCTTCACGCCATGAAATAAATATACAGAAAGTGAAATGACATTTTCTGAAAACATTTTCTTAGCCATTTTTCCACTTTTCATATCCTACTTTCTTGTTAAGGGCCTTACCTGATTAAACATAACAAAACAAAATAGAATACCACCTGGGATCCTAAATCCTTCAGCTTTTTGCCTAGGGCTTTATAATCCCTAGATGTCCTAGGGATTATGATCTTTGTGATTTCATGATTCTAGGGATTATTATCCAAGTGGGGGGCACTAAAAAGCTGTGCATGATGTTGAGTGACTGACATTGATAGAAAATACAAATCAGCTTTATTCCAGTTTAAAGAGAGGCAGCCACCAGGCAAGCTGATTCAGATGCCAGTGTCATAAAAATGCTTTTATCCATCCTTCAGTCTTTATTAAACTTTGCCCCAAATTGCAGACTACCTAAGAGTGTCACAATAGACTTACTATGTAATTGTGCAGCAAATTTTCTTTCAGAAGTCAACAGAGGACTGCGTATACCCAGGAGGCAAGTTAAAATTCTCAATATTAAGAGGACATGTTGTGTAGTACGTAGGGCACAATCAGGAAGATCAAGCATCTACCAACTGACTTGGTCCAGGTCACATGGCTAATAAGTGTCACTTCTTGATTCCTGGTTGTACAATCCTGGTCATATCACTTAGTGACTCTGTGTCTCAGTTTCCTCACCTGGAAAATGAGGAGGTTAGATTCAATAGGTTCTAAGATCCTTTTCTGCTCCCAATCTATGATTCCATGCATCATTCCAAGTCATTTTCTTTCTTTCTGTGGTTTTCTGTCTATGCTTATATGATGCTCCCCAAATGATTGGAGAAGTAATAAACTAGTGTAAGCTTGGTTGGCTGTGACTTAACAGCAGAACTGTAGCAACTAAATAAATGTTTCATGAAGACACTTTGATAAGAGGGCAGGGCCCTCCCCCGGAGGTTGCAGCTGCAAGTACTGCTGACTTCTAGTGTTTTCCTTGTTTAGGGCTTATTACATTGCAGCAACATCATTATGAGACAACCCAAAGTCAGTCTTTAGATCATTGAGAGTCCAAATCCTGTAAACATTCTAACATGAAAGGATCATAGATTTAGACCTCGAAGGGACCTTAACCATATATAATCCTATACCCACATTCTATCAGTGGAAAAATCTTGTGCCTAGAGAGATTAAGTGTATTACTTAAGATCACAAAAGACAAATAGAAAAGAAAGCATTTGACCCCAGGGTTGGTTTGGTCACAAATATTTTCCATTTAGGTATCTTGTGGCAGAGAAAAGAGGAGAAGTTGGGAATTTGGGGTCAAATATTACATAATGTTATACACACATTATCTTGAACCTCAGAGCAAGCATTATTATCACTGTTTTGCAAATTAAGAAAAAGCTTCAGAAAGGCTAATAATTTGTTCATAATCACATTATTAGTCAATATCAGAAGCAAAGTTTAGATCTAACTTTTCCCTTCTCCAATTTTTCTGTCCATTATCTCATGCTACCTCTCTATAAGTCAACAGCAAGCATTTATTAAGCACCTACTATGCTCTGGGCACTGTGTTGAATACCAGTGATATAAAGAAAGACAAAAAAAGATGCTGGACCCAAGGAGATCATAATATAATGGGGGAAACAACATTAAAGTAACTACATACAAACAAGATATATACAAGATTAATTGGAGACTGTCAACAGAGGGAGGGTCCTAACATTAAAGAGGATCAGAAAAGATTTCTTGCAGAGGGTAGGATTTTAGCTGAGACTTAAAGGGAGATAGGGAAGCCAGGAGACTGAGATGAGGAGGAAGAGTGGTCCAGGAATGGGCAACAATCAGCAAAAATGTACGGAGTTGGCAGTTGGAGTGCCTTGTGTGAGGAACAACAAAAACGCCAGTGTCATTGGATCATAATGTATCATGGAGGACAGTAAGGTATAAGACTAGAAGCGGCAGGTTATGAAGAACTTTAAGTCTAGCAAAGTATCTGTTATCTGATCCTAAAGGCAATAGGGAGCCACTTGAAATTATTGAGTACAGTGATGACATGGTCAGACTTGTGCTTTCAGAAGGTCACTTTAATAACTGAGTGATGGATGGACTGGATTGGAGAGACATGTAGGAGAGAGAGAAATCAGAAGGCTATTGCATAGTCCAGCTATGAAGTGATAAGGGCCTGAACCAGGATGGTGGCACTGCCAGAGAAGAGAGGTACTATATAGGAAACATTATTAGGGTAGAATTGAAAGGAGTTTGTGACAGATTAAATGTTGGGGGTGGGGAGAATGGAGAGTTGAGGATGACATTTAGGTGTTGATCCTAGATGACTGGACTTTGAGGATCATTGACAGAAACTGGAAAGTTAGGAAGACAGCAGGGTTTGGGAAGAAAAACAATGCTTTCAGATTTGGACATATTAAGTCTAAGATGTCACAGACACACCTAGTTCTAGATTCCAATAAGTAGTTGCAGATATGAGACTGAAAGTTAAAAGAGCATAAGGGCTAAACAAACATATTGAGAATCATCTTCCTAAAGATGATGTAGAATTGAATCTATGGGAGTTGATTAGGCCACCAAATAAAATAGTATAGTGGGAAAAAGGGAAGAGGACCCAGAGCCTTGGGAATTCACCCAAGGTTAATGGGTATGACCTGGATGAAGATCTGGAAAAATAAACTTAGGAGAAGTTAGACAGGTAAGAAGAAAATCAGGAGGGAACCATGTCTTGAGAATGTAGATAAATGAATATTAAGAAGTATGTGATAAAACATGTTAAAGGCTTCAAAGAAGTCAAGAAGGATGAGGATTAAGAAAAGACCATTAAATTTGGCAGTTAAGAAACCACTGGTAACTTTGAAAAGAATAAAGCTAGAATTCTTCAAGGATCATCTCATCTTGCTTCCATAAACCCATATAATTATGATAGGTTATTAGCCTCTCTTTAGTCTCTGAATTCTTTTGTACTTACAGACACATTTTAAGAAATTCATCGACAAACTGGAGTGGGTCAGAAAGGTAACCACCATACTGAGAAGATTAGAAACTAGCCAGAAATGGACTGTTTAAAGAAACTGGCATTTAGAGTTATCCAAGCGTATAATGAGTTCCTTCAGAAAGAATGCTCTTCTGAGTGGGTTTACCTTTATTAGGAATATTTAAGCAAATGGCAGAGAATCAATTATCAAGAATGTGACAGAAGTTTTGGTAACTAGCTACAGACAGAGTATAGAGCACTTAACTGACCAGAGCCAGCAAGACCTGAGGTCAAATCTTGCCTTAGACACTTACTAGCTGTGGGGCCCTGGGCAAGTCACCTAATTGCTGTCTGTCTCAGTTTCCTTATCTGTGAAATCGAGATAATAATAGTACCTGCTTTCCAGACTTGGTATTAGAATAAATTGAGATATTTGTAAATCACTTTGCAAACTTTAAAGTACACTATAAATGCTAATTAATGCCAGCTGTTTTGCCAAAAACACCTGAGAAGTAAAAGTAGGTTGTATCATATTACCAATGAAAAACTAAGTAGGAGAAGTCTAGTAAAAACTATCTTGAGAGAAATGTATATTATATCAAGTGATCTAAATGAAGCCTCTCAGCATATTGGGTGGAACTCCTATGGAGAATTTATGATAAGATGTGCACAGAAGTTATACAGAAGGGAGAGAAAGTTTCTGTCTTCACCATTAGATGGAATATCCACCTCACTGTGAAGTATTATACTCAGTTTTGCTGGGTAGGTGAGTCTTGGTTTTAGTCCTAGTTCCTTTGACTTCTGGAATATCCTATTCCACGCCCTTCGATCCCTTAATGTAGAGGCTGCTAGATCTTGTGTTATCCTGATTGTATTTCCACAATACTTGAATTGTTTCTTTCTAGCTGCTTGCAATATTTTCTCCTTGACCTGGGAACTCTGGAATTTGGCCACAATGTTCCTAGGAGTTTCTCTTTTTGGATCTCTTTCAGGCGGTGTTCTGCGGATTCCTTGAATATTTATTTTGCCCTCTGGTTCTAGAATCTCAGGGCAGTTTTCCTTGATAATTTCATGAAAGATGCTGTCTAGGCTCTTTTTTTGATCGTGGCTTTCAGGTAGTCCCATAATTTTTAAATTGTCTCTCCTGGATCTATTTTCCAGGTTAGTTGTTTTTCCAATGAGATATTTCACATTATCTTCCATTTCTTCATTCTTTTGGTTTTGTTTTGTGATTTCTTGGTTTCTCATAAAGTCATTAGCCTCCATCTGTTCCATTCTAATTTTGAAAGAACTATTTTCTTCAGTGAGCTTTTGAACCTCCTTTTCCATTTGGCTAATTCTGCTTTTGAAAGCATTCTTCTCCTCATTGGCTTTTTGAACCTCTTTTGCCAATTGAGTTAGCCTATTTTTCAAGGTATTATTTTCTTCAGCATTTTTTGGGGGTCTCCTTTAGCAGGGTGCTGACCTGCTGTTCATGCTTCGCTTGCATGTCTCTCATTGCTCTTCCCAGCTTTTCCTCCACCTCTCTAACTTGATTTTCAAAATCCTTATTGAGCTCTTCCATGGCCTGAGCCCATTGAGTGGGCTGGGATACAGAAGCCTTGACTTTTATGTCTTTCCCTGATGGTAAGCATTGTTCTTCCTCATCAGAAAGGAAGGGAGGAAATGCCTGTTCACCAAGAAAGTAACCTTCTATAGTCTTATTTCTTTTCCCTTTTCTGGACATTTTCCCAGCCAGTTTCTTGATTTCTGAATATTGTCTTCACACCCACCTCGCCTCCTGGTCCTCCCAGCCAGCATTTGGGGACTGAGATTCAAATGCTGCTTCCCAGCCTCAGGGCTTTGGGTGGGGGCAGGGCTGCTATTCAGTGTGAGATTAAGTTCAGGTGCTCAGGTGGGGGCAGGGCCACCTCTCAGGCTCAGTTCCCGCAGGGGGTTTATGCAGAGACCTTCAACAATGGATCTGGGCTCCTGCCTGCTTGGGGAGCCCCTGTCTGCTCCCATCTCTGCTGTTGCTTCCCAAGGGGGCCTGAGTTATGGGGGCACCCCACCCCCCTCTTGACCCGCCAAAGAGACCCTCTCACCGACCCCTGTCACCTGTGGGTGGAGGGACCCGCGTGGCTGCTGGAGATTTCGTCCCTGAAACCTGCTCAGATCTGCTCCTCTCTGCGCCAGGCGGCCACGGCAGGGCTGGGCTCGACTCTGCGTCCGCAGTGTGATGGACCTTTTGTGAGAGGTTTGCAGGGCTCTCTGGAACAGAAATGTCCTCTGCTCCACTGTTCTGTGGCCTCTGCTGCTCCAGAATTCGCTGTCAGTTTCTTTTTTACAGATATTCTATGGGTTGTGGGTTCGGAGCTATGTGTATGTGCGTCTTTCTACTCCACCATCTTGGCTCCGTTGCCTCCATCAGCTTTTCTTATCACATCATGAAACAATGATTTATCTTAGTGTCCAATTTTTTAGAAAATAAGCCAGAAAGTTGACTTGTTTGTTCACAGGGCATTTTGTGAAAAATAAGAATCTGGTTGTAGGAAGTATATGCCCTCTGGTCCCTTTTAAACCTCTCAGCAAAACAACTCTCATCATTTCTGATGTTATTCTACTATGTATCTCTATTTTATGTTAGGAAAAGAGATACTTGGCAATCATTTTCCTTCATTTAGTATAAGAGCAATGGATTTGAAGTTAGTTAGCAGACTTGGGTTCAAAACTGACTTTACTCCTTACTACTTCTGTAGTCTCAGAAAAGTCACTTCACCTCTGGTCCTCATTTCCCTAACCTGCAAAATGAAAGGGTTGGATGATATTTCTTTCATCCTAAATATATTGAATTGTGACCTAGAAGTTTTAAAAGCCTACTTATAAGATTCCAACTACTGTTGTACAAAATAATGTATGACCTGCTAATGTTACCAGGAAGAGACAAAAACAGTCTTTGGATAGGTTATTGAAGAGTCTAAATCTAAGAGAAAAGAGATAATATGACTCCATTATCACAGATAAAAGTATCCATTGAAGTAAACTGGACAGTATGTGAGAAAGGCATGCTAAGGAAGAGTGCCTCAGGTGCCATGGGGAGCAGGGAAGGAAAAGGACCTCAGGTACCTATTGTTGGCAGCAGGGTAGGGAGTGAGAAGGAGAAGTAAACAGGGAGAGGAGGAAACCAAATAGGAAACTGAACTTCACCAAAGACAAAATGTACTTAACTTCAACATATTCCATAAAGCTAAGCCTGGTAGTAAGGCTTGATGAAAAAGCAGAAGAACCCTGACCTGAGGTATATGTTAACAGCACTTTTTAATGGATTGAACTCTTCTTAACCAAATGTCTCCACATTTGGTTTACATATCACTAGATGGCACTATATAGTTCCCAAGAATATATGGAGAAATTATATGAGGGGCCCAAATTAATGCAAAAACACTCTAATGAAATCACATGATAAAGAGACATGCCTATCACCAATTCTCTATAACATGATGAATCATCTTAGATGAGAAGGAAATGTGAAAACTTGTAAAAAAAATCCAGTACATAAAATAAGTATAATTGTATATTGAAAATTTATATATGTAATATACATACTGTATATGCATATATATTATATATCATATATATATACAAGTATAAATTTAAAGATGAAAATGTTTTTCTTTGATTTCTCAATCTTAGATTTACTATATCTGGATAATGAAATCTCATCTACATTATACATGACTTCTGAATTTGAAGCAACTTATTTAAGAGGGCATGAATTATGTGGGCAGGGTAATATGGAAAAATGAAATCTATAGGAAAAATAATGATGTGCCTTGTCTTTTTTCTCAGGAGAAGTAATTGAAATTTATCATATTTGCTAGATTCTTACAAACATGGAAACGTAACCCAAGATGAAGAAGAGAATGATCCACTTTCATACAATGATTAAAACTAAAATGTAAAGGAAATTTAGATTATTCTGCATTAGATGATACAGTATAATTCCAGTGAATTTTATATTGACATTTATTAATGAAGTCAAATGCCTTCTCAAGGTCTTTCCAGGCTTTCTGAAGCCTGTCTGAAGACAGTAAGTTCTTATTTTCAATATTTCAATACCTCTGTGTATTTAAATACAGATACATCAATCAAGTGATATTGCATTAAACATTCTGCTATATAGCAGCTGGTCTTAGACAGCAAATGATCATTTTTTGCTATTGTAATTCCATTAGACAGAATATGGATCTCATTTGTTTGTTGCTGATCAAAGCTTGCATGCCATCATGCCAAACAGTATAGCATAGCTGTAATAGTGTCATGAGACTGCCAATGCCAATCTCCATCAGACATATGCCTTGCAAAACCCTTAGGCTGGGAGGAAAAATGACATCTATTTTCTAGTTAGTGGGATGACATGGCACATATATTTCACCCTTTGTTCTTATCAAAATGAAGCAAGGGATAGGAAAAGAGGAACTGCTTCCCTTGGCCCAGATCTATTTTTTCCCCCTGATTTGCTATGCACAATTCCCTGTTCTCCTAAATCACTGAAAAATGGTGCTGTAAAGGAAGTAATTCGGCATCAAGTCTATTCCCCTGTCATTGCTGGACTGTTTCCTCTCACTGTGTTCTGCTCTCGTTATTCTCATATCTATGTAGCAACCAAAAAACACTGTCAGCTGTGCTCTCAGTTCTTTTTTGAGCTAAATTTAAAGATATTAAAGATCTGATTCCAAGCAGACTCTGATTGCCACAGAGACCTCTAAAAAGCATCCTTTTTCTCACAATAAACTCTTGAAATATTCAAGATTTCCTTCTCTAAGTTGACTTAAAAGACTCTTATGGAAGACTTTCAATTCTTTTTAAAGTTAACTTAGTATGTAAGCAACCACAAGATTCTCCTGTAAGGATAGAAAAAATGATATCATATTAGGACCATTCTTTTGTTCACTTAGAAGTCAGGTTGGCACTTTCCCTGGGTGTGGATGTTCTGTGATGCAAAAATGGAGGACAAAGTCACCTTGTACACTTCTAATTACATAGGTACAAGTTAAGAAGTTGGATTGGAGTCTGTTCTCAAGATTAATCTTGATAACCACTTAAATGCTTCCCTTGCGAAGCCCAGTCCATAGAAAGGGAACATTATCTCTTTACTTTGGAAAATGATGAGTCTGCAAAGGCAGATCCAAATTATGCTGACCTTTTTGGTTGCCATGTTGCATAGTGCAGTGACAGCCAATTAGGCAGTCACTATCACCCCTAGGTTTCTTTTAGCATTATTGTTCTACATGACTTTTTCTGTCTCCTTGAACAGCTGTATTCTAAGTAGCTTGCTCTCAATGCATTGCTTGCTCCTTCTGTAGTAATTTGCAACATTTCCTTGTGTTTCGAGTCTTTCCTTTTCTATAGTCTTAGTATATGTAGGTTAACATAGAAATGATGGTCTTGTTGTTACCTCTAAAACAAATGGTCGAAGATACAAGTCAGCAGTTTTCAAAGGGAGAATATAAATGACTATGAAACATAAAAATGCCTTAAATCACTAATAATTAGAGAAATGCAAATTAAAGCAACTTTGAGGTCCTTCCTTATACCTACAAGACTGACAGAGATGAGTGCAATAGGATGATGACACAATTTGGAGGGCTAAGAGAAAAAAAGTCCACTACTTGTGGAGCCATGCTTTGGATTATCACTGTTGGTGGGACTGCAGATTGGTTCAGCTATCCTGGAAAGCTATCCTGTGACCAGAGAGTAACCAAAATTTATATACCATTTGACCTAGATATACTGTTACTAGGTCTATACCCCAGAGAAATCAAAGAAAGAGGAAAAGGACCTCTATGGACCAAGATATTCATAGCTGCTCTTTTCATGGTAGCCTAAAATTGAAAACTAAGGTGGTGTCTTCCTATTAGAAAATGTCTAAACAAATTGTGGAATGTGAATGCAAAGGATTAGTGCAATAAGAAATGATAAAATGGGCAATTTCAAAGGAAACTGAGAAGACCTTTATAAACTGATTCTGAAAGAAATTGGAGATATTTTATGCAATTTTATGCAATGATAATATTATAGAAAAATGACTTTGAAAGACTTAAGAATTCTGATCACTGTGATGATTAACCATGAGTCCAAAGGAGTGAAGATGAAGCAGGCAACTCACTTCCTGATAGGTGTTGAACTTAAAATGAGGAAAGAGATATACACTTTTATAAATGACTAATGTAGGAATTTGTTTTGCAAACCATGTAAATATGTAAAGTGAGAATTTTAAAAATTTGCTTAAGGAAAAGAGTGTAGATAGGGGGAAGAAGAGTAATTTTAAATATACCTGTCACTTGAAAATTAAAAAATATATGTAAATAGGTGGGGAGAGAAATTGGATTTTTGACAAGGGAATACAGTGAATCTAATATGTCATAAAAAGTTTTTGCCTGCATTCTTGAAAGTGTAATAAAATCCTTAATATGAAAATGGAGGGGGAAAGGAGAAAACTGTACTCATAGATTTGACAGTATATGAGAGAGAATAGCAATCAAAAGGAACAGAAATTTGGGGCAGGGGATGGAAGGAGAATGTTCTAGAAGAAAAGTAGCAAAACTAAACAAAACCAGAAACATAGTTTCATTTGTCTTTATACAAATGCATATGGTATGAATGGTAAATGGGGGAATTAGGGGTTCTAATGTGAAAAGACAAATAACCTAATAGTTCACAAATAGCCTACATGGAATGGTAGAAGATACACCCATGTGGATATCTAAAATACACTGTGAAAAAACAGTTGAGTAACAATTTACTAAGGGAAAAAGAGAAATGAAATTAATGCAACTCTATACTACAGACCATCTGAACAGAAAGAGAAATTAGGAGTTTTAGAATAAAAATTCTGACCAACGTGTGATACTGCAGTAACGGAGAAATTAAACAAATGTTCTGATTCTTTTTAAAAGGGGAAATTGCTGCTCAAAATATAACCCAAGGTAGAATAGATTTTATATTTGTGACTTCCATTAATAAATTAATATTTCAAAAAAATGGGGAAAACCACAAGGGAAATTGCTAACTTCAAAGAGCAACTGTTTGTGGAGGTGTAAATAACAGGACCTTTGGAAACCAGAAATCACTTCATCATAGACTAGTAATAGACAAAGATCAGAAAGCTTGGCTTAAGCTTGTATGACTCTAGATTTTGGTATAGCAGATTTTGAAGGATTTGGAGAAATGATTGGTAAGATCCAATAGCCTGATATTTTTCAGCAGAAGTCAGACCTAGTAGAGGAAGCTCTCAAGAAGGACATTTTGAAGATATGAACAGAAATGATTCTCACATGTAAGGAAAAAGCTGCCTAAAGAGACCAATGCAGCTTCAGAAGGGACATATCATCAAATAATTTTAAAAAGCTTTATATAGAAAATGGAAGAACAGACAAGTAACTGAGGATAAATCCAAAGGAGTTTTCAATCATTTTTCATTTATGTCTGAGTCTTTGTGACTTCATTTGAGATTTCCTTGACAAAGATACTGAAATGGTTTGCCATTTCCTTCTCTAGCTTATTTGACAGATGAGGAAATTGAGGTAAACAGCGTTAAATGAATTGCCCAGGGTCAAACAGCTAGAATAGCATGATCCTTTAAGAATTTTACCAGAATGCTAAAGTCCCAAATCAGATGAGAATGGTTGTGAATTCTAGGAATAGCAAAACAGGGAAACATCAAAAAAGGGAAAGGTTATTGCCTAGGATGGAAGGGATTATGACAATGATCTTTTTTTGAGAAGGCTGAACAATTGCACTAATATTTTGTTTCTATTTTTCTTTTCCTAGTTGAATGGGCTTTAGACTGGGGGGCTAGAATAAACATGGTTTGCAGGGAATGGAAACCTAGAGAAATGAGACAATAACTAGCATATGTGCTCCTCAAAAGGACTCATGTCACAAAACCTGGACAAATTAGATCAAGGAGAAAATGCATAAAGTATGATTGCTGATCCTTAGTCATTGATCTTTTTAAGACTTGAAAAATGAGAGAAGTACTGTATGACTGGAGAAGGGAAAATTTTCTCTAACTTTATTTTTTTAAAGAAGAAAGGGTAGAATTAGAAAACTATTAGTCAAGGGTAGAGCCTAGATGGCAGAGTAGAAAGACAGTTCTGCTCTAGCTCTACCCCCATAGTGCATAAAATACCTGTAAAAAAAAGACTCTAAATAAATTCTAGAGCAGCAGAAGTCACAAAACAACAGAGTGAAAGAGATTTTCGGCCCAAGACAGCCTGGAAGACCAAAAGGAAAGGTCTATCACATTGGACTCAGAGTAGAGCACAGCTTAGCCTTGGTGAGTCATGGCATGAACAGGACCGGAGCAGGCTTCAGAGTGAAGAGTCACTGGTAGTAGCTGCAGTTCTCAGATTTCTCAACCCACAATCTCCAAAGACAGCTTCAAAGATCTGTAAGAAAGCTCTTTCACCTGGGTGAGAGGGGAGGGCCATCTGGCCCCAGTCCCAGGGTGGCAGCAGCATCCACTTTTAGAGCCCTCAGCTTAAAGATCCTGGGGAAATCAAATAACTGATCTGGGTCTCAGTCCTGAGTGGCAGTCCAGGGGTAAGGAAGAGTGCTGGCATGGTGGAGCGGGTGGTGGTATTGGAGAGGGAATCCTACTTGCAGATCCTGGGCAGAAAAGAATGCTTGTGGTTACTCACAGACCACAACACAGGCCAAGAGTGGAGTAAGTTCCTCTCCCTTGATTGTGTCACTTTAGAGGAACTGAGAACTTACAGGTCCCTAGAGTATACCCTCCACTTGACAAAGGACTCAAAAGCAAAGCAACTGGTTGGGAAAATGCCCCCCAAAGGAGGAAAAAAACAAGACTAAAGAAAGTTACTTTCTTGGTGAAAAGGTATTTTTTCCATCGTTTTGGATGAGGAAGAACAAAGTATATCATCAGAGGAAGACATAAAAGTCAAGGCTTCTACATCCAAACCTTCCAAAAAGATATGCTATGGTCTCAGGCCATGGAAGAACTCAAAAAGGATTTTGAAAATCAAGTAAGAGAGATGAAGGAAAAATTGGAAAGAGAAATGGAAGTGATGCAAGAAAATCATGAAAAGTGAGTCAACTTCTTGCTAAAGGAGACCCAAAAAATGCTGAAGAAAATAACACCTTTAAAAATAGACTGACTCAAATGGCAAAAGAGGTCCAAAAAGCCAATGAGGAGAAGAATGCTTTAGAGAGCAGAATTAGCCAAAAGGAAAAGGAGATTCAAAAGCTCACTGAAGAAAATAGTTCTTTAAAAATTAGAATAGAGTAGATAAAAACTAATGATTTTATGAGAAACCAAGAAATTGTAAAACAAAACCAAACAAATGAAAAAATAGAAGACAATGTAAAATATCTCACTGGGTAAACAACTGGGATGGAAAAAATAGACCCAGGAGAGATAATTTGAAAATTATTGGATGGGGCAGAGCCAAGATGACAGAGTAAAAAGATGCATATACACTATCTCTTACTCCACAGCCCATAAAATGCCTGTAAAGAAGAAGTCTCAACAAATTATAGAGCAGCCAAAGCCAGAGAATAATGGAATAGAAGAGATTTCTAGCCCAGAGTGACCTGAAAGACTGACAGGAAAGGTCTGTCCCACTGGTCTTGGAGCAGAGCCCAGCCCAGCCTTAGCCACATAGCACTGAGAGGCACAGATCCAAGCAGGCTTCAGGGACAGAATCTCCAGCAGCAGCGCAGATCCCTCAATGCACAGGTGCCAAAGGTCAGTGAGAGGGTCTTTTCAGCTGTCTGAGAAGGGAGCAGGGTGTCCCTATAACTTGGGGCTCCTCAGGTGGCAGCAGCCGAGGCAGCAGCAGACAGGGGCTCCCAAAGGAGGCATTAGATTGCATCCATTGTTGAAGGTCTCATTGTAAATCCCCTGAGGTAACTGAGCCCTGTGTGGCGGCCCTGCCCCCACCTGAGCAGCTGATCTTAATCTCACACTGAAGAGTGGCCCTGTCCCCACCTAAAGCCCCTGAGGGTTTGGAACAGCTCATTTGAATCTCAGCCCCCAGTGCTGGCTTGGCAGAACTGGAGGCAAGGTCGTTGTAGAAAGGAAACTCAGAAGTCAAGTAACTGTCTGAGAAAATGCCCCAAAAAAGGAAAAAAAATAAGACCATAGAAAGTTACTTTCTTGGGGAGCAGGTGTCTCCCTCTATCCTTTCAGATAAGGAAGAACAAGGCATACTGTCAGATGAAGTCAAGGCCTCTGCCTCCAGGGCCTCCAAAGGGAATTTCAACAAGGCTCAGGCAATAGAAGAGCTTAAAAAACAAGTTAGCAACTGACTAAAGGAGAACCAAAAAAATGCTGAGGAAAATAACACCTTTAAAAAGAAGCTTACTCAACTGGAAAAAGAGGTCCAAAAAGCCAATGAGGAGGAGATTTCAAAAAGCAGAATTAGCCAAATGGAGGAGAAAGTTCAAAAGCTCAACGAACAAAATAATTCATTGAAAGAGAGAACTGGGTTCAGGGAAATGAATTACTTTGAGTTAAACCAAGCAGTTAGTAAACAAAACCAAAAATTTGGAAAAATAGAAGATAATGTGAAACATCTCATTGGAAAAACAGCTGACCTGGAAAATAAATCCAGGAGAAATAATTTAAAAATTATAGGACTACCTGAAAGCCATGAACAAAAAAAGAGCCTAAACATTATCTTCCATGAAATTATCAAGGAAAACTTCCCTGATATTCTAGAACCAGAGGGCAAAATAAATATAGAAAGAATCCACCAATCACCTCCTGAAAAAGACCTGAACAGAGAAACTCCTAGGAATACTGTGACCAAATTTCAGAGTTCCCACATCAAGGAGAAAATACTGCAAGCAGCTAGAAAGAAACATTTTGAGTATTGTGGAAATACAACCAGGATAACATAGGATCTGGCAGCTTCAACATTAAGGGATAGAAGGGCTTGGGATGGGGTATTCCAGAGGTCAAAGGAACTGGGATTGAAACCAAGAATCACCTATCCAGCAAATCTGAGTATAATACTTCAAGGGAATAAATGGTCATTCAATGATATAGAGGACTTTTAATCATTCATAATGAGGAAAAGACCAGATCTGTATAGAAAATTTGACTTTACAATACAAGAATCAAGAGAAGCATGAAAAGGTAAACAGGAAAGAAAAATCATAAAAGACTCTATAAAGCTGAACTGTTTACATTACTACATGGAAAGAAAATATTTATAACTCTTGAATCTTTTCTCAGTATTTGGGTAGATGGAGAGATTGTACATACACACATACACACAAATACACATATATAGACAGAGAGTACAGGGTGTGTTGAATCAGAAGAGATGATATCCACACATAAAAAAAATAAAATAAAAATTAAGGGCTGAAGGAGGAAAATACTGGGAAGAAAAAGGGAGAAATGGAATGGGCCAGGCTATAACTCATAAAAGAGATAAGAAAAATCTTATACAATGGAGGAGAAAAGGGAGAAGGGGAGAGGGGAAAAATGAAACTAGTCTCTCCACATGTGGCTGAAGGAGGGAATAACATGCTCACTAAATTTGATATGAAAACATATCACACCACAGGAAAGTAAGGGAGGAGGTGACAACTTGGGTGAGGGGAATGATAGAAGGGAGGGCAAATGGGAGAAGGGAGTTACTAGAAATAAACACTTTTGAGAAGGGACAAGGTCAATTGTGGGGGGAAAAAGAAGGGGCAATAGAGTAGGACAGAGGGCAATATAATTAGTATTACACAACATGATTGTTATGGAAGTCTTTTGCAAAATGATACATATTTAGTCTCTATTGAATTGCTTGCCTTCTTAGTGGGTTGGGGAGGGAGAGGGGGAGGGAGAGAAGTTGGAATTCAAAGTATTAGCAACGAATGTTTAGAATCTTTATTGCATACAGTCGGGAAATAAAAAAATACAGCGAATGGAGTATAGAAATTTATCTTGCCCTACAAGAAAAGAGAGAAGATGGGGATAAGGGAAGGGTGGGATGCAATAGAAGGGAGGGTACACTGAGGGAAGGAGTAATCAGAATGCAAGGTATTAGGAAGTGGGGGGAAGGGAGTGATAGGGAGAAAAGTTGGACATGTTACAAAGTGAGGTAAAAACAATTAATATTAAAACAATTGACTAAATTAATTACTGAGAATAAATCAGTTACATCTTTAGTTTGGGGAAAAGAATTTTAGTCTAAATTTCCTAGAGGAAGGTAACCTCAGGTAAAATTTGGTATTAATGGAAAAGTTAAGGTTTTAATGATAAATTTGATTTTATGATTGCTATTTAATCAGGAATTAGACCATGTATAGAAAGGTATGTAAGCCACTTAAGACTTGCCTCAAAAGATGTTCCTTAACCAAAGTGAAATTATAATCATATTTGAAACCTGGTTATTGGAACTTGCCATTTTTAGATGCTATGGGACTATTAAGTGACTGTACTTCTGAGTCTAACTCCAGGTATGGATAGCAAGAAAGGTGGTCTGAGCCTCCAATCCATGATGCCGGTAAGCCTATGAAATGCTGGTATGAACTGCAAATGGTGATCTCATGGGAAGGGTGGGAGAGCAGCTGTTCAGCCTGGGCTGAGGTAGGATTCTCCTGACTCAATTTCTCCACTGACATCTGACAGACTTTAAGCCTGACTGAATGCAAGTGGACAATCTAATCCTGCCTGAAATTGACATGAAGTTGGGAAGATATTGTATCCCTGCAATGTCCCTACTCTTGGTGGCAATTTCCTATAGTCTAATGGTTTGTAAGCTTAATACCAAATGTATTAAATTATAGATTATTGGTAGAGGAACTTCCGAGGTTAAGTCTAAAATTAAGCTATTAGGTGAAGGACTTTAGACCAACAACAATAAGTTAGGGTCCTTCAACTCTTAGTAATACTGTGGAGACAATTAGTTCAAGAGCTTGTGAAGTTAGCAACATAAATATTATTTATGTCTCAGTTGGTTAATGTTTAAAAAAAATCTTTTATGATCCATATTGTAAATGCTTTAAAAAGAAGTATCACCTGACCAAAAGTTTGAATTGTTTTATCTGTTATAAACTGTTAAAAATGAAAAATAAAATCTAAAAAAAATAATAAATAAATATTTTTGTGAAAAAATAAAATAAAATAAAATTACTGGTCTCCCTTAAAACCATGATCAAAAAAGAGCCTATAAATTATCAAGGAAAACTGCCTGATATTCTAGACCCAGAAGGTAAAATAGAAATGGAAAAAATGCACCTATCACCTCCTGAAAGAGATCCCAAAAGGAAAACTCCTAGGAATATTTTGGTCAAATTCTAAAGTTCCCTGGTCAAGGAGAAACTATTGCAAGCAGCCAGAAAGAAAAAAATTCAAGTATTGTGGAAATATAATCAGGATAACACAGGATTTAGCAGCTTCTATATTAAGGGATCAAAGGACTTGGAAGATGATATTCCAGAGGTCAAAGGAGATAGAATTAAAGCCAAGAATCACCTACCCAGAAAAACTGAGTATAATACTTCAGGGGAAAATATGGAATTTCAGTGAAATAGAGGACTTACAAGCATTCTTGCTGAAAAGACCAGAGCTGAATAGAAAATTTGACTTTCAAATACAAGAATCAAGAGAAACATGAAAAGGTAAACAGGAAAGAGAAGCCTTAAGGAACTCATTAAAGTTGAACTGTTTACATTCCTACATGGAAAGATCTTATTTGTAACTCATGAGACCTTTTTCAGTATTAGGGTAGTTGGAGGGAATATACATATGTAGGTGTGTATGGGTATGTATATATGTGTATATTATATGTGTAGGTATGTATATGTATGTGTGTGTATATCTATATCTATCTATCTATATATATCTATACATATACATATATACATAGAGAGCACAGGGTGAGCTGAATATGTAGGGAAAAAAGTTTCCTTTGAATAGAATGTACTAGAAGTAAGAGAAAGGAAGAGGTAGAATGTAGCAAATCATCTCACATAAAAGAAGGAAGAAAGAGCTTTTACAATGAAGGGGAAGAGGGGGGAGATGAAAGGAAATAAATGAGCTTTATTCTCATGGGATTTGGCTTAAGGTGGGAGTAAGACACACTCAGTTGGATATGAAAATCTATTTTACCCTGCAGGAAGGCAAGAGGGAAGGGGATAGGAGAGGGAAGATAACAGAAGGGACAGCAAATTGGGGAAAAGGATAATCAGAAGCAAACATTATTGTGGGAGGACAGGTCAAGGGAGAGAATGGAATAAATGAAGGGCAGGATAGGACAGAGGGAAATGTGGTTAGTCTTTTATGCATAAATATTATGGAAGTGCTTTGCATTGTTACACATGTATGACCAATGTTGAATTGCTTGTTTTCTCAATGAGGGTGAGTGGGGAGGGAAGGAGAGAATATGGAACTCAAAGCTTTAAGAATGAATGTTAAAATTTGTTTTAGCATGCAACTGAAATAATGCTATATAAGCAATGGAGTACAGAAATCTATTTTATCCTACAGGAAAATAGAGCAGAAGGGGAATGGAAGAAGGGTGGGTAACAGAAGGGAGGAGAGACTGGAAGAAGGGGTGGATGGGGTATTTGCTGTCCTGGGGTGGGTAGTGGGGAGAGATGAGAAGAAAATTTTGAATTCAAATTCTTGTGGAAGTGAATGTTAATAACTGAAAAATAAAAATATTGTATATCAATAAAAAAGAGAAAACTATAATTCAACAATCTTGACTTCTCTTTCAGGCCAGATTCAAAAATGTATTATTAAGAGGATGGTTTGTAAGCACACAAATAGGGAAATGACGCTTGCTACAAACCAGGCTGACTTCATCAAGAATTGGTTATGCCACACTAAACTCACTTCCTTTGCTGAGAAAACTGGTAGATTGAGGAATATTATAGACATTTTATATCTTCATTTCAACAAAGCCTTGACAGTCTCTCTGCTTAAGATTTCACCTACTGCATCACTGCCTTGTTGCGGTGGAGGAGCTTGTGTAGCCCAATGAAACTAAGAGCTACGCCAAACAGGGTTAACCAAGATGGACAGGTCATGGTGGCGAATCCTGACAAAAAGGCAATCCACTGGCTAAGGAAATGGAAAGCCTCTCTAGTATCTTTACCAAGAAAACCCAGTGGACCATATTAAATACTTAAACATATGACATCATAGTGGTATGCATAGCTTCACAAAATTACAAATTTTAGACAGGACTGAGTAACTGAACAACAATTGGTTAAGATAGAAAGGTATGGGCTAGATTTCTAACTGTTTGGCCAGTGTCAAGAAGTGTTCATCAGTTAGTCATCTTAAAGAGAGGAATATAATGTGAGACTCCAGGTATTTATCCTTGACCCACTGAAATTTAACATTTTTGTCAGTGATTTAGATGAGAGCAGATATGATATTTTGTCAAATTTGTGAGATACGCAAAACTTAACGAGATGACATACATATTGGATCTGAAATGATCTTAGCAGGCTAAAATGATGGGCCCATTAAATAAATGAAATTGAATAATCATAAATGTGACAACTAGGTGACAGAGTGGACACTACACTGGAACTGGAGTGGAGGACATTAGTTCAAATCATCTCAGACACTTACCAGGTGTGTGCCCCTGAGCAAGTCATTTAGCGAATGTTTGCCGCAGATTCTTCAACTGAAAAATGTGGATAATAATAGCAACTATATCCCAGAGTTGTGAGATAAAATGAGATGTTTGTAAAGTGTTTTGCAAACTTTAAATGCTAGTTATTATTTATATAATTATGTTCCAATTATCACAACTACATAGTGGAGGACATCTGTTAATAGAAATTTTTGTATGAAAAAGAGCTGAAAATTTTAATAGACTTGAAACTCTATGGGTGAAAAAATATAACTTATTAACCCAAAAAGCTAATGACATCCTATGATGAAATTAAATTTCACACAGAAGTAATAGTCTTGTTACATTTTGTCTGGATCAGGTGAAATCTGGAATATTTTATTCAGTGAAGGTCACCATTATTGCTGTTCAGTTGTTTAAGTCATGTCTGATACTTTGTGACCCCATTTGGGGTTTTCTTGAGAAAGATACTGGGGTGGTTTGCCGTTTTCTTCTCCAGCTCATTTTAAAGATGAGAAAATGGAGGCAAGCAGGTCACATAGCTAGTAAGTATCTGAGGTCAGATTTGAACTCAGAAAGAGGAGTCTTCCTGACTCAGAGCCCAGAAGTCTATCTACTGTATCACCTAGCTGCTCACCCCATTAGAAAAGGCAGAATAAAAGAGAAAGTGTTCAGAAGAAGACATCCAAGGTGGTGAGAGGGCTATACTTCTTGCCATACAAGAATCTTTTGAAGGGTTGAGGGATCTTCCAGCCTCTAGAAGATTTGTTCTGATTAGACACAGACATAACTAGGAGCAACAGGCAGGAGCTGCAGATGTCAAAACAAACAAAACTTACTAACAATTATATCTATCCAGAAGTGAAGTTACATGCTTGGAGAGGTTCCCTCTTGTTGGAAATCTTCGAGCAGTCAGAAGACCAATAATTTGGGATACTATAGAAAGGGTTCTTTTTCATGAGTAGGCTGGAGTAACAATTAAATTTTATATTCTCTGTTCATCTGAACAGTTCTTGTTTTACCTCACCAAGCACATCTAATTTTAAGCCCATCTCCTCCTAACACTTATTCTTTTTTTGACTTTTTCTCTCAATGATACCACTATTTTTCCATTTTCTGAGTCAAATTCATCTTTGACTCCCTTTCTACATCTAATAAGTCACCAACTCTTTTCTACCTTAACTGTATTTTTCACATTCATCTCCTTTTCTCTCTTCTCACTTTCATTGTAATTCAGGTCTATATTACCTCTGGTAATGATGCTTCATAATTGGTTTTTCCTCTTCTAGTCACTTCTTTTTCCAATCAGTTCTTTATACTTATGGCAGATTTCTTTATTTCTTTCCCCTAGATGTTATTATCTCTCACAAACCATCTTGAATCATTTTGTGTTCATTTCACATACTGATACACACACTTGTATATATACACACATACACACATGTTGTTTCTCATGTTAAAATACAAGTTCCTTGAAGTTAGAAATCTTCACTTTTGCCTATTCATTTTGTATCCTCAGTGCTTAGCACAGTGACTCGAGCATTTAGTAGATACTTAATACTCATTGATTGAGTGGTTACTGCATAATCAGCTGCCTTACTTTCTAATCATACTTGTCCTGATTAATACCCTTTTTGTTACTTCTCAAAAAGAAGCCACCATTACTTAAACCTACCTTTGTTCTTTAGGTCACTGGAAATTCTTATTATTCTCTAGGACATCCCATAATTTACAATCATATAGTATCACTGTAACATACGTAATTTCACCAGTGTATACTTCCTCAAGCAATGTAGATCACAACCTGCCTCTAACTTAGTAATTGTAACTTAGCACAATTGTGTGCCACACCTTGTGGAGGGAAATATGGAGACTTCTTATGGACTGGAGGACACAAAGTCGTGGCCTAAATTATTGGCTCCTTTTTTAGTGTAAATCTTTTAAATATATTTACCCTCCCTTTCCTCAATGAAAATAAACTTCAAATCAAAGTGAAGAAAAGCAAAACTAAAGTGATGGATTTGCCCCCAAATGAAGTGATTGCAATGTAGAAATTACTTAACATGATAACACACAAATAAGGTCAAATTGGAGTCAACAATTTCTGAATCTCAACACAGGTGCTATTTGCTAACACATTCCTAATAGTTAGCAAAGACGCATGATGCAAATGAGTTGTGTGTTTATGATTTTTGCCTCATCTGAATGTAAAGTGTATAAACTTCAAATAAGGAAATCCTTGCATAGAAGTTAAAAGTTCTATATTATCTTCCATGTGTTTTGGTAAAAATAATAGAACAGGCAGGTTTGCTTAAAGAATACTAATTTTGAAAACATTGGAAATACCTTGGACAAAGTTATAAACAGTAATTTGAAATTTTAAATAATTAAATCGAATTCACTTCATTAAAATGTCTCTAATTTTTGAAAAAGCAAAACATTTTTTAAATTCTAAATAAGCACATAACCTGTTTGAAGAGAAAATCTATTGGAACAGCTGAAACCAGTACAAGAAAAGACAATAGAAACAGTTTAAGTAATAGACATATAGAAACACAAAGTAAAAAAAGTCAAACCCAGAGACGATGATTCATTATATTTATCACTGGGAGCCATGTGTACAGATAGAATGACACCTAATAAATTGAAAAGATATCTTGAAAGCACACTTGCAGAACATATGCATGTATGTGTGTGTGCAAGAAAAATCAATTTTCCAGAGAAAATTATATGCCTATAATAAACTTAAATAATCCTTTAAAAAGTCTGAAACATTAAAAATATTTAAATTATGTCAGGTTGCTCATGGAATTACTAAGTATAAAGTCACATTTAACAGTAGAAACATTGGTGCTACTAGTAGCTACTGATGCAGTGGAATAATAGATGCTTGGTGAGTCACATGCAAAGATCTTTGAGTGATTTTTTAATGATTTAATGGGAAGGAGAACCCTGCATATATCTGAAAACCTTTTTAGTCATTTGAGAAACTAAAATCTTCTTTTGCACTGCAGCTGAATGAAGCAATAGATATAATTAAAGATGTTCCTACAGATGATAAATCACTGAAACTATATTAGGGAAGATTTCTTACTTTGAAAACCTTTTGCTGGCAATACCACTTCAAGACAAATTTTCAATGAAACTGAGAGTTTTTAAAAATGAGAATGGTATGATGTGAGGGAACTATGTTGGACCTTTAACTGATGGAGCTCAATTGATATCAGGACAAAAAAGGTTTTTAAAAAAATTACACATGTGATCACTCATTCAGTTTTGACATATTGAATATTTCACAGATAAACTACCTGTATCAGCAAATACAAAGAGCTGTTTACATTGTTTTCAAGCTATTATAGAAGTGATCAACTTTATAAAGTTGTTAAATAAAAAGGTTTTGTTTCACAAGATTTTGTGACAATGTTTCACCTCTGACTTTTGGGGAACACAAAATTGTGCAACGAATAACATGGAACATTTCTATATTATTGTGAAATTCATCAACTTTTTCATTTCAAAGTACTCCCATGTACTTAAAGAAAAAAAAGTTTTTCTTAGGGATAGTCATAAAGATGAAGCAAATTCATTAAAACTTCCTCCTGAAACTTGCATATTTGAAGAATATTTATGAAAACAACAAAACCAAGCCTGAGTCCTTTAAATCAGTACAAAATGACATTTATGAAAATGTTGGCTATATGAAATATTTACAAAATATACTTTTGACAATTTTTTCAGGAAAAAAGCTTGTACTACAAATTCAATATAAAATAAGATTTACTTATTAATCACAGAAATAATTGTTACCTTACTTTAAAAATCTATGTATTCCTAACTATAAATGAATGTGAAACACCTTTGCCATGAGCAAGTATGACACATTTGGTCTTTTGAATAAGAACAAGTTTGAATCAGAATAGAATGTAAGAATAGAATGAATCAGAATGTAGAATTCTGAACCTGGGGTTGAAATCCAAAAGAAAGCCCTTTTCTATGAAATCTTTTTCTATGTTCCATAAACATCTTAGGTCATCATGTCACTCAATTATACAAGCTATTAATGCAAGTGGACCACTAAACAGTTTTCTTCAATGTTACATCTGTCTTGGAATTGTAGAATCATGGTGGAGTATCATATGAGTTTCAAAGCTAGAAAAAAAACTTGGAGATCATCCTTGAATTTACAGGTGAGCAAATTAAAGCTCAGAGATGTCAAATAACAGCAAATGTAACTTGCATAGTAATTATCAAAGCCAGGAATTAAACTCATTTCATCAGACATCAAATTCAATGTTCTTTTCACTACCTCACATTTCTTTCCTACTTTGCCTCTTTTGTAATCAAAACACAAGTACGGGTCACATAGCATTCGAATTTTTATGGGGAGCGATCAACAAACAATATCTAATATGTGATATAATACTCTTTACATTTGTAAGTCAGTAGCATGATTATGAAGATTTACGTTGATATAGAAATTTATCTTTTAAAACTTAATCTTTCTTTTTTTCTCCTGTTTCTCTCTCTCCTTCTTTCTCTATCATTGTCTTTCTCTCTTTAATCATAGAGATCCTTAATACATTAATTGACCAAAAATATGGCTTTAAAAGTTTGCCATTTTTTATTATTCTAAATCAGTTTCAAATCTTCAAGGATCATCATTCCATTGATACCTTTCCTTTACCAATGTAAATTTCAATCTCCCCTACGACTAGACTGACTTTGAGTTCCTTTGTCTGAAACATTCATCCCTTTGCAGTTAGTCTCTTCAGACATAGTTGAACTGAACTTCAAATAACAGGGAGGGACAGTAAGTTACTGGTTCCATGTTTGAAGTCTTTCATCTTGGTGGGTCCTCTCAGGACTTCACTCCATTGTTATGACCTCCAAGAACCCCAGGCCACTACTATGTCATGACGAAGCACTGTACTGGGACTTTATTGGGTATATTCTTAAACCAATAGCTTTAAAAGTTAAGATTATTCGATTCAGACCACTAGTCAAGGAAACAAATCTTATGAAGAAAAGTTTTTTCATTTCAATTATAGCGCTGAGACAATAAGGAAAGTTGCGAAGGGATTGGTGATCCTGACAAAACTGAATGAGTTTTTATTTTACTTTCAGGGAGTAAGTTGCAGATGAGATTCCTTTCTCCAAAGGGAATTATAATAAACCTCAGAATGAAGATATAAGGGTGTGGGAGAGGCAGTAGAGGGAGTGAGTACCAGCTTAAAGTTCTATCATGTAAGGCTCTAGGTTTTATGAGGAGATCCCAGCCAATCTGTTGGGGATCTCTGTTATAGGAAAATTCAATATTCACAGTTCTTGAACGAGATAAATGTTAGATTACTTTCTTGCTAAAATTCAACACCATCTCCATTGAAACACATTTTTTTAAGTGTAAAATTGCTTGAGATACTATTCTAGGCATTTTACAAAGAGAACTATACAGACTTGGGCCCATATTCTTGAATATGATTCTGACTGACAGGAAGAATGTATAGGACTACTTATGGCAAAAACAAAAGGAGTTGGAGTGAAATAGGGATGTAATCAGGACAGCTAGGTGGCACAATGGATAGAGCATCAGGCCTGAAGTCAGGAAGATTCATCTTCCTGAGTTCAAATCAGGCCTCCTACTTACTAGCTATGTGATCCTGAGTAAGTCAATTACTCCTGTTTGCCTCAGTTTCTTCATCTGTGAAATGAACTAAGAGAAGGAAATGGCCAACCTATCTAATATCTTTGCCAAAAAAACCCACAAAAAAACAAATGGGGTCATGAAGGGTCAGAAATAACTTGAGAATGACTGAACAAAAGGATGTAATCAGGCTAAGGAAATGCCTCAAGCCAAGTCTCTTTATTTCCCCAAAACACTCTTTGCCAAGCACAAATAGTACAAATTAGAACCACCACAGCTTTTCATTCACCTTCTGGGTTGGTATTCCTAAATTTAACAATACAGTCACATTCCTGGCAGGGAGGATAAGCAACCAAATGGAAAATTAGAAGAGTTAGGTTGAGTGTTAGGCCTGTCATGACTATTGTTGTGATCCAGGGAAAGCTGTATTTTGTGTTGGTCTTTTTTTGTCATTGTGATAAAATATGGAAAGAAAGGGAAGATTTAATAGATAATTCTGTCATAATAATTTCCTCTATATTCAATTCAATCTAACACAATAAATATTCACTGTACACCTACTAAGATCACTACAAAGGTACTATTCAAGGCACTAGGAGACACAAGGATAAGCAAGCCAGGGTCTAAACCCTAACAAGTTTAAACTCTAATAGAAGTGGTGGCACTTGTAATTTATTCTATTGTAGTTAAAGTCTGATAAAGACGTAGAAGATATACAAGGACAAGAATATCAGTCAATTGATTAATAAATATTTTAAAGCATCTACTGTGTTCCAGCCATTGTGCTAAGTGCTACAAAAAGAGGTATAGAGTATTAACTGAGATTTGTACCTTTCATTAAAGTTTGTGTTTTACACCTCTTTGTGTTAGGTTTTTTGTTTTGCTTTGCTTTTTGTTTAGTCTAGATCTTTAATCTATTTGGTTCTCAGTGATAAAACTCCGCCTTTGAATTCAGATCAGCAGCTGACTGTCTTAGAAAGCTGCTTTGTAGTCCTGAAGAGTTAAGTGACTTGCCCAAAGTCACAGAGCTGTTAAGTGTCAGAGAAAAGATTTGAACACAGGTCTTTCTGATGCCCAGTCCAATGTTATCCACTCTGCCACTGAGATCTGAGTGATAATATAAAATGTTTGATTTGAGAAAACAGAGAAGTATAAAATAGTTAGGGTGGGGAATGAGAGAAAACTATGGAATAGGTGGTTCCTGAGCTAAGCCTTACAGAATGGAAAATATTTCATTAGGTAAAAATAGTGGAGTAAAAAAGAATGCATTCTAGACATAAAGGACACTGTAAGTATATGCACTGGGTGGGGAAGAAAAGAATGTGTCCAGAGAATGGTGAATAGCCCAGTTTGGCAAGAGTATAGAATACGTGAGTGGGAGTAGCACAAAATGGAACAGAATGGTAAGATGGATAGGATGGCAGTACGAATGACTAACAACTTTTCAAAAACAAATTAATGGATTAGATGCCAAAAAGATAGAACTCATATGTTTTAGGTTAATGTGACACTTAGGACCATAGACTAATATCTGAAAGGAACCCAAAAGTCTATCCAGTTCAGCTCCCTTGTTTTGTAGGTAAGGAAACTGGAGCCTATAAAGACTTTTCCAAGATCATACAGGTAGTAAGTGGGAAAGACAGGTCCTCTGACTCTACAATCAATTGTCTTTTCATGGTACCAAGACTTTGGACAAGTTGCTTAGCATCCCTGAAAATCTGCTTTCTCATATGTAACATGGAGGTATGAGGCTAAATCACCTCTGAGGTCCATCTCTAGTTCTGCAATCCTGAGTTTATGGTGTATTTAGAGTATTTAGTTAAAAAAAATCCTTCATGGCCATCTTCTTCTCTTTTGCTACCTTAGATAATTGTGCCTCTTAACATGCCCAAGGAAGAAGCAACATTTGTAACCTAAATGACTCTTCTTTGCTTCTCCTTGGGTTCAAACACCAAAACCCTGACAAGCTGACCTACTGTCAAAAGGTTTACTTTGGTCCAGAATTCAGGCCGTTACTTGGGTGAATTTGAGTGGGGAACTTTTTGAAGCAGTACTTCTTGAGGAGTTTCTACAAGGAAAACAGGGTTGAGTGTGTCTGGAGGAACATATACTCTTATTTACTTTCTGATGCTAGGTCATTAGGAATATGAGTTTGTGACAATGGAGCATTTGTTTCAGGCCCATATTTGGGCCGCTTTGGATGATTTTTGATTATCTTCTGGTTCTGGAGTGTTGAGAGGTCCTTATAGTTAGGAGGATTTGAGATTTGCATTCAAAGGACATGAAACATGAAGTCTAAGGCTTCAGATTCTAAAAGAAAGGAGCCCTTCTTCAGGATATGAGGTATGGTACCATATTTTATTCAGGGAAATAGTGGAAATTATGGATGAACAATTGATTTTCCTTATATCTGATCATTCAACTGAAGGCTGTGTTAGATCAATACAAGGAATTCTGCACTAACTTATAGAGCAGGTAGAGCTAAACAAACAATCAGAGACCTAGGGAAACTAAGTGGGAGGATCAAAGCCAGAGACTAAAAACAGAATTAGCAGGTGCTAAACAGGGTTTTGAAACAGCAAAGTATAGACTTGCAGTTCATTTAAAAGTTCATGAGGAAGACAGAGAGAGGTGGTAAGTACTATAAATGAAGGGCAGAAATAGAAGTTTAAATGCTCATTGTAGCATCTACCAAGCAGCAACTCCAACTATACTGGCAAAAGACTAGTTTAAGGAGGAATATTTAATTGACCAAGGCCATAGTCCAATTTTTGAAAATCCAATAACAGAAAAAGCAACTAAAGAGACTTGACTATTTTGAGGGCTAAGACAAAACTCTTTCTTTCATGCCAGCTACTGTAGCCAAGGCTCCAATAATACTCGTCAATAGGAACTGATAAGATGCAGAGACCTCAGCCCAGCTGGCATAAATGACAGCCAGTGTGGATGTGAAAACATTTTCAGAAATTGAGAGGGGTGGGCCAAAAAATAAAGACTATCAAAATGTCAGAGCCACAATCCTGTCTGAAGAAATTTCTGCAGATGTGTGTTGCAATCAGAATGCATTTATAGAGGTTAGGAAGAGTTTCAGGGGCTTGTGTTTGCTGACTGCTTCACTTCACCAGCATGTATTGAAATAATGCCTTTGCCCAAAGCAATGATATCACTTGCTTTAGGTGTGATGCTCTCTGTCCTACAAATGGAAGCCTCAGCCTACCAGCCATTTAACTGGCTGATGGAATGGTCAGGGGTAATTCCTGAGAACCTTCCCTCCTTTGGGACAGATAGGGAATATGACTTGTTTTTAAGGTCATATTTAGCATTTCTATTCACTTTCTGAAATTAGGTCACTGGGAATGTTGTCGTAAAAATGAAGCATTTGCTTCAGATCCATATTTGGGCAGCTTTTAGTGAAGTTATCTTCTGGTGTTGGAATGGAGGAAGGTCCTTACAAGAAACTCACATCCAGTTGTGGGAGGATTTGAGAAACTGAGTTCAAACTTCAAGGGACATGAAGTCTAAGACTTGAGACTATAAGAAAAGAAGCCCTTCTGCAGGATCTGAGATGTAGCATCCAGATTCTTTGCAGGAAACTGAAAGAAACTGACTAGGCAGCCCTTGATCTGAAAGGTAGAATACCTACTGATACATTATGGATCATCTCAAAAATACAGTGGTTTGGTCAATCCAGGCAGATGTAGGAATGGACAAAAGGGAAATTTCAAATAATTTGTGAGAGATATTTTTGAGGTGCTAAGTGAAGGGATCACTTTTGAGATCAATTGGGAGTTGGACAATAAATTACTTGTGTGGCCCTGGGGAAGTTACTTAACCATGATGAGAGAGAGAGAGAGAGAGAGAAATATCTAGTAACTTTTTCAGAATTTCCCAAAGAGGATTTTCTATGAGAAAGAACACCTATCTCATTCACTTAGGTGAAAGATTCCTATTAAAAAAATGTCTTCCACAGAGAACCCAAAATTTCTGCATTGTTTTTATAAAAGAGAAAACTCTTTAAGGCTTTCAGGGTCTTCGATGCAGCTCTGCTGAAACTTGGGCGGGGGGGGGGGGGGAAGCCTTACAAAGAGTATGCTGAGACTAAGAAAATAAGTGGATGCCCATCAATTTAGTAATAGATGAACAAATTACGGTATATGAATGTAATGGAGTACTATTGAGTGCTAAAAAATGATGAAAGAGTTGGCTTCAGAGATAAGTGGGAAAATATGTATGATATGATTCAGAGTGAAGTGGGTAGAAACAGAAACACAATTTACACAATAAAATATTGTAAATAAATGTAACTAAATAATGTAAATAAAATAATGTAAATAAAGGCAACTTTGAAAGACTTCAGAATTCTTGATCAATCCCCAGATCAACCATTAATTCAGAGGACCAAAGACGAAGAATACTTACTATTACTTCCTGATAAAAAAAGTAACATACTAAAGATACTGACTAACGTGTATGTATTTATTTATGCCTATTATGGAGATTTCTTTTTGCTTCACTTTGCATATTTTTACAAGGGCTTTCATTTTCTTTTCTTTTTTTTCCAATTGGGGAGAGGGGAGGAGAGAGGTAAAAACGCTTGTTAATTTTTTTTTTTAAGTCCTTTAAAAAGAGTTGCCTGAGGATCAGAGACATTAAGTGTTTGGCTCATTGTTCTACAGCTATTAAAATGTCAGAGGTTGGATTTGAATCCAGGTGTTTCTTATGCCAACATAACCGTCCTTTCCTCTCTTCCCTCCCTCTCCCTGCCAAAATTACCATGCCAAACTATTCCTCCACTTATCAGGAGACTGAAAATAAATGGGACACCAAACAGATAAACTATACAGGTGAAAAGATAAATGAAAATGCCTAGCATATTGAGCAGGTCTGGGTGGAATTCCATAGAGAAGGGCTCTGGGGATCCAGGCCAAACATGGAGACAGGTAACCTATGTCAAGGAAAAATGTAGGGCTGAAGAACGCTGAGAGCAGAATTCTTGAAATGCAATAGAGGTGCAATGAAGAGAAATCTGTAGTTTCATAGAAGGGATTTTGGAAATTACATAGCATAATCCCCTCTTTTTAGAAATCAAGAAACTTATAATTTTTTCTCTCATCAATATTGGATCCAATATTTGATTAGATTAATCTTATCCACAATTGAAAATGAGTGAAAAAAAATTGAAGAAAGCAGTGGCTGAAAAAGATGGTAGTTCTACCCCTACTCCTACTACTTCTACTACTACTACTACTATTGCTTCTACTACTACTATTACTACTGCTGTTGCTGCTGCTGCTACTGCTACTGCTACTGCTACTACTACCACTACTACTATTACTAATACTACTACTACTATTACTACTACTACTACCAGTACCATCATTATTGCTACAACATTCCAGGTACAGGTTATACATGGGAGTCTAGTGAATTAATTGACATAGTAATCTAGATGTAAAAGGATCATATCAGAAAGTTGGACAGATTTGGCAGCAGATTATAAGAGATCAGGGAAAGAAAAAAGAAGAAGAAAAAATAAAGGATGACTACAAGATTACTTTTTTTAAGAGGTAGCAGAAAGGAGCAGAGGAAAAAAGGATAGTGGGAGGGCATTTGTGAAAAATTAAGATATGCTACATTTTAAGTTCAAAAGTACAGCAGTTTGAGCTGTCATCTCTTCAGCTTGAGCCTAAGGCTATGAATCTTTCCCTGGGAAAGGTTGGTTATAAGTTGTTAATAAAATTTGAGGTGTCAGCCCCTACTTAGTCCTCTAGATATTTTCTCCTCTAACAGTCAAGATTATGTCTCTGTTACCTGACTTGAACTCTCCCATAGTTTGCTTTGTCCTTGAACCTTTGCAGAAATCACAACACCTGTGCCCAATACAAAGAGGATGTGTAAAAATCAAATGAAGTTGTAAAAAGAATGCTTACTGACTCCTCCTACTGGCCCTAGAGACCCATTGGACAAGGAAATTGACAGGAAAATATCCTTCTGACAAATATCCTTCTATGTCTGGTGTAGAGATCTTCCTCTGGTGCTTTTGAATTGACTTAGCTATATGTTGTGGGTAAGCCTAAATTTCTGTCTCCTATCACTTCAGTGATACCCATTGTAAGTAATATCATAGAATAGATATATGACTTTGTCTGATGTTACTTAAATCCCATTTTGAGTCTTTTCAAATTTTTGTTTTTAGGTAGATACTGATAGCCAAAAGTCCTTTAAAAATCACCACAACTCCACAAATGACTGAACTTTTCAGTTTCTGTTAGTTACGAGCTATCTGTCTGTTTTTGATTCCATACCTGATGAATTTGACTTATCGGGCAATGTCAGGCTTTATATATTAGGGACTTGGCAAGATTAAGAACAGACTGGATCAAGTACCTCTGATAGGAATTTTGAATGCTCCAGTTTAAGAGTGATTGAAGTGGAGACAAAAAAATGAAGACCTGGAGATAACAATTGATGGACACCACCAATACAGAAGAAGAGAACCAGACTGTGGCACTTTGTGAAATTAAATTGATCACCTGGAAAATTAGGTTAGTGGAATAAGTATCTGATAGAGGGACAGAAGAAGGAGAATTAATCTTGGCAGAATGGCTCTTAAAGAGCTGGACTTGGACATCTTGGAGTTATATCTCATGTGCTATATACCTGAGTCTTAGAAATGCAGATTTAGCCACATGCTCTCAACATATGTGTAATAATAACAGGCAATTCTCAGAATGACTTACTGCTTTTCACAGGGGACTAAATCTCTAAAAACTTAGATATTTCAGTCTTTTGCCACCCTTGGAAGACATGATGGGTCAAGGCTACATCACATTAGGGTTTGCCCCCATTGGGATACTCATATTTCCAAGATCAGGAAAGAACAAACACAAAAAGGTAGAGGAGTCCATGGAAAGTAGCCTAATGAGGTCTACACTGCAGGTGAGGGGCAAAAACGGTTTCGACAAGATATTAAAGTAGAGGACAGTCCTTTTCCACCTTTCCACTGAAATCACATGATGTCACCTGAAGAGTCATAAGTTCAAGCAGAAGCTGTTTCTTCTTTTAAAAAGGTCCACAGAGTCATCAGCAATTTTGACTTAGCAAGTAACTAAGGTATTTTTCATCATCTAGCATTGCAAGCTGCTCATCAATAATTCATACATGGCTAGAAGTAGCACCACACATCTCCACCCTCAAGGTTCCACATGGTCACCCAAAACTAGGAATTATGATTGGGCATGTTCCATGATCAGACAGTTCTTGCTACACATGCAATATACAGAACACTGGGTTTAAGCTCTAAGTCTCGCTAGACAAGATTTGCAGCTAAAGTACAGACCTTACATTTAAAAAGACTAATATTACCAAATAAATGCAACTTGCTTTTCTTAAAGAACTGTCATTGACTTTTGGACAAAACTGAGAACAACTCAACAACCCCCTTTGTCAAAATGCATTTCTCTAGTAACTGTGTTTGTGGTGGCAAAGAACTAGAAATTTAAAAAGCGCCCCAAATGACTGAACAAATTATGGGATAAGAAAGTGATGGAATACTATGGTGTCCTAAGAAGAAATAAAGAGAAACTTGAGAAGACTTTTATGAACTGGTACAGACTGAAGTAAGTAGGACCAGGTGAATGATTTATATAACAATATAAATTTCAAAGACCAACAAATTTGAAAGATTTAAGAAGTCTGATCAATGCTATAACCAATCATGATTCCAGAGGATTAATGTTGAAGAATGATACTCACCTACTGACAGAAAGATGATGGGCTAAATATGAAGAATAAAAAATACATTTTTTGAGATGTGATCTATTTGGAAATTTGTTTATTTGACTACTGTATGTTATAAGGGATTTGCTGTCTCTCCCCCTTCCCCTGATTTTCTTTTGGATGGGTAGGAGAGAAAATACTTTTTAATTGAAAATTAATTTTTTTAAAATCAAGTACTTTAAAAAAAAACCTTTTGTATATGTGGTACTATAGTTGCAACTACAAAGGTAACCAATTCCTAAATTTCCAGGAGCCTTAAGAAGATGAACTTGAGCAAGTAGTGGGCATAGTGGAAAAGGTACCTGATTTAGAATCAGAAGATATGAGTTTGAACCCATCATCTGCTACTTACTATCTGTGTGACATTGGGCAAATCACCTTTACCTGTCTGTCTTCTACTTCATCTGTAAAATGAAGGAGTTGGATTTGATTACCTGCAAAGAAACTTGAAGATCAAAATAATATGATCTTTATGATTCAATCCAATGCAATAAGTCTATTAAGTTCTTACTTTATGCAAGACATTGACTTAGGCAATGGAGGATAAGGAATCAAAAAGGAAACATTCCTTATACTTAAGGAATTTGCATTCTAGTAGGATGATACCACACATACACAGAGAAGTAAATACAAGGTAATTAAAGGAGGAAATGAGCACTAGCAACTTTAGAGAGGCCTCAAGGGAGATGGTAGCTGAGCTGAGCCTTGAAGCAAGGTCAATCAGGCAGCTAACATTTATTAAGGACCAACTTTGTGCCAGACACAGTGCTGAGCATAGGGGATACCAAAACACAAGTGAAAGACTATCCCTGCCCTCAGGAAATGCATAATCTAAGACTTTCAAGGAATGGGCCTGTGTGAATCTTAAATTAGACTTCATTTGAAGACATTTCTGCATTCTGGGAAGCCAAATCTTTCTGGCTATAACTTTAATTCAATTCAATAAGCATAGCCACATGGAAATGTGATTTCAGTTCCTGTTCCTTTAAATTTTCCTAATAGTGTGTCACACAGATGAGACAGTCCCATCTTAACCATCATGATATTCTATAATATAACATATAATAATTCTATAGTAATGAACTCAACCTGCCCTCAAAAAGTTTAAATCTTTCTGGAAACTTTATTTTTAGCTTGAAAAGCAATTATCTTATTGGAGCCTCACAATCATTCTGTGATATAGGTATTATAAATCTAAATAAAACCATTTCACGGATGAAGAAACTAAAGGTCATCAGGGTTAAGTGACTTGATCATGGTTGAAGAGCTAGTGCCGGTCAGAGGTTAGAGGTAAGATTTTATACCAGATTTCCCTAGTTCTGACTCCATCCATCTCTGTCTTCTATGCCACGCTGCCTAAAGAGGTAGACAAAAGGGGATTAGGGATGTCCCTCTGAGACATATATTTTTTTTCTTTTATGACAGTTTTGGCCATAGGGATAAGTTATTTTGTACTGATGAAGGAAAGATCATAAGAGTGTAGGAAGAGTCCAGGGGGATTTGTAAGGATATCTCAAATGAGTATTCCCATGGAAGAAATGAAAATGATGAAAGCCAGAATCAGAGAAGGCAAACATTTCAAGTCACTGGAGTTATCTGGAAATCCTGTAGCAAATCACGTTCCATTAGCCAATGAACCATTCTATGGAGATAATCTGAGATTACAGAAAAGCAAAGATGACTAGAAGACTATATGCAATGACTACAATAGCCACAAGGGGGCAGATTATGGATTAGCCATGCTATTATACCCCAGGGGACCATTCCCATTCCCTCCTCCCCCAGAGGAAGGGGAAGGGTCCATTGGAAGGTTGTATCAGGATGTACCAAGAATCTGTACTTCTGTGCCCATATCCGGCTTTGATAACAATGCCAATGAAAAGAATGCTAAAACAAAGCCAAAGACTATGCAACTTTAATGCCCAACCTTGGCCTTGGCAAGTGATGCCTCTGAGCAGTGACGTTCAATGGATGAGCCTACAAGGTCACACATAGCAGCTTTTGTGGTTGGTTTTGTTCAACTCTCTTTGTTACAAAGGTGCAAAGGAGTGTTCACTGGGTGAATTGGGTGGTTTAGGGAAGATATTCTGTTTCAAAATAATTGTGTTGGGGCAGCTAGATGACCCAGTGGATAGAGAACCAGCCCCGAAGACTCTGAGTTCAAATCTGGTCTCAGACTCAACAGTTATTAGCTGGGCAAATCAGCCTCACCAAAAAAACATGACTTTTTTTAACTAACAAAAACAAAAAATGTCAATAATTTTTTTAAAAAAATTAAAATACATCTACCTCTCTTCCTCTAACACCCCACCCCAAAGAAAGAAAATCAAGTCATTAGAATGATCGTTAGAGCAAAGTTATATATTTTAGAATTGTTTTAGGCACTACTGCATAGAAGGGAAGGCCAGACAATAAGCATCAGTTTTCCAGCCTTACCCTCTGCCTACCACAGCCTGCTAAGATCCTCTAAGCCTTACTATCTACCCTGTCCCTAAGCCCTGTCATTCCCAGGCACTGTCAACTTTTACTATTTAAGTATCTAATGATCACTGAGCCTTGCCGTCATCAATCCCACCTCCGATCTCCAAGTGCTCCTGGGCTTTTCTATGTTCCCTGTAGCTAAACTTTGTTTTATTTGTTGCTCTTTGTCCCACCACCCTCCTCCCCAGCCACCCTTCTCTACCCCAAACACATCCCCTCTTAGAGGGTGAGTTCCTTGAGAGAAGGGTGTCTTACTTTTCCTATTTGTATCTCCAGTGTTTAACCCATACCGAAGGTTTCAATAAATTTTTTCATCATTTATTCATTCATTCTAAACAAATAACAAGTATCAGATTATCCATGAGGCCTAACAATTTTTCAGGGTCCCTTTGCTCAGGATACATGTGGGCATTATTGTCTCGTGATTTTATGCCTCTCATTTTTACTTTTCAGGGGTGTATGCCCTTGTCTCATGCAAACGCTCCTCAAGCATCAAGCAAACCAACTACTGACCTCCTCACAATAGGAGGGTAATAGTGATGAGCCATCCTTACAGGCACCTGCTGGGAATCTCCACTGCCATGCAATGATTGTTCTGTCAGGGAACTGCAGACTCTAGTGGAAAAAAGGAACCTGGAAGCTGAACTTTATACATTGTACTGAAAGATAACAACATCCCAGATCAGCCAGTGTTACTTCCAATTACAATATTTACCTTTTTTTTTGTTTGAAAGAGCATAAAGTTTAAAATGACACTGAGCCCTAACTCCTATGGGTGGTGGCACTATCTATGCGTGTATGTGTATACGTGTATGGTGGGGAGTGCAAGCGAAATTCTTCTAAATGATTTGCCATTTTCCTTGTTTCTGACACCAGATTGACTTCATGGACGTGGTCTCTCACCTCATGGTAGACTCTTTTCCTCTCAGCTGATCTGTCTTTGCCACTGTTCCAGACATCACTGCTTTAGTAGTCAGTTAACTGCTGTTTGAGTGACCAGGAGTAAGAAAGATGCCAGCTGCCTTTTAAGATCTCACAAGACCTTATACCGAAGAAATGGGAGAATAAATAGAAGACAGTCCCATCAGACACAAACTTGCATAGGATGCAATGAGGTCACAAATGGGGCCCAGTGGAGGAAGGAAATCAATCCCTTGACTCTCAAGAGTCAATTCAGAGGTCAGTAGAAAGATAAGGCTTAAGGGCCAGAGACTGGTATTTTAATGTAGCCACAGAAATAGGAACTGCAGCAGGCAATTAAAAGAATCCTTACTGCTAACAGCAGAGGACATCTCTATCTGCCCTATGATTGGGGGATTTGACTCCAAATTACTCTTTTTACTGCACTGTGCTGTCTCTTCCAATTAGGATAGGAACTAGACCTGTGATTTCATTGGTGTAGGGAACTCCTGGGTGTATCAGTAAACACCCCAACATACACAGGGGGGCCTGGTATCACAGGTTGTCTTTAAAAGGAAAGGCAACCTTTGAGGGGTTAATAATCACTTTGATCAAGCACAGGTATCATTCTTTTAACCAACCACATATATCATTCGCCTAGTTCAGGGGAGTCAGCACCCTGAACTTCAAAGAAAATACAGAGAAATCAAAAGTTAACAGACATGCTTCGAAAATGTCTAACCATTAACATACATATATCTTTATCAGAGAGGGAACATCTGGGTTTCTCAAAGCCAGGAGGTTCCTTAGTAGCTTCCCAGAGTCCTCTTTTGGTCAAACAAACACTTTTAGTCAGTCAGCCCCCAAGTTAAACCTCACCCTCAGAGTATGTAAATACTTTTCAGAGCCAGAGGGAATAACCCTCTGACCCAGTGCCTCAACAGAAAAAACAAAGGGTACTTGGGACCTTCCCACAAAACAACTCCCCTAATCAAGGTTCCCTCAGTGGACAGGCCCATTAATGTGTGGGGAAGATCTGTTTTAATCACATTATTCAATCAGAGGCACTTTTAGTAAAACAAAAACAGCAAAAGATCCTAATCTGATTGCCATCACACTGAAGGAGGAAATTCCCTCTACCGATGCATATCAGCACCTACTCTGCAACTTATACTCATACAGAGGTACCTGGAACACTGAGATGTTAAGTGACCTAGTGTCACAGGCAGGATTTGAACTCGGGTCTTCCTGGATTTGAAAGCAACTCCCCATCTATTGTGATAAGATTACCTCTCCCTCCTAAATTAATAGCTCACAAATCTCAGAATAAGGAAAATAAAACTCAAGTAAAGATCAGAATTTCTTAAACCTTTGCATATCTATAATCATTATCCACACATGGTTTCCAGATATTTCACTTACATTTTAAATCCTTTTTTTGATTATTAAGTTTCCTATATAATCTTATATGTTTCTAGCAGCGAGCATACTGAAATGACACATATGAATGCATATATGATATATGTGTATATTCTATGCATATGTATATGCTATGCATATATACAAATATATTAAATATTTGGTCCATCATACCAGTAAAATCCAAAATCTTTCACAAAATTTTGTGCCCACACTTAGAACAGGAAAAATTCTAATTAACATTTGTGTTTATCTGGACTTCACACATGAATTGCTATCAAATCACCTGGTTCTAAGCTGGGCAGGAAAAGAGTCACAGTGGCTCCCTCAAGCTATTGTCGTTTTTCTTCTGACCAGATGAGTTGTAGGGAGATAGAAGTGGCCACAGTTGCATCATGATGTTTTTTTATTTCCTAGGAATCAGAAGCATCATCTTGATTAAGGTCAAGCAGCTCAAGCCACTAGTAGTGGCATGAAATTGAGAGAGTAAATTCTAATGCATTGAATCAGTTCATAACACTCCACTTGCCTTTAGATTCATACATCCTGGCAAGATTTGAGCACAGTAGTTCTAAAAAAAAAGAAAAGAAAGAAAGAAAAAACAATCTGAAATTGTATGCAGTGAACCTTAGAGCATTTGTTTAAAATATTTATTATGTTCATGTTAAAACAAAAGGTGCATGAGTATTAAGAAAAATGTCAGTTCAAAAAATCAATAACGTCTGCTTACTAAAAGATGTGTTGTTTGAAAATAAATCCTTACATAAACCTGAGATTTAAAAAAAATCCCTTCTCCTTGGGAGAAAATAGAGCATTCCGATGAACATTAGTTCCAGTCAGAAAATGTCTTTAATTTGTTGTGATTTTTAAAAGAAGTGGTAGAGTTACTATTAAAAATTCCAAGAAAAGTGTCTTTTTTATAGCTTGAAGCATGATGAGCAATTTCCCTTAATAATTATCCACTTTTATATTATGCTTTAAGCTTTACAAAGGGTTTTCTGAAAGTCTGTGAGAGAGGAAGGACAAGTATTATTATTTTAAAAAGTTTTATTCATGTTTTTTCTGTTTTCATAGAAATGTAGATTTCTCTCTCACCTCCTCCTCCTCTCTCTCTCATTCACTTACTGTACATCCCCATAACAACTGAATCTTTTTTATTTATTTGGTACTTAATTTTTCCAAAGTATATGGAAAAACAATATTTTTTTACAATTTTTAAAAAAATTTTGAGTTCCAAATTCTCTCTTTTCCTCCCTCTTCATTCTGTCCACCCTCAACCCCCCATTAAGGGAAGCAATTAAAAATAGATTATATGTATGGATTCTTTAAATTTCTGTTTTCCCCTAGAATATCAGGGCAATTTTCTTTGATAATTTCTTGAAAAATGATGTCTAGGTTTGTTTTTTTTTTTATCATGATTTTCAGATAGTCCAATAATTTTCAAATTATTTCTCTGGGATCTATTTTCCAGGTCAGTTGGAATCTCATTTCCAATGAGATATTTTACATTGTCTTCTAATTTTTCATTCTTTTGGTTTTGTTTTATAATTTCTTGATTTCACATAGAGTCCTTAGCTTCCATTTTCTCTGTTCTAATTTGTAAGGAATTATTTTCTTCAGTGAGCTTTTGGACTTCCTTTTCCATTTTGTCAAGTCTGCTTTTTAAAGCATTCTTCTCCTCATTAGCTTTTTGGACCTCTCTTGCCATTTGTTCTGAATATTTTTTTTTTATTATTTTTTTCATCCCCCCCCCAAATTTATTAATTTACTTGTTTTCAGTTTTCAACATTCACCTCCATAAGTTTAAAATTTTCTCCCTCTCCCTCACCCCTCCTTCCCACCATGACATGCAATATTATATGGGCTCTACACATACATTCTTGTTAAACATATTTTCACATTAGTCAGGTTACATAGAAGAATTATAGCAAATGGGAGAAACCATGAAACAAAACAAAACATAACAAAAGAGAAAAAAGTCTGCTTTTTTCTGTGTTCCAACTCCATAGCTCTGGATATGGATATGGATATGCATGTGGATGGCATTTTGCATCATGAGTCCTTTGGAGATGTTTTAGGTCCTTGCATTGCTGAGAAGGGCGAAGTCTATCAAAACCTGTCCTTGTACACTGTGGCTGTTATTTTGTATAATGTTCTCCTGGTTCTGCTCCTTTCACTCAGCATCAGTTCATATAAGTCTTTCCAGGTTTTTCTGAAGTCTTCGTGTTCTTCATTTCTTACAGCACAATAGTATTCCATTACTTTCATTTACCACAACTTGTTCAGCCATTCCCCAGTTGATGGACATCCCCTCATTTTCCAGTTCTTGGCCACCACAAAAGAAGCTGCTATAAATATTTTTGTGCATGTGGGTCCTTTTCTCATTTTTATGATGTCTTTGGAATATTGCCCTAGAAGCAATATTGCTGGGCGAAAGGGTATGTGTATTTTTATCACCCTTTGGGCATAGTTCCAAATTGCTCTCCAGAATGGTTGGATCAGCATATAGCTCCACCAACAATGAATTACTGTTCCAGCTCTCCCACATCTCCTCCAACATTTATCATTTTCTTGTTTTGTCATATTAACCAATCTGATAGATGTAGTGTGGTACCTCAGAGTTGTTTTGATTTGCATCTCTCTAATCAACAGTGACTTAGGTCATTTTTTATATGACTATAGATAGCTTTAATTTCTTCCCCTGAAAACTGCCTGTTCATATCCTTTGACCATTTATGAATTGAGGAATGACTTGTATTCTTGTAAATTTAACTCAGTTCTCTATATATTTTAGAAATTCAGCCTTTATCTCACACTCTAGTAATAAAAATTCTTTCCCAGTTTCCTGCTTCCCTCCTAATCTTGGTTGCATTGGCTTTGTTTGGGCAAAAACTTTTCAATTTAATGTAGTAATAATTATCCATTTTGCATTTCATAATGTTCTCTATCTTTGGTCATAAATTCCTCCATTCTCCATAAATATGACAAATAAACTATTCCTTGCTCTCTTAATTTGTTTATAGTCTTATTTTAAGGTATTACTTTCTTCAGTATTTTTGAGGGTCTCCTTTAGTGAGCTGTTGACTTATTTTTCATGATTTTCTTGCATACTCTCATTTCTCTTCCCAGTTTTTCTTCTATTTCTCTTACTTGATTTTCAAAAATTTTTTAAGCTCTTTCATGGCTTGAGACCAATTCATATTTTATTTGGAGGCTTTGGATGTTGGAGCGTTGACTGTTTTCTTCTGAGAGCATATTTTGATCTTCCTTGTCACCAAAGTAAATAGAGTCTGAGTTTTTTTCCATTGTTTGCTCATTTTCCCAGATTATCACTTGACTTTTTAACTCTTTGTTAAGGCAGGGCTATGCTTCTAAGATGGAGGGTGTACTATGCTAAACTTCAGGGGTTTTGTGCAGCTGTTTTCAGAGATACTTCTAGTGACCTGTAAGTTTTTAGTTCTTCCAAGGTGGTACGATTTAAGGAGAGGTGTTTACTCCTCTTCTGGCCTGTGCTCTTGTCTGTAAGTGACTGCAAGCATTCTTTTCAGACCTGGAACTGTGAGAAGGGTCCCCTCTCCACAGTTGCCACAAGCTCTCCTGTGCTAGTACTCTCCTATCTCCAGGACTGTGACCCAGATCCAAGTATTGGAGAAGCAACAGAGTGTTGCCTCAGTTCTAGCAAAGAGAGCCGTGTAATCTCCTTCTGACCAACTGTTCATTTCCCTTACCATCTATAGGCTGAGAGCTCCAGAAGCAGCTGTTGCCACAGCCACTGCCACTGCTAATTCAGTCACTCCTAAGGCCTGTTCCTGCTTTGCTGTTGCCAGGGCTGTGCTGGGGCTGGACTGTGCTCCTCTCTCACCCAGGTCCAATAGACCTTTCCTCCTGATCTTCTAAGTGGTCTTTGGCACTTGTGGTCTGAGAAGCTTGAAAACTACCACAGCAACCCGTGATTCAGTGTCTAGAGATCAGCTTATTGTTTGCTAGGCCCAGTCTGTGCTGATGCAGGCTGTACTGGATTGTGCTCCTCTCTTAGTCTGATGCAAAAGACCTTCCAGGTTGTCTTGCACTGGGAATTTGTTTCACTTTGTCATTTTGTGAGTTCTGCTGCTCTGGAATTTGTTTAGAGTCATATTTTAACAGGTATTTGGATGGGTTTGGGGGAGAGCTCAGGAAGGTCTCTGACTTTACTCCACCATTTTGGCTCTGCCCCCAGATCTTGAGTCTGAATCTTTGATAATAACAAAGACAAGCAGTTAACCCAAACCAACCAACAGACTGTGTCTGATATCATATTGTATAGATATTATAATAACCCATTTTATACACCAGGAAGCTCAGGCTTAGAGAAATTAAGTGACTTGCTCATATTTATACTGTTAATGAGCATTAGAGCCAAAATTCAAACCTAAGTATCCTGACTGAAGGCCCAGCTCTCTTTCCATTATACCTCCTGGATCTCAGATAACTCTTCAGAACCTGAATTCATATGAATTCTAATATTACAGAGGTATAATGAGAAACAAGGATTAAGATGTGGTATTTCAAAGAGGCTGCATGGTCTATAATGAGAAAAATGTCCTCCATTTGAAATTAAAGGACCTAGGTTCCAATTCTAATTTTGCCAAGGTCATCTGTCTGATGTGGGCACATTATCTCTGGGTTTCAGTTTCATCTATAAAATGAAGAGATTGGATTACATGATTTCAGATGTTCCTTCTGACTCTGATCCAGTGGATGTTTAAAGAACACTGGGACTGTCTGCCCTTTGCTTGTGTTTATCCTTCATTTTCAAAGAGGACCATGACATCAAGGAAGTGATGACATGACTTGCATTTGACTTTATTTTGAGTGAGGGAGGGCTGTGCAAGGAGACCAGCCTCACTACTCCTCCTGAGCCATCTGGATCCAGTGATCAAATATTCATCAGGATGACTGTAGATGACCCAGGATGCAATGAGAGGCCATTGTCCTTTTAGGCTAAGTTCTCTTCAGATACTCACTTAAAGCAAAGCAATGTCCATTCAGGGAATAGACCTCTCCTCTTTAAGAAGTGAGTTAAGGGTTGGTCCCTTTAATTTAGAACAAAACAAAACAAAACCAAAAATCAAGCTGAGAGGGGAAGACCCTCAGGGTTGCTCTGCCAAAGAGAAACAGTTCTCATTGACATTCACTCTAAATTCACTCAAATTTGGGGACCCAAAATACAGCCATTAAATGGAGCTTGACCAGGGACCCATTGTGGTCAAATGTATGAGCTTCAGAGTAAACTGGGGAGAAGGAAGGAAGGAAAGAATCTAAGCAGCAAATCCCGAGTTTACTGGAAATTTACCTCTATTTGGAGAGGAAGAGAGGGAGAGGGAGAACTGAGTTACCCAACTAGCTGGGTCCCCATTCAGGCAGCTTGGTCTAATCCTAGATTGTGTTTCGCTTTCATTTTTGAAGAGGACCATGACATTAAGGAAATGATGACATGATTTTCAGTTGACTTTGTACTTTGGACCACCAATGAAAGTCATGAATTTGGCTATCACCAGTTTCAGCCCATAGCTATTCTCGTCTGCTAAGGAAATAATTTTCTATAGGTCATTGTTAGCTTGATGGAAATCTATGGTCCCTAATGGGCTACCCTCCATCTTCACATTAGATATCCTCCAGAAGTAGATGTTTGACCATTGGATGGAGCCTTTAATGGATCAGATTGATTCTTTTGCTTTACATCTCAACACTTGGCCAATGGACAGTAATGACCTTTGCATTTTGTAGTTTTGCCCCAAATGTTTTATGTGCTGTGTTATAGACTGGTAGATTCACCATTATTCAATATCATGTGTTTTCCATAAATTATCTGTCTTGGTTATTGGAATGAAATTAAAATTATACACTAGAGCTCCATCTTACAGTTCAAATATCTGACAACAAACTGGATCATTGTCATGCTGTTTTTTTCACTGAGAGTATTCTATCCTCAAGCTATATCCTCAACCAGTCACTTGGTTTTGTTACATGCTGCCTATGAGTTTGTAGATCTGCTCTATGTTCTCACACATCAAATCACAAGGACTCAAGTTTCCCACCCACACATCAACCTGCAACATCATTCCAGAAGACATTTAAATAATACTTTTTAAAGATGGAAAAGTTTTTACATACCTTAAGACTTATCATTAAAGAGTGTCTAGTTTTGCATGTATCCACTGTATAACCACAGACAGGTAGATGGATAGTGAGTAGAGTGCTAGGCCTTGAGAGATTGGTCTTTAGTGAGGATACTTAGGTTTGAATATTGGCTCTAATGCTCATTAGCTATATGAATATGAGCAAATCACTTAATTTCTCTAGGCCTGAGTTTCCTGATATATAAAGAGACCGGACTTCAAATCAAGTCTCAGACATTTATTAGCTATGTGACTTAGGGCAAATCATAACCTCTATTTGCTTCAGTTGCCTCAACTGTAAAATGGGGATAATAATTGCACCTACTTTCTAGGATTATTGTGAGGATAAGCTAATGTTTATAAAACACTTAATACAGTACCTGGTACATAGTGTGCACTATATAAATGCTAGGTATATCATTATTATTATTATTAATTAAAACAATGTCGTTGGGCATCATCACTGCACTAGTTTTTGATCTAACAAAGTGGATTTGGTTGTAGCAGCCCTGTCTCTGTCACTAATCATTGTATTATGTAACATGCCACTTAATATATCTGTGCCTTATTTCCCCACTGACAAGTAAGAAATTGCATACCTACCTCACAGAGGAAATATGAAGGAAGAAAAGGAAATATTTGTGCAAAATTGTTGTAAATAGTAAGAAACAATATGCAAATCCAAGATGCTAAGATTATTTTTTTTTCAATGAATATGAACAAAATGGTCTTTCAAAGAGAAAATAATTCATGTAAGAAAAGAAAAAGTCAATCAAAATAAATTAATGCATTTTCTCATGAATATTTGAAATGGCCAATACATAGGCTTCCTTTCCATTTGTACTAATTTGGATACTTTTAAAAATCATCTGTTGGTTTTGACTAGTCAAATATAAACCTTTTAAGACTTAATTTTCTTCACAATACAGAGCCATTTTGGAAGAATGACCATGTTTTTAAAGCATGGATACTAATAAGAATAGATAGGGAGAACCTACTTATCTATATAGAATAATCTTAAGCCAAAACTAAATTTGGGGTTCTTAAAGCCCAAGAAAGGCATAGTATTATATAAAATATTTGCTCCTCATCTGCTTTTGGTCAACTCTACTATACTGTCCAGTGGCCATTTTGGTTCATGTTTCCAATGTTTAAACAGTAACAGGGAGAACTCAGTGCTCTCTGAGAGAATGCCTTCGTGCTGTCTCCCTTGGAATCCACGTGGATGAAATATTATATCTGAGTGCACTGTTTCCATTTGGGAGCAGGGCACCAGCTGTCTTCTTGAATTTCCATGGCACTTAATCTGGCTTTAAGCTTGGTTAGCTTTCAATTCATAAAGAAAGTAACAGTGTCTACATGGGGTCACATTTTCAGCAAGGTCCCTGAGGTAATGAAGTGCAGAATGGATGCTAATAAGGAAAGCTGAACAGCTAATTCCCAAGTTACGTGCAGAAAGGGACTTTAAAAGTACTTTTTCACAGCAACATGAGAAGTGATCTGAAAATGAATTTAAGTTGGAAGCTGTAGAGTGTTATGATGGTGGGGGCACCACTTGAGAAGACTTAGGGAGTTTATTTTCAGAATTTGCAATGTTAAAATGGGATTTGATCAAGCTGGATGCTTCTTCTACTAAAGCAGATTACAATCTCACTATACCTCAGCCTGAGTGGTTCTTGACTACGTTTCTCATGGCAAGCACAAATATTTTAAAATGAATGTGGGAAAAGTCCATATTTCTTAAATTTTTAAAAGTCTTGGCAATGTAGTATATTTTATGATATAGAACGGTAAAAAACAATAATAGTAGTTTCACATGTTAATGTAATTGTTACAAATAGTCTTATAGAAGCAGTGTGGCATAGTAGATAAGGGACTGAGCCAAGAAGAAGGCCTGGGCCCAAGTCCTGCACCAAAACATACTAGCAGCATGAGTATGAGCAAGTCACTTAACTTTTGAGCATCCAAGACCACTCTCTGGGAACATACTATAGACAAGTTGCCGATCGTCATAAGTGTAGAAGTAGTTTCTAATTACTTCCAGGGTCTTATAACTATAAAATCACAGTTAAGAACAAAAAAAATTCTAACAAAAACCATAGACAACAAAAAGAAGGAGAAACAAAGTTTATAAAATTGTTTCATTAAGGTATAATAGAGTATATAAAGTCATAACACATTTGTCTCCAATTCGTTTGACTTGAAATGCATATAAAATTATTTAAGATGCTTTATATGAAAGTTAACAAGTTTACATTTTCTAAATTTATCTCAGAAACTGAGAATCTTTTTAAAGCTACAAACATTTTCTTCTTCTGTTTGGGATCCTTTCTTATCGCTTTAATTTTCTGACCCAAATAGTTTTATGTTAAAATGCCAAAGTCCCCAGAAACTGTGCCAAAACAACTGTCAAAGTTTTTTGGTCATTAACAAAAATGTGTAGAAAAGACTTCAGTTAGAGTCAAATGTCTCTAGAGAGGCTCCAGAAACAAAGTCAGCATCCATTCCAAAGTTGTGAAGTGAATAAGACAATTTCATATAATTGGCAGTATTTTTCAGCCTGGGAGCTTCATATCTTAGCTTTTCTCTATCTGCATCTTCTTAGGGCTCGAAGAGATGGATTTCTGTGCCAGCAATGTTGTGAGTACATTAAAAAAAAATGATAGGCTGGCAAACGTAAACAAATTAGTAGCAAAAGGTAGTCATTTTGACTTTTGGCTTTAACCACTCTGCTTTCCCGGAATCTATCCCCAGGCATGTGGGTATGGGGGATGAGCCAATAATCTTATTCTAACTCAGCACATGATATCTTAGATTCTCCTAGTTTTGGAGAAATATTGCACTTGAGGAACTGGGTTTCTGGGCTCTAGTTTTTTGGCCTGCTATTCCTACTCTGGCTTCATCCCCTTCTACTGCCTGGCACTTTCTACCTTTTCTGGATTCTACCAGAAAATTTCCATTTCAAAAACTTTAATCTGCTGTGTATCTTCAGTGATAGATACATTCTTGCTCATGGCATTTTCAAAGAGGGCAAACCAATCAAATGTATCTGAGGAAGAAGCTGCCTTCCCAAGAAGATACCAGGTGATTTTCCTGGGAAAAAAAGACAACAGGTTGGTGTAAATTATTCACTAAATCCTATGGCAGAATCCTGGAGGCTGTGTATGACAGATCTATCATGCCTGAAGAGCTGTCTGTTGAAGATTGACAGTAGATGTGATTGCATAGGCATACATAGAACCATACCTGATGAGTGCCTATGATTGGTCATCTTCTTTCTCTACTGTTCCAGGTTCCATTGTGGATATACGTAATAAATGCCCTGGGTGAGTACTGCCTTACCCTCCTTCCTTAGATCCAATATTCTCCCTCCAGCTCCCAGCCCAGAGAGATTAAGATTCCCTTAATCATGCTTTCAGTTTGTAATTGTTCTTTAAATTGATTCTGAGTCATTTAACTGACTCTTGAATCAATGAGTCAATCAACAAGAGTTTTTTCATCTACTAGTGTGCCAAGCAAAATGAAAGGTACTGAGGATTCAAAGACAAAAATATCTTTGCTTTAGAAGAGCATATATATATATATATATATATTCTAACATGTAGTTCTAGCAACAGACCCCCCCCCCCCAAATTCCTACTGAGATGCTTTCCCTTCTGCTGCAAATCTTGACCCTAGTGCCTTTCCTTTGTGGATAAATTCCAGTCCATCATGTTTGTGGCTTGTTTGTATGTAGTTATTTGCATGTTGTCTTCCCATTAAACCATGAAATATTCGAGAACAGAAACTGCTTGTTTTTTACCCTTCTTTGTGTCCCCAGCAACTAATATAATATCTGGGACATGACCGGTATTTACTAAATGTTTATTGACTGTGAACTCTACTTCATTTGTTCTTCATCAGTGTCACAAAGACATAATATTTTTAAGTGAAAGAAAGGTGTTAAAAATTGAGCTCATAGAGATCAAAACTGTTTTTTCAAGCAGCCTTACAAAATGATGTATTTACTTAATGAAACACACACTATACCATATTGTTTACTGTTAGATGTTTCTTAGGTGTTCAGTACATTTGTCAAAATCTGGAGAGTTTTCATGTTTAGAGCTAAGACACTAAAAAGGGGGGAAAGAAACCTTATACCAGGCCATGAGGGTAGCCAAGATACTTTGTCAAAAAAAGAAACAGAAAATTCAAAGCAGTTTAGAGTTCTCTTCTGAAAACACCACCCTCTCCTCCATTTGATACTGACTTTGTATGTTAGGAAAGAGAGCAGATTCATAGAAAATTATTGACTAAGAACTTTGCCATAAAAGGATCTCTGGGGCAGCTAGGAGGTACAGTGGATAGAGCACCAGTGCAGGAATCAGGAGAACCTGTGTTCAAATCTCACCTCAGACACTTGACACTCACTAGCTGTGTGACCTTGGACAAGTCACTTAACCCCAATTGCCTCATCCTGGGTCATCTTCAAGCATCCTGATAAATATCTGGTCACTGGATTCAAATGGTTCTGGAGGAGAAGTGAGACTGGTGACCTGCACAGCCCTCCCTCACTCAAAACAAAGCCAAGTGCAAGTCATGACATTTTTTCTCTGATGGTATGGTCTTCTTTGGCAACAAAGGACAAATACACAGACACACACAGACACACAGACACACACACACACACACACACACACACATACACGCACATATCTCTGGGAAAGAAAAACCAGGAAACCTGGAAGGGAATGAAGAATCACATTGCTCTTGAGATATTGTCATTTTGAGTGTTAGAAAGCTGCTAAGAAATTACCAAACCAAACCTGCAAAATGAAAAAAAAAAAAAAGTTTACTTAGGCCAAGCTTGGTAAAACCAACCATTGAATCTCCATTGACTCCCGAGAATAGCAAACAACTCAGATTTCAAGATTTTTCCTAGACACTCCTAAGACTCTCATAGCAGAATAATTTGGAAGTCATTCACTTATTGAGGAACACAAAGTAGAACCAGTCTTGTCAGGGTTTAGACCTGTGGTTTGTAGGAGTCTAAGAATTTTATACATGACATAGAGGTCATTAAGTTGTTTCCTCACCAAGTTTGTCACTTTGCAAATACAAACATAAAATGGGTACTTATTATCAAAGAACAAGAAAAAAAAATACACACACACAATACAGTCAATAAGTACATGTCATTTATTCTCTCACTCCTTCCCTTCCTCCCTCCTTTCCTTCCTTCCTGTCTTTCTTCTTACCTTCCTTCCTTTTATTTTCTTTTCTTTCCCTTTTTCATTCCTCCTTCCCTTCCTCCCTTTTCCCTTTCTTCCTTCCTTTCATTTTTTCTTTCCCTTTTTCATTCCTCCTTCCCTTCCTCCCTTTTCCCTATCTTTCTTCTTCTCTTTCATTTTCTTTCTTCTTTCTCTTTATCTCTGTCTTTCTCCTCTCTCTTTTCTTTTTCTCTTGTTCAGTAGGAAATGGAGTTCTGCACAGTTCCTATCTCATCTTCCCCTCCAAACCCAATCTGCACTCTGAGGCCAGCAAGATGTACTGGTGAGACATGAGGAGCTATCAAGATCCATGAGGACCCACAAGAGTGGAGCACTGCTAGCTTCCTTGACACAAAACCTGTGAATATCAAGATTGTTCCTCTGAGCTGAGAAATAACACAGCAGCCCCAGCAGTGGCTGGTGATTGTTGCTGAACAGCCAGCATCTTTCACCTTCGTTATCACCCACGTCTTTACTTGGTTCACATGAATGTGAGCTGTAGCTGATCTTGTCGCTTTTCTGCAGCAGAAGTTTCAGAGCCATCGGAATCCTTGAATACTTAACTTTTCTTAACCAGAGTTCCTGGGCTTCGTATGATTTTCTTCCTGGAACACACTGAGTGTGGAATGAAGAGGGTAATGGACATGGAAAACAAGAACTATGAAAAAAATACCAAGTTTGGGAAAGCAAGCTGCAGAAAGAACATACATGTTCTTGTCTTGTGCCAAGTCAATGAGCCTCAGCACACTGACCTGATCCTATAATTGAGGAGACTACACACTCTGTAGGAGAAATAAAGGGCCTGCCCCTCCCTGCCTTTTTTTAAGGATATGATGCATTGCTTCCTTCAGGAAGAAACTTTTTTTATTTGATATAGTAGTATCCAAATGCTATAAAGTCTACCTTTCAGATACAATTGCTGCCATAGCACCCTCTGAACTAAGGGAGAGATGATCCTACCAATAGGAATATTATTTCCCTCTAGGTATGACTATGGTTCTACTGCAGCAGCTCATGTTGACATTTGTGTGGAGGTGGGGGAGTGTAGGAGGAGCCTGGTTTGCTAAAATGTCTTCCATACAAAATTAGCCTTTCAGCCCCAAACAAGAATCTCTCTTATTTCTCTTGTGCCACTGGTTTGCCCTCATTTTCTCTCATAAATAGAAGAGTTAATCAGGAAAGACAAAAGGCCTTTTCTGACATAATGACGAAAGGGAGGCAGAAAGGGAATACAGAGAAGCCTGTGTTTTCCTGATCCCATTGACTTTCTCCTGTTTGTTAAACAGTTTAGGATGAAACACAATTTCCAGGATGAGCATGGTAAACATTGGCTTCTGATATGGACAAATAGAAACCACATGAAACTCAAGGGAAAAATTTTATTGGTAGAATTGTTTTTATTTATTTTGAGGTATGTCAGTGTTCCTGGAAGACTGTGCCCAAACACAAATCTAACTGGACAAACACTAGAGGCATTAGTGAGAAATCTCTGTCCAGGGTTCATTGTCTCTTCAAACACTGATATTTGTAAGTAAAAATTCTGATAAACGTATACCTTGTTCTGAGGGCCCTAATGTCTTGATCTACAGAACTGCCTGGGTGCAAGATCTTACTATGAGTTGGACAAAAGAATAAATTCCATAAGCCCACCTACAGAAGAAGAGCTTACTCTGAGGGTCACAATGTGACTCATAGGAGTGGTCCATTGGTGCAAAGGTTGTTCTCCCCTTTTCCTCAAAGAATTCAGGACTTGGTTCACCATCTTCCTTTCCTCCCTATTGACTGCCCATGTCTCTATCCTTGTTAGGAATTTCAGCATTGATATTGATGTACTCTCTGATTCCCTACTTTCCTGATTCTTCAGGATCCTTAAATTCCATGACCTGTTCATTCACTCCACCTCAAGCTTGCGTAGTGATGGTCATACATTGGCTCTCAGCATTATCCACAAATATTCTACTTCCTTATTCAAAAACTGACATCACTCTGATCTTAATCCTATCATCCCACCTTTCCTTATGTTTCGAGTCTCATAAGTCTATAGTGCCTTCATCAGGACCTCCAATCTCTTCACTCCTCAGTAACCTCTCAGGTTATCACCCTTTGACTTTACTCCTTCCCTTCTTTCCAGTCTCAGTCAAAAGCTCCATAAATTCTACTCTGTACTGTCCTTTAATCTCTACTCCACCCTATTTTTCTTATCAATAGTCTTCCTCCATCAGACTTTGGCTCTACCTCACTCCCACCATGTTTCTCCTCCATTCTTCACTGGCTGCTGAAACTGGCGTTAGTCAAAGAACTGTGTTTTGCCCATGTCGTATATGTTTTACTAGCCCATCACTATGGAAGGTAATGATTTTGTTCCTCTCTTGTTGACTCTCTATCTATTCATAGAAGTGATTGTTTGTCCATAGTCACCCAGACCCCACCTAAATTCAGGCTCTCACTGTCTATCTATTCATAGAAGTGATTCCCCAATCCTCCCACACTGCCTGCCCCTCACTGCCCCCCCCCCCACCTTGAGGGCTATGACTCTAACCTTACTTAGAAAATTAAGGTTGTTTAACAGGAATTATCTCTTCTCCCTCTCATCATCTGAAAAAGTCTTGATAGCATACTTCACTCCGTTGTCCTTTTTGATCCTTCATTGCCATCTTTTCCAGCATGATTTACCCTGAATCATTTCTCATTCTCTATTTTTCAGCCTTTCCCTATATGTTGATCCCTTTCCTACTGCTTTCAAAAATGCAGGTCTCTCAATCTAAAAAAATATCATTAGACTTTACCATTCCTCAAGCTCTCCTTCCTTTCTCAGTCAAATTCCTGGGATGGGGGGAACTGTCTAACCTTACCTCCACTTCTTTTCCTCTTATTCCTCAATCTGTTACAATTTAGCTTCTGACCTCATCATTCAATTGAAACTGCTTTATCCAAATTTACTTAAAATCTCCTAATTTCCCAACCTCATATACTTTTCTCAGCCCACCTACTTAGCTTATCTACTGCATTTGACAAAGCTGACCATCCTCACCTTCTAGTTACTCTGTTCTCTGGGGTTGTGTGACAATGTTCTCCTCTGGTTCTTTGTGACACTTGTTTAACAAGTGTCAGTTTCTGTGGTTGGCTCACCATCCATCTTATAGGTCCTAATGGTGGGTATTCAAGAATCCTTCCTGAGCTCACTTCTCTTCTCCTTTTACATATTCTCTGAGCTCATTAGTTACCATAGACTTAATTATCATCTCTTTTCAGATCATTCATGGATCAATATATTCATTTCCACTATGTTTCCTAATGGACATCAAGGTGGAACAGTTGCTTTGAATCAGGAAGATTCATCTTCATAAATTCAAGTCTAGCCTTAGACACTATCTGTGTGATGCTGAGCAAATCACTTAATCCGTTTGCCTCAGTTTCCTCACTTGTAAAATGAGCTGGAGAATTAAACAGTAAACCACTCCGGTGTCTTTGCCAACAAAATCACAAATGGGGTCATGAAAGGTCATATATAGCAGAAATGACTGAACAACAACAATGCTCCCTAATGCCCAGTTCTTTATCAATAACTGCCTATTGGACTTTGCACACTGGATTTCTCAGACATCTCAAATTCATCAAAAGAAAACTCATCATCTTTTCCCAAAACCTACCTCTCTTCCATACTTCCCTACTTTTGTCAAGGGAACCACCATTTTTCTACTCTCCCATGATTAGTTTTGGGATTATCCTCAACTCTTCATTCATTCTCAACTCACACATCCAGACAGTTGCTCAGTCTTCACATTTCTACCTCCATGAATTTTCTTGTATCTTATTGTTTCTCCATAGTCACCCAGACCCCACCTAAATTCAGGCTCTCACTGTTGCTTGATTAAGATTATTGCAGTGGCCTCCTAATTCTTTTCCCTGGCTCAAGTCTCTACTTCTTGCAGTTTCTCCTCCACACTACTGCCAAAGTACTTTTCCAAAAGCACAAGTCTTATCATGTTGTTACTCAATCAGCTCCAGTGGTACATTCTTGCCTCCAAGATAAAATATGTTTGATCTTATGTTTAACATTTAAAGCCTTTTGCAGTCTGGCCCCAGTCTATCTTTTCAACCTCACCAGACATTATTCTTTGTCACACACACTGTGATCCAACTAAACTCCACCTTTTCTTTGTTCCTCACTCATGATACTTCATATCCCATCTCCTTATCTTTGCACTGACTATCTTCCTTGCTTAGAATGCACTCATTCCTCACTCTATCTCTTAGAATCTTTCTCTTCCTTCAAGGCAAGATCATGTACCACTTTCTACACGAAGACTTTTCTGATATCCCCAGTTTTCAGTGCCCCTATCCCTCCTCCTCAACTACTTTATATTTAATGTTTAAAATTTATTTTTATTTATACTTATTCTGTATATGCTTATGGAAGATCTTGTTTCCTGCTCCAGGAATAATATATAAACTCCTAAGGATTAAGAATTTTTTCTTTCTTTGAATTTACATTCTTTAACTCTTATGTGCCAAAGACTAGCACATAGTAGGTACTTGATAAATGCTTTTTGATCAACAGTTTGATTGTACTTTTCACACAGCTCTAAAGTACCTTTCTAAAAGCTTAGTTAGCACCTTCTACCAAAAGTAAAAGGCTTCCCTAAAGAGCCCCTGGATCTCACCAGATGGAGGACAAAATAAGAGGTGAGAAAAATGGTACTTCTGTTAATATGAGCTTTTGCATTCCAAATCATCCATGCACAAACATCAAGGTTTCCCATGTATGTGACCTCTGTGTCAATACTCTTTCATCATGCTAGAGCTCAGAGGAAGTGTGGTTGTGCCTGGGCAAGAGTTAGTGTGAAAATTTATTTTGGATGAAATCTCAGTTGCTGCTCATACCATGTTCCTGCTGGGATTTTTCTAAGATATAATTAATAGGCTATAGCCAGACGTACAACAGCCAAATCTTGTTTCTAAGTAGTTATAACAAAGTAGGCAAGAGGAGGCAAGGGCCATGTATGACTGGCATAACCCTTGGTGTTCTCTTCAAGAGCTGTTAAATATTTTCACACAGATACCAAATTTGGTTTTCTCCTTGGCTTTCTTCTTGCTCTTATTGTCATGTGCCCCCCCAAAATGATTTAAGTGAAAAATCACTCCTTGTCATATAGTGAATAGAGCACTAGATTGGGAGTCAGGAAGATCTGGGTTCAAATTCTACCTCAGTTACTTATTGGCTATGTGACCCTGGGCATGTTATTGAAATCCTCTTGCCTAAATTTTTACATCTGCAAAATGATGAGGTTGGACTCAATGGCCTCCCTTCCTATTCTTATGAATTAGACTGATTTTTTATTTTTCCTCATTAAATTGACTAAGCTTATTCAAGAGTATTTTTACATGCTTTAGTTATTACCTTCAATTTGGCTGCTTTCATTAAAGCAAAGACATGTTTAAGCTTTTTATTTAAAAGAAAAATAAACATCATGGTTTCCTCCTTTGAAGTGGTCATGATGATTTTGCAACTCTTTTGCTTACTTCAGTGGCACAAGTTGGCATATGCAATACGGGGGTCAATGAAGTACAGTGTATCTTCTAAGCCTCCAATGGCAACCAACCAGACCTAATGTGAGAAGCCAACCTTCACCCAACCTTGACTCCTCATTTTTTCTTTCTCCTTCTATTTCCTCCCATACTTGTCACCCATGACAAATCTTAATGAATATGTGTCATAGATTTAGAGCTAGATCTTAAAACCCATTGAACCTAATTCCTTTATTATGCAGACAAGAAAACTGAGGTTCAGAGGTGAGGTGCTCACCTAAAATCATACAAAAAGTAAGTAGCAGAAAGTAAGAACTGATTAAATGCAGTGTTCTTTTCATTTCACCCCTCTGTTTCCATGATATATGCTACAAGGACTCACTGGGAAGGAGCAGGTGAAAATGAAGACCCTGGGCAAAGAATAGGATTTTGAGATCAGTCATAGAATTCCTGAACTTATGAGGCTAAGAGTGCATAGTTGATGATGGCCTTACATGAGCAGAGGCGGCACTGTAGGTTCTGTGGTTTTAATGTTGGCCATAGTTTCAAGCTTTGCAGAGAGCTTACCTATGGTTTTATGGCATTGATATATACATGGTGATGAGGTTCAGGTTGTAAATTCAATCCCCTATATCATCATGTTTCTTTAATTCCAGACCTATAGACTGTACCTTAGCCCCAATCATCATAGCCACATCCATGGTACATTGAGTAGAAAGACTCCACATCTGGAGTCTGAAAACCTGGGCTCTCTGCTTTTGATATTGACTAGCTGTATAACTGAGCAAGTAACAATTTCTGTGAGCCTCAGTTTCCTCATTTGTAAAATGAGGGGTCTGGTCTAAATGATCTCTTCTCTTCCAGCTCCAAAACCTCAAGACAAAAGTAGCCTACATCTTGCCTTTGGAAATAAAACAGAGTATAGATGAATCATCCCAAATGTCACTCTATTCAAACCACTCAAAACATGTCCTTCTGAGGGTGGATCAAAGGTATTATCTTCTTTTATGAAGGCTAGCATTTTTTACACTAGGAACCTAGGATGAAAAGATTATGATGTCCCACGTGAGAAGCATTCCATCAGTTTTGAGGATCAAATTTAGCAAAATAATCATATTTCTGATGGGAATTATTTAACAATCTGGCAAAGACATAGATGATGGATTGATTTTTAGAAAAGCCTTTCAGTTTGTTGGACTGGCTGAGCTGGGGACAAATGCAGTATTTATCCAAATCAGTCACTCAGAAAGAACTGGCCACAGCCACATAAGCATCTGATGCAGTCTTGAGTCATCATAGGAGGGCACAGGAGCACGCTGCTGGAAGTACTGGCTCCCAAGTTTCTTAGCCAACAGCAGACACTACATAGCAACTAGTGAGCAGCAGAGCGGATATATGAAGCATCTGAAAGATGTGACTTGGTCTGTGCAAAAAGAAAACAAGTATCCTTGAATGTTCTGGTGTTTTTCCAAGGTACAAAAGCCTTGGTGAGAAATTATATTAATAGCAGAGAACACAAATCTCCCCTTTGAAAAACTCCATGGATCCTTAAATCTGAATTATATTCATCTGGTCTAGCTGGTGGGACCAGATTTATTTCAGGATGATCTATATTGATAAATGGTAAAGTGTTTAGTCAGTCTCCAGAGGAACTGGGCTTATTTCCTTAAGATTCTGGCAAAAGACCAATGAATTTATGGTGAGAGAGATACACATACACAGAATGAGACACAGAAAGAAATAGATTGGCGAAGAGAAAGAGAGAGAGAGGGAGGGAGAAGTGGAGAGGAAAAGAGAGAAGAGGAAAGGAGAGGAGAGGAGAGGAGGAAGAAGAAGAGGGAAAGAGAGGAAGGAATTCAGCAATGATATAATATTATTCAGCCCACTGTGAAGTGTCATCCTTCCACAGTCACTTATAAGAGATGAATAAACCAGTGAAACACTCCTAGCATAGTTATTACATTACAGCAGTGTTCTTTCTTCTTTAGTAACTTTTAAAAAATGGTTATTTTTCAGAAAATTGGAATGCATGAAATATGGTTACAAATGATGAAAAATTTGCTTAAAATATCCTATGCAAAATACATTTTTATCCATATAATAAAGAAAATACATGTGAGCTTTTATTTTAATCAATATTATTTCAACATACAGTTTGATGCAATGAAGCTATTGCTACATATTGGCTTAAACTAAGACTATACTGCTTATGTGCATTCCATGAACTTTTAAAAAAATAAAGTGCCCCTGCCTTAACAGGTACATCCACAAACCTAAATAGGCAGCAGGCAGTCAACCTCCTTAATGAAAATACCTTTTGGTATAATACTTACCTACAGTACCTCACTTAATAACCATTACTATGTCAAATAGTTATCATGCATGTTTGATATGTTTTTTGAAATATACTGTGGGAATTTGGGCAGTGCAGTATAGTGGAACAAGCACCAAATTTGGAATCAGAATTTCAATCATCAATCAATCAATCAATCAATCAATCAATCATCAAGCATTTACTAATCACTTACTTCACACCAAGTAGATGCAAGGCACTAGGGATACCAAGAACAAAAGGAGCCTGTACCAGAGTCTGCCCTCAAGAAATTTACATTCTATTATGAGGGACAACATGCATATACCTAATTCTACACAAAATAATTTTTTTTGAGGGAGGAGAGTCATTAAAGTTTGAATTACTACTCTGCTAATTATTACTTGACTCCTCTTGGGCACCTTACATAATTTCAGTTTCTTCATCTGAATCATGGGAACAGAGAAAAAAAGCTCTCAATGGTGCCTTCCAGTTCTAAATCTTATGATTTTCTTTTGGTGGAAAGTTCTCCTGGGTGATTGGTAAGTCAACCAGGAGTCAAAGGACCTGGATTCACGTTGCAATTCTATCACTCACTCTATGTATGACTTTGGAATTGTTCCGGGAGATAAGAGCCATTCTGTCTGCTTATTTCCTGGGGTTGTTGTAAAGATCGAAAGAAATAACGCATGTGAAAGAATTTTCAAACTAGAATAGATCTCAAAAGTCACCCAGGTTAATCCAATATAAAGAAGGAATCTCACCCACAATTAGCCAATTTGTGCTTAAAGATATTTGCTTCTTGTTTCATTTGGGTAATTTTAAGTGTTCAGATTTTTTTTCTGAAGTTGATCTGAAATTTTCCTTCTTGTAACCTCCACCAATTGTCCTACTTATAGCCTCCCAGGAACAAGGCTAATTCTTTTTTTTAAAATTAATTTATTTAACTTTTAACATTCATTTTCACAAAATTTTGGGTTCCAAATTTTCTCCCCATTTGTCCCCTCCCCACACCCCAAAATACTGAGCATTCTAATTGCTCCTATCACCAATCTGCTCTCTCTTCTATCATCCCTCCCTTCCCTTGTCCCCATCTTCTCTTTTGTCCTGTAGGGCCAGATAACTTTCTATACCCCTTTACCTGTATTTCTTATTTCCTAGTAGCAAGAACAGTACTTGACAGTTGATCCTAAAACTTTGAGTTCCAACTTCTCTTTATCCCTCCCTCCCCATCCATCCCTTTGGAAGGCAAGCAATTCCATATAGGCCATATATGTGTAGTTTTGCAAATGACATGTTGTGTAAGACTATCTATATTTCCCTCCATCCTATCCTGTTCCCCATTGCTTCTATTCTCTCTTTTGATCCTGTCCCTCCCCAAGACTGTTGACTTCAAATTGCTCCCTCCTCCCATTGCCCTCCCTTCCACCATCCCCCCCACCCTGCTTATCCCCTTCTCCCCCACTTTCCTGTACTGTAAGATAGGTTTTCATACCAAAATGAGTGTGCATTTTATTCCTTCCTTTAGTGGAATGTGATGAGAGTAATCTTCATGTTTTTCTCTCACCTCCCTTCTTTTTCCCTCCACTAAAAAGTCTTTTGCTTGCCTCTTTTATGAGAGATAATTTGCCCCATTCCATTTCTCCCTTTCTCCTCCCGATATATTTCTCTCTCACCGCTTAATTACCTTTTTTTAAGATATGATCCCATCCTATTCAATTCACTCTGTGCTGTGTGTGTGTGTGTGTGTGTGTAATCCCACCCACTACCCAGATACTGAAAAGTTTCAAGAGTTACAAATATTTTCTTTCCATGTAGGAATGTAAACAGTTCAACTTTAGTAAGTCCCTTATGACTTCTCTTTGCTGTTTACCTTTTCATGCTTCTCTTCATTCTTGTGTTTGAAAGTCAAATTTTCTTTTCAGCTCTGGTTTTTTCATCAAGAATGCTTGAAAGTCCCCAATTTCATTGAAAGACCATTTTTTCCCCTGAAGTATTATACTCAGTTTGCTGGGTAGGTGATTCTTGGTTTTAGTCCTAGTTCCTTTGACTTCTGGAATATCCTATTCCATGCCCTTTGATCCCTTAATGTAGAAGTTGCTAGATCTTGTGTTATCCTGATTGTATTTCCATAATACTTGAATTGTTTCTTTCTAGCTGCTTGCAATATTTTCTCCTTGACCTGGGAACTCTGGAATTTGGCCACAATGTTCCTAGGAGTTTCTGTTTTTGGAACTCTTTCAGGTGGTGATCGGTGGATTCCTTGAATACTTATTTTGCCTTCTGGTTCTAGAATCTCAGGGCAGTTTTCCTTGATAATTTCATGAAAGATGCCGCCTAGGCTCTTTTTTTGATCATGGCTTTCAGGTAGTCCCATAATTTTTAAATTGTCTCTCCTGGATCTATTTTCCAGGTCAGTTGTTTTTTCAATGAGATATTTCACATTATCTTCCATTTTTTCATTCTTTTGGTTTTGTTTTGTGATTTCTTGGTTTCTCATAAAGTCATTAGCCTCCATCAGTTCCATTCTAATTTTGAAAGAACTATTTTCTTCAGTGAGCTTTTGAACCTCCTTTTCTATTTGGCTAATTCTGCTTTTGAAAGCATTCTTCTCCTCATTGGCTTTTTGAACCTCTTTTGCCAATTGAGTTAGCCTATTTTTCAAGTTGTTATTTTCTTCAGCATTTTTCTGGGTCTCCTTTAGCAAGGTGTTGACCTGCTTTTCATGCTTTTTTTTCATCTCTCTCATTTTTCTTCCCAGCTTTTCCTCCACCTCTTTAACTTGATTTTCAAAATCCTTTTTGAGCTCTTCCATGGCCTGAGCCCATGGTATATTTATTTTGGATGTGTGGGATACAGAAGCCTTGACTTCTCTGTCTTTCCCTGATGGTAAGCCTTGTTCTTCCTCATCAGAAAGGAAGGGAGGAGATATCTGTTCACCAAGAAAGTAACCTTCTATAGTCTTATTTTTTTCCCCTTTTCTGGGCATTTTCCCAGCCAGTAACTTGACTTCTCAGTTTTCTTTCCACACCCACCTTGCCTCCAGATCTGCCCAGCCAGACCCCAGCTTGGGGTCTGAGATTCAAATGCTGCTTCCCAGCCTCAGGGCTTTGGGTGGGGGTGGGGCTGCTATTCAGTGTGAGATTAAGTTCAGGTGCTCAGGTAGGGGCAGGGCTGCCACACAGGGCTCATTTCCCTCAGGGGGTTTATGCAGAGAACTTCAACAATGGATCTGGGCTCCTGCCTGCTTGGGGAGCCCCTGTCTGCTGCCTCTCCCGCTGCTGCCTCCCGGGGGGGCTTGAGTTATGGGGACACCCCACTCCCCTCTCGACCAGCCAAAGAGACCTTCTCACCGATCCTTGTCACCTGTGGGTGGAGGGACCTGCACGGCCGCTGGAGATTCTGTCCCTGAAGCCTGCTTGGATCTGCTCCTCTCGGTGCCGTGCGGCCAACGCAGGGCTGGGCTCTGCTCAGGGTCCGGTGCACAACGGACCTTTTGCGTCAGGTTTTCAGGTCTCTCTGGAACAGAAATCTCCTCCACTCCGTTGTTCTGTGGCTTCTACTGCTCCAGAATTTGTTGGAAGTTCTTCTTTACAGATATTTTATGGGCTGTGGGTTCAGAACTAGCATATGTGTGTCTTTCTACTTCGCCATCTTGGCTGCTAATTCTTTATCCATATGACAACCCTACTCGGGAAAACTGTAAAATATTGTACTAAAATATATTGCTTTTATTATCAAAGGACCTGTGGTATACCACATGTTTGCTACTTTGCAGGAGAAAGGAGAGGGAGAATGGTGGCTACAGGGAGCTAAGTTATTTGAATTTGGTTAAGGTAATCCAATATTCAGTGTAAGTTGAAAATGTTCCAATTCATCAGGTTCAATATTTTATTATTAAACATCTTGGAAATAGTAATAACAGTAGCTAGAATTTACATAGCACCTTAAGGTTTGCAAAGTCCATATGCTATCTCATGTGGTCCTGGCAATAACCCTAGATAGTCAATGCTATTATTACCCTCATTTTACAGGTAAGGAAACTGGGGCTAAGGGAGCCTGAATGATTGTCTAGGGTCACCTTGCTAGCAAGCATATAAGACAGGACTTTAACTCATGTTTCCTTAATTCCATGCCCAGCATTCTATCCACTCTGGCTCCTAGACTAATTTAGAAAAAGTTATACTCTAACTTCCATTATGCTCATAAATGTTTAACAATCAGCTCTCTGGCAACATGTGACACACTTTTCATCTTCATTATTATCATTTTTCCATCACTTTCTTAAGTCTAGACAATCAGTAAAACTGAACTTTAACAATTTTGTTGGGAGCCAATTGGAACCAACTCTAATAGTCTCTGGACTCTAAGCCACATTATAGTGGGGAATATTTGAGGTCATAATTTCCTGAACACCTTTTCACTTAATATAGATACTCAAAAGACAGTATTGTTTCCATTCAATTAAGATTGGTCCAATATTGCTCCAGAAACTCTGCATTTAGTTAACTGAAAAGGAATGTGGTATAATGGAAAGAGACCCAACTAGATTGGAAATCAGATAGATTTGGGATTATACTCCCTTCTCTGACATTTGCTCACTATGTAACTAAGGACACACCATCTACTACCTTTGAATCTGTTTGTTCTTCTGTAAAATGGGGATAATCGTATCAGCACTATTAACCTAAGTGGATTGTTTATGAGGACAACTGTTTGTGAAATATGAAATCTTTTATAAATTTGCATTGTTGTCATTAATTCCTGCTGAATTGTGACATATTCATTCCCTACCCTCCATCTCATCAGAACAATGATTTCATTGGTGGACTACACATCCCATGAGTAAAATCTCTTCAACAATTCAGATAACCACTTGGTCTGCTAGCATTAGTACTAGAGTATTGCCTGGTGCACTAAAAGGTTAGGTGACTTGCCCAAGATAACACACTCAAATATTTGTCAGAGGTTGGAAGTGAATACAAGTAGTCCTGACTCTTGGTTCTGAATCTCCTAATCCCTTGATTCTTGACTCTATGACACAGCATTCACACAATGAAATCAAATCTCTGGGCAACTAAGATTTTGCTCAGTATCTATATATAAATCAGTAAAACAAATTTTCTAGCATTTCCAAAAAAATAGAGCCAAGGTTATCATTGATGATGTACAAGCAGAGAGCAAAAACAACTGAAGAAAAGGGGATGACTTTTACAATGTGAATAGATGTAAACATCTTTTAAAAGTGAAACTCAGCTATAAGAATTTTCTCTTATGGAAAGTATATCAAAATATAAATGTATTGCTCAAATTTTCCTGTAAAGCTGTCTTTCTATTTTGAAAATTAAACATTTGATTTACTGGTATTATTTAGGAGGAACAGTTGAGTCATCCCTTTAGTGCTATTGCCATTACATTACACATCGTCTTCTGTATTCACAGACCAGGTGGGAAGTTGGGTAGCAAGAGGACTGAATACCAGCGTAAAATAAATAGTTACTACTTCACCATTTAAGTGTTGCTGTACATTAGATTAAACATGTATTTGTTAAAAGGACTACTTTGTTCCATCTGTGAGAAATTCAATTTCACTTTCATCTCCAAAAACAGTTTAAAAATATTTTATGGAACAAATTTCACTCTAAGGCATGAAAAATCATCTCAAGCAGAAAGATAGGGGAAACTAGACAAACAAGTCATTTGTTTCCCTGCTGAAGTGATCCTGATGTGATGGGAGGAAAGGAAGGCCTTTGGACAGTAGATATTAGGATGGACATTCTTCCATCTAACTAAGCCCCTTAGCCTTCACCCTGTAGAATCCCAATTTAGTTGAGTCTAGTAGACTTCCTATATCACTTAAAACTATCCAACTCCTCTTGGAAGCTGTCTCCTTAGTATTTCCCTATCTTGCCTAGGCTGGACAAGATAAAAAAAAGAAAACCTAGTGTCAAAAAAGAGGGGAGGTGTTAAGCATTTTTATTTAAAGTCTTTCAAAAAAATGAACTACATTAGGAAAAAAAGTGTGTTCGTCCTTCCTTGCCGAAGAAGACCATGCCATCAGGAAATAATGACTTGGCTTGCCCTTGAGTTTGTTTTCAGTGAAGAAAAAATATACTAAGGCGACAGCTTCCGAGAGCAATTAGATAGTTTTAAGTGATCCTGAGGTTCTCCCTAACATCCATCAGATTGACCAAGATGATTTGGCATTAAGGAAAGATATAAACTATGAAGAAGGCTCATGACCATACATGCATACACACAAATATGATGTACATCATGAAGATAGTCAACTTTTGGATTGCTTATAATATATAAGTGCTATGCTTTGTTGATCAGATCTGTCCAGGTACCATCAAATAACCCCTTGTCCTCTCAGAGCTTCCTACTACAGAACTCCACTTAGTTTGACTTTCCATTGCTTTAGGGTAACCTACTCCCAACCTCTCCACTACTCTTTACCTTTTCTACCCTTTCTTCCCCATTGAAGCTTTCTTGTTCAATTTCCCATAATATTAGACCAGGCTATCAATGCCTTTTCAAATGGCCTTTTATTTTGACAAGGAAATCCCTTTTCACCTCTCTAGTTAATTTTCTTTGTCATTTGCCAAAATAGTCACTCCAAACCTTCTCTTTTTTCAGTCCTCCCATGATAACCTTCTCTTCACGTATGATTGAGAAAATTCAAGCTATTTGACAAAGACTCTTCTTCCTCTTCTCTCTACCTCTACTGTCTTTGAATATCTGATAATTGGCGTATATATAGTATTTTTTAAGCTTGTAAAGCACTTTACAAATATTTCACTTTATTCTCACAACAGTCCTGAGAGATAGGTGCTATGAACATCACCATTTTACAGACGAAGAAACTGAGTCATACATGGATTAAGTGACAACTAAAGATACATAGCTTGTAAGTGACTTAGGGTCAAATTTGAATTCAGGTCTTCCTGACTCTTAGTCTCATGCTCTATCCTCTGTAGCTATCTCTTGACATCATTTCCCAGAATTTTATCCTTAATTCCAGTCTCTGATACAGAAATGGCTCTGCTCCTTACCAAAGCCAATCCCTTTACATGTATACATGTATCCTTGGTCCCAACCCTACCTATCTCTTCCAGCAGAGTGCCAACACCACCATCCCTCCTCTGATCTTTCCATTTCCTATTTTTACTTCCAAAAGTAAAAAAAAAAAATTGCTTTTCTATATGTTTTCCTCCATAATTGCCATTTTATGTTTTATAGTTATAAGTGGTTGATTAGTACTTAACCCTTTGGGCACCTTTTCTTCACAGTAAAAGGTTCCAAAAATAATGAACACATTTTCAAAGTGTGGAGGAATGATTCGCTTGGGCAATAGTCAAACCACTTGGATGAAATTTGCATAACTCCATTTCCCCATTGCTGAAAAGGTCAAATCTCAAAGCTTTAATAATGCCATTTTCATTCATAGAAGTTGTTTCTGACAAAAGCAATCATGTCAGAATGCAAAATGATCATTAATTCTTCCATCGGTCTTTATTCGCTACTCCGAGTTCATCTGGACCTTTGCCCAACAAGGCCAAACAGTCATTCCTCAACCCCCTCCCCCCCCAACACATGCACAGCGTTTACATCTTATAGAGTACTAGTGGGGAAAAAATGGCATGAGAGTTTTTTTCTCCACTATTGCTATTATTATTTGAAATACTTCAACTGTTGAGACTACCACCAATTGAACTGAACCAGAGTCTACTGCTATTTCTTGTTACATATGAGTTATACTCATATATGTATATATAAATACATGTGTATACATACGCATATATACATATATGTGTGTCTATATATACATACATTTTATATTGTGTGCACATACACACAGGTGTTGTGTATATGTGCATATATATGTATACGTAGTTTGTTTAGAAGGCCATAATTAAAATGGATTTTTGATCTGGGATCAGAAAACCTGGGTTTTAGATCTGCTTCTGCCCCTTTTTTTGTTTGTGTGATGTTAGGAATGTCATATGATTTCTCTGGGTATGTTTCCCCATCTCTAAAATAAGGTTAGTAATAGTCATGCTACCTACCTGATAAGATTATTGTTAAAACCAAATGATGTAATAATAATACTTAAAGTTTGGAAAATGTTTTAGAAATATCTTCTCATTTGATCTTCAAAATAGTCTAGGGAGGTAGGTCCCATGATTATCCCCATTTTACAGACAAGGAAAATGAGGCAGGTTAAGTGACTTGCCCAGGGTCGCACTGTTTGTAGTGTCTGAAGTTTTATTTGAACTCAAGTCTTCCTGACATTCAGGTCCAGCACTCTATCTACTTTGCCAGTTATCTGCCAAATACTATATACATTTATGCATGTATTATATGTTATTTGCATATATTTTATTATATACACCCTGAATATCACTCTATGCATATACTACACATAGAGTATATATAGTACATGTACTATATATTATGCACATATATGGAAGCATTCACCAAGCCCTATATGCATATGCTATACATAGAGTATATATAACCTATAGTATATATTATATATAGTATATATGTATACATATAGCACATACAGTGTACATATACCACACATGTATATTATATAGTATATATGCACATTACATATGGTATACATGCTGCACATATAGTATATATTACACATAGTATAAATAAATATATATTAAATATAGTATATGTAAATGTATATGCATAAATATATAGCATATATATTACACATTTTATATAGATATATTAATATAGCACATATTCATATATATACCAAGTACTACATGCATTTGTTATATACAAGTATACCTTTTACTGTGGAGGCAATATGATGCAAAATGAGCACTAGACTTGTAAGTTTTTGTATCTACAATACTTGAGCTATGTAATCTTGGAAGCATTACTTAGCTTTTCTGGGCCTCAGTTTCCTCTTATGTAAAATGGAAACAAATATACTTGAATTATCTACTTCAAAATGCTGATGGTAAAATCAAATGAGATTATTTACATAAAACACTTCCTAAAAGTAGTCATACATACGTATATATATATATATAAAGCTTAATGTATTAGCTATCATTATGTCATTCAGAAGTCAGTATCTGACATGTTTGTCTGACAACAGAAGATTTCTTAAGAGTCTTCATAATCTCTGATCTCAAATTATTGTTCAGTCTCATTAATACTTAGTTGTTTAGGTTTTAGTTAAATAGCCTTGAAATCATGAAAGAAATTTATACTAGAGGTAGCGAGGTGGCTCAGTGGATAGAGCAATGGGCCTGTTGTCAGGAAGTCCTGAGTTAATAGACAGCTACAGACACTTACCAGCTGTGTGACCTCAGGGAAGTCATTCAACATCTGATTGCCTCAGTTTCTTCAACTGCAAAATGGGGATGATAGGACTTACCTCCCAGGAGTGTTGTGAGGATCAAATGGGATAATACATGTTAAAAAAATGCTCAGCATAGTGCCTCATATATATTAAGCGTGACATAAATATTTATTCTTTTTCCCCTTCTCTACCAATTTGGGTTCAAAAGTAGTGATGGAGAAAGTGAGGCTGTAAATATGGGCTTGGATGGGACTAGAAGTAACCTGTAATTGTAAAAAGAAGCATCTCCAAATGGAGTAATGCCCCCAAATGTCTCAGAGTAGCTGTGATCCTAAATGGGTTTGAGTTGTTCTATTAGACCTTTAGTTCTGGTTCAGTCTAATGAGTCACTTCTGTGCTAGACCTTATGCTTAGATAGCATCTTCCTGTCCCCTTTTTTGGTCTGTACCTGTGATTTCACTGGTGTAAGGAACACCTGGTGATGTAAATTGCCAATATAAATCAGCAACTATTCTGTCAGTTTCACATTTAAAGAGTTGCCTGGGCTCTGAGAGGTCAAAGTACTTGGCCAGAGCAGATCAAACACAGAGTTTGAAATCTACTCAACCATACTCTAACCCTTGTAGGACTTTATAGCTTATAAAAGGGTTTCTTCACAATAGCCCTGTGGAATAGACAGTAAAAGAAATATTGTTACCTATGTTTTCTAGATGGGGAATCTGAGGCTTGGTGAGCTTATGTGACTGACCAATGGTCACTTTTTCAGCAAATCAATAGGTCACAGATCAATCATTTCATCTGTGAGAATACTTCTATGACTGACTGAAATTCCTCTGTAACAAATAGTTTTTGAGAATTACTATGGACCTCCCCCCCACCCCCCACAAGACTATGGTCATATAGTTAGTAAAAAATGGAAATTGCAGAACCAGGACAAGAATCAAGATCTTTAGGTAATTAACCCAATGCTTTTACCACTACATATACCACACTCTCTACAAATTGAAGATACCAGAAATTTCGACTTTCAATTTCTTTGCTAGTTGAGTCCTAAGTAGGCCATAATCGCAATCACAGACAAAGTATAAGCTCAGATTCATAAGGAAACAGGATATGACAGAAAGTAAATAGAAGTGGAACTTCTGGTTTCAATTTAATTAGGATACCTTCAGCAGATACATCCTTTTCTTAAAAGAGATTAACTGAGCTATGAGACACCTGGGGACAATTTTCACATGAAGGGAAATAATCAAAGAAAAATTATCATACCACATATTACACCTCAAAAACTGTTGAGATGGCTAGATGGCAGAATGGCTACAGCACTGGGCCTGGATTCAGGAAGATCTGTGTTCAAATCCAGCCTCAGATACTTACTAGCTGTGTGATTCTGGGCAAGTTACATAACCTCTATTTGCCTCAGTTTCCTTACCTGCAAAATGGGGATAATAACAGTATCTACCTCTCAGGATTGTTGTGAGCATCCAATGACATAGTATCTGTAAAGCATTTCGTACTGTACTACTCAGTTCCCTCACCGTAGATATGCTAATTGACCCAGCTAAAATCCCATTTAGCTTTAACTCTAGTTCAGGATCTTATAGTATATTCTTTGTTTCTCCATGCTAGACTTTAAGAATTCTACAGTTCCAAAAAGTAGTTCTTGAGTAACCAGTTAATTGTCCACTTATAGTTTATCAACTTAAAGGTTACATATAAAATCAAGTAAACAGTAATGAATTTATGGGTTTTATTCCTTTAGAGATCCTAAATGATTAAAACATTATTGTGGATACCAGACAGAATAGTTATATGAATTGGTTCGGGGGGAGGGGAGGAAAAGAGAGGAGAGAAAAGCATTTGTAAGCCTCTCAGTGTCATTAAAAAGAGGACAGTCTTAATACTTTGGATTATTTAAATGAAATTTGGAAAGAGCCCCAAATAAGATGCCTCTAGCTTCTGGGTTGAGTGCATTAAAAGGGATGTTTTTGTTTTCCTACTTTTAAGGTAATAGTTTCCTATGTAACTTTGATTTAATTATACTGCTTCAATGTGTGTGTAAGTTTTCATTTATTTAATAACAATGGGGGTGATTTAAAATAATAGATAAACCTCACCAATCATTTAACTCTTGCTTCTTAGTTTTTTTTCTTTTGAAAGACCTCTTTTCTGATGATGGGTTAAAAACGATTCACTAAATCCTCTGCAGAAATAGGAATAATGCTAAGATGACCACATGGGCACACTGGAGGCATGCACTGGTGCTTGCTTAATTACTGACATTGTTGTAAATAACTTTTCTTACAAACCTTTCCACAACTTGTTTTTCAGTTCCATACAGTGTAGAAAAATGCAGTTAGATTCTGACTAGTGCAAATAATGAAAGTAGCCACATTATTCCATCAATTATCATATTTTAAACATAGTTATAACTTCAGTAGAGCAAGTTCAATATGTTTTTTTTTGACGGCAAGTCAGATTTACGGTCACTGTAGAGAATGGAAAAATTCAATATATCTCCTACCCGGCAAGACTATGGAAGACTTAAACAATTGTTTTACTGCCCTATATAGGTCATAATGAGGTCCTAGTTTCAAATCACAGGAAAAATTTGGCCTTGGATTGCACTTTGCTTAACTGGGAACTGCTGACAGAATGCTGTCTAGCTATACTCTTTGAATGTTTACCTTACTGTCACATTGTAAAACTACCAGACACCATAACATATTAAGCATTGTTCTAGCCTAAAAAGATCCATTGCCTGTTTTCCCTGATTCCACGTGAACAACAACTATTTAGGGACCAAAGATCTCATAATTGTCATGAAACCTTTCCCTGTAGTAAAATTACAAAGGCCAGAGTCAGTCAATAAGTATTTAAGGTATGCCCACTATGTTCCAAGCATCTGAGAATCCTATTCAAGAATAGGCAACCTCTCTACTAACCATGAAGATGGATAAGACAGGGATACATGTAGTCATAAGAAACACATAAATATAATATTAATAATAAAATACTCTGAGGGAGAAAGATGGATCAAGATTTGAAGAATCTAAGAATATCTGTTAAATAAGAATGTTCTTAAGGAGATGAGTTTGTGCTATTAACTAAATGAGAGCAGGGATACAAAGAGAGGGTTCATGAAAAACAAAGTAGCTTGTGAGACAGCTTGGAAAAAAAAGGATTGGAAGTAGAAATGTGAGAACCAGAGTAGATGAGGTCAAGAGACAAAGGTTAGCATGGTTGGATATGAAAATATTAATTGAGGTAAAAATGGACATGACAGTGCACAGGGAGAAGCTTTTAAAACAGATATAAAAATTTCTATATCTTCAAAAGGACAGGGGGAAGCAATTTAAACACAAAAAGGAATGGAGTAATATATAGTTAGGAAAGATCACAAGGGCATTGATTTAGATTCAGAAAGTGATGGATTAACAGCGTAGTACTTTGTAGCAGCATCAGTGGACCATGGGAAGTTAGATCACTAATAGTTAGAGAATGAGTTGTTAACCTGGGAGTTCATGAACTTTTAAAAATACATATATTTTGATAACTATTTCAACATGATTGGTTTTTTGTATAATCTTGTGTATTTTATTTTATGCCTCTCAGTATAATATTCTGAGAAGTCCATAGGATTCACCAGACTGCCATAGAGGCCCATCACACACACACACACACACACACACACACACACACACACAAACACACACACACACAAAAAACCCCTGACAAAAAGCAAAGCTCAAAATCAACGTCAAACTAGAAGGCTGAAGATAAGAAGATCCTAAAATAATTAGAACATTCACATGACCTATTCAAACAAGGCACTGATGCAAAAAATGGGAAATAGATAAAAGACAGATATATTTATCTTAATATCCTTGCACCATTCCCTACAAAGGTTTAATTGATGTAAAAGATATTCCACAATGTAAAGGGCAGAAGAACCCATAAATATCCTTAATTCCAAGTCCTTAACAAGTGATGAGAAATGGCAGACAAGGGCAGTGCCAGTTGAGATTACAAACAGATCTGGAAAATGTTGGGAGGAGTATGGAGATGATGAGCTATACTGTTACTAAGATATCAAAAAACAGTGAAAATGAAAATGAGGACATGGAAACCTTGGCATGAGACCCACAGGAGCTACAGCATCCTATGAGCTTTCCAGGATAATGTTGACAGGAGGACTATGGTTAGATGTGAATTGGAATGAATACGTCAACATTTCTATAACAATCAATTTTTATCATCAGTGACAGAGAGAAACTACTATGTCTGGATGCCTGGTCCCCAATGTGTTCCATGAAGAAGTAAAAACAGCATTAGAAGTCAAGAGCAGCTTGTCAAAGCCAAATTTACACCCCAAGGAAATCCACATAGGAAGAGACATACTTTTAAAAGTTAAAGGATAATTTTGCAAGATATTTCAGAAGACACAATAAAATAATGGGAAAAACTGAAGATAATACTAATTCACAAAAAGATGATCAAGTGAATTTTAATAACTATTGATCTATATGACACTTGGCCATATTAATAAAATATTTATTAGAAGTATCTTGAAAGTATCCTTGGTGAAAATATTAAAAGGTCACTAGAAAACTTCCACAAAATATTCTCTATAGCTTACCACATTTTTTTTTATTAAAAGAATTAAGGGTGCAAATTATAGAAGAACATGCTGTATTTTTTGCTTATTACAAAAATAATTGACTCAGTACAGCAAAAAGTATCCTTAAAATCCCTTGTCCAGCCAAGCTAGAAACACCTCCCACATGTGTTAAGATAATAAAAAATTCCCTGAGAAATCCAGTTACAGAGCTGACTTTGTGAAACAACTCTCTAATTGTTAACAGCAAATAAAGTATAATACAGGAAGATGTATGCTCACCAAAGATGTTCACCATTCTCATGGAGGAGGTCTTTTGCAAAGTCTAAATGGAAAAGAGATTGATTGCCCTTAGGTTAGGAAGTTTTTGTGGCTGACATCAGGATGACTGCATCAAGACAAGCCCCAGGGCTTCCCCAATGAGATCTATGGGTGCCCAAAATGGAACATCTTTGCAATCTATACAGGAAATACTAAATGAGTGATAAATGCCTTTTAATAGGCAACTGTATGGTCAGTCCACTGAGTTTGTATATAAGTACCTTTATATGGGATAAAAATTGCAGATGGCTAATGAGTTGGACCTAGAATTGAAGAAGAGAGAAAAATCAGATCTGTACTTGGGAAATTATGTACTATATTTAATGATTTCAAGTTTCTACTCATTGGTACAAAGAATGAAAGCATTCTTTTAATGAGTCTCTAGGGTATGACTCTTAAATCCTACAGTTCTCCAAAGAATCATAGTAATAGGCAATGGAGAGACACACAGTAGGTATGAGTAGAATGTTACGTATTTCCACTGACTGACCTAACGTTGAGGAACTAGGTGGTACAGTGGATAGAGTGTTAAGACTCGAAGTTGGGAAGACCTGAGTTCTAATCATGATTCAGATATTTATCAACTGTATGCCCGTAGGTTGTTTAGACTGTTTATTCCACTTGTTCAAATTCATTCATTCTAAAACTCCAGAAGAAACAACTGACTAGTTCTGAAAGGAAGAAATGATATTTGGAAGGAGAGAGGCAAAAATCAGCACTGCTCACATCAAAAAGAAGCTGTTTTTTTCTTGGAATTGTTCAGAATAAAGCTAATGGAAGCAGAGAAAGAAAATATGGTGACAGAATAAAACAGATGATAAATGAGACAATGAAAAAGACAGAAAGGATCATACAGTTAAAGCTATACATTCAGGAGAAAGAAGGATGAAAAATTATGTAAAACATAGAAACTAAAACTTCAAAAGTGTTTGTTAGAAATAAAAGTCATATTAACTAAAGGACTCCAGGAAAATAGCAAATGAAAATCCTGTGACTACAGTGTGGGGAAATCAATGGTGGACTTGGGATCTGTATATCTGACTTCAAATCGCAGGTCTGAAATGTAGGCAAGTTACAGTCTCTCCAGGCCTCAGTTTCTTCATCCTGCCATTGCCTTACTAAGATTCTGACTGCATTCCATGGAAAGTTGTTGTCAAGAAAGTCTGTTACAAACCTTAAAGTACTTTATAAGAGGGAGTGAATTTTTAAAGAATGAGGCATTATTAGCTTAATGATGTAAATTTATATATTAAGTTTCTGGCTTTAAGCACAATATTTAGAAAAGATTCCCTTACTATTTGTTAATTAACAGGAAAAGAAATAGTTTTCTAGTTAAAACAGGATTCCCTCCTTTTTCTCATAAAATAACTGCCTAAGGAGCTATACCTACATGTATAACTGTTGCTTTACCTAGCATTAAAATAGTTTTCAATTAAATGAAACAAACATTGATTAAGTCCTAACATGTATAAGACACTCTCCTAGACAATGGAGATACAAAAGAAGGAAGAAAACAAACATTTATTAAGCTCCTGCTGTATTCCAGGCACTCTGCTATGTACTTTATGAATATTATTTCATTTAATCGTCACAGCAGCCTTGGGAGGCAGGGGCCATTATTATCCCCATTTTCCAAACTGAGGCAGAGTTAAATGACGTGCTCAGCATCACACAGCTAGTAATTGTCTTGAGGCTAGATTAGAACTCAGGTTTTCTGACTCTACGCCCAGTACTCAATCATTCCACTTAGTGTCCCTCAAGGAGGACGGAGATGCATCACCTAAAGTCAATATGGTGATTCATCATCTAAATAATATATGATCATCTAAATAACATATGTATATATATATATATATGTATATATATATATATATACATATATATATATATGTATGTATGTATGTATGTGTATTATGAAGAAAGAGCCAGAACAACAAATTGGGAGGTGAGAAAAAAATTCCTTTAGGTTGAGACTTTAAGGAAGCTAAAGATTTCCTCAGGGAAGATATAAATAGCCCAGTGTCTTATGCATAATACAGTGGAATATTTTAATAAGTGCTTGTTGAACAAATGGATATATGGATGAATTTGACCAGAGGCCTATGAAATATCATCCTTCTCTTATATTTCTCTTCACAAGAAGAAATATGGAAGCATTTGCAATGCTGGTGCTGGTAGTTATCATTTCCCAAGTTCTTAGATTTAATTGGTTTGTTGTGACCCAGGAGCAGAAAAGGTGAAACACACTAAAGACTTCTCAAATATGCAGGAAGGATTTTAATCATCACTGTCTACCAACATAGCAACTCATTGACTATAAACTGTTTTCCATTTGTTTGGTTGAGTAAAGCAAACAGAATGTTAATTACCTAGATGTTGGCTTTCTCTTGCTTTCACCAAAATTCAGAGAAAAGTTTCCAACACCACTGCATTCTGTCCCCATTAGTGTCATTTCTCCCATAATGCTTGAGGTCATTTCTCTAAGGAAAGTTGGGTCTTGATAGATGACTTATTTGGCAAAATAAATAGCCCACTATTTGCACACTGCCTGTCTTTTATGTCTGGGTAAGCTGGCTTTGCATTAGTATCCCACCATAATTTAACATGTAGTTTATAGTGCTTCTAAATGACCTGCTTTCTCACTATATTGATCAGCTAAGTGTATTCCCATTGGCACAATAGAGATTTGAAGGACTTTATTTCAGTGCCTGTAGATTTACAGTTACAGCAAAGGTAAATATTCTTTTAGTCCGTATGCTATAATTCTTAAATGACCTCATTCCTAGTTTATTGAACTTTCTTACTAATAAAAATGTCACACAGCCTATTTTCCCACACAGTAGATAAGAGATGGCATGTTTCCAGTAGACACTGCACCTACTAAAAGTGGATGACATCTTTGGATTCCCTGAGTTTATACCTGATTTCAGTTTTACCAAAGTCTTTGCTTTTTCAGAGCATTAAGAAGTAGTAAGCAAATTAAATCTTTAATCATGATAATAACAATAATAATTTACATGTTAGTGTTCTAAGGTTTGCAGAGCATTTGCATGTATCTTTCTCCTCCCACATTTGCTTGGCTCTTTGCCTTATTTGAGCCTCACAATAAGGTGGGTGCTATTATTATCTCCATTTTGCAAATGAGGTACCATGGGCTCAGTGTCCTTATGTGCATTCTTTTAAATGACACTGGTTGGATCTGAACTCAAGATTTTCCACTACTAAGTCCAGTACTAAATTCATTCAAAAGTGTTTAACTTGATGCCCCAGTCAGTATAGGGTTAAAAGCCCTGAGAATGCTATAAAAATACAGTACAAAATGAATAATGTTAATTAGTGGTTTTCTTAGTCAATATATAACATCCTGTTTTCCCACCCAGATCCTTTTCTATTTGAGTTTGACATCACAGTCCTCTAGAGAGCAGGAAAGCTAGGTGGTGCAGTGGATGTGTCAGGCCTGGAGTCAGATGACTCCAGTTCAAATTTGACCTCAGACATTCACTAGCAATGTGACCCTGGGAAAGTCACTTAGCCCTGCTTGCCTCAGTTTCCTCATCTGTAAAATGAACTGGAGAAGGAAACAGCAAATCATTCCAGAATCTTTGCCGAGAAAATCTTAAAAGGAGTCATGAAGAGTTGGATATGACAGAAAACAACTAAATACCAACAATCTCTAGAAAACTGAGGATTTCTTGTGAAAAACATCTTTCCTTCCTTTCCTCTAATGTAAGTAGGATCAAGGCTGTTATTTTTCTCATGCTCATATATCTATACTGAATCATAGTGGAAGCCAGTACTTGGTTATTGGGAACAGCATGAATGATATGGCCATATGATCTATAAAGGCAATTGGATATTTATTGACTTGTTGGCTCTTAAGATAACTTGGACTTTGATACAATCTATGGGTATTATAGCAAAACAGTTCTGATAACAGTCTCATGTGCACCTTTCAGTCAAATCAATCAATGTGACCTATATACATGATGGTACGACTCCCACTAGCATAACATTTGGAAAGCATAGCCTCTAGTTTCAGCTCTGGCCTTCTAGAAGCTTGCTCATAAGGGGAACGTGCTGACTTGCTTTAGGAAGATCATAGAATCATAGACGCTAAGCTGAAAGTAATTATTGGGGTAATATAGTCCTCTTATTTTACTTAGATGTACAGAATTTAAGTCATTAGCCCAAAGCCACAGAAGTAGTACTAGTCATAGTACACCTGAAATTCAGATCCAGACTAAGTTCAATACCTTTTCGCACAAGATTACAGAATCCTATTACAACAATGACTACAAATTGATTTGATTGATAGAATCTTAAATATGGAAGGGAAATGAGATAGTGTATAGTCAAACCTTCTATCCAATGATGTGATGTTTTGTTTTTCAATCATCTCTAACTCTTCATGACTCTGTTTGAGATTTTCTTGGCAAAGATACTGGAGAAGTTTGCCATTTCCTATTCCAGTTCATTTTACTGCTGGTGAAAACTGAGGTAAAAAGGGTTAAGTGACTTGCCCAGGGCCACACTGATAATGTCCGAGGCCAGCCTTGAACTTGAGGAGGGGAATCTTCCTCACTTCAGGTCCAGCACTCTATCCACTGTGCCACCTAGCTACCATGTTACAATACAAAGAGTTAATTCTTTCTATGATATACCTGATAGATGATTATCTAATTTCTTCTTTAATACTCTCATTGATCTTGAATTTCCAACATCATGAGGTAGTCTGTTCCATTGCTGAACATGCTTTCCCTTTTACTGAGTCAAATCTGCCACCATTAAACTTTCATCAACTGGTTCTAATTTTATTTTTGCACCAAAACAATAAATTTAATCCCTCTTTTATAGGACAATCTTTTATATCGTATTCCTAATCTATCCTCTGCTCTGCAGACTAACATATCAATTTCTGTCAATCATTCTTCAGTAGGTCCTAGTGGAATGCTTTGCACATAGTAGGCATTCATTAATCATTTTATGAATGAACGGGAATGACAGTTGCATTGTTTCTAGCACTAAGTCATCCTCTTCTGGATGAACAATGTGTCACACAATTCAACACAATGCTTTACTGATGTGATTACTCAGATGTGATTCGACTGAGGCAAATTAAAGAAGGGCTGTTACTCCCCTTGATTCAGATTCTGAGATTTTTCCTTTCTTAGTTTTTTTTTTTTAAAGTAATCATGCCCTGCTATTGTTTCACATTCAGCTTTTTAATATAAATTACTTGGCTGTTTTTTATATAAATTACTCGGCTCTTTTTTATATAAACTACTGTCCAACTAGCAATCCCTAACAATCAATTAATTATTTGAATGTAAATGCAGGACTTCACAATTATCCCTTATTAGATGTTATTATGTTGGTTTCAGCCTAGGGAACTAACTTAGACACTTTTAAAATCTTATTTCTGTTGCATATTAAAGCAATTCTGAAAGTTCATCTCACACCCACCATATTGGCAAAGGTGTGAAAAAAGGAAAATGAGGAATGTTAGAGGGACTGTAGGAAAACAGGCACATTAGTGCATAGCTGAAATCTGTCAAATTGGACTAATCAAGGCAGAGTGAAGTGAGCAAAACTAGAAGAACAATGTGTACAATGACAATAAAATTATAAAGAAAAATGATATTGAAAGGCTTAAAAATCCTGATCAATGAAAAGAAAAACCACAAGTACAAAACTGACGATAAAACATGCCACCCACGTCTTTCTAGAGAAGTGATAACTTTAAACATGCAGAAGAAAAATACAAAACTGGACATGGCTAAGGTGGGAATTTTTTTTTCTGGACAATGCATAATTGTTGTGAGATCTTGTTTTTGTTTATTGTTCAAGAGAAAAGGGCAGTGGGAAAGATAAATGCCTGAAAACGTATAAATGACATTTTAAAAAGAAAAAATAATAAGATTTGTTTTTGTTATCCAATCAGCATCTATTAAGTGACTTCAATATGCTGGACATTGTGCTAAGTATTAGGAATAAAAACATAGAAAAAGAGACTGTCCTTGCCATCAACTAGTGAGATTTAGCATGTTCATAGATAAGTAAATGTGACAAACATGCAAAATACAGAGTGATTAGGTAGGGGGTGGGCAGAACTGACATTGTGATTTGAGCCTGACTCATGCTCGTCCCTTGGTCGTTTATATCTGATATTGGAATGAAATGGGCCACTCAGAGGTCATTCAATAGTTAATATGAGTAGATTTACTTGGTCATAGCAGGGGCAAGATGTTCAGTAAGGATATTAATCAAGGATGTCTCAAGCCGGTTCTGCTGAGTGATGCTTCCCTGCCTCTGAGTTCACCTTTGTTGTCTATCAGTCAGGCATCTGAGAGCTCCCAAAGATCTTTGTGGTTGTTTTTGTCAAGGCAACCAGACAGTAATGGCAATAGTCTGAGTTTTTAGTCCCTTGAGCCAGTCAAGTCTTAAGGATTGTTTCTAATAATTTTTAACAGTAACAGTAAAACTAAAAACTAAAGGTAATTAAACTTGCGGGGGTGGAAGGTTAAGATATCACTTCCACAACAATTTGGTAAAAAAGAGCCTTTCTAGGAGACTGTACTTAGACTGAACCTTGAAGTGAACTAGAGGCTTTAAAAGGTGAATGTAGGAGGAGAGAGAATCCCAGGCATGGTAGACAGCCTGTGCAAAGGTGTGGAAGGCAGAGATAGAATTTTGAGTAAAAACAACCACAAAATATAAATAGGTAAGTTTATCTAGATCAAGAAATGTCTAAGGGAAAAAATGCAGAATTTCATATACTGATAATAATTTTAATCTATTAACTAAAGTACATCTTAGCTCAATTTTATAGACTATACTATGTTAGAAAATCAATAACTCATCTTTATACAGATGCTGCATCATCACCTATAATCAACACCATCAAAATATTAGCATTGTCACTTTCATGCTAGTTTCCTCCCTTTTCACAACTAATCCTGCTGAAATTAACACAATACTTCTATCTTTTAAAAAGGCATTTTTGCACCCATGGCAAGTAACAAAAATAGTATTTGAATCAAAGAAAATGAAGTATGCCCTCACTTGGGAGTTGGGATGGGAGAGTTACCTGAGGAGTTCATTCCTTACCCTCCTATCCCTCACCTTGGCATTCTTACTAACTAGACACTAGAACTCAGATGCTTTTATACTGCTAAAACGATGCAAATGCTGTTTGTACCCTCTGAATTTAGCACCCTGGGGAAAATCCCTGGTCATTCTAATTATGGCTTTGAGATCATATCTAGGAGTTAATAAATAGAAAAATAATCTACTAATATCTGAATTCAGAAAAAAAGCCATCCATGTAAATACCGATTGTGCCCTTTAGCAGCCAAGAGAATCCTTTACCCTGTGCTATAGCCATCAGCAAAAAATTACCAAGATTTGAATTTAAAGACTTTCATCCTTGGTTACCAGTACAAACATATAATTCTTCCCAAAATCCGGGCCCAAGAAGTTCAGTGGCACCATGTGGTTTTAACAAGAAGTTTTCCTAAACTTTTTGAAGAAATGTATTCTATTCCTGGAGTACAGCTGTCTACACAGAGAAGACAATGCAGAGTTTGTTAACAACTGGCACTCAGTCATTATTTAGAATGCATCCAGGATTCAAATGACACTTAGCAGGGGATAGGCCATTTAAACTTTAAGAACTGGGCCACTGCTGCTTCTTAAGACTGACTGTCTCTAGTAGGATCATGACAAGATGAGATCAGTCAAAAACAGAGAGAAGTGGCATTTATAAAAATTACAAGGTGAATTCAGTAAAAGGGAGTGTGCTTTTTATCACCAAGGAGCATAGAATAAAAAGTACAAATGATAAGATCTACAACATAATCCTCACCTTTAGAATACTCCTACCTCTAAATGGGGGAAGGGAAAGGAAGCAGAAGGAAAAGGTATTTACTACTGTGCACCACGCACTATGCTAAGCACTTTACAAACATTATAAACACAGCTAACCGAATCAATTGATCTAATTAATTTAAACTCTCCCTGCCATGTATATCTATGTCTATATGCACCAACAAATATTCATTATCATTTATTAATTTCTATCCATCAGTCCTAGACACAATAAAATAGTAGATGGTCTCCTGTTCAAATAGTTTTCATATTTTCTAGTATCATTTAAGTTTGTCTATAACACGTAGGCTGATGTTGAAATCCATTTTTCATGACTTCATATGTTTGATGGTATTATAGTCATTTTCTCAATAGGAGGGAGAGAAGTTATACATGTACATAGATAGATAGATAGATGGAGAGAGAGAGAGAGAGAGAGAGAGAGAGAGAGAGAGAGAGAGAGAGAGAGAGAGAGAGAGAGAGAGAGATGTATGGTTAATTCAGTTTAACAGACCATATGGTTGACTCTTTGAATTGTCTATTTGTTCAACTGAACCTACATACAATTCAGCCGAAATAGCACAAATCATTATATATTTAGAACTGACCTAAAGATCCCACAGCAAGTTCATAACTGTTAGAGTAAAAATCTTTTCTAACATAACTTGCTATGCAGAAAACTGGTCTATTTCATTCTTCAAAATATGTTCCCCCAGAGTATAACCTCATAGAGGAACAAAACCTCATCTAAGATATTAGTAATTAATTATGAGGGTCTATAGAAGGATCATTGTTAAAGTTTTTGCTATTCAGCTATATGGATCCCCAAATCAGTACAGGAAAGTTCAACTTTTGTGGAAATGGCAAAAGATATGTAGTTTTGCAGATGGCCTAGGATAGAGAAGATTCTTAATACTGTTAGGGATGAAAGAAAACAATAACCAACCTGACTTTGGATAGCAATAGCACAGATGACAGTCACAGGAATGAGGCCCAGAGTGACCTTAAGCAATAGTGACCAAAATTTAATGAGGTTTAGAGCCCTCAGGGCAGATACTAGATTTTTCTCTCTGGTTTTTCTTGGTGCCAGGCACATAGTTATGGATCAACAAATACTAAAACAAGATAGGGCTCAGAATAGGGTTATTTTATGCATCTAAACAGTACAAGTTCTAGAAAAAAAGGAACTATTCAAATGGGACAAATAATAAAATAATGGAAAGAAGAAACAAGAGTTTGAAAGGAAAACTCCTTGATCTCAGAAAGGGAATGTAGCATTTGTTAAATGACAGAATAAAGGAAGAAGTGAGATGATGTTCATTAAAGCAGTAAAAAAAAATCTAGCTGCTGAAAAAATTCAAGATTAAACAAAACCCCAGCAATGCACGAAGTCTTCATGGGAAGACTGAATTCAAAATTAAACTAATGAGAGAGAAGGTAAGCCTGGTAGAATGAGTGAGAATAAAAGCTTCTTTAACTCCTAACGTGGAGAATAGATTCCCAAAGGATAATAAAGAAAATCTAATTATCCAAGGACAAGGATGCTTTGTAACCACAAAAAGAAACATTCTTTTTCATGTTCAGGAAGGATGTGAGCGGGAAGATGTCCAAAATGCAAAGTTTTCTCAAAGTAAAAAGTGAAAGAAAACAAAGAGGGGAAAATATCACACATTAGGAAAATAATGAATTAGACACTTCAATGCTAGATAAATTGCTCCAGGGATACAAACTGCTTAGTTATAGAGGGAAAGAAAAGAAAAAATAAAGCAGTATAACAGGAGGCCTTGAAATGTTGACTAACCAACTAAGCATTTAATCTATTAGGTACCATAAGATATTCAAAATATGGAAAATACATGGATCCTGACTTCAGAATGCCTATAATACAGTTGAGGAGAGAAGAAAGACATAGAGAAAACAACAGGAAAGAAATATAAAAAAGTAAAAGACACTAGAGTGTAAATTTCATGTGTGATTAAAAAAAAGTAAAGGAATGATCAGTAGGAAGCAGTGTGAAATAGTAAAATAGAATGCTGGATTTGAAACCAAAGTGCCAGGGTTCAAAACCTGAGTCCTTCACTTGCTACCAGTACAACTGTGGGTAAGTCATTTAAACCTTCAAGGCCTCGGTTTCCTTATTTTATAGAAAAGATGGACAAAATGACCACTAGTGTCCACTTCAGTTCTAAGCTGATGATTTTACTGATGCTAAATTAGACAGAGGAAGCGAATCTTGAATTGGATGTAACTGGGTGGTAACGAGGTAGGCAAGCACTCTGATAGAAAGGGACACAAGTAAAGTCTCTGAGAGAGTCTGGAACAGGCACGATAGGGTTACAATAAGAAGGAAAACAGCATCTGCCAAACAAGCAGTCATTCATCTTCTACTTTTACTTTTCCAGTGATGGAACTTTCCCATATTTCTCACAACAATCCTGAGAGGTAGGTGCTATGATTAGCCCCATATTACAGATAGGAATTTTAGCAGTCAGTGGTTAGGTGTCTAGCTCAGGGTCATACAACTAGTAATGGTTTGAGGTCAAATTTGTATTCAGGTCTTTCTTTTTTTCTGTTTCTTTTTTTAAATTTGCTTACTTATTTTTAGCTTTCAACGTTCATTTCCACAAGATTTTGAGTTGCAAATTTTCTCCTCATCTCTCCCCTCCTCCCACCCAAAAACATTGTGCATTTGGATTACCCCTTCCCCCAATCTGCCCTCCCTTTTATCACACCCCTCCTTTCTCTTATCCCCATCTTCTCTCTTTTCCTGTAGGGCAAGATAGATTTCTATACCCCATAACCTTGTATTTCTTATTTCCCAGTTGCATGCAAAAACAATTCTCAACACTCATTCCTAAAACTTTGAGTTCCAACTTCTCTCTCTCCCGCCCTCCTCATTCATCCCCACTGAGAAGGCAAGCAATTCAATATAGGTTATATATGTGGAGTTATGCAAAAGACTTCCATAATAGTCATGTTGTGAAAGACTAACTATATTTCCCTCCATCCTATCCTGCCCCCCATTTATTCTATTCTCTCTTTTCACCTTGTCCCTCTCCAAGTGTTTACTTCTAATTATTCTCTCCTCCCATTTGCCCTCCCTTCTATCATCTCCCCACACCTCAGTTATGTCCTCCCCTACTTTCCTGTAGTGTAAGATAGATTTTCATACCAAATTGAGTGTGCATGTTACTCCCTCCTTAAGCCAAATGTAATGTGAATAAGCTTCACTGTTTCCCTCTCACGTCTCCCTTTCCCCCTCCATTGGAAAAGCTTTTTTTTGCCTCTTCTATGAGAAATAATTTGCCCCATTCCACCTCTCCCCTTCTCCTCCCAATATATTCCTCTCTCACCCCTTAATTTTATTTTTTTTAGATATCATCCCTTCCTATTCAACTCACTCTGTGCCCTCTGTCTATATGTGTATATAATCCCTCTAACTACCCAAATACTGAGAAAAGTATCAAAAGTTACAAATATTATCACAGTTCAACTTTAGTAAATCCCTTGTGATTTCTCTTTCCCATTAACCTTATCATGCTTCTCTTGATTCTTGTGTTTGAAAGTCAAATTTTCTATTCAGTTCTAGTCTTCTCATCAAAAATGTTTGAAAGTCCTCTGTTTCACTGAATGATCATTTTTTTCCCCAGAAAAATTATACTCAGTTTTGCTGGGTAGGTGATTCTTGGTTTTGATCCCAGTTCCTTTGACTTCTGGAATATTCTATTCCAAGCCCTTCAGTCCTTTAATGTAGAAGCTGCCAGATCCTGTGTTATCCTGATTGTATTTCCACAATACTTGAATTGTTTCTTTCTGGCTGCTTGCAATATTTTCTCCTTAAGCTGGGAACTCTGGAATTTGACTCCAATATTCATTAGGATTTTTTCTTTTGGGATCTCTTTCAGGAGGTGATTGGTGGATTCTTTCAATATTTATTTTGCCCTCTGATTCTAGAATATCAGGGCAGTTTTCTTTAATAATTTCATGAAAGATGATGTCTAGGCTCTTTTTTGATCATGGCTTTCAGGTAGCCCCATAATTTTTAAATTGTCTTTCCTGTACCTATTTTCCAGGTCAGTTGTTTTTCCAATGAGATATTTCGTATTGTCTTTTATTTTTTCATCCTTTTGGCTTTGTTTTGTAATTTCTTGGTTTTCTCATAAAGTCATTAGCTTCCATCTGCTCCATTCTAATTTTTAAAGAACTATTTTCTTCTGTGAGCTTTTGAGTTTCCTTTTCCATTTGGATAATTTTTAAAGCATTCTTCTCCTCATTGGTTTTTTGAACCTCTTTTGCCATTTGGGTTAGTCTATTTTTAAAGGTGTTATTTTCTTCAGCATTTTTTGGGTCTCCTTTAGCAAACTGTGACTTACTTTTCATGATTTTCTTGCATTGCTCTCAGTTCTCTCTCCAGTTTTTCCTCCCCCTCCCTTATTTAATTTTCAAAATCTTTTTTGAGTTCTTCCATTGCCTGAGACCATTGCATATTTATTTTGGAGGTTCTAGATGCAGAAACCTTTACTTTGGTGTCTTCCTCTGACAGTATGCATTGTTCTTCCTCATCTAAAAGGAAGGAGAAAAATACCTCTTCACTAAGAAAGCAACCTTCTATAGTCTTTTTCACCCTTTTATGGGCATTTTCCCAGCCTGTTGCTTGACTTTTGAATCCTCTGTCAAGTGGAGGGTATACTTGAGAGCCCTGTAAGTTCTCAGTTATTTCAAAGCAGCACAATCAAAGGAGAGGAGTTTACACCTCTTGTGTCCTGTGCTCTGGTCTGGGAGCAACCACAAGCTTTTCTGCCCAGGATCTGTGAGTAGGCTTCCTTCTCTGCAAGTGTCTCCAGCTCCATCATGCCAGCACTCCTCCTCACCCCAGGACCACCACTCTTATTCAGGTCTTCCTGACTTGAGTTCCAGTGATCCATCCACTATATTATTGAAAATTGTTCTAGCATTCTTAGTAACAACATTCATTGTTTATCTTTTATAAGCTTATTTTCTCGATAAAACCTTATACTCTTTTGCATATGATTTGTTTTTAAGCTAGATCTCTCCAAGCTTTTAATAATGCAATTAATGCTCCAAATCAAAATGTAAGATTTTGCATTTATCTTTACTAATTTCATGTTGTTAGTATAGGTCTGTACTTCTTCTGATCTGGATGTTTACTGATTAAGATACTGTCACCCAATGTATTAATTATTCCTTTTATCTTTATATCATCAGATTTGGTAAGAATGTCTTCAATGGTTTCTTTTACTTCAGTGACACACACACACACACACACACACACACACCACTGAGAAAATTTTTTATTTGCCTTAGTAACTATTTAATCACCAAAAAGGCAGAAGAGCTGCTTCTCTGGACCTAATTCTGATTATCAAAGCAGAGACAGATGAGAAAAAGGAAAAAGGCTCTTGGGAGAGGATCCATGCTATGTCTGAATTTGTGATAACCAAGGAAAAGAACATCGAATATAATCTTGTGTATCCTAAGTTTGAGGAAAAATTTTCAACAAATTTAGAAAAATAATATATATTATCCCAAGACCTGGGATGTTAAAATAGGAAGAAATCTCAAGAAATGCTCAAAAACTGAATCATTCAACTGATCCTGATAAGAAAAATGGAGAACTCTCCAAGGCTTCCATAAAGCCATCCAGAGAGCTTCCTGTTAAGTTTATCTTGTAAAAGTATACGTACAAAGGGAAATGAACTAAACAAATGGAATTTAGCTTCTGCCTGCTCTAGTCCATATCTTTGTGGTATATACCTCATAATAGAATCTTTGAATCAAATATATACATATATATATGTATATATATATATGTATATATTTGAATCAAATATATACATATATATACATATATATGTATATATATACATATATATACACGTTATATAATATATATGTGTGTATAATACACATATCATATATATGTATGTAATATATATGTATGTATACAGATATTTGAGTCATCTTGTTTGCATAATTTCAAATTGCATTATAGGATGGTAGAATTAATTCACAATTTCAATAATTAATGAGCGTGCCTAGCTTTCTCCACAGCCCCTAAAGCATTAGTTTTTTAAGCTAACAATTCCTATCTTTTTATCATCTTTGCCAACTTGCTAAGTGTTAAGTAAAACCTCAGAGCTGTTTTGATGTACATTTCTCTTATTATTAGTGATCTGGAACATTTTTTCAAGTGGTTATTAACAGATGATGATTCTTCTTTTGAGTACTGTCTGTTCATATCCTTTGATCACTTATCTATTGGGGAATGACTTTCAAGATCATTTTCTTAATCAGTTGTTCAGTTCTCAAATGTGCCTTTCTCTTCTGGGATGCCTACCTTTAATCAGGGGGTAGACTACCACCTATTTCCCTAAAGACTTCTGTTTCTTTTCTTTGATTTCATCATCCCTTGAAAGTTTTTCTAGGTTTCTTCTGGTAATATTATATATTTATCAACAGAAATATTCCATTGTCATAATATCTAACAAATGATACTACCAGAAGAAACCTAGAAAATATTGCGAAGGATGACGAAATCGGGATCACCAAATAGGACTTACTTTTTATAATGCAAAATTATGTCAATATATGCTTTCCGTATTTTACATATCCCATAAATATTCAAATAGAAAACAATTTAAAGTACCAGTCTCTTGCATTTAAAAAAATAAATGGAGCTGGATTTTGTCTTGAAAAGAAAAACCTGGTGTAATAATTGAAAGCAAGTTGTGCAAAGCAGTGTGAAGCAATGGATGTAGTCCACCCATTATTCAAAAAGGCATTTACTACAGCAATGCACATTAGACTAATACATCGATTTAGCCACTGGGCAAAGAATGAAACTCCTTGATGGCTAATGATCTGGTTAAACGGCAATGAGTAGATTGCAAATTGTTATAGTTAAGGGTGTCAGAAGTTCACAAATGGAGGGAGTTTTCTACAAAACACACACACACACACGTACACACACACACACACACACTCACACATACCCTGACTTATCTAGGATGGAAAATTACAGGAAGGAAAGTTTGGGAAATAAGTAGAAAATGGAGAGGAAGGACTAGAAATTTCACCTTTGTCTATCCAGAAATGGCATCTTCACATTTTGCTTAATTAGTGAAGATCTGTATAAAATTTCTTTTCCTCTATCATTTCAGCCAATGGTTTACAATAATGTCACAATCTGTGTTTACCCTCTCCCTACTTTGTACCATCTGTATGCCTTATATTTCTCAGGAGGGGGAAAAATTAAAGAAAGATTATCTTTACCCCAGCTGCACTTTTTTTCTCAGTTTATCTTGTGAAAGCACTATGCTAAGGTTTCCTTTCCCACTCTCCCACCAGGAACTGGCTCAAAATGGGCAGAAAATATATGGTACTATTTTCTCAGAATAATATACCCAAGATGGAGACAGAAGAGAAAAAGGGTTTTTTTTCTTTGAATGATTTTTTTTAAAGTGCTATCAGCATAAACTCTAAGCAGAAACACAAAAAATATAGGACATGAACTGAAGGAAATTTCTACTTCCTTTAAAAATCTCAGCCTTACTATCATTAAGATGATGACCTCAGCTTATCTATCCTGCAGAGAAGACACTTTTTCAAAGCAAAAGTGACTCCTGAGAAGACAAAAAGGATGACAGCCTCAAAAGGTTAATTCATGTAAGAGAATACAAATACATTATATTTTTCTCATCTGTTATGTCATGCCTTTCTATGTCACCAACTGAGTAAGGTCAAGCAATGATGTATTTAAATTTTTAAAAATGCAATGCATAAAAATGGTCATGACTGTTCAGGAAATGGCATAAGTAGCTCTAGGACTGATGGATAATAATAATAATAAACCTTTGTATTTACCAAATCCTTTCTCTCTGAAAAGTTCAAAATGTATGTCTATCAGACTATCTCTTTAAAATGGTAAAATCAAGTCTTTCTCCATTTTACATTAGAAAATGTGAAATATAGGCAAGTTAAATTATGCGTCAGTGATGAAGCCAGAATCAGAACGTAATTTCCCTGACTCCCACCTTCGTGTTCCCCCCTCTAGATAAGACAGTAAACACAGTGGTCAGTAATTTCTATGATTAGCATATTAGAAACAGAATTTTGAAGGACTAATCTCAGTAAGGCTTTCACTATAATCAGTGCCTTAATGACTTTGTGCCAGCTCTGTTTCTTTTCCTATTTTAAGATGCAATAAATAAAGAAGACCCTGATAAACAGGAAGAGTTCCAGAAGATGTTGAGGGGACTGCATACAATGTTATTTGAGGAAGGATCATAAATTTACTAGCTATGTGACTTTGGATAAATCACTTAACTTTCTTGGTCCTCAGTTTCTTCATCTGTAAAATGAAAAAGTTGGAATAAATGGCCTCTGAGGTCTCTCCCAGATGTAGGCCTATGATTCTATGATCCTTTTTTAACTGAGGGAAAAAATTTAAGAGGCACCACATTGAAATCTTTTAATAAGTTAAGATCTATCATGTTGAAGAAGGACTAGACTTTTCTTCTTAGCTCTGGAGCAAAAGATCAGAAGCAACGGATAAAAGTTACAATGAGACAGATTTGGGTTCAAAGAATTAAGAATTTTCTAACAATTGGGGCTATTGAAAAATGGGATGGTCTGCCTCAAGAAATAATGATTTCCCTGTCATTGGAAGTGTTCAAACCGAGAATGGATGACTGTTTGTAAATGGATGCTGAAATATGGACGCATGTGGATGATGAGAAGTTGCATTTTGTGAACTCTAAGGTTCCTGCCAACTCAGAGATACTATAATTCTGTAGTTCTAATCAAACACATATTGTAAACATGGGCCAATAAAATGATATTCTGAACAGTGGTCACCAAATACTTAAGAGGTGTGATAGCTAAACCTCATTTAATACTTGTGATATTTTATAGTCTCCTAAATGTGCTATTTGGCACATGTGATAAAAGTTGAGGACCACCTTGCTTTAACATGCATTCAGCTGAATTATAGCACGTGCTACACTATGTCGCCTTTGTGAACAGCAATACATATTGCTACAAATGATTTCCTGGATGTTTTTCTCATCCTCAGAACCCTAGACACCATAAACAGTTTTACCAGATTAGTTTTTTGCAACAAAGAAAATGAAACTTTGTTGTGATTTCGTACTTTTTAGTGCATCACCATCACCAGATGGCTCAAAGCTATCAAAATTAGAAGCTGTTGAAGACCATCTTAATTTCTCTTCATTCACATTGTGATTTCTGAGAGATTTCAGCCCCGAAATGGCTGATGCACAGTTCTGTTGGCAGCCTACACCATATGCCTGGGTCCTGATTTTTCTATGGGTCCTTCCCTTTCTCCACAGCTCTTTTCAGTGTAGAATTGTACAGATCCTTTACACAGAGCAATTTTACTTGATTTGGTTTAAATGTGTCACTGCTTTACCCTGTTTTGTCAAAATCATACTGAAGGGTTTTGTTATCTGTGAAAAGAACTATTCCTCAGTTTCTTTGAAAGTCTTTTCTGTCCAACCCTATTGCTAGAGCTCTGCTTCACACAATTTTTCTACATGTTCATTTGGATTCTACTTTATTTACATTAATATGTGTACATGTCATATTTTCTAATGGAATGGTAGTTCCTTGAAAGTAAGAATTGTTTCATTTTGGTCTTTATGTACCCCCAGACTAGTATGATGTCCAGCATGTGGTAGACAATTCATTAATGCTTCTATTTACCTATTTATCTATCTATCTGTCTGTCTGTCTGTCTAAACGATCTTATATTAATATCACACTTTGAGGCTTCTAAAGAGCTTTATACCATATAATTTGAGCTCCAAGGCAGCCCAGTAATGGAGATATTATTATTATCTCCAGTTTCAAAAATAAGGAAAATAAGACTTATAGAATCTAAGTGTTTTTCTCAGAATCACACATCTACACTCTGTTAGAGGCAGAATTTGAACTCAGATCTTTCTGATTCCAAATCCACCTATAAATCCTCATCTTACACTTCCCCACTCTGTCTGCATACACAAATGCTCAGGTAAACATGTACACCCACACATGCACACTTTTTTTCTGTGCATATGTATGAGAGAGAGAGGGAAGGAAGGAGGAAAGGGGAGAAAGAAAGAGGAGAAGGAGGGAGGGAGGAAGGGAGAGAAAGAGAGAAATTTCATAACTGTAGGGAGCTTTCAGTTTGAAAAATTCCTTTGGGGACTTTAATTCATTTTTATTAGAGTCTTAAAGAATTATCTAGCATACTTAGACCTTAAGGAATTTACTCATGGTCACACAAGAGTATGCCAGAGGTAAGATGCAACATAAGTCATCCTATTTCCAAGGATAGCTCATTTCATACATTATGCCATGTTACCTCTCTCACTAATCATGCTTATAGACATAGACACAAGTATATTGTTCATAACAAAATAAACAATATAAAATAGCACTGAATACCAAAACAGAATCACAGATGAATGGACTAGGAATCATTGTATTCATAAAATTTCCCAAATACCATTCAAAAAACTATTTCTGGTTCTCAGCACTTCTTCTCTCATCTCTCTTGAGTACCTCTCCTCTAAAAAAAAAAAGCTACCCCTGGGGGCGGAGCCAAGATGGCGGAGTAGCAAGATGCACATGCACATAGCTCCGAACCCACAACCCACAGAATGGCTAGAGGGGAGTAACTTACGGCGAATTCTGCACCCAGAGGCCATGGAATATTGGAGAGAGGGAGATTTCTGTTCCGGAGAGACCTGCAAACCTCTTGCGGGGGGTCCTTCCCGCTGCGGACTGGGCGCCGGGACTGGGAGCTGAGTGCAGCCCTGCAGCGGCCGCGACACTGTGAGGAAAAGATCCGAGTGGGCTATGGGGACGGGATCTCCTGCGGCCACGCGGGTCCCTCCACCCACAGAGGGAACTGCAAACCTCTCGCAAAAGGTCCATCGCACTGCAGACGCGGAGCCCAGCCCAGCCCTGCAGCGGCCTTGGCTCCGAGAGGTACAGATCCGAGCAGGCTTCAGAGACGGGATCTCCAGTGGCGGCACAAGTCCCTCCACCCACAGGTGAGGACGGTCGGTGAGAGAGTCTCTTTGGCGGGTCGAGAGGGGAGTGGGGTGCCCCCATGGCTCGGCCCCCCCCGGGAGATAGAAGCTGAGAGGCGGCTGCAGACAGGGGCTCTCCAAGCGGGCGGGAGCCTGGATCCATTGTGGAAGGTCTGTACATAAACCCCCTGAGGGAACTGAGCCTGAGAGGCAGCCCTGCCCTGACCTGACCATCTGAACTTAATTCTCACACTGAACAGCAGCCCTGCCCCCGCCAAAAGCCCTAAGGCGGGAAGCAGCATTTGAATCTCAGTCCCCAAGTGCTGGCTGGGAGGACCAGGAGGCGAGGTGGGTGTGAGGAGAATATTCAGAGGTCAAGCCACTGGCTGGGGAGAATGCCAAGAAAAGGGAAAAGAAATAAAACTATTGAAGGGTACTTTCTCGGAGAAAAGACACTTCCTCCCTTCCTTTCTGATGAGGAAGAACAATGCTTACCATCAGGCAAAGACACAGAAATCAAGGATTCTATATCCCAGCCCACCCAATGGGCTCAGGCCATGGAAGAGCTCAAAAAGAATTTTGAAAATCAAGTTAGAGAGGTGGAGGAAAGACTGGGAAGGGAAATGAGAGGGATGAAAGAGAAGCATGAAAAGCAGATCAGCTCCCTGCTAAAGGAGAACCAAAAAAATGTTGAAGAAATTAACACCTTGAAAACTAGCCTAACTCAATTGGCAAAAGAGGTTCAAAAGGCCAATGAGGAGAAGAATGCTTTCAAAAACAGAATTAGCCAAATGGAAAAGGAGATTCAAAAGCTCACTGAAGAAAATAGATCTTTCAAAACTGGAATGGTACAGATGGACGCTAAGGACTTTATGAGAAAGACAGATATCACAGAACATAGCGTGAAGATTTGAAAAATGGAAGATAATGTGAAATATCTTATTGGAAAAACAACTGACCTGGAAAATAGATTCAGGAGAGACAATGTAAAACTTCTGGGACTACCTGAAAACCATGATCAAAAGAAGAGCCTAGACATCATCTTCCATGAAATTATGAAGGAAAACTGCCCTGAGATTCTAGAACCAGAGGGCAAAATAAATATTCAAGGAATCCGCAGAACACTGCATGAAAGAGATCCAAAAAGAGAAACTCCTAGGAACATTGTGGCCAAATTCCAGAATTCCCAGGTGAAAGAGAAAATATTGCAAGCAGCTAGAAAGAAACAATTCAAGTATTGTGGAAATACAATCAGGATAACACAAGATCTAGCACCCTCTACATTAAGGGATCGAAGGGAATGGAATAGGATATTCCAGAAGTCAAAGGAACTAGGACTAAAACCAAGAATCACCTACCCAGCAAAACTGAGTATAATGCTTCAGGAGAAAAAATGGTCTTTCAATGAAATAGAGGATTTTCAAATTTTCTTGATGAAAAGACCAGAGCTGGAAAGAAAATTTGACTTTCTAACACAAGAATGAAGAGAACCATGAAAAGGTGAACAGCAAAAAGAAATCATAAGGGACTTACTAAAGTTGAACTGTTTACATTCCTACATGGAAAGACAATATTTGGAACTCTTGAAACATTTCAGTATCTGGGTACTGGGTGGGAGTACACACACACACACATGCACACACACACACATACATAGAGACAGAGTGCACAGAGTGAATTGAAGAGGATGGGATCATATCTTAAAAAAAAAATGAAATCAAGCAGTGAGAGAGAAATATTGGCAGGAGAAAGGGAGAAGTTGAATGGGGCAATTTATCTCTCATAAAAGAGGCAAGCAAAAGACTTATTAGTAGAGGGATAAAGAGGGGAGGCAAGAGAAAAACATGAGGTCTATCCCATCACATTCCACTAAAGGAAAGAATAAAATGCACACTCATTTTGATAGGAAAACCTATCTCATAATACAGGAGAGTGGGGGACAGGGGCACAAGCAGGGTGGGGGGGAGGATGGAGGGGAGGGCATGGGGAGGAGAATGCAATCCGAGGTCGACACTCATGGGGAGGGAAAGGATCATAAGAGAATAGAAGTATTGGGGGACAGGATAGGATGGAGGGAAATATAGTTAGTCCTATACAACACAACTAGTATGGAAATCATTTGCAAAACTACACAGATTTGGCCTATATTGAATTGCTTGTCTTCCAAGGGGAAGGGGTGGGGAGGGAGGGAGCGAAAGAAGTTGGAACTCAAAGTGTTAGGATCAAATGTAATGTTCTTACTATTGGGAAATAAGAAATACAGGTTAAGGGGTCAAGAAAGCTATCTGGCCCTACAGGACAGAAGAGAAGATGGAGACAAGGGCAGAGAGGGAGGATAGAAGAGAGAGTAGATTGGTCACAGGGGCAATTAGAATGCTTGGGTTTGGGGGGGGAGGGGATAAAAGGGGAGAAAATTTGTAACCCAAAATTTTGTGAAAATAAATGTTAAAAGCTAAATAAAAAAAAAAAAATCTACCCCTAACCCAAGTGGCACTCCTTTGCTATCTCTTCTCATCTTGGTAAATACCTAAGTTCATGTCATAAGTATCCCATCTCAAGAGACCTTTATAGATAAAGAACCTTTTGTCTTCAACAAAGATTCATTAAGATTACATGTTCTGATATGATAGTCACCAGTTTAATCTCTGTAATATATAAATAAATACTGGTGAAAATTGGTAAGAGAGAGAGCAGACTAAAATAGAGACACTCAATTTTCTGATTTTAAAAAGTGCTTTGCAATGATACAAAAACACTTTATCCTATTAAAATCACTGTTATCTGAACTACTTCTTAATATCAAGGCTTCCAATAATGATGAACTGAATAAAAATGGAGGTGTAGACACAAAATACACTTCAGAAGAATAATCTTTATCCAAAATGTATAAACATCTTTTGTTTAAAATTACTGTTATGTCATGGGGATCTGGTATTGATTTGAAAAAGCTTTTGATTCCATTACTCGTAACTCCTTCATTAAGTTTGAAAGCAATATTTTCCATTACGTGACTGAAACTTCAAAAGAGACTTTATACACTAACAAAAATAAATACTCACTTATATATACCATGTAATTTTAGTCAGGAGAGGACAAGTTTTGTTTCTGATTCTAGCTGTGTGAGCATCAGCAATTTCTTCAGCCTCATTCACCTTAAGTTTCCTCATTCATAAAACGAGCATTTTAAAAACCTACATTGTGTGTCTACCTTATAGATTTCTTTTGAAAGTGATTTGTAAATCCTAAAACATTATAAAAATGTGAATGATTATTATTAATAGCAGTAGCAGCAATAGTAGCAGTAGCAGCAGTAGTAGCAGTAGCAGTAGTAGTAGTAGTAGTAGTAGTAGTAGTAGTAGTAGTAGTAGTGGTGGTGGTGGTGGTGGTAGTAGTAGTAGTAATAACAATAATCATTTTTAGCACTCAATGGAGAAGGTTTTAGATTTAGAATCAGAACACTTGGCTTTAAATTATATTGCTCTGCCATTTTCTAACTCTGTGCGAAATTGTGCAAGTTGTTTAATGTCTGAGGGCCTCAGTTTTCTCATCCATAAAATGAGGGAGTTGGACTAGATGATCTTTAAGATTCCTTATAGAGCCAAATCTGTGATCATATTATACAATGGTTTCAATTTAAAGGTTAGTGAAAAGGAATTCAACAGTAACTTTCTTACAGAGATATGCCACAATGTCTATACATGTCAAAAACGGTAGAGGAAAGGAGATAGCTAGGGAATTATACTGTGTATTTTAATGACGGTTATGATTCAGAAAAGCAAAAAAAAGAAAAAAAAAGGCAAAGATCAGTCTTAGAATCTAAAATACCAGATAATTGTTTTAATCCCTAACCCTTTCATATTTTGTCTGTGTCATGTTAATCTATGTGCTTAGTGAATTTATTTTAAAATTAAATTAAGCACAGGTTTCTGCAAACTCCCTAAGTTTTCTTTTCCATAAAGCAAATTGCTTCCCACTCTGCTTTGTGCTCATCAGATTACATTTAGCATCTATTTCTAAATGTTATCTGGCTCAGAATGTCCTTTCAGATACTATAATCTGTACCAAAAAAATAAATACATAGAAGAACGTGACTATTAATTCTTCAGAGAAAAATGAATAAATTAATGAATAAAACTATTAAATAGTAGGTGCCAGTCACTAGGGACAAATACAAAGAAACAAGATTATCCTTGCCCTCAAGGAATTTATATTCAAATAGGGACAACAACGTACATTTGGGAGTGGTGGTTAGAGAGGGGGGCTTTGGAAGGAAAAGTCAGAAAAAAAATAGCATTTTGAGTCATCAGGCAACTAACTGACATGGCCTTACCAGGAATGGTAGTGATAACTTGGTCACTATTCTCAAAGCTAGAGTTAGGAAGCAGTGAAGTGGGGCACTTCTATGACATTATATGAAGCTGGAAGAAAAGTGATATGGTGGGATCTGAGATTGGGCAAGATAAAGTGACTACTTATGAGTTAGATCCCAAATTCCCTACTTGCAATATACAACGTGGTACATATACTATGGATTCAGAACTCAAAAGCATAGTATTTTTCTTTTTTTCAAGAAAACCATTAGGCCAAAAAATTTAATCTTAAAGAACTGATGAATTGGGCATGTCTATTGTAAAACAGGAACATAAAATATAAATTATACTGGGTGGGAGGGTGGGAATCAGGGATTATCAGGAAAGCACTAAGAACAGAAAAAGATGAAAGAAACCAGCTCCTCTATCTTTCCCCTTACTCCCAGTCTTATCCCCAAAGATGTGGTAGTAGGAAGAATCAGAGGATTTCTGAGCTGAAAGGGACCTCAGTGATATGCTAGTGACCCATACCTGAACAAATTTTCCCTTTCCAACAAATAAGATGAGTAGACATTAAGCCTTTGTTTAAAGAAGTTGGATGATGGAAAAACCCACCACCTCATAAGGCATACCATTCTCCTTTTGGATTGCCCTAATATTGGGAATTTTTTTCTTTCACGAAGCCTAAATTTCCATCTTTGCAAATGCAAAAGTTGTGAGATAACAGGAAAAATCTTTTCTCATTTCCCATCTTGTCAGTTGCTAAGTAAAGGTATAACTGCTCTCCCTTGCCCAACTAGGATGACAGTTGTGTTTTTCCAGGTCAACACTGAAAAGGGATCCCAAATATAAATTGCATCTTGAGTTATAAAGGTAAGTAACCATATTACTAGTTTGCACTAGAAATCATAATTGCCAATAAAAACAATAATTCAGCTTATTTACAGATATATGTAGGTAATGTCAGAAAAGAGCCTGCCCTGGGATATTCCCTGGTACAACTATCCACATATTACGAATTGTCAAATATTTCATACAATATTAGAGCTGGAAAAGTCCTTAATCAATTTCAAGTCTAATCCTTTGCTGAAGATTACTTGGAAAATTTGTAGCATAGCCAGTTCTGGAACTCAGATCTTTCTTTCTCTTAATCCAGTGGTCTTTTCACAAGGACTTCCTCCAGTTCTGACATACTATAAATTCTGATCTTTGGTTATTCTATACTGTCTTTGACTGTGTGTTCATCCTTCATTGCAGAAAAAGACCATGCCATCAGAGAAATAATGACGTGACTTGCACTTGACTTTGTTTTGAGTGAGGGAGGGTTGTCCAGGTCACCAGCCTCACTTCTCCTCCAGGGCCACCTGAATCCAGTGAGATATTCATCAGGATGATTGGAGATGACCCAGGATGAGGCAATTGGGATTAAGTGACTTGTCCAAGGTCACACAGCTAGCGAATATCTGAGGTAAGATTTGAACTCAGATCCTCCTGACTCCAGCACTGGTGCTCTGTCCACTGCACCATCTAGTTATTTGCATTACAGAAGAAGTCTTTACAAAATAGTTTTTAAAAAGGCTCCTTTAAATATCTTAAATCTTTAATTGCAAAAATTCACTATGTTAAAATTTTTCATAGAAAAACATCTATTACAAAAAGTAGGGCATGCCTAGAGTCAATCACCTACTTAGTCCTCATGGAGTTATACATTAAATGTCTTATTTCTCCAACAAAATACTCTATCAAATATACTATTCTTCCTACAGATTCTCCTGAAAACCTGTTCATTTCCCAAATTTAGGAACTTTTGCCATTTTTCTCCCAGTGAACATCACCATTGAAACAGAGGCATGAGTGGAAGGTCCTATTGACTATAATGGAGAACACTAAAACCAATGGTTTCTCCACAGTATGAAAAGACTACTGTCTTGTACCCATGAATTACTTTGATATATTGAAAGCCTTTTGGGAAGAGACCTTGTCAGCTTCAATTCCGAGCAATACTTAATTTGCCATTGACCAAATGCAAATTGCCCTTATTATTCTGGCTACTTAAGCTGCCTTATTTTCTGACCTATGGATTAGGGACTAGGGTTCCATAAATAACCAAAATGATATTCTCCTTGGATTTATGTCAGAGGCGAGGTAATACGACTGTCCTCTTGACAGAAGAAGCAATGGAAGGTTTGCTCCCACGCACACTCAGAAGGTGTGTTTTTGAGGCAGAAAGAGCTAAAATGGAAGAAATTGATGGGTTGAATTAATTTTTTTCTTCCTTTCAGGTGCCATTTCTGCAATCCTTTGTTCCAATTCCCAACTCACAACATAACACAATGGATAGACTTGAAGTCAAGAGACATGATCTGAATACCTTCTCGGATACTTGCTGTCTATGTGACCCTTAGTACATTCACTTAATTTCTGAGTCCCAATTTCTTCATTTGTAAAGTAGTAAAAAAAAATTATGGTAGTGGTTCTTAATCATCTCACAGGTCATCATGATGAAATCATTTTGCAACCTTAAAGCATTATATTGTGAGTTTCTATCATGAAATATAAAGTTATGTTAGGACTAATTAAAGACCCTCTACTCCTTTCCCATGGAGAAAATAGTCAGTCAATGAGCATTTTTTGTGCTTATAAGGTACCAGTGAACAGCACTAAGCTAAGCACTGGATATATAAATAAATGTAAAAACATAGTCCCTTCCCTAAAGGAACTCACATTCTGATAATGAAGGTGACATGCAAATAATTATATAGTATACAAGATTTATAAGTAGTAGATGGAAGGTAATAAGAAAAGAAAGCTTTAGCAACTAAGAGGCTAGGAAAAGGGCTCCAGTGGAAAATAGGGCTTGACTGAGTTATGAAGGAATCCAAGGAAGTCAGCAGCTTTCCAATATGGGGGACAGCTCCAGGTTCAGCAGTTTATCCATTGTCTTCTGAGTAATGATGGTACAGTAATTCTTAGTCAGTGGCAGGTTGGGATCAGGGAGGCTGTTGACTATACCGCAAGGCATATCTATGCCCACGAATGTCAACTGTGCCACTGGATATCTTTTTCCATCTGTGCAGCTCTTTTCTATGAGTTTTTTGATGAGTTATTATTCTGCGAAGGGGAAGATGGTGTTTCTGAACCTGAAGAGGGCACTCTTTTCTCCCCCCATCCCTATCACTGCTAAAGAGAAGTAAGGCACAATAGGAGTTATCAGGGTCAATAGTGGGAACAAAAAAGTTGTCCTTTTCAAATGAAATATCATTTCATCACTTTATTTTTTTTTACTCTGATAATCAGCAAAATATTATTCTTTGGAGAACAGGCATTTGTTACCAAGTCCTTTCAGTGATTAAATAGAAATAGGAAAAACCCCTGAAACCCCAACATCTGATGCACTCTTTAAATGAACTTAGAGGTATAGCAAGAGACATCAAGTACACTAGCCAAGGCAAAAGAAAGACATACTTCTAACTAGCTCACTCTTTCTCCTCATTTTATCTTCATGTACTTTTGTATAAAAATATCTGATAGTTTTTCAAACAGTTGTTAATTTTAGATTGAAAATTTATTAAGCCACCACAGCAGTGTCAATCAACAAGTATTTATTAAGGGTCCATTATGTTTTAAGCAATGATGTTGGATGCCATCCAAGATACATCATCATCACCACCACCACCACCATCAACAAGATTTTTAAAAACATTTTAAAGTTTGCAAAACTTTTTAAATACATTATCTCATTTGAGCCTCACAACTATTCAGTGAGATGGGTGCTATTATTATCCCCATTATTCAAATGAGGAAAGGAGCTCTGTCCAATGTCAGATAACCAAGAAGTACCAGAGGAAAAAAGAAAAAGGAAAGAAAAAGAGATACAGAGAAAGAGACAGAGACTGAGACACAGAGACAGACACAGACAGAGTTAATGAGAAAGAGACCAGAGTGGTAGAGGCAAAGAGAGCAGAGAGGAAGGAATCAAGTCTAAGTCACAGGTAGAAGAGTTAACCTTGGCAAGGAAAGAGGATACTTATTCTTTAGAGACAGGACGAAAGGAGGGGAGGAGGGGTGAAAACGTAGAAAGGGTACAAAGTGTGGAGAAATGAGGAAGTCTATGATAGATGATATCACTTTTCTCAGTAAAGTAGGAGAAAAGCTATCCATTTAAGAAGAGCAGTCAGAAGCATTGAGGATTGGAGGAAAGGTGAGAAGATTTGGAAAACTACTGAGGGCAAGAGAATAAAGAATTAGTCAAGGGAGAAGATTTGTCAGCCAGTTGACATAAATAAGTAAGAGCCAATCAGCATGCATTCAGCACTGTGGTTCCTAGCAAGGTTCAGTGGGTAACAAGTATGAGTGGAAAGATTGGATGATGGGTGTAATCCAGGACTTAATAACAACTATTTTCCTCAAGATGGGAAATATATTGAGCAAAATGTATCTGAAATTTTGTTAACCTGTGACTGTTTGGAAAATAATTTGAATCTCTGGCTGCAACCAAGATTAGTTGGGCTGTAGTCACTTAAGGTGCTCCCACTCATATCTTCATTATCCTGATTTCAATCAGAGATCTCAGGAGAGGATCTAATTCTGAGGCAGAATGGCAAGAGGGGAGAGAATGGGGAGAGTAATCAACCAAACTTATGTAATACCTCTGAAACTTTGTAGTAGCTTTTCCTAGGTGCTGTGATGGGACTAGCTGAAATGGATAGAAGCAGCTTGAGTGACTTGGGAAAACTTCAATGAGCAATAGGCAAATCCATTTATAGATAGCAGGGTGAGGTAATTGGCTCCCTTAAGCAGTTTTCCAAGACCTAACCACCAAGGAACTAAAGTGGAAGAAGAAAGAACATAGATTACATATTGGCTACTCATCTGGTTACTAAATATATTTCAAAAGTTAACATGAAGTTGTAGTTGGGGATGCAAGTGGAAGATTTGTAAATTTATGCTGTACTTCCCAATTGTGCTTTCTAGTATCAGTGCAACATCAGGACAGTAAACTAATTAGAGTATTTGAGGGCATATGAAAATGTATGAGGCCCAACTAGAGGCATTCCCCCTCCCTTTTCATATAGTTTTACATACTCCACAACTATTTCTCAGTCACTATTAATATAAAATGGCTGCACATGATCTGGTGCAGAGGTCTCTTCTCCCACCCACTTTATCCACAACCCTTCTCCTCTAGACCAGGGCTTCTTAAACTTTTTCCACTCAATGACCTCTTTTCAGTTTAGGCAGCATTTCTTGGTGTTGCATGACCTGAGGACATGTGCAGTGCAAAGCCCAAGTACTTTGTGTTCAGAACTAAGGCTGCAGTGAAACTGTACAATGCAACATAAGCAAGAATGGCCAAAACACCTCAGATTCATTACGTGTTTGATTTTGTAATAGTTTTTGATTAATTTTTTTGATTGATAAATTTTGAACCATTTAAAAATTGTTCAGAAGCTGTTTACTGTTGCCAAATTTTTCACAGCACCATATGAGGTCATGACTCCACAGTTAAGAAGTGCTGCTCTAGACCCCCTTATTGGGGTTCCTCCTTACCTAAGCTGGGCCTAAATGGACTTTCCTCATTAAGACTTGCTTTGGCCCTACATGTTAGAGAAATCAACATAGAAGAAAATATACCAATCGGAACTTTCTTGACTTCTAAGCTAAGGAACAAAAATAAAGGAAGGTTTACCTTCCATAGGATAATTAGACAACCAGGGATAAGAATCTCAAAATATGTGTTTGTCAACTTCCCTGTTCTATCTCTAACACATCACTAAACAGATCTATTTGCTCTAAGATGCAACCATGATGCAATACAATGTAAACTTCCATACTGTTTTTAATTAAAAAGAAAAATAATTTTCCTGCAGATACCTCATTTAATATTTTAAATAGCTACTCTCCAAATCACCACCACAATATTGGCATGGAGTAGGAGATTCACGATGAGAATACTGTAGTCATATCTGTCTTTCCAGTCCATATTATAATGCTGTATTATTTCATCTCTGCCTCTCTTGTCTTGTTTCTAATATACGCTGCTGAAGAAATGCCTAGTGGAGGTGTTGATGTGCATAGTGTCATATAATGATCAGCCCTGGAATGTAGAGGCAAGATTTAAATAAATGAGTTCCTGTTAACAGAAGGAGTTGGTGGTAGAGATCATCCAGAAAAAAACAACAAAAACTGGTCAATATGGATCATGTACGAGTTCCAAAAATTGCAAGTATTGCTTGATAGAGGGATGTAAACTGAGGAAAAGTCTCTAGTGGAATACCATAGTGGTCATATTTCTGTCCAACATTTTGATCATTGACTTTGACAAAGGGAGAGATGATATTATTATTGCTATAGATAAGACTGAGTCATATAATAGAGTCCAGCTACAGAATAATGATTATTTCCACAGGTTGGAAAAATGAACTAATCCTAAAAATATAACATTTTATTTATATAAACATAACATTGTATTTATTTTTACATTCAAAAGTCAACTACACAAAGGTTGATAAAATATGTCTGCAGTCAATACCAAGGAATGAAGGAAGCAAGCATGCAAGGACACTCTTGCTGGAGTTATGGGTTGGTCCACTCATTCTGGAAGACAATTTGGAATTATGTAAGATAGCTTCCTAAACTCTTCAAACTCTTTCCTCAAATATTACTAGTCAGTCTAGTTAAAGAAGCTTAAAGACAGACAGAAAAGCTGAACAGAAATCAAAATGTTCATAATAGCTCTTATTTTCATAGCTAAAAAAAGAATCTGGAAACAAGGGAAGCTCCCAACAATTGAAGAAGAGTTGAACAAACTGTGGTTTCAGAATGTAATGGAATATCATTGCTCCATAAGAAAAGCTGAATATGAAGATTTCATAGGAACATAGACAGTCTCATATGAATTATTGCAGAAGTCAGCAAGCATAGGGAGAACAATATGCCCAGCGACTATAACAATGTCAATAAAACAACACTAAGGGGTAGTTGCAATATGATTACTGTAATTGTACTGACCAACCTTATTTGGTCCCAGAAAACTAATGATACGACTGTAGAATGTGGTCAGACTGTCAGTCTTACTCAGATATTTTTCTTCGTTAACAGGGAAGATTCAACAGGAAATTATAATCAGTACTTACAATCAGAGATAGTAAAATTATATCTGTTGTCATGTTGTTCAAGGAATTTTATGAGATTTTTACACATTCATGAGAGAAAATATGTGGGAGGAGAATCATTAGGCTAGCATTTTATTGTACCAAATAAAGCAGTCAAATTTTTTAAGAAAAAATTATCCATAAAAACTGGAAGATCTTGTATTCTTTATATTTTTCAGGAGGCTATGTAATTGTACAGAAGTGTTCTCCTGTAGAATCACTGTTTGTGAAGGCCTGTCTGTTCCCTTCTCATATTTACAATAAGGAGGCACTTAATATGGATATGTATTTTTCATAAAGATTTTGTGTAGATTAGAAGGTAATTGTTTTGGTCAGAAGTTATTTTTTCTCAGTTGTCTTTCTTAAGGGAGTAGGGGTAGGTAAGATACTATGATTTCCCCCCATGTTTTTAGTGTCCTTTCTTCTTTGGTATAGCTTGAGAATTAATCGATTGGTATGCCAAAAAGCATAACACATTCAGGATAGAGCTCAATTTACTTAGTCTAGCCTTCTTGCCCTTCAATCGTTCAATAAACAAGCATTTATTAAATTCATAGCATGTGTCAGAAACTTTGTTTGCAATGTGATTAAGTAGTTAGAAAACCTGAAGGAATTGTGAGTTAACTTAATGCAAGTATAACATCTGGAATGAAAGGGGTGATATAATAGAACCATATAATAGAACCTTTTCTGATCAGACCACATTAGGAATATTTTGTTTGGTTCTTGATGACACATTTTAGGAGGCATATTGCAAACTGGATCACTAGAAAGGGTCATGTAATGAAAATAATGCTGGATTTGAATTCTTTGATTTGCTGGATTTGAATCCTTATACTTGTTGCTTTCTACTGTGTGATTTCTGAGCTCCTTTCTAGTTATATATCTATCATCAATGAGTAAGTACTAATTAATACCTTTTCATTCATGTATTCCTTTGGAAGTGAGTTCCAAATGGGAGATATACATTTTGAAATTATCTACAGAAATTGAAGGCATAATATTGAATTAGATTATGAAGGGAGAAAATGCAGGCAGAAAAAAAGAGAACTAAGGTTAGACTCTTGGGTATACCTACATCAAGTGTTCTGGAAAAGGAGGAACCAGTGAAGGAGACAAAGGAGTGGATGTTAAAGAGACAGGAATGGAATCAAGGCATTTGGTATCTCTAAACTAAGAGAGATAAAAGTATGTCATAAAAAGAGGTGTCCAATAGTGACCCAAAAAGTTCCAAAATAGTCAAGATGGATTGAAAACAAAAGATCAATATGTTTAGTGATTAGGATGTCATTAGCAACATTTGAGGGAACAAGTTCAATGGAATGTTGAAGGGATTGGGAGAATCCAATTGCAGTGAAGAGTTGAGTAGGTAATGAGGAAGTAAGTGGTTCTAGAGGTAAAGAACTTTTTCAAGAAGTTTAGCATTGAGAGGTAGGAGACAGGGGTAATGGTTCCTGAAGAGAAAGAAAGGAATGCTTTTTTTTAAGGTGGGGGAAATCTAACTATTTTGTTGAATGATGGAAAAGATCCAATGGAGATAGAAAGATTAAAAAGAGATGTAGTAAACTGGATATCTAAAAAAGCAAGGTCCTGAAAGAGAAAAGAAATTTAATCCATCAATATTTATTAAACACATACTACGCGCCAAACATTTTAGTAAATGCTAGAGGTACCAATATAAACAAAAACAAAGACAGGCTTTCCCTCTAAAAGCTTACAGTGTACTGGGGGAAGACTCACTAAGGAACCTGAAAAGTATTTGGGAGTGAAGTTTAGGATGGCGAGAAGGTACTCAGCATAGATCATGATGATGAGTTACAAAGAAGCTCAAAAGCAGTTTAGCTGGTGAGAAATGGGGAGAAGATTGTGACTGAATCCCCTCCTAAAATAGAATCCCTTGAGTCCATGGTCCTGCACTCCAATCAGTTCCAATCAGAGGGACAGAGAGTACTGGTGAGAAATAAATACCAGGCTGATTTAATCTTGCAAGATAATGCTATTTCCCAATGATGAGTTTCTTGGGGAAGGAAGGCATGATGGACCATTCCAAAGAAATCCCAAAGCACTGTAGCTAGTGGAAAATGGAGAGAAATTAGTAGTCAAGTGTCCAAGTACCAGGAATTAAACCTGGTACCAGGAATTAAATCTAGTTATGATTAAACTTGGATTGACGAAGATCTGAGTTTAAGTCCCTCTTCAGACATAAACTGATTATGTGACCCTGGGCCAGTCACTTAACTTCTCAAAACTTTAGGCAATTCTTTCACACAGTGAGTGGCAGAGAAGGTGCTGACCTGCTTTAGTAAAGAGAAATTTCTCTTCTGGCAGTTTCACATATCGGTGACATCACAGGTTCAGTCTTCATTCCTATTCCTATAAATTGCCACATCCCCCAAAGACAGGGAGAAAAGATAGCCCAATAAGGAAAGCACAGGAAAAAGATGAATATTTGAGGGAAAAAAAGAATAATTTGCTTTGGGACTTCTTTCTTGATTTTCTGATACTCAAAGTTAAACATTAGGAAATATTTTATATAAAATTTGTGAGATATAGGAGATATGCTGAAATTTCCTTCTTTGTAGACATTTTTTTTCAGAAAAGACTTAAAAATTCTTCCTGGGGATGGCTGAAATGTAGCCTTCCTTGAAAGCAAGGGGGTTAAATGACCTCCTGAGGTCTATTCTTTGAATGTTGCCAAATTAATGCCCAGAAGACTAGTCATTATATTTCTTTGACCAAAGCAGTATCTCCCTTCTGACAAAATGGGCAAGTAAGAATTGCTGCTTTTTTGGGATACCAAAGTCAGCCAAAAACATACATTCCAACTGCAGCCTCTGCTTCCTGTACAACCTGTCAAAAATATTGCAAACAGAAGTGCCAAATCTGAGTGCCCATGAGATCTTTGTGATTAAAGCCTTGAATCTGTCATTGGCATGACAACAGCTTTCCACATCTGACACAGCAGAAGTTACCTCACCTTTCATTTCCATAATGAATTGGGGAAGTCATACAAGCTTGCATCCTACTGAGGATAATAGGGACAGTTTGGTCTAATGAAACAAACACAGGCTGGGGAAGTAGGAATTTGGAGCTCTGTTCCAGGCTCTATCTGTCTTGCCATATGGCACTGGGCAAGCACCTTCATCTATTATCACAATGTGGTTTACAGTGATTCTGTCTAAAAATTCAACTTGATTCAGTAAACATTCATTAAATTCTATGTTCAAGAACATATACTAGGCTCTCTTTTGGGAAAACAATGAGGAAGAAGGCCTTGTCTCTTCAAGAAACTTATAATCTAGTAAGGAGTATAAATGAATGCATATACATATACGTACTATAACATGAATCAAAGTAAATTAAATATATGGGAAAGATGCAACACACCATGAGATATCCAAAAAGAAGAAATCGCTTTTGGCTGGCAGGAGCAGATATGGCAAAGGTTTCATGGGTCGGTGGTACTTCACCTATATCTTGATGCATGGGAAGGCATTGAGACAATGACCTTAAAGATATAAAGGATAGAGAGAAATAGGAAAGAATAATGTTTGATTAGGAAACATCAAAGAGATGTATTAGGGATATAAAATTAAAAGAACTAGGGTTCCCTTATTGGGTGGATTATTTCAAATCAGTCAGTTAAATAGAAAGTGGTAAAGAATCGGGGCCTCAGAATCTGGAAGACCTGGGTTTGATCCTGTCTCAAATGCTGAAGCATGTGATGCCAAATCACTTAACCTTTCTTAGTCTCAATTTTCTCATTTGTAAAATGAGGGTAATAAAAGCCTCTATCTCCCAGGGTTTCTGTAAGAATCAATTAAGATAACATGTAGAGAACTTTGTAAACTTTAAATTGCACATAAATTCTAGGTAGAAGGAAATGGTGAAACCTTTAAGAGAAACATACAAGTTGGGGGAAAAGACAGGTTTTGACAAGATGATGAGGTCAGTTTGGAGCATGTTAAGTCTGAGGTGCCATTGAGATATGCAGGAAGTTGTAAAAACTTTTCCCAGGATATCAGAATTAGAAGGGACCTGAAAGATCATTTATCCTAATCTAAAGCAATGTAGGAGTTTTGTCCAACACTATATTAAAAGACTTTAAGTATAGACCTACCATTATGCTCCCAGCTCTCTCATCCCTGGGCTTGTCTCTGAACAGGCTAATTCTAAATATACCAGGAGAAGTACAAGAATGGAAATTTGCAGGAGTGAGACCCAGGACCCTGAGTAGGGATGAGAGTGAGGAAAGAGATTTATAGGTGCATAGACTCAAGTCTTTAGTAAACTCTACTCACGACAATTACAAAAGGTAGAATTCATTATTGGGGAGACATTGTGTGTAATTATTTCAAAAGACCTGTGATTTCATCAATGTGGGGGCTAAGTTGGTTGAAAATAACCAACTTGTTCCTACTCTAGGAGATGTTTTCAGGGGTTATAGTGTCATCTCCCCCACCTCCCATCTGAGCTTGGAAGTATGGTCTTCAGAAATCATTAGATATATATTTTCAGTTTCATCGAACTTTTAGTCTGCTAGAGACAACAAAGAGTAAACTCCAGACCATCTGAAGCATCAGAGGAGGACATTGGTGCAGATTCATAGTCATTTGGATGTGAAAATGATTTGGCTGTGATTAGGATTTGTTTCCGTAAACAGAGACAAATCTTTTTGGTCAAGGGTCTATTTTCACTTTATTAGCTGGTGTCTGAAATTCCTCTAAGGATGGAACAAATGAATTCATTTCAATTAAACTTAACCCAATTCAAGAAAGATTTATTAAGTACTACTATGTGTAGAATGCGATGGTTATCCTAACTGAGATAGAAAGCTTACATAAGATGTAGTCCGAGCATTCACATAATTTAATATCTAATAATTCTCTATATCAATATGACACTTACCTAAAACCCTTAAGTATCCAACCAGTACCCTCAAATGATAACTGAATACTGAATCTTGAGTTTTCACAATATCCAACTAAACATTTTTGACAAAAATATTTGTTAGAGCTTCCTTAGTCATAGCCTAAGGAATACTGTTGACCAGTCATGTCATAAGCATTAGTGAAATGATGCAAGTTAATTCATGTATTGAAGAGGAAAATAAATAAAACTGTCTTTACAAAATAATGGACTATGAGCTATGATTCATGAATTGTATCTTAAACAAATATTACCATTCCCTAGAGATTTTGTACATTGACTCTCCTATAAGTTTCAAAGGATATAAAGTAGATTTCCAAAGTTTAGTTAACTATTACCTTCTCATGAGCCATTCCTCATTGTTTGAATCAATAGCATTGTTTCCTGTCTTGGATATCCCATGACTTATAACATCTAGTACAGTTGCCCTAAAATAGTAGTTATTGTCATTGCCTAAATTATAAAACATAAGAGTTAGAGTTAGGCTTTGGAATTCATCTTGTCCATCCCCCTCAATTTATAGATGAAACTGAAGTCCTGAGAGAGAAATGAACTTGTAGGATAAAAATGTAAGACATGATCAGGGAAGGCTTTGGAAGCCATAGGGAATCCATTTTCCTATCCCTTGAGTACACTTCTGGTTTGTCCTTACCACTTCCATTTATAGGCTTCCTACCCAAAATATTCTTCAAGTTCCAGCTCAAATGCAACCTCTTTTACAAAGTATTTCCCAATGCCTACCTTTCTTCCTCCAAGTAAGGGGAGATTTTTCTCTTTCATAGGAGCTCTGTGTGGTAATAGATGAGAAAAGAATACAAATTTATAGAGTGTCTACTATGCATCAGGCACTGGGCTAAGGATTTTACAAATATTATCTCATTTGATTCTTCAAACAATGCTATTAGTTGGTGCTGTTATCATCCCCATTTTATAGCTGAGGAAACTGATGCAGAGGTATGTGACTTGCCCAGAGTCACACAGTGAGTAAAAATCTGAGGCTAGATTTGAATTCAGGTCTTCTTGACACAGGTCCAGCATTCTATCCACTATACCAGTATCTGCCTCAGCAGTGGAAAGAACACTGAATTTAGGGTTGACCTATATTCAAAATCTGGTGGTGTTACTACAAGTACTAGTTCTAGTACTAGCTACTACTGCTGCCTCTACTACTACTAAGTGGGCTTGAGCAATTTTCTTCATTTGTAAAAAAGTGTCTATACTTGAAGGCCTTTAAGTTTCTTTCAGACCCTAAATCTATGGTACCATGATCTAGATAGTTCTCCATATCTATTTTTCTTATTATATTATAGCTACTTGAAGACAGAGTTTATAGCTTATTTTTATTTCTATCTTTCCCACTACCTGGTACAGTATTCTGTCCCTTTTTAGTTGGACTTGAATTGTAATTTCATTGCTATGGGGAATTCATAGTGAATCAACTCCCTCTACCAAAGAAGACTGCTACGTGCTCTTCAACATTCAATCAGTTGGCTACAATACTCAGGAGCAGCTAGGTGGCACAGTGGATAGAATGCTGCAAATACCGAGCAGCTAAATGACTTACTTACTCTCACCTAGAATTGTGTCAGAGTAAGGACATGAACACATATGTTTCTGTTTTAAGATCTATACTGGATGTACTTTATTACTCAGTCATTCAGTCAGATCTGACTCTATGTGACATTGTCCATGGGATTTTCTTGGCAAAGATACTGGAGTGGTTAACATTTCCTTCTCTAGTTTGTATCTACTACCTCCCGTCATATATTTATTTGTAGCACTAAATTTAAAGAGCTTTTCTAGATATCATGTATTCTAGATATCATGTATTTCTCATTTGAAGGCATCCGTTGTATGTTTTTAACCTTGAACTTCTGATATTTATCTTTTAAAAATGACTGCAAAACAAATTTTTTCCAGATTATTGAGCATGAGGTAATGCCTGGTGAAAATGGAAGTGATGGATGTTCTAGCTTTCTTCATTTTCATTTCTTCAAAATTAAGTCCAATACTTAAGACTTCTGTTTTTTCCTCTTGCATATAAAGATGTTAAATACTTTAGGTGTTAACTTCTCCTCATCAGAGAAAATAAATTCTCATACAACTCATACAACTCAAAATGCATTCTTATGTCTGCCCTACAATTAATCTATAGCGGGTCAAAACAACTTAGCATTCTTTAAAATGCCAAATCCTTTGTCACATTGGATTCATTAGAAAACAAATTCTTATTTGTTTACGGTGAAAGATATCCTCCTATTCAAAAAAGTTTAGTTATAGTTAAGAACTGATTTTTTCCCCCTTCCGTTTAGAGGAAATTTGGAAAATGACAGTTTGAGACAGGGATCTGAAAGTGAGTGTTCAGAAACAGCTAAGCAGCTATTTCCATCATCAACATGGCAATTTCCTTAAATTAACAGAATCAATAAATTGTGTCAGTATCTTATATATCTAAGTTCTTGTATTCCAAATCATCCCAAACTGCATTTTCTGATGTTGTTTCTTTTGTTTTGAGTAATCTATACATGTCATATGGAATCTGGAAAGAGTAAAGAACAACTCTACTTTTAATTTTATGCTTACCATTTATTGGCCAATTTGTATAAAATGGTTTTAAAATGTTTTTCAGATACTTCAAATTGGCCAAAAAGCAACATTTTGGTATACGTTCTTTTCTGGGATTAAACTTCTTAGTGACTTGCTATAAATGAAATTACTGGGTTTTATGCATCTAAGTTTTTTGGATTTTGAAATCTACACCATCAGAGATGTACTCCTAACCTGTTGCCTTTTGTCTTATGATGAGATAAACTTGAGCTAAATGATGCATTTTTACATTGCTGCTTGCTAAAGTCAGGTTTCTGTCTTAAATATGTTTCCTTCATTTTCTCCAATCCTCCATGTCATTTATGGTTAAAAATATTCTAGTGGTATGTGTTTTCCTTTCTTGCAAAAATGAGCTGCCTGTTGCTAACAGCTTGTATTATTTATTCATACAAATTCATAGAATTTTTTTTAAAAAAACTGTTTTTAGAATACAGATTTCTATTGAAGAAGATTTTCAAAAGAAGTTTAGGAGAGGAATTTCATTTTCTTACATATGCAGAACCCTAAACAAGTAGATAACTTTTTCAATCATAGATATTTGGAATTAAAATGGACCTTCAACAATTTCGTTCTATTTACTTTGATTTAATAGGCATTTGGTAAGTTCATGGGCTGTCCTCTCCCCTAGAGATATGAATACAAAAATGAAAAACAGTCGTTGACCTGAGGAAGATGACATTCTCCTGGGAGGATACAACATGTATATGGATAATCTGGGGAAGGAGAGATTAATATCCACTAGGGCATCAAAAAAGGTTTCCCATCAGAGGAAAGAAAAGCCAAAAAAAAAGGTAGAGAGTGATTCTAAGATGCAGAAACAAGGAAGGATGCATTACAAGAATTCAGGGCAGCCTAGGCAAGGCAAGGAGAAAGGATATGGAATGCTTTTTTCACAGCATAGCAAGTAGTAGCATTCAACTCTGATGAAGCGTACAAGAAGCGTTGTTCAATAAGTCTCTAAAGGGAGGTTGGAGGCATATTGCAAAGGACTTTGAGTACCAGACTGATGAAAGTTCAGGACAAAGAGTGAAGTAATCAGGCCTGTGTTTTAGGTAGATTAGTTTGACAGCTTTTGGGGGATGGATGGCCAGTTGAGAGAATGGAGGCAAAGACAGTAACAGAAAGTCATTCCCACAGTGTAGATGAAAGACAATGAGTGCTATGTTGAGTGCTCAGAGGAAAATGGAGGAGAAGGAGGAAGAAGAGTGATGTAATTGGTCTAGAGTCCAAAGTCTGGGTTTGGGGCCTGCCTCTGACACCTGACTACTCATGGAATCCTGGACAAGTTATGTAACCTCTTTGGGCATGTTTCCTTATCTGTAAAATGAAGGGATTACAAAACCTTTGATATTCATTAAAGCTCAAATTCTATATGCTAAGATATTAGATATTATGGAAACAAAATTGATATACCTTTAAATAATTATTTATATAAAATTATATATACATAACTGTGTATATATACATATGTTTACATACATATATACTCTGAGTGAGAGTATGTCAATCAAGTATGATGCCAAGTTGATGAATCTGAGTGAATGGAAGGGTAGTGGTACCCTCAACAGAAATAAGGAAGCAATAAGGAAGTGTGCTGGCGTCACCTTCATTTGAGGTCTTCAAACATTGGTTGGAAGATCATTTGTTTGATATGTTAAAATAGGGATTCCTTTGGTATGTGATTTGGACTAAATGTCCCCTGAGCTCTTTTCTAACTCAAATTCTGCAAATCTGTGAAGTCTGTAGGAGGGACAAGTTGGGGAAGGGTAGTAATTTCTCTTTTGAACACCCTTAAAAATTTAAGATTTCTATGGGCCATCCTGAACCCCCTGTCCTTCTAGATGTTAGAGATGTTGGACCAAAGGTAAGGAAACAGATAAGAAATGGATACCTAGAAGAGGTTTGATCTGCCTACAAATGAAATTAAATGTCTGACAGCTGTTGAGATCACCAAGAGACACACATTGTGGGAAGAGGAGAGGAGAGGGGAACAGAAGGGAAGGGAGGGGAAGGAAGGGAGGAGGAGAGGCCTCTTAATTTCTTAACTTAGCAATGTTTCCTAGTTTTATTGTTGATTATTTCAGTTTTTATTGATTTACTAATATGACTTTTGATCTACCAACATGGTTCTCTCTTCTTAAACAGAGTATTTCTCTAAACCGAATCACATAGGCTGCAAAAGGACCGTGAAAGTCATCTACTTTCACCTTTGCATTTTAGTGATGATAAATCTGAAACCAGAAGGGGTGAAGTAAATTGCTTCAAGTCACAGAGTTACTGGATGAGCCTGGACTCAAACCTCATTCTCCAGACTCCTAATGTTCGCTGCACCACACCTAAATGTTATTTTTTAGCATAGTTAGAGAAGGCAGATCCCTGCCTCAGAGAACTCAAAGGTGACGTTATTTAGCAATAGCTTATCCATGTCTCAGAGAAGAATGGGATTTTCAGTATAAACTGATTTTCTAAACTATATCTACTTAGACTTGCAGGTAATTCTAATATGTTACAGAGATAAGTAGCCCTATTGAGTGTGACATTGAGGTAACACGCGCGTCACTAGAAAAAATCATCCACTTTACTATACGGGATTGCTGTATAGCTCAAATTAGATGAAGTACAGAAAGTGCTTTGCAGATCTTCAAGCATTCTATAAATGCTACTGTTAGTGTTGTTGTCATTATTATATGCCACTTGGACTATTTCGAATTTTCACAATTTCTCCATCGATTTCTGTGTAAATGCAATTCAGCACTGAATCACGGGACATTTATACAGTGCTTTTGCATATAAAATAACTAGCATAGTATCTTGAGGTTTGCAAAGTTTATTTTTCTTACAAATTTAACCTCATTTTTTCCTTATAACAACTCTGCAAAAGTGGCACTTATATCACCATTTTACATTTGAGGAAACTGTGGCAGATAGAGGTAAAATGGTTTGCCCAGGGTCACACTGCTACTAAGTGTCTGAGGCACAATTTGAACTCAGGTCTTCCTGACTCCAGATCCAGCACTCTATCCACCAAGCTATCTAGGTTCTAATGATGTCTTTATGCTTTTCTATTTAATCCACATAACAACCTGTGAGGTAGATAGGTCTAATAATCCTGGTTTTCAGATGAAAAAACTCAAGGTTAAGAGACTGACATTTCTGTACAGTCACATAGTTAATGTTGAAAGCAATATATGAATCTGATTCTTTCCTGACTCCAGGTCTGGCACTTTTCCCAGTAAATCATAAAACCTCTCTGTATATGCTATATCTGTCTTCTGGTATGAAACAATTTTCAGCTATTTCCATGCAACTTATCCAAAACAATGTTTTCATCCCAAACTGACTACTTTCTGCCAGCCTGCACACTTCTGGTTCATTTCTCCCAATTATCTATTGAGGCACGCTATAGGATACTAACTAGAATTGATAAAAGCTTGAGTAAACTATGAAGACAAGTTTTAATTAAAAAAAATAAAGCCACACATCATTCAACCCAAAGTTATATAGATACAATTTTTGGGTTATCTACTTTTTTAGGTTATTTTTGCCTCTGCATTACTTCTAATGTGGATCACTGAGGATTTACCACATGAAGTAGAATTTGTTTGGTAACATTCAATGCAGAAAAAATAGCACAGAGTGAAATACAGGAAAACATAGTGATAGGCCAAAAACAAATCTGCAGCTTGTAACAATGTGGTATGGTTGCAATCACAGTGAATGGTATAGTCTAAACTCTCTAGGCAAGGTAAAACCCTTGCTAGAAAGATGGACCTATTACTTCCTATGTTTAAAAAAGAATTGTGAGGAATCTCAAATCCAAGCATTTTATCCTCTTTACTTTTCATGAGCAGGACTCAACTTCTATATAATTATGCTAATTTCTTGATTCTATCCATAAATTTCAAATGGCAAATTCAGTTCAATTCAGTTATGTTCAATTCAACAGGTATGTATTAAACACTTAACTATGGTGCCCTGTGGCTTTGCCTGAGAAGAAAGTCATGTGAGCTGAAAGCACATACCTGCCATTATTGATTCTATAGGTCACTAGAAAAGAAATGCAGGACAAATTCTATTACTGAAAAAAATTTCTGTATCACACCAAGGTTTCTGAACCCAATTACTGGAGAGATATTGACTATTGGAGGAAACTGGGCTGGATTGAATTTGGAAAATTTCATAATATTTTCAATGACTAAATTCTCCTTGCAACAAAAGCTCATGGCTATGATGAGTCATAGATATCCTAGTTTTCAAAGAATTTAAGTGTTAAGTCATCAAAAAGACAATGGAGAGGTACATGGTGGGCATAAATAGGCTTCCATACATTACTAGAAAAACAATATAAAAGATATTGTAAGAGAGATGTATGATTGGAAAAAGAGGTGGGTTAGTTATGTAGCTGGACTATGAAATAATCAGTGAATAGCCTAGGTACTCCCTTGGTATCCATACTATGTCACAATATCTTAAGGTAAGGTCCCTAGGATCTTGGGCATGCCCCCTACTGAGGATTTGTAAGAGGATATGGACATAAAACATGAAATAACAAACCATGAATAAATAGTTGCCAGCTTTACTGAAGGATGTTCCCACTGATTTCAGTGAAATCACCAATCTATGGAAGTTGCGAAATTTTTAAAACTAAAATTCTCTTGTAAGAAAGGATCTCCACAGTTCTTTAATACTTATTATATAGGTCCAGGGTGATACCAATGTAGAGGTCTGAGAGAGGATCATGGCTACCAAATATCCACAATGAAAAAAAGTTCTCTGAAGTGAAGATTTGCAGGAGACAAACATCATTCTGTCCCCTTTCTAGTGTGTTAGACTTAGTGGATAGAGATCTAGCTTCAAGGACTGGAAGGCACGGGTTTGAGTCCTAGGTGTGTTATTGTGGACAATTTATTAGACTTCTTAGTGTCTCAGGCAAATCCCTAAGACTGTGAGTTACAGAGCAGGTGAACCTCCCTTGGTAGGGGAAAATTACCTCTTTGACAGTTCCCAGTGCCAATGAAATCAAGAGTGTGCCCTGCCCCTCCCCAGTAGAGTCTTTGATTGGCTTCATTGAACCCAGTGATTCAGATTCATTCATACTAACCTCTCTAGCATTGCACTAATACTATGATCTCTTTATAGTTCTTCATTTTCTTTGAATTTGGTGACCACTTGCTTGTCTTAGCAATAAATAAATAAATTTTATTTATTCCTAGGATTTGGACTTTCCTGGGACCTATTAATTGCCTTTAATTATTAGCATGTGTCAACCCAATCACTTCTAGAGAGTGGGAATCTACAATGATAATGGGATTTCTCATGTAATGACCTAACTAACCATCATCAATTCAAATCATTTCAGTTCAACAATCATTTATTAATTTCTTACTCTTTAGATTAAATAGGGCACTATACTAGACATACAGACAAAAAGAAACATTTCCTTCCTTCAGGGAGTTTACATTTGTGTTATATTGTCTCTTCTAGTCACAACTAAAGATCTGCTGACAACAAACTTGAACAGGAGCTCCCCCACACCACTGTGCCCTGAAAGCAATCAATAAACTAAGTCACTTAATATTATTGCCTGGATGTAGAATTGATCCAACTCAATATTCATTTACTATCTATTATTTTTAAATTTATGATGTGCCTGGCACTGTGCTAGGAATGGGTATACAAAGTCAAAAACAAAACAATTCTTTTCCTTAAGAAGCTAGAAGACCCCTTAGAAATCATCCTGTCCAAACTCTTACTAGAGTTTAGGAAGTAGGGATTCAAAGAAGTGCCATAACTTGACATAGTCACAATGCCAGTAGGTGGCAGACTCAAACCCAGGTTTTCTGTCTCTCGGTGCAATGTTCTTCGCACCATCCCATAAAGAGAGGGCCTTTGTGCCTCTACTGGAAATACCGAAATAATAGTCTAGAAATTACAATATTGTTGAACTTCTTTGGAGTTTCATTCCTCACTTTATACCAATCTCCTGAAAAGAAGGCATCTAAAAACAGCAACTTTGATATGAATATAATACAAGCAGAAGAAAAATGGGAGGAAGTACATGTAGACCAAACCAAAGGGACAGCTTTGTTATTGGGGGTGGGGGTGGGTGGGAAGGCGCAGACCAAGTGAAAGAAATAGTCCAACATCCAGTGCAGTTGAGGTACTATCATTTAGCTAGGGGAAAATGCCCCATATAAATCAGCGTGAGACTTCACAATCCAATTTCATTTTCTCTCTCCTTTGACAGCAAATATTATGTATGTTCTCAACATGTGGAAAATTATTTTAATGTCCATCCAAGAGAATAAAAATGAAAGTAATATCAGCATAATTATGTATTGGGGAAAATAGAATAACTGCACAGCCAGATAACATCTATGTGACTTTTTCAGGATGTAAAAACGATTGAAGTCCAGCTTGAAAAAATAATATTGGATAGCTTAATTCAGTTTTATATTCAATTGCATAGTTATGCTGTTGGGTCACTCAGGCTTATGGATTTTAAAATAAAAATCAGATTCCAGCATTGGATTTTCTATCAGCTTTATAGATATACATTTCAGAAGTGATAGAAACTTCCTGGGTATGATAATTATTTTCAGATAACTGCTCACAGCCCAGTCATACACTTCACAATTGAGGGCTTTCAGATGACAGTGGAGGGCAGTTATTATTGTCTAATGTACTATTTGCGACTGGCAGAGACTGACAAACTATTTTAGAAAGGTCTAGACATTCTTACCGGGTGTCAATTACAAAGCCCAGGCCATTGAAGAGTTAGCATGTCCTACTGAATGGTGACAGTGCACTGGATCCAGAGAAAGGAAGAAATGGGCTCCTCCCACATTTTACATGGTAGCTGTGTGAGCATGGTTTCTTCTTCTATCCAACACAGAACTACTGCTATGAACTCCTTATGGGTTCTTCCTGGTTCCTTGGATTTTCTTACTATTTGCCTGATTTGGCATGACAGTCTGTTTATTCATAGGATTTGGACTTTCTTGGGATCTGTTAATTGCCCTTAATTACCCACCTGCCAAGGTTGTTATGGAGCGTAGATGATATAATGTATGTTAAGTGTTTTGTGAATTTTAAAATATTGTCTAAAAATCAGTTATTAACATCAAGCTCTATAAAAAGATTTTAGATAGGCATTGAAGTCAACAAACAAAGGTTGGGATTGTAATTATACCTCCTATTGCAGTTCTCTGAAAAAGTTGTAAGTGTTATTTAATAAACAATTTGAAATTAGAAGGTAACTTCTTAATCCTCTGAGTTCATTCAGTGAAACTTAAGTATTATTTTATCAGATGCTTATGGTTGAATAATTTTAAACACAAGGTAATGGTTTCCCATTATATAAGGCATATTTAGATAAGCATAGTTAAATGGATACAGGAAGAGACCTGGAGTCAGGAAAATTTGATTTCAAATTCTTCCTCTGTTACCTACTAGCTATGTGTCTCCGGGAGCATCAGTTGTCCTGTCTGAGCCATAGTGTCATCATCTGTAAAGTGGAGGTAATAAGATTATACTATCTATTGCACAGGCTATTTTGAAGCTCAAATATGATAGTGTGTAAAAAGAACTTTATGAACTTTAAAGCTTTATGTAAATGCCAATTATTTCTAGGTAAAATGTATAGCAATAGTATGCTATATTTACATATTATATTATATATTTTACATATCTATTATATGTAATTTTTCTACATCTCATGATTGCACTCTGGAATCAGGAAACCTAAGATCTAAACCTATCTGATGTTGTATGATCTTGGGCAAATCCTTTTCTCATTTGACTTTAATTTCTTCATCTGCGGAAGGACAGAAGTGCTTTCTAATGTTCCTATAAAACGAACATTTGTTGTTAGTCTCAAAACTACTGTTGAAAGAAATGTTTTATTAGGGGCTTAGCTAACCTTTCATAATCTGTTGATAAAATGCACATTTGCAATTCTTTTGAACTTTAGAGTATGATATGATACAAAGATCTAGCTCTAAAAAGAAGTCCTGGATTCAAATCTTGACCCAGAAAATGACTAGCTGTGTCACTATAGAACAAGTACTTAGCCTCCCAAAGGTTTGCTCTCCTCATCAGTAAAATGTGAAATAAGACACACAACATGCACACTGTTGGCCTCACAAAATTGTTGTGAAGAAAATGAATTGGAAAGATGGAGGAATAAATCAGAAAATTATCTGGCTTCCCCAAAATTATGATGCAAATTAAGATTTAGAGAGGTAGAAATAGTTAAGAATCAGGGTAAAGCAGTTGTCCAGCCTACGACAATTTGAGGAGACATTAGGAAATGTCTGAGCTCCTGGGATGATGGTCTGGCCAGACAGATACAACTGAGTCATCAAACAGCCAGCCCTGTAGTAGCCTTACCTTAGGGGACCTTTCACCCAGTAGACTATAAGGAGATTGGTGGTTGATCAGGGGAAGACTGCAGCTGGCTTTCCCCTGGCACTGGATGCAGGGCACAGGAATGCTGACCACACATGGTCCCAGGCTGTGACCTTGGTAAGGAGAAGTGAGCACTCACAGGTGAGTGCAATCCCAGAGGGGTGGGGCCCTGCTAGTTGTGGTCACTTGTCCCTGGTTTCAGTTCCTGGGCAGAGAGGAGAGCTGATACTTGAGGCTGCCTGAAGGACTGCAGGAAGTAAAAGTGTTCGTGGTGCTGGCAGTGCTGGGGGTTGTGGTTGCTGCTCAGGGTTGTTGAGGAGTACCTGAGGGCAACTAGGTATGAACCCGAGGAGCAGTGACCACACCTTGGATTATTGAACATTGGAAGAACTAAAAAATCAAAGAGCCTACAGATAGAGTTCAGAAAACAACAGCATAAAAAACCTGAACCCTTAGGCATTATCCCCCCCATGCTGGGAGCAGAGTTTGACCATAACATCAAGTTAACACTCAAGAAGTAAATCATTTAAAAAAGTAAGTAGGCAACAGAGAAAGTACCTGACCATATGGTGCTAGAGAAGATCACAGTTGAAACTCAGAAAAAGACTATGAAATCAAAACAGCTGGTTGTAAAACGTTGGAGAAAAATGCAAAATGGTCACAAGCCCAAAACAAGAATTATTGGAAGAACTTTAAAAGGACTTTGCAAATTAAATAACTGAGGTTGAAGAAAAATTAGGTAAAAATGAGTAATGCAAGAAAATGAAGAAAATTATGAAAAGAAAGTGAACCAATTGGGGGAAAAGAGATCTAAAACTTTACAGAAAAAAACTCTTTAAAAATTAGAATTATGGGAAGGGGAAGCTAGTAATCTCATAATATACTAAGAAATAATAAAACAAAATCCAAAAGAATGAAAAAAATAGAAGAGAATGTGAAATATCTCATCAGAAAAACAATTGACCTGGAAAACATCAAGGAAGGAGAACACAAGTATTGTTGAGCTATCTGAAAGTTCTGATAAAAAAAAAAGAGTCTAGACGCTATACATTTAAGTTGCCTTGAAGTTTTAGCACTACAAGATAAAATAACGATTTTAAAAATCCACCAATCACAAGCTGAGGGGCATGGAACATAATGTTCCAAAGAGTAAAGGAATTGGGTTTACAACAAGAACAACTTACTCATCAAAGCTGAATGTAATTCTGCATGGAAAAGAATGGATGTCTAATTAACGGAAGGACTTTAAGGTATTTGTGAGGAAATGACCAGAACTGAATGGAAAATATGACCTACAAGAATCAGGAGAAATAAAGAAGGTAAACTTGAAAGACCAATTGTAAGAGATTCAATAAGATCAAACTGTTTACTTCTTATATGGGAAAATCTTTCACGAATATTATCGTTACTAAGGTAGTTAGAAAGAGCAAACACAGAAGGGTTTGAAAATGATAGGATGATCCTAAAAAATACTATTGAGTAGGGAAAGGTAAAATAGAGCATACAAATGAGGTGTGAATGGAAAGACTGTTACAGTGGAGGGTAGCGGAGGGTGGAGGGCTGGTAGTTCTAGGACCTTATTCTCCTCAGAAGTGGGTTAAAAAGGGAATAACATATGCAAGTAGAAGCGTATGAAAGTCCTAACTTACAGAGAAATGGGAGGGTGAGGTGATAGGATAAGGGAGGGATTCTTAGAGGGGCATGAAGATAAAGAAATAAGAGAAATCTTAGAAAGGTGGACAGATTAAGGAATAAGACAGCAAGGGGAGAGAGTAAGGGAGGGGTTCTCAGAAGGGGTATGGATTAGGGGGCAATAGAAACAAATTAGATCTCTGAGGAGGGAAAGCATAAAAAGAGGGAGAGAAGGATAAATACTGAGAAAAAATAGGATGGAGGAAAATATATAACTAGTAATTATAACTTTGAATGGGATGAACTCAGCCATAAAATAGAAATGGATAGCAGAAGAGATGAGAAATCAGAATTTGACAATATGTTGTTTACAAGAAATACATTTTAAAGTGAAAACTACATATAGAGTAAAAATAAAGGGCGGAGCAGAATTTATTATGCTTCTGCTGATGCACACACATACAAAAAAGCAGGATAGCAATCCTGATCTCAGGAAAAAAATAAAGCTAAAATAGATTTGATCAAAAGAGATAAACCATTATTACAAATGGTACCATAGATGATGAAGCAATATCAATACTAAATGTATATACACCAAACACTATAGCATCCAAATTTTTAAAGGCAAAGCTAAATGAATTACAGGGGAAAATAAATAGCAAAACTCTAATAGTGGGGGGTCTTTAACCTTCCCCTCTCAGAACTAGATTAATCTAAATGTAAGAGTTGGGGTAGAGGAGGATATGAGGAAAAGCATTTCATGTATGAGGAACAGCCAAGGTATAGAGCCAGAAGCTGGAGTATTCTTTATTTGAAACAGCAAGCAGACCAATATGACTGTACAATGTAGTGTGTGTGTGTGGCGGGGTCAAGTGATGTGTTGAAGGGCTATACACAGGAAAGCCCCATGTTGTGAATAGCGAAGCATAAAGCAAGCATGGAGGTATATATTTAATCCCACATGTAACAAGGAGCCTTTGGAATTGATTGGGCAGGGCTATGACATGGTTAGATCTATACTTCAGGGAAATCTCTTTGGCAGCTGTGATGGATTGAAGTAGAGAGAGAGGTAGGGAGACCAGTTAGAAAGTAATCCAGGTAAGAGATGAGGGCCCGAACTAGATAGGTGGCTATGTAAGTGGAAAGAAGGAAATGTATATGAGAGATGTCAGAGAGAAGGAAATTATATGATTTGGCATATTAACATGATTGGATAAATGGAACAAGGAAGTAAGGAGTCTAAGATAATAATGAGATTATGAAACTGGATGACTATTAAAATGATGATACCCCTGACAATAATAGGGAAATTCAGAGTATGGCTAGGATCAGGGTGGATGATAGATAACGAGCTCTGTTTTGGTCTTTGTTGGATTTAAATTGTCAACATCTTGTTGGAAATGTCCAAAGGACAGTGGGTGATATAGGACCAGTGACTGCGGGTTCCTGATGCATGAAGGCTCCCTATAGAGATTAATTCTATTAATTAGCACAAGAAAGCAAAGAAAAAAAAATCATCATAAAGAACTCTCAAGTGTGTGCTAATGCTTCAAGGTCTGCACAATACAAATCATAACTTTTAGCTTAGAATCAAGGATATTATCCTTCATAATTGGGTAGCTTTGGAACACAGATACAAGATTTAATTGTTTTCTTCTTTCTATGAGTCACACCAATGACCATTTAAATTTCATTGCTGGAAAAGTTCAGAGAAGAAATCCATAACAGCATAACCTCCAAAATGCAACCCTGCCATTTGTACTTCACAGAGGCCTAAGCAATATAATTAACAAAACAATAAGCCAGAGCCATAATTAGTGATTTTTGTACCTGAGGCAAGTAACACAAAACAAGAGAGTGGGAGAAAATAAAAGGTGGCAGAATGTGGGTAAGGCAGTTAGGAGATCACCTGAGATGAAGCCCTTGGTCAGAAAGGGAGACCTCAAGGAAACCATAATGTTTCAATGATACCTAACAACTGCAAGTCCTGGCAGGGTCCTCCACATTTCAACACCTTGTAAAAAAATGTTTGATCACTGTACCCTAGTTACAATTTCACTCTGATCTATGCCATTTCCTAAAGATGTTATTAATATATCATTTTTTAAAACATCTTTTACTATAATTTAAAAATCTGCCAAGACATTCTTTGGCCCATCTCATACTTTTCTTATTGGTCCTATCAAACAAACTTCCCCTTGTTATTTCATTTAATATCACGTTTGCGAAATCAATTAGTGACATTAATGAAAGCATTCCTGTGCAATAATATGTATCATGGTTCATGGACGCATGATTTCCTATAAGCATGGAAGAGCATTAACTCAGTTCAGTTCAATGTATTTAACTTTTCCTCCATCATTCTCCCATATGATTTTAAAGCATCCGTTCCTTCTAATTTAAGGGAAAATTTTTAAGGGACAGGAAAAAAATGACTCACATTTGAGTGATTTGGAAAGTATTAAGTGGACCTGTCTTAGCATTGTCTTGACTCTAATAGACACTTCCTTAGTACAGGTCCTTATAATTTTTCACCCAGATTATTTCAAGGGCCTCCTCATTAGTCTCTCTGCTTTGAGCCTCTCATCATTCCAGTCCTCCTCCATATTAATGCCAAACTGATTTTCCTTAAGTGCAACTCTGAGCATGTCAATCTCCGAATCAATAAACTCTAATGAATCCTTATAACATCTGAGAAAATATAAACTCCTTTGTTTGCCTTTTAAAACTCTTCACAACTTGATCTCAACCTCTATTTCTAATCTCAGCGTACAACACTCTTCTTCATACAATCCAACCAAATTGGACTTCTCTCTATTCAGCACACACTATTTCATTTCCTACCCTCATGTCTTTGCATCAGTTATCTCCCAGTCTCTAAAATGCACTTCCTTTTCAGCTTAAGTACCATCTTCTACATGAAACGTTTTGATCCCCACAGTTGCTAGTGCCTACCTCCAGTGGTGGGCTAGAGCCAACTCTAGCCAGTGACGGTTGGTTGTTAAATCTTCAGCGTGAGCGTTAACCCTTTGAAAATCAGTAAATGCTACAAATTCGGGTTTGATTTATTGTTTTGTTGATTGACTAGACTTTAAAAATTACACTTTAAAAAGTGCTTGGCATACATTTTCTTCAGCAATCACTTGTTAAAAATGTGTCAGCACAGTACTGCCTATTTCCCAAACTACTTTCTATTTATGTATTTTGTATTATTCTTTTTATGTCTTTGCATGTGTATGTGTACATATATGTATGTGTGTGTGTGTGTGTTTACACACACACACACACACACACACTCATTATTTGTTGTCTCTCCCATGAGAATAACTCCTTGAGAGCAGCGACTGCTTCATTGTTCATATCCCCAGGAACAGATACAGTGCCTGCCTTGTTGGTTAAGTCTCAACAAAAAATATATCGAATTATTGTGAAGAATGATTGTAATGTCGGTGTAACCAGATGGGAGACTCTTTCTTCCAAGTAGTCTTTCTGTGTTTGTTTCATTTTTCAGACATAATTAGAGGTGGACTGGAAGAGGGTGTTAACTGATCACTATGCTATCCAGTACTGATGGTGGTATAACAACTTGGAATTTTATTCAGTCTTCACTATATTCATGCCTAGTACACTAGCCTAAGTCCAAAATATGTATTATTAATTGAACTTATAGAATATATATTTTATGCTTAGTTTTTCAATTTCTTTGTCTTTTAAATCTGGGTTAGGTCATATGGTCTATAAAGAGGGTAATCTAAAAAGATGTATCCTTAGAATCTGAATTCATTACATATAGAAGAACTCTTTGGTACCTCCTTTAATAAGCAATTATGATATCATTATTAGATTCCTTAGTAGTTATTAATTTATTAAGCTCCTCTTTTCCTTAGCCACTGTTAAGAAAACAAGATTTTCAACATTCTTTCTCTGCAGTATGGATGCATACAATGACTTAGCAGCCCCAGCACTGTAGGGAGACCCATATAAGGAGAAATCTCTTCTTTTTCTGGCTACTATTTTAATAATTGATAATGTATGAAAGTCTTTTGTTACTTTTTAACTTCTCTTTGGTCTAGAGTTCAGAACTTAAACTTATGTTACTGTTCTTAAATATCATTAACTTCTTCATATCCTCATCATTCTTCCCTTTTAGTTAATTCAAAACATTTTTCCTAAAATATGTTCTCTGTAATGCTACATTCAGTTATTTCATTAAACCTTTACTGCCTCCTAAATCAAATCTCTTTTCAAAGTTGATTATGTTTCTCGTTTTATACAAGCTTTAAAGACAAGGCATGTTAATTTTTGTTCTAGCAAAAAAGCAAACAATTAGTATTTGAATAAAACTGTCTGTCTCTACCCCATAAGATTCCAAATTTTTAAGCTTACAAAGGTAAAAAAACAACCTCTATTATATTGTAAAGTACTAAGAAAATATATAAAATAAATATTAAGAGGTAAATCATAGGCTGTAAAATGCTAGAGACAGAAGGGATTATTTCTGGATTGTCTATTTTTAGACGTTTGAATATTTAATTTTTTCCAATTACATTGTGAAAACAATTTCTAACAATCATTTTTTAAAATGTTGAGTTCTAAATTCTCTCCTCTCCTTCCCCTCCCCCTCACTGAGAAGGCAAGTAGATTGATGCAGAATATACATGTGCAGTCACGCAAAACACATTTCCATATTAGTCATGATGGAAAACACAACCCCCCTCCCAAAAAAAACCCAAAAAAGTGAAGAAAGTTTTTGAAAGTGTGCTTCAATTTACATTCAGACTTAGTTCTTTCTCTGGAGGTGGATAGCATTTGTCATCATAATTCCTTTGGAATTGTCTCGCATCATTGTATTGCTGAGAATAACAAAGTCACCCACAATTGTTCATTGTATAATATTGATATTACTGTGTGTATTGTTCTCCTATTCTGCTCATTTCACTTTGCATTGATTCATATAAGTTTTTCCATGTCTTTCTGAAAACATCCTGCTCATTTTTTCTTATAGCATAATTGGATTTCATCGCAATCATAGACAACAACTTGTTCAGTCATTCCCCAGATGATGGATATGCCCTTAATTTCCAATTCCTTGCCACCACAAAAAAATCTGCTATAAATATTTTTGTGCATATAGTTCCTTTTCCTTTTTTAAAACATTTCTTTGTGACACAGACCTAGTAGTTGTATTGCTGGGTCAAAGGGTATGTACAGTTTTATAGTTAGTTTTTGAAAAAATATATAATTTACTTATTTTTCAGTTCTTAACATTCACTTCCCCAAGAATGTGAATCCAAAATTTTCTCCCTGTCTCTCCCCATCCTCCACCCCAGGACAGAATGCTTCCTCCTCCACAGCTTCCTCCTGTCTCTCCTTCGATCTATTACCCATCCTTCATCCATCCCTCTTCCCCTCTGTTTTACTGTAGGACAAAATAGATTTCTATGCTCCATTGCTTGTATGGTTTAATTTCCATTTGCATGCTAAAAAAATTTTTAACATTCATTCTTAAAGCTTCGAGTTTCATAATCTATCCTTCCTTCTTCACTCACTCTCATTAAGAAAACAAGCAGTTCAATATAGGTCATACATATATAACAATGCAAAGCACTTCCATAATATTTATGTTGTAAAAGACTATTTCCCTCCGTCCTATCCTGCCCTTCATTCCGTTCTCTCCCTTGACCTGTCCTCCCACAACAGTGTTTGCTTCTGATTGTCCCTTTCCCCAATTTGCTGCCCTCTTTTATCCCCTCCCCTCTTGCCTTCCTGCAGGGTAAAATAGATTTCTATAGCCAATTGTGTGTGTGTTGTTCCCTCCTTAAGCCAAATCCCATGAGAGTTAGGTTTAATTATTTCCTTTCATCTCCTCCCTCACTCCCTCCACTGTAAAAGCTCTTTCTTCCCTCTTTTACATGAGATGATTTGCTACATTCTACCTCTCTCTCTTTCTCTTACTCCTAGTACATTCTATTCAACAGTGAATTTTATTTTTTAGGCATTCTCCCTTTTTATTGAGTTCACCCTGTGCTCTCTGTCTATGTATGTATGTATGTACATATGTATGTATGTGTATATATATACATACACATGTACATATACATAACTACACATATATAATATACATACCAATACACACCAACATATATATATCTATATCTATCTATAAATATATTCCCTCTAACTACCCTAATACTGAAAAAGTTCTCATGAGTTACAAATAACATCTTTCCATGTAGAAATATAAACAGTTCAAATTTAATGAGTTCCTTAAAGTTTCTCTTTCCTGTTTACCTTTTCATGTTTCTCTTGATTCTTGTATTTGAAAGTCAAATTTTCTATTCAGCTCTGGTCTTTTCAACAAGAATGCTTGCAAGTTCTCTATTTCATTGAAATTCCATTTTTTTCCCCTGAAGTATTATGCCTGGTTTTGCTGGGTAGGTGATTCTTGATTTTAATCCTATCTCCTTTGACCTCTGGAATATCATATTCCAAGTCCTTCCATCCCTTAGTGTAGAAGCTGCTAAATCCTGTGTTATCCTGGTTGTATTTCCATAATACTTGAATTGTTACTTTCTGGCTGATTGTAATATTTTCTCCTTCACCTGCAAACTCTGGAATTTGGCTACAATATTCCTAGGAGTTTTCCTTTGGGGATCTCTTTCAGGAGGTGATCAGTGAATTCTTTCCATTCTGAACCTCTGGGTCTAGAATATCAGGGAAGTTTTCCTTGATAATTTCTTGGAAGGTGATGTCTAGGCTCTTTTTTGATCATGGTTTTCAGGTACAACAAAAATTTTTTAATTTTCTCTCCTGGACCTATTTTTCCAGGCCAGTTGTTTTTACAATGAGATATTTCACATTGTCTTCTATTTTCTCATTCTTTTGGTTTTGCTTTGTAATTTCTTGATTTTTCATAAAGTCATAAGCTTCCATCCACTCCATTCTAATTTTTAAAGAACTATTTTCTTCAGTGAGCTTTTGAAATTCCTTTTCCATGTGACCAACTATCATTCTTATCCTCTTTGGCTTTTTGGATCTCTTTTGCCATTTGGGTTATTCTGTTTTTAAAGGTGTTATTTTCTTCCTCATTTTTGGATCTCCTTTAGCAAGCTTTTTTCATGGTTTTCTTGCATCACTCTAATTTCTCTTCCTCTCTTAGTTAATTTTCAAAATCCTTTTTGAGTTCTTCCATGGCCTGAGACCATTGCATATTTTTTGGAGGTTTTGGATGTAGAAGCCTTGATTTTGATGTCTTCCTCTGATGGTATGGTTTGTCTTCCTCATCCGAAGGGATGGAAGAAAATACCTGTTCACCAAGAAAGTAGTCTTCTATAATCTTATTTTTTCCCTTTTTTGGGTATTTTCCCAGTCAGTTACTTAACTTTTGAGTCCTTTGTCAAGAGGAGGGTATACTCTAGGGATCTATAAGTTCTCAGTTCCTCCAAAGTGGTACAATCAAGGGAGAGGAGTTTACTCTTCTCTGGCCTGAGCTCTTGTCTGTGAGCAACCACAAGCATGCTTTTCTACCCTGGATCTGTGAATAGGATTCCCTCTCCACATTCACCACCAGGTCCAACACACCAGCACTCTTCCTCACCCCAGGACTGCCACTCAGAACTCAGAACCAGATCAGCTGCTCGATTCCCCCAGGGTCTTTAGGCAGAGGTTTCCAAAAGTGAATGCTGCTGCTGCAGTGGCTGCCACTGCCCTGGGGTTGGGGTTAGGGTCAGACAGCATTACCCACCTTACCCATGTGAAAGAGCTTTCTCACTGACCTTTGAAGTTGCCTTTGGCGATTGTGGGTTGAGAAATCTGGGAACTGGAGCTGCTACCCATGATTCCATGCCTTGAAGCCTCCTCTAGTCCTGCCATGAGTACAAGTCTGGGCTGTGCTCTACCCTGAGCCTGGTGTGATAGACCTTTTCTAGTGGCCTTCCAGGCTGTCTTGGACTGGAAATCTCTTTCACTCTGTCATTTTGTGGCTTCTGTTGCTCTAGAATTTGTTTAGAGTCATTTTTTGCAGGTATTTTATGGGCTATGGGGGGATAGTTAGAGCAAGTCCATACTTCTATTCTACCATCTTGGCTCCATCCCACCTCCCCCCCCCCCCCCCCCCCCCCCCCGTTTTATAGTTCTTTGGGCATAGATCCAAATTGTTCTCCAAAATGGTTGGATCAGTTTACAGTTCCACCAATGATGCGTTAGTGTTCCAATTTCCCCACATCTCTTCCAACATTTGCATTTTCCTTTTCTGTCTTTTTTAGTCAATCTGATAGGTAAAAGGTGGTACCTCAGAGCTGCTTTAATTTGCATTTCTCTATTCATTAGAGATTTAAAGCATTTTTCAGTTGACTATAGGTAGCTTTGGTTTCTTCATCTGAAAACTGACTATTCATATCCTTTTACCATTTATCAATTAGGAAATAATTTGTATTTTTTATATTTAGTTCACTTCTCCATATATTTGAGAAATGAGGTCTTTATGAGATAAATTTGCTGTAAATTTTTTTTCACAATTGTGATTGTGTATTTCCCTACATTCTTTTTTCTCCTGTTTATCCTTCTCTCTTCTTTTACCCTGTTCCTACTTAAAAGTGTTTTGCTTCTGACTACTGCCTTCTCCAATCCAGTTTTCTTCTTTCAGCTTCTCCTTTTCTCTTAACCCTTTTCCCTCCTACTTCCCTGTAGGATAGATTTCTATACCCAACTAAGTATGTATGCTACGCACTTTTTGAGCCAATTCTGAAGACATTATTGGCTGCAAGCATCGTCTACTACCACCCTTCACTTTCCCTTCCCATTTTTGTTTTTTAAATGAGAATATTAAATGAAAGGGAAATGTAGTAAACTGATTACTCGATTAATTAATTAATTAATAATTAATATTAATAATAAATTAATCAATTAATAAATTGATTATTGTTACAAAATTAGCCATTGCCGGAACCAGAACTTGAATCCAGGTCTTCCTGTACCTGGTCAAGTACTCTTTATACTATAGCACAATGCCTTTGCATATAATTTTGGAGCCAATAATCCTTATTAATTGGGAAAAGATTGAAAACACAACAACAATGCACTAATGCAGTTAAATTGAAAATGGAAGTTGTACAGTTATTTTATAAATTTCATTTTTATGTTATTTCATATGTCATTATTCAAGTCCACTGAATTTGAAACCACATGTTCTAGGTACAGATAGATATTTCAATTACTAATTAATTCTATTTCCCATTTCCTATTTTTATCTTTTTTAAAATCAATCAATAGGTGCATATTAAGAGCTAATCATTGCACTAGACACTGAGGATAGAAAGGCAAAAAAAAAATTGCTCCCTCTCTGCCTTCAAAAGGCTTATGTTAAAGGTATTTTGTAGATGATGGAAACAGAGGCAAACAGGGTCAAGTGACTTGACTAGGATCACAAAGCTAGGAAATTTTGAGGCCAGCTTTGAACTCAGGAAGATGAATCTTCCTGACTCCACTCCTGGCAACCTACCCACTGTTCCACCTCGCTGCCCTAACTGTCTGGCACATAGTAGACACTTAATAGTGTTTATTGACTAAGAGTGAGATACAATAGAAGAGGGGAATGGTATAAGATATGCAAAGCTATAATATAGAAATTGTTGAGAAGAGTGAATTCAAATAGTTATCTTAGAAGCTTTAATTTCAAGAGAAATACAGAGACTGAAGAAGGAATAAATAAATAAAATAAATAGGAATCAAGGAATACAAATTTAGAATACATAGAAAGGGAAGAGAATTAATGAAATGCCTGCTTTTAAAGAAATGTTTTTTTAAAATAACTAATATTTTTATAGCCCTCTAAGGTTTTTAAAACCCTTTAAAAACACCAATTGATCCTCACAACAACCCTGAGAGGTAGGTGCTATTATTCCACTAAGGCAAATGGGGATTAAGTGACTTGCCTAGGGTCACACTGCTAAGGAAATAGATAAGGACAGATTTGAATTCAGGGAGATGAGTCTTCCCAACTCCAGATACAGTATTCTACTTGGTCTCAATTCTTACTTAGACCTTAGTCACTGAGGGTATGGCCTCAGACAATCTGAGTCCTCAGAAGGACCTCAGTTTAGAAAGGCCAAAGTCACCACTGCATCTTGACCATCTCTTGACCTTTGGACTCCAATGCCTCTGGAGGAGAGAGGGAAGCTAACAACTTTTTGTAACTGCCTCACTCAAAACAAATTCTAGCAATGCAAATTAAAACAACTCTAACATATCATCTCATACCTATCAAACTGTCTAACATAGCAAAAAATCAATGCTGGAAGGGATGTAGGAAAATTGTAACACTAATGCATAGTTGCATTAGAAATGCAATGGTTGCAAAGGAATGTGAACTGATCCAACCATTCAGGGGAGCAATTAGGAACTATGGCCAAAGGGCTATATACCCTTTGACCTAGTAATATCACTACTAGGGGTAGGAGAAAGTGAAGCTGATGACCTTGCACAGCCCTCCCTCACTCAAGTCAAAGTCAATTACAAGTCATGTCATTATCTTGATGTCATGGTCTTCTTTGAGAATGAAGGACAAATACAATCACTACTAGGTCTATATCCCAAAGACATAATAAAAAGTGGAAAAAAGGACCCACATATACAAAAATATTTGTAGCAGTTCCTATTGTAGTGGCAAAGAATTGGAAACTGAGGGGATTCCCATCAATTGGGGAATGACTGAACAAGTTGTGGCATGTGAATGTAATGAACTACTAGCCTTCTATAAGAACTGATGAGTCAGTAGATTTCAGAAAAACCTGGAAAGCCTTACATGAACTGATGCAGACTTAAATGAGCAGAACCAGGAGAACACTGTACATAACAACAACATTGTACAATAATCAGTTTGATAGTTTTAGCTCTTGTCATAACTACAATGGTTTATAACAATTCCAAAAGGCTTGTGATGGAAAATGCTAGCTCTATCCAGAGAAAGAACTATGGAGTCTGAATACAGACTGAAGCATATTATTTTTACTATTATTTTGTTGTTTTTGTGTTCTTTCTCAATACTTTCCTCTTTTGTTCTTATTCTTCTATAATTTGACTAAGGTGAACATTTGTCTAACATGACTGTACATGTATAACTTCTATGAGATTGCTTGCTGTCTTGGGGAGGATGAAGGGAGGGGAGGGAAGGATAAAAATTTGGAATTCAAAATCTTACAAAAAATGAACTTTGAAAACTATCTTTACATGAAATTGCAAAAAACCCACTATTGAGGAAAATAAATCCAATTTTCATGCAAGTCAGGATATCATATTCATGATGACATCAGTCCTCTTCCATAATGAAGGAAGTCAACATTACAGCCATGTGAGACATATACATATGCAGGTATATTAAAAATAAATACAAGATAATTGTGAGGAGACACACTAGCCACTTCAGGGATCAGGAAAGAATTCCCATAGAAGGTGTAGCTTGAACTGAGTCTTGAAGGACAGGGAAGAACATGATTAAGAGGAATAGGAGAGGAAGTAACAACCTTGCTGTTTTAAATGAGTACAAGTCTTCTAGATTAAGTAAATTAAATTCCCCTTTTTGAAAGAATATTAGATGTTATCACAGCACCAGTGCCAGTAACGTCTGAGGAAAAATGCTGAATGGAAGAGGTTTCAGAAGACTGGAGATGGGCAAATATTGTCCTGTATTTCACAAAGAAATAAATGGAATAGAGAAGTCATAGTCAAATTAACTTGACATCAATCCCCAAGAAAATTTTACAGCAGGCCATTAAACAGATGGCTTGTGAGCACTTAGAAAATGAAGCAGTGATCACTAGAGTGGTCATGAGCTCATTTAGAATGAGTCACACCAAAGTAATCGTTTCCTTTCTTGATAGGGGTCCAAGACTGATAGAGCCAAAGAATGATAATAATGGCTAATGTTTCTGTATTACACATACAGATTCCTCACCACAAGACTGTGAGCTAGATAGTATAAATATTTTAACCCAATTTAATGGATTTGGAAACTGAGTCTCAGAGAGATTAAATGACTTGACTTACAGTTACTCACTTAGGAGATGTCAAAGTCAGGAACTGAAGATCCAGGGTTTTAATATTTCAACTAGACATTTGAGTTTTTCCTAATATTTTTGAGAATAAGATCGCATAGAAGCTTTGTGATTATGGACATTGTTTTGTTACTATGATTCTATCTTCTTTGCCTATCCAAAGTATCCTGAATACAGTGTACAATTAATACACCATTATTGAATTAAATTGAATTTATTCTGAGGGAGGGGTAAATTGAGCAAATATAGAATAGAGTATATTTATAACTTAATATAACTGTTGTTGTTCAGTCAGTTTTCAGTTGTGTCGGACTCTTTGTGACCCCATTTGGGATTTTCCTGACAATGATACTGGAGTAGTTTGCCATTTCCTTCTTCAACTTATTTTACAGATGAGGAAACTGTGGCAAACAAGGTTGAGTGACTTGCCCAGGGTCAGACAGATAGAAAGTATTAGGTCAGATTTCAACCTAGGAAGATGAGCCTTCCTGACTCCAGGCCCAGCACTCTAGTCACTGTGCCACCTACCTTCTCCTTATACAATGATACCCCAAATTTATTTAATGATGGATCTACTCTAGCACCATGCAAGTGACTCAGTACTTAGTAATCCCTACCCTATTTAACAGATTTATTGGTAGCTTGGAAGAAATCATGTTTAAATTGCATGATGATGCAAAGAAAGGCCAATATACTGAAAACAGAATCAAGATTGAGGAAGTTCTCAATAGTTTAGAAGAAAGGGAAGAAGTTTTAGATGATAAACAATAAAGAACACAGGTCAAAAAACTCAGATGTCCAATTATAGGAAGGGAGAGAATTTGCTTTAAAACAAACTATGTGAAAAAAATAACACTTAGAGAATAAAACTGGCTCAAGATGAGCCAGCAGTTGAAGCAGTCACCAAAAACCAAATGAAATCAAATCTTAATGTGGTTTGTTGATGTGCTAACTCAAATGTCAAGAACAAAAAGAAATAATCCAATTAAAATCTGAGCTAGTCGAACCATTTCTAGATTATTAGGCCTAGCTTTGGGAATTAAACTCTGAGGAACATTGGCAGAGGATGTGATATGATAGGGTGGATATGAGTTCTGCATTTTGAGTCAGAAGATCTGACCCAGGTTTGTGTCCTTGGCTCTACTAATTTCTTACCGTGTGACATGGGAGCCTCATTTTTCAATCTGTAAAATGGGAATAAGCATACTCTGTACCCCCATAGGCTTATTGTAAAGATTGCTTATGATGATATAATACATGAAAATCCTTTGTAAACTGTCAAGTGCACTACAAATATAAAAGTATTATCAGCAATTCATACTTCTATATCAGCTTAAAGTTTAAGGAATATTTTTTCACAATAATTCTGTATGTAGGTGGTACAAGCATTATTATCTTAATCAGGAAAGTGAAATTTAATAAGCTGAGACATGCCCTCTGTCCAATGCTGGTTAACATCAGCAGCATGATTCCAATTCAGGTCTCTCTCAACCCCAAGTCCAGTGTTCTTTCCACTACACTATGTTGTATTCAGATATTAAGGGGATAAAGAACCATAATTAGTATTATGATCATCAATAATAATTATAATTAATAAGAATCTAAGGGAAGGTAATCATGGTGGTGAGGATTTATCATATTATATGAGGTATGTTTAAAGAATCCATGAATTTTTTTTCCTGAAGAAAAATAAAAAAGAAAGGATATGGTATTGGGCATGAATGTAGTGTGATTCAGTGGAAAGGACAGTGGCTTTGAAATGGTTAGAATAATCCTTCCTCTGAGGCTTACTAGCTATGATATTAAGAAAGACTCATAGGCCTCAGTTGCCTTATGTGTAAATCAAAGTGGTTGAACTAGTTGGTTTCTGAGATACTTTCTAGCTCATGTCCTATGATCTATGAAACATCTCTCACAGGACAGCAAAAGCAGGGGAGTCAAACCACTGTTGCAGCAAAAGAGAAAACAGCCAATGCTTTAGTTCAAAGTCAACTTGGACTTTTTGAAGACATCCCCAATTCTGGCGACACAACCAGTAATAAAAAGATCACTCTTAATTATGTGGCTATCAGAATAGAACCAGTTATGAAATGTCTACTTATGCTCCACAATCTCTCCAAAGGATTTCCTTTACTATTGCAACTACATCAGAAGCAAGCTCCCTCAGCTCTTTGTATGGAAAGACTCCATCTGAATCACTCGGTGCACACACCAGATCATGGTATGATTCTAAATATTTGAAAGGCTATCACAAAGAAGAAGGATTCGATTATTCTATGTGTTATTTAGAAAGACAAATAAGCAGAAGTGATTAAGAATGACCTTTCTAATTAAAAGAGCTGCCCCCAAATGGAATAGGTTCTCTTGTGAGACAGTGATGTCTCCCTTGATTTTAAGAGTTCTGACAAAGGCTGGATGGTTGGCAAAGTTATTTCAGAAGGAATTCAGAGATGAGAAGGAGGTTGGATTGAATGACCTCTAAGGTTCCTTTCAATTTTAAATCTCTACAATTCCCTTTCTGCTGTTGTCTCCAGGAGCAAATGCATTGTTATGAAGGAAAAGATAAGAGTTCAATCCAGAGAGAGTAAACAACTAAATTCATAAACATTATCACTCTAAAAATATGGGAAAATAGAGTAATTTCCTAAAGTCTCATAAAAACATCAATTTTGAAAGACCAGCTTTATAAACTGGTTTATAAAGAGGATAAGAGGATTCAAATGAACAGCATGGGTTAAGTCACCTCTCAGGTCTCTTCTGAGTCTAAATCTGTCATCCTGGGTATCCAGGAACAGGCACAATCTTAGTATACTTTAAATTGACAAGAGTTCTTTTCCCCACAGCAGTCCCATCATGTAGGTCTTGCAAATTTTTGTTTGTTTGTTTTTGTTCAGATCCATTATGCCAAAGTAATGTGAGGGAACTTCTGGTGTGAAGACTTCCTTCACTTAGTAGATCAGTAACCCATCTTCAAGTTATTGTCTTAAAAAGATGCTTAAGTAACTTGTCCATGGTCATACAAGTAGTATAAAGCACTTGACAAATAATCAAATGCTGTATACATGCCTCCTATTCCTAAGTTGCAAATATCCTGAGCTGGTTCTATATTCATAAACTAGAAATATTAATACACTTAGTTACTACCACTTAGGATTATTGTGAGATACTATATATTTGTTGTTGTTCGGTTGTATCCAACCCTTCATGACCCCATTTGGGGTTTTCTTGTTGAAGATTGGAGTGGGTTTGCCATTTCCTTCTCCAGTTCATTTTACAGTTGAAGAAACTGAGGCAAATAGAAGTTAAGTCACGTGCCCAGGGTAACATGGCTAGTTAGTCTCTGTGGCTATATTTGTGGCTCAGTTTTTCCTAACTCCGGGTCCATGTATCAACTAACTGCTCTACCTGGCAGGAAGTTATTGGTTTTGTTTTGGCCCTTCTTTGTAGCCTCAGGACTTAGTACAGTACCTGGCACATTGTAAGTGTTTAATAAATGCTTATTGACTTACTCTCTTGGCAAGCAGTTTCCCAGATGCTCCAATAATTATTAATCAAAGGATCTTAGTAAAATATTGATATGTAGAAGGCAGAAAAGTGAAAATTATCAGGTACAGCTGAGAGAAAGGGTATAGACCAGTCCCACAGTCATCCAGGGGTTAAGGAATATCTAATCACCAGAGACAAGAACTAGTCAAAGTGCCCAAAGGCTGAAGAGTGATTAGGTGAGCAAGAGATGCTGAAGCCAGGGAGTCAAAAACTAGAGGCAGAGCAATCAGGAAGGTAATGTTTGAAAAGAGGGAAAATGACCAGAAACATCAGTTCTGGAGTCAGTAGGTAACCAAGGACAGGTCAGGAATCAAGAATCCATGTAGTTATGGGAGAAGTTCTTTGCACATAGCAAACAGTTAATATATAACAGCTGAGTTCAATAGCAAGTCAAGGCATTCAAGGATGTGATTTGATTTTGAGCTGAGTGTTCACTTTGAGAGATGCTTTTGTATGTCCAGCCTTGACAGAAAGTGGTATCAGGGCATGGTAGAGACTAGACCTGTAAGTATGAATAATAATGGGAGAGGACATTGTTGGAGAATGAGAATGCTGTGGATTCAGTTGATCCATCAAGGGTAAAAGAGCCAAGATGAAAGGTGGATTCTCATACCTTCATGGTCTATTTTGAACCATATCTTAGTTTCATAGTTCAATAGATTTAAGCTGGAAGCCAGATCTCAAGGACATTATAATCCTTCCCTCTCCTGTGTTATAGATGAAAAAACTGAGGCCAAAGTTAAGTGACTTTCCTCAGATCACATGGGTAGTAAGTGACAGAGCTGGGATACCAACCCTATTCCCTTAGCCCCATTGTAGCTCAAAGTTCATCACACTATAAAAATAGTTCGTGTCATTTCCCCCCCCATTATCATGCATTTGCCCATATTGAAGCCTATATGCCACTTGTCTAGCCAATCAAACAGCTTTTCAGGATGTATCTATCCCAGCCTGACAGTCTCACTATCTGGAAGGACTTAATATCATATGCAAAACTTGCTTTCTTGCTGTGTATTTCCTCACCAAGCTCGTGCATAAATTTGGTAATAAGACCCACCTTAGTGCTGACTCCTGAAGGAGTCTGCTATTTCTGTTTTGCCATTGAGGGAAAAATAATCACAGATGTAGACTAGAAAGAAACCTTAGAGGCAATCTAGTCCAACCCTTTATTTTACAGTTGAGGAAACTGAGGCCCAGAGAAATGAAATAATTTTTTTCCAAAGTCAATCAAATGGGAAGTTAGAACTGAGATTTGAACTGAACTCTTCTTATTCCAGAGGTTCTTAACCTGTGGTTCAAAAATCCTTTGTGAGGTTTATGGACAGATTTCAAAGGGCCCATAAACTTGTTTGGGGAAAAAAAAATCACATTTTTATTTTCACTAGTTTCTTACTGAAATTTAGCATTTCCTTCAATTATTTAAAAATATTATTCTGAAAATTGGTTTTTACTTTCATTAGATTGCCAAAATGCATAAAAAGTCAAGAACTCCTCGGTATACTACATTGCTTCTATCATCAAATCAGTACGATGTTACTGTTCTCTTTGTTGTTTTTCAGTCATCTTTCAATAGTGTTTCATTCCTGGCAACCCCATCTGTGGTTTTCTTGGCAAAGATACTTGAGTGCCTTGCCATTTCCTTCTCTACCTCATTTTACAGATGAGGAAACTAAGGCAAACAGGATTAATTGACTTGCCCAGGGACACATATCTAGTAAGTGTCTGAGACCAGATTTGAACTCAGGAAGATGAGTCTCCCTGATTCCAGATTTGGTACTCTATCTACTGACAGAGTAGGAAAAACATTAGTTACAAGAATTGGATTTGAATCCCAGCTCCTGTACTTATAGGCAGTATGATTGTAGACAACACATATAAGCCTCTATTTTATCATCCATAAAGTGGAAAAAAATAACATTTTTACCACCTACCTTACTACATTGGTGTGAGGAAAAAACTTAACAAATTGTAATTCTTAATATAAATGAAATCTATTATCAGCACTATGCCCAGTCCTGCTAAGGGTCCCAAATACTATACGATGCCCTCAGACCAATGGACATCAGAGGAAAATAATCCTGAGAAATAAGGATTAATCTAATGCATACGAGTCTCCCCTGAACCTCAGGCATAATTCAAAAAACAAGTTTCCAACCAATTATTTGTTGTTTCCAATTCAGCCACTGGCAACCATGAGGACATTTAGAAAGCAACTAATGATTTTGGGTGACTGCACCAAGGCTGTCCATTGAGTTGTGTTCTCAGTGCTTTAATGTGCTGATGGAAGCTTTTCTCCATCACTACTCCCCCAGGCCAGTAAATGCAGTTAGCTAGACCCATCAAATAAAAAGTGTGCTGCCATTATTCTAGTCCAGTGAAGACGCACAAAAGGCTAAAATCTTGGAAGCAATAAAAAAGTCTCTCAATAAGCATTCAGAATGGAATAATAGGGAAATGGAATTGTAGATGTTGCTTAAAGTTATTTACAGTAAAAACAGCATTGAATTTTCATCTGAAGAGCTGGGTTTGAGGCATATGGCTCCCACACTTACAATCTCTGGCATCCTGGACAAGACACTTAAATTTCTAAGTCTCACAGTCTTCACCTATAAAGTGGAACCATGGAATCTACTTTACCTTCATGACAGAGCAGTGAAGATTAAATGGCATGATGTACGTACGTTGCCAAGTACTACATAGATGCTGGCCAGCTAGGTAGTACAGTGGAGAATGCTGTGCCTGATGGCCTGAGTTCAAATTTGATCTCAGACCCTTACTAGCCTGTGCAAATCACTTCACCTTGTTTGCGTCAGTTTCCTCATCTGTAAAACAAGCTGGACAAAGACATGCAAATCATACCGGTGTCTTTGTCAAGAAAACTCCAAATTGGCTCATGAAGAGAAGGACGTGACTGGAAAATGACAAAACAAATACCAGCTTCTTAGTGTTATTATATCTATTCCTCCCCCCAAAAAAAAATTTTGATCCAGTTAAATTTGCCTCCTTGAAGTTTTTCAAACAAGAAACTTCATCTCCTGGGACTGGGCATTTTTACTTGATGACTGGAATATTCTTCCTCCTCATCTCTGTCTCCTGGCTTCCTTGACTTTCTTCAGGTCCCATCCCCTTTCTAATGTCTTCTCTCTATTGATTCATTCCTAATTTACCCTATATGTTAATTATACATGGTGGTCTATAGATTGTCTCCACCACTAGACTGAGCTCCTTGAGAGCAGAGATTATCTTTTCTCTTTCTTTTCTCCAATGCTTAGCCCCTAGTGCCTGGCAAATAGTTGGAATTTAATAAATATTTGTTGACTGATTACCTTAATTCAATTTTCTAATCAGCTTTTGTTTATTGAAAAATTAAACATGTTAAATAAAAATCCATGAAATATAAATTCACAAAAATTGCAAGTTAACTTAGTCACTAGCCTCTCTCACATTTGTCTTTCATTTTCATTGAATCTCTACTCTGAAACTTTCACTATCCCCACTCCCTATAAAAAAATCATATTTTCTTCCCCTCTGCCAACCTTATATCAAAGTATGTGATTTGGGGTTATGTAATAAGAGCAAGAACTAACCAATGTTGTCGTACTCCACTGGTATTCTACCAATGTTAAGAGATCTGGTGGAATGCCTCCTGCATGTTAGGTGAGTTTTTCCACATCAGATCTACAGAATGACAAAGATAATTGTCATCCGGGTTTAGAAGGCATGGAAAGGTAGCAATCTGCACTGTTAGAGAGAGCATCTGTGGGGACAGAATCACATATCCATCAATTATGTAAAAGATCAATCAAGATTTGTCTACAACAAAGTGTCAAACATGTGCCACAGGTCAAATGTAGCTGGAGTTCCTGAGTACTGACTGAACCAAATTAAAAGGTAATTGAGAAATATTTAACAAAATAAAAATACAATGAAACATAAACATCATTGCATTTTAAAACTAAGTCAAAATGCAGCCTGTAAGACCCTTCTATGTGCATGGATTAATGGTCCTGTTTCTATTTGAGTTTGGTACCACTTCTCTACAGTACACTAAAACAGCTAAATGACATTCTGCCTCAACTGAATAAAATTTGTCATTGAGGTCTGTGAAGAAAGAATCTTGTTAGCTGCAAATCATCATTAAAAAAAAACAGCAATTATTATTATATATTTATTCATCTCCTCCACAAAGATGTCATGGGAGACTTGTTCAAATCTTTGTTGAATTACAAATATGTCATGTTTTGAACCAACTGTCAAAGGAGGAAATGAGGTTGGGTCCACTTTTCTTGTCTAAGTCTTCACCAACAATTCATTTAATTAAATTCTCCAGTTTTTTTTTTCTCCTCTGAAATGTCAAGATCATCGATTTGTAGTTTGCAAGATATATTTCACCCACTTCCTCCTCAAGCCTTTTTTGAAAGTTTAGGCAGTTTGTGCAAAGAATACTTGGCTTCAGAAGGAATGAGGTTCCCAACAATGGAGGTTTACAAGTAGAAGATGTGAGGAGTATTGCAAAGGGAATTTTGCTCAAGATAAGGAATGAATTCAATGACTTCTGAGATTTCTTACATATCTAAGATGCTTTGATAATTTTCTTGGATCACATTTAGGATGCTCTGCAGTATTCCAAGATATAGCGTAATTAACACAATGTCACCCATAGACAGAAGCTCTGGAAGAACATCACCATGAACAGGGAATCCTTCTTTGATATGGGGTATTCACTGGACAATAATGGCAAATGCCATTACTGTCAAATTATTTTTGGCAAACCTGTTTTATCCTTCCCTTGAAATGTATCAACATGTTTTCACAGCTATTTCTGTTGCAATATATCTTTCAGGAAATCTCCTCATATAATTGTAACATATGTCTGAGATATCTTCCTGTCTGTCTCCAACAAGGTAGCATTTTTCTCTACCAAATAGCTTTTTTTAATAGTCAACAAAAATAAGTTCAACATGATCCTGTATTCTCTGAATCTTTCAATCAGTTGTATGACTAGAAAGTTGTTTTCTACACTGAATATCATTTATGGAACTTTTTGGGCTTCCTTAAAGACTCAGTCCAAATCCCATCTTCTGCAAGTGTCCTTTCTAGTCACTTTCCTTTCCTCCCTTCCCTTCCCCCTAATTTATTATATATGCATAATTGTTTATATGTTGTCTACCCATTTAGACTGTAAACTCATTTGCCTCTCTTTGTATTCCCAGTACTTAGCACAGTGTGTAGCACATAGTAGGTGCTTAGTAAATGCTAGCTGAATGACTGACTGATTGAAGGGAATAGGGCATAGATGAGTCATATGGTTGCCCCTCCAAGACATAGAGTCACCAAAATGACAGCTTCCTCTACACTGCATGGTCTTCTAGAGGCCCTGTCCCTTGAAGGAGCAACCTCTCTTGGTTCTATGAAAGGGCCTGATGTTGAACTACTGAGACCTAGCTACAACTGGCCAAAATTCACATTTAAAGTGTGGAGACATCAAATTGAGGGAGTTTATATAGATCATTTCCAACTGACCCTGTCAGGGTAGAGAGATCAGCATTAATATATACTGGTTGATTGACTGATTACGAAACAGACCTGCTCTTATCATGTCAGGAATTTCTTCAAAATATGTATAAATATTTTAAAGTGGTGGAAATAAGTAAGCATTCGTATTATAGAATGGTATCTATTATCATTCAAAAGAATTAAGCTTACATATTCACGCAGGAAAAATCTTACAGCTGAAGAATGTCTATTGTTCAGAAAATATGCAATTGGAGGAATGGGTTCATCATACATATGTGCTGGACAGACATTAAATATATATGAATATATAACTGAAAAAGAAGAAAAAAGAATGCCTATAGGAAATATCTCAGTGCTTTAATGACCCTAAACTTCTCCCTGAGACAAAGGTCTATCTTTTTACTGTCAATATTTTTCTTTATTGCTGCTACAAGTCAGAGAATATAAGTGTAAGAAGACATGAAGTTGAGGAACACCCAAAAGACACTGGAAAAACATAGTGGATATGAGTAGGCTATAGTATATTATCCATAAAAAACTGTACAGAAGAAGGTCAAGGATGCCATTAGAGAGACATATGACTGGAAAGTAGTTCGTATACTCTGCAGAATCTTGTTTTTAAATTCACAAAATAAAATACCTATAATTACTAAAAACTCAATTACATTGATATATGGTTGTGTGTGTGTGTGTGTGTGTGTGTGTGTGTGTGTGTGTGTGTGTGTGTGTGTGTGTAGTTCAGGTTAACTTCATAGTTCAGGTTAAAAATACCTGGTCTAGAAGGAAGAGAATAAGCCTTTATTATGTGACAATTAATTATGGCAGGAAGTTTTTAAAATATTACATTATTTGATCCTAAGAACAACCCTGGGAGGTGAGTACTATATTATTCCCATTTTACAGATGAGGAAACTGAGGACAACAGAAATTAAGTGACTTGGCTAAGATTACAAAGCTGAGGCTGGATTTAAACATAGATCTTCTTAACTCCAGGAGTAGTGCTCTATCTTCTGTGCTACCTAGCTACCTAGAGGAAAATCTTCAGTATTTTGAGTGGATCCTATGTGGAAGATTTAAAAGAGGTCATAGGAAAAAGTCACACAGTATAACAAGGAAGAGATGTACAGTGACACGTGACAGTGGTTGAAGTCCCATGTCAATGAGATCACCAATTCATCAAATTGTCAAAATATATTTTCTTGTCTGTTAACTTGCAAGTCTCATGATACCCAAATAATTTTCAGTGATTACCATCAGTATCATTATGTGTCATTAATCATTACCAAAGGAATCAAATGGTTCTGCCTTCCACTTATTGTCTCTTACCATTGTGTCCTTTGCCCCAGGATTGGGTACCCTTACTTCTTCTTTCTTCAAACCTGTCTTTAAAATCTATCTTTTACCTTAACCCTTTTTGAAAACCATAGTTTCCTTGGTGGGGTTTAACCTTTTTGACATTTTCCTTGCAATCTTAAGACATCCTTTTGCATATGACCTTGCTTAAACATACACCTCTTTTCTATCTTTTCTACCTATCCCTTTAAAATATGACTTCAAGCAGCATTGTCAGTTTCTTTAGATGCCGCTGATGTTTTCCCCTTCAAAAACAGTCTTCGTTGCATTATCAGAATATCATTCAGAAAGTTTCCCATTCCTTATGAACTGCCTTTGTTTTTTGCATAGTAATAGATGAATTCACATTCATCATTTCACTTAACATTTAAAATATTTCTTTTAAATCCTGGGGAAGATGACTGAATGTTCCCTTTGTTGGTTATCATAAACTCTAGTATAAGTCCATTTTCTCTGACAGAGCCCATCACTTTCTCTTTACTACTCATTTCCTCCTTTCCAACCTATAATAATTAAAATGTAGAGGAGAGAGCACTGGATTTTGAGTCAGAAAGACCCTGGTTCAAATCCTGTTTAAACTGCTTATTATTTGTGGGACTCTAGGCAAGTCATTTAACCTCTTGTTATCTGGGGGTAATAACAGCTTTTATTTCACAAATGTGAAATAAAATGAGCTAATGAACCTAAATTGCTTTTGGAACCTTAAAATACAATAGAGATGTCAGTTATTACTCTTTTATCAAATCAAGAATTTATGAATTATAGTAAAAAAAAAATTCCCAAAGAGGTTCTATTATACACAATGAAACTTACATGATGTCTACATTCTTTTCCTCAATCCAATCCCATCTTCACTTTTTCCTTGATTATGCAGGAATCTCATACAGTGAGGCAGATTCTCAAGGTTTCTGTTTCACTCCCACAGTGTAGTGTGCTACAGCCTCTCCCCCTACAATTGAATTTGACTTTAAAGTTTTATTTTTCTCCTTGATTTAGGAATATTTTGTGACATAAGTAACCATCACTACTTATGGCTTAGCCAGTACTTAACTACCTGGGTTATTTTGGATGACAATCATAGTAGCAGCAGCAGCAGCAACAGTAGTAGTAGTAGTAGTAGAAGTAGTAGAAGTAGTAGTAGTAGTAGTAGTAGTAGTAGTAGTAGTAGTAGTAGTAGTAGTAGTAGTAGTAGTAGTAGTAGTAGTGGTGGTGGTGGTGGTGGTAGTCATACTGACAATTAAAGAAATAAGCATTTATATAGTATCTACTACATGCCAGACAATATACTAAGTAAATATACTACTAATACACTATCTCATGTGATCATTATAAATAATATATAATAATAACAATAATTGGCATTTACATAGCACTTTCAGGTTTGCAAAGTTTTATGTTATTTATGCCATCTCATTTGATCCTCAAAAGCAAATGTTATTGTTACCCCCATTTCACCCATGAGAAAACTGAGGCTGAGAAAGATTAAGTGATTTGCCCTGAGTCCCACAGTTAATAAGTTTCTTGAAGCAAAATTTGGACCCAAATCTTTCTCACTCCAAAATCAGTGTTTCCTTTTACCTCAGTTTTCTTATCTGAAAGTGAGAGGATTGGACTATCTCCTCCAAGACCTCTTCAGGCTTTCATTGAAGGTGGCCATAGATGATGCCTATGAGTGACTGACTTTTAATAAGGATTTATTCTATGTACATTTTCTACCCTATTGCCATCACGAACAGTCCAGTCTACCTAGAAGACAGGCTGACAAGTAGCTATTATTTTTTACACACAAGCACATAACTAGAATATGTACCAGGGACCCCTAACAAAACTACCAAGAACCATTCATAGACAACCATTATTAAGTCTTGACCACTTAACATTAAGTGCCTGCTATTCTAAATGCATCAAGCAATTTTTTCAAATGAAAATAGACTCCAATTATGAGGTAATTTAGAGTAAATGCTAGTGAATTATTAGAATGCATGAATCTGGTCTTGAAGTCCATTCAAATAATGAAGCACATACCCTTATGAGAAGGAGTAGATAGCCTGGATTCAGTGAAGATTGCTGTTATTAGTTGGTATTTATGAGGTACTTTATCATTTGCAGCATTACTCCACCAATGGCCTGCTCTATTTCTTCCTTGCAGCCTGGAGATAGCCCTGCATTTTCAGAGGCTATGTCAGCGGAGCATGAGCTCTAGCAAATCCTGCCAAGGAGGGAAAGGTTTTAAATGTGAATCTAGCAAAGGACGCTACTCTCTGAGAACCAACCTCAGGAGAGGCTCATCAACAGAAGATCAACCACCAGGTCATGGTTGCTTATTTTCTATAGCATCCCATGAAGGCCACTTATTAAGACATGAAGGTCTTATGATCTACGTGGAAGTGCCCACTCTGATTAAAACATATGAGTAATAACTCACATGACTTTGTAACTCAACTGAATTAACCCTTTTTGTATATTGAACCCAGGGGTACAGTATAGGAAGCTGATCTCTCCAGATTCTCATTTTTAAATTTGTTTTTTTCTGAACTTGCTAATAGACATTTTTGAGATATTTTTAAAAGAATCATAGATTTGGCACTGGCAGGAACCAGATGGACCATCTAGTCCAATGACTTCATTTCACAGATGGGGAAACTGAGACCCAGAGTGCTAAGATAACTAATCACCCAAGAGCATCCAGATGGGGCACCTGAACTCCAACAGTAAGACTGTATATTTTAAAGTAGATTTTTGTTGTGTATTCTGAAGGTCATCTATCAACAGCCTCTAAAATCTCCTCTAACTCTAAACTTATGATTCTGTTACTAAATATAAAAAAATTAAAAGGCACCCAAAGTTATGAATATAGATCATTAGTATCAGTGACAGGACTTCCCTGACTTTCTTGACTTCCTCCCTGCATGAAAAAAGTAAACTTCCTAATTCATATGCTGGAGTTAGAGCCATGCTGACTATACAAGACAAAAGAGTGATAGCATGATTTATTATTATGTCCAACTCTTTATGTCCCTATTTTGGGGTTTTCTTGGTGAAAATATTGGAATGGTTTACCATTTGCTTCTCCAGCTCATTTGACAGATGAGGAAACTGAGGCAAAGATGTTTAAGTGACTTATGCAGGGTCTTCCTGACTCCAAGACTAGCATTCTATTATTTGCACCACCTAGCTGTCTGGAAGTATGGTATCACAGACTTAAAACTGGAAGGAATCTCAGGGACTATCTACTCTAAAACCTCTCCCTTTACAGAGAAGGAAACTGAGGCCCATGCAAGTTAAATAACTTGCCAAATATCATAAAGGTAGTAAGCATCTGAAGCAGGGTTTGAACTCAGGTCCTCTGATACCAAATACAAAGCTCTTTCTGTGTCTTTGCCTTAAAAAAAGAGTTAAAAAGAACTTTAATTTATAGCCTAAAGTTTCCCAAAATCTGTTTTTATTGGAAACTGTAAGAATTAATTCAAATCTTTACAATGTAGCATCTCAATAAATCTCAATTTGTTTCAGACTCCTGTCTGTATGGCACATATTCCTCTAGCACATCTGGAAAAACTGTTCTCTACCAGTGTAGATGACATCCACTACTTTAAAAAAAGCCCTTTTGGGACCCTAACCTTTCCTGTCCATCTGTGATAGGGGCCTTATTAGTGCAGCTCTATGAATGAATGAGGTAAGGCATATGGATCCAATTATCTTTCCACATTACCACAATCCTTTCTAAGAAAAAAGTAGGATGGCAATTTTAAGGACCTGAAAGTTGATTGAAGAGGCTTCTTCCTTCCTTCCTTCCTTCCTTCCTTCCTTCCTTCCTTCCTTCCTTCCTTCCTTCCTTCCTTTCTTCCTTCTTTCTTTCCTCCCTTCGTTCCTTCCTTCCTTTCTTTCCTTCTTTCTTTCCTTCCTTCTCTTTATTTTTCTTTCCTTCCTTCCTTCTTTTTCTTTCTTCCTTCCTTTCTTTCCTTTTTTATTCCTTCCTTCATTTCACTCTCTCTTCTTTTCGTTTTTTCTTTCTTTCCTAAAGAACTTTTCGATTCTATTACAAATGATGACAGTAGAAACCATCTGCCTATTCTGCATGGGGAAGAATGTGATGATTATTTGATGAGGGAGTAGGAGTTAAAGTTAGGTGGGATGAAAAAATGGAGTGACTCCAGGAAAGCTGCCTGCCTCACAAGTCCAACTAGTAAATGTCAAACCAAGTTTGTGTGTTCTTCCTGGAAGAAAAAAATCCATCCTAATCATGCCCTCCTGTGTTTGGATGATTCTGCCTTTGAAGTTTTCAAGAGCAGCACAGAAATCCAACCTCCTTTGCCCATTAATGCCCACACAGTGAAAGCCAGTCCGTGAGCACATTCAGCAATAACTTTTTTAAGCTTGGAAATAAACATGCAAGCATAAAATATTTGTAAGTGCCAACTCATTTCCTCTTTGCTATTCCAATTTAATCACTGAACTGCCAAAAAAATGGGACAGCTGTGGCTTTGGTTTGGACGTCATTTGAATTCTGGCTATCACCTTTATGTATGAAACCAGGCTACTGCTAACTTCCCTCAGGCATACACATCTGTGATTTAAGTTAATAAGTTCCTGCATGTCATTGTGGCTTCACATAAATAGGGCTCAAATAGCATGTCGTTGGCAGCGAGGAAACTGGTATCTTAAAGAAGATAGTTTGCATTTGAGTGAAACCCAAATTATCAGGTGAAATATTTGCATGCTAATGAATAATTTTCCAACTGAACAAGTGTTTCAGTCATTGTGCATATGCTACCACGTTTGGTTATATTCTCTATCAGATGTTACTAAAAATGGAAATTTAGCATACTTTGTAATTCTAATTAAAATAAAAAAAAACTAAGGACATTTTCTAGTCATGAAAGCAAAACACATATGTGTATGCCGGGTATCCCAAAAAAATTTAATGCAGTTATTTGTAGTAGCTTAAAACTGCACTAAGACATTTGGGGCATCTGATTATATCATATGTATATATAATATAATCATCAAACCAATCAATAAACATTTATTAAGTGCCTGCCATGTGCCAAGCATTGTGCTAAGTGCCAGGGATGAAAAAAAGGGGCAAAAGACAATATCTTCCCTCAAAGAGTTTATAATCTAATGGAGGAGACAACGTGGAAACAAATAAAAACAAAACAATTAACAAAGGGAAGGCACTCGAATTAAGAAGGGTTGGGGAAGACTTCGTGCAGAATTTTAATTGGAGCTTAAAGGAATCCGAGGAGGTTAGTGGTTGGGTCAGAGGAAGGAGAATGTACCAGGCAAGTGAGCCAGCCAGAAAAAGTACCAAGAGTTGGAAGATAAGGTCTCTTGTTTGTGAAACAACCAGGAGACCAGTACTACTGGATAGAAGAGTACCTGACCTGTGATTTCAGGTCATATAAGGAAGAACTTCCTTTGCCAATGAAGATCAGTTCCTTTTCTACTAATTTATAATCTTAGAAAGTTGCTTAAGGTCAATGCGAGGTTAAGTGACTTGACTAGGGTCACACAGCCATTTGTGTGTCAGAAGTAGGGCCTGAACCACATTCTTCCTAGCTCTGATGCCACTCTCTATACACTACACCTTGGTGTCTCTCACAACCTTTTAAAACACATACACATACATACACACACACACACACACATATATACACACATATTTATAATAATATATAGGCACATATGTACATATATGTATATATAATTATGAGTGTATATGCATGTGTGCACATAGATATATGTGTATATCTGTGTGTCTGTATATTTTAGATAGATAGATAAACATATGGTTTCTCTGCATATATTAATGTGTATATCCACACATTATTCAAGTTATATTTTTATAAAGTGAAGGAGGGTTGGACCAGATAATATCTGAGGTTCCTTCCTGTTCCTATGATCTTATAAAAGGATAATAATAACGGAAATGTTTTTACAAGACCTTTTGATTCATTGATTTAAAAATTTAGATCTAGAAGATATTTTAGAGGTCCAACTAGTCCAGTTCCATCATTTTATAGGTAAGGAAACTGAGGAGAGGAGATGTGACTTGTCTGAGGTTACACATATTAAGTGAAAGATGTGAATTAAACTCAGATCCCCTCACTTCAAGTTACTATGCTTTCTTTTATACTATGCTTTGAAAGTCCAATGAAGTAATACAACTCTTTTTAGAAATTCATTCATGATCATTATTCAACAAATACTGGAGTTTACTATGCATGATACAATATGTCAGTGCTTAAGGGAGATGCAAAGATAAATACATCTCTGTTCCTACCCTCAGTGAAATTATGATCAAGTAGATGTGAAAAGAAAAATATATAGAAAGCTATAATACTTCCCTCAGTAGTGTAGAATCTACAGTTTTATTGGTGTGGATACAATCTTCTGTAATACAGATGGTAATCACTTTTTAATGAAGGAAGGAAGGAAAGAAAGGAGAGAGAGAAAGAAAGAAAGAAAGAAAGAAAGAAAGAAAGAAAGAAAGAAAGAAAGAAAGAAAGAAAGAAAGAAAGGAAGAAAGAAAGGAAGAAAGAAAGGAAGAAAGAAAGGAAGAAAGAAAGAAAGAAAGAAAGAAAGAAAGAAAGAAAGAAAGAAAGAAAGAAAGAAAGAAAGAAAGAAAGAAAGAAAGAAAGAAAGAAAGAAAGAAAGAAAGAAAGAAAGGAAGAAAGAAAGGAAGGAAGAAAGAAAGGAAGAAAGAAAGGAAGAAGAAAGAAAGAAAGAAAGAAAGAAAGAAAGAAAGAAAGAAAGAAAGAAAGAAAGGAAGGAAGGAAGGAAGGAAGGAAGGAAGGAAGGAAGGAAGGAAGGAAGGAAGGAAGGAAGGAAGGAAGGAAGAAAGAAAGATGGAAGACAGATGACAGATTTATTAAGCATTTCTTTGTTTCAGGGACTATGCTAAGAATACAAGGAGCAAACATTCTAATTAGGGAGAATAACAGCGAAAGGGAAGGTAGAGAGGGTGAAGGTAAGTTAGACTGTGTGTAGGTGTGAGTGTGAGTTGGAAGTAAGTAGGCAATGTTTCTGAGACTTCAGATCCTATAATAATTCCAAAAGGTATTCTCCAGTCATCCTCCTCAGCTTCCTTTAAGTCATAACTAAAACCCTTCTTAATTCCAGTGCATTTCCTCCGTTAATTGCTTTGTCTTCATTTGTTTCTATGTTGTCTCCCCCACTAGATTGTAAGCTCCTTGAGGGCAGTTACTACTGTTTTTTGCCTCCTTTTTGTATCTCTAGCACATAGCACGGTGCTTGGCACACGGTAAGCACTTAATAAATGTTTATTGATTGATTTGTTATTTACATTATATATATACATATATGTGTGTCTGTGTACATAATATACACATATATGTATATGTTGGACTAGATCACCTTTATTATCCCTTGAAGCTCTAATTCTGTATGGGAAAGGTGGTTAGTTACGGCATATTCTTTCAAAATTATTGGGTAGTTAAAAAAAATCCTTGCACTTTGTTCCATCTAGTGATTAGCATCCTTGAACTTAGCCAGGTTAGTCATACATGGTAATCCACTCCAGGGTCTATACTTGAATTTGTTTCAGTTTGTTATTGTTACTATTATCTTAAAAAATACAAGTTTCTCTCTATATCATGATGAGTATCAGGACTCCAGTGCAGGACTGTTTCTATGAGAGTGCATGATCATGGCCAATAAGGTGCAGGGTTTGAAGTTGTTAAGCCGTTCTCGTTCAGTCATTTCAGTTGTGTCCAACTCTTTGTGTCCCCATTTGAGGTTTTCTTGGCAAAAATACTGAATTGATTTGCTATTTACTTCTCCAGCTCATTCTTCAGAGGAAGAAACTGAGGCAGAGTGAAGGGACTTGCCCAAAGTCATACAGTTAGTGTCTATGGCCCAATTTGAACTCAGGTCTTCCTAATTCTGAGCCCAGCACTCTATCCACTGTGGCCACTTAGCTGCCCAGGTCATGAAGGTGTGGGTTCAAATCCTGCCTTGGATGCCAGCTATATAAATACATCCAAGTTACTTAACCTTTGTGCAACTTAAACATCTTCCTAAGACTTATAAGTTAAATCAAAGACAAGCTGTAAGCTGCATCAATGATGGATAATTCCCCATGTTGACAAAATTGTAGATCTTTTGTCTGTGTAGCCCTCTGTCACAGAAACAATCAGTGGAATAAAACTGAACCTTCAGCTCACTGGATAAAGACTGGGCCTAGTGTCAGGAAGATTCATCTTCCTGAGTTCAAATCTGGCCTCAGACACTTAATAGCTGTGTGACCCAGGGTACGTCACTTAACCCTGTCGGCCCCAGTTTCCTTACCTGTAAAATGAACTGAAGAAGGAAATGGCGAATCACTCCAGTATCACAGAGAGTCAGATATTATATTCTGGACACAGTGCTAAGTATCAGAGTTACAAAGAAAAGGAAAAGACAGACCCTGCTCTCAAGGAGTTCCCAATCTCACTTCCATTTGGGAAGTTCAAGACAGGCTTTATGGAAGAGATAGATTTTGGTCATGACCTTGAAGAATAGGTAGGATATCAACTGGTAGAAATGTGAGTAGGGTATTTCAGGGTAGTGTGAACATGTAAAAGGTAATGGATGTGGAAGTTAAGGAATGGTTGGGAGTTCAGTCTGACTAGAGTTCAGTGGTCATCATAGGGAATAGTGTGCAATAAGGCTGTAAAAGTAGACCAAACCAGAATGTAGAGGGCTTTGAATACCAAGGAAAGGAGTTTGCTTGGCAAACAGTGAGGAGCCATAGAAGATGTTTGAACTTTGGAATGATGTCATCAGACCTTGATTTAGGAAGAGTTATCTAATAAAACTTCTAACATGTTTTCATATAATGATTAAAAAGCACAAGTTCAGTGTTCTCATTCAGTCAATTATTTTTAAAGGCAATTGATTAGTAATTAATTGTTAATTGGATAGAACAGTTCTAACCATCTTTTTGAAGGGAAACAGATTGGAGTTGTGATTTATTGATACTGAAGGATCCCCATAGGTCTCAATATTCCTCAAGGAAATTCCCCCTACCAATGAAAACTGGCAGCTTCTCTGTAACTTAAGAGTTCTAGAGAGTTTTTAAGAGAACTGAAAGGTTAGATGTCTTGCCTGGGGTCATGCAAGTAGTATATATCTAAGGCAGGACTTGAATCCAGATCTCCCCTTGGCCTCAAGGCTGGTAGCTTTGCAGCTGTACTGTAAACATTCAAGAAAATAATTAAAAGATTCTATGTATCTACTGTACCTTCTTTTATTTTGAAATCTAAATAATTTTTCAAATTTTAGTGGTCACACAGAAGTTAACTGAAAGCAATTTTCTAAATGACTTTTTTGTTTCAGGCAAAGAATTTTAATGGTTTCCAGTTAGCTGGACATTCATTCCCATTATTAATAGGAAATGCATAAGATTAAAATGTTTAACAGTATCTTTAACATGCGATAGTGAATTAGATGAATATTTAGATAGTTGCCACAAAAAAAAGAGAAGAGGTTAACTTGGACTGTATTCTTTTGTACTCGCTTCACAAAGACTGTAGTAAAGTACATTACGGTAATTTGTGATGCCGATAAAATAGTGCCTCATTGTTCTTCATGGAAACGGGTGATGCATAATAATGCATGTCATTACTGGGAGTGAAAACCATTGGAGAAATCATTATTGCATTTTAATGAATGAGTTAAATGCCTGGGATTGTCAACCCTGGTTAAGGAATAATTATCAGAGAAAAATTAATTCTGGCATTTGGTAATTACTAGTCGAAATATTGCAAATTTCTCTGAAAGGGCACTTTGTCTAAAATGTTTCCTGCTATCACAAAGGCCAGAGCATCAAATCACATTATGTTTGGGGGAAATTTTATTATCCAATAATGGGATAATAGCTAGTCTATGTGCAGGAAAACATTCAGAGACTTAAAAGTGATTCTTGGACAAAATGATAGTCCTAATAACAATAATACTTTCCTTACAGGGCACATATTCATAATCCTTATGAATTTCTGCATTAAACTATGTCTGTTTTCCCTGGTTTGAAGAAAAAGTACCATATGGCAAAATCTATACTACAATTAAATATTTTATATTTCTGAAATCATCTCATTATAGAAATGAGCTTATTTACCCTAATGACAGGACCGGCTCAACCTTATGCTGATGCCTAGATTTTATATTTGCTTAGTGTTCAAAAATGGTAAGAAGAAAAGACACAAGATAACCTCAAATGAACTTTTGCTCATTTATTTTGACAAGCGTAGCATATATTTAATTCCTTTAGTAATTTGACCATGGGATAATATGTGCTATGAGACTTTTAATGTTACATTAAATAGTTTAAATTCATGTGAAGGTATGTTGTGGCTTTCTGTGCATAGTAAAGCTTTAAAGAAGTGAGTTGTTTTTTTTTTTTAAAAAAAAGAGGAAAGTTGATTTTTTTAAACCCTAATTCTCTAGAATTGCTGCATGGGATCTTTGATTCCATGATGAGAAAAAGTCATCACCTGGGTTTTACAAACAACAGCAAAAACATCAGCAAAGGAGATGTTTAGTATCATGTAGACAAAGCCACCAATTTTACGACAGATTTCCTGCAGAATCTCGGACTTGGAAGGAATGTCAAAGGACAGCTAGTGTAACTATTGTGAAACAGCGATCCTCTCTACTAAACTCCCAACAAGTGAACTCACGGTAACACAGCAACAGGTTTTTGCTTTTTTAAATATGAGAAGTGTGCTGCTAGCTCAGGCAACCCATTCCATTTTTGGAATGGTTAATTTGGAAGGTTAAATGGAAAATTCTAAATGATTTCCTTAAATTGAGCCAAAATCTGCCTTGAAAATTCCTCTCTGCTTTCTAGAGTCAAATTTCCCCACATGTCAACCCTTTGAATTTTTGAAGGCACCTCTAATTTCTTCTCTATGCTAAAAATTCTGACTTTCTTCAATATATCTAGCACCCTCTCTCATAAAGATAGTTTGAATTAGATTATATGTGTGTGTACTACATCTATATGTATATATAAATGTATGTATGTATGTATGTATATACATACACGTTTTATATTTGTATGAATATAACATGTATATTTATATGCTTTAAAAACCTTAAAGTGTTATATGTAATATCACAGCAGTGGTAGTAGTGCTGCTGCTGCTGCTGGTGGTGGTATGAGTACTAATATAATAGTTGGGGAGCAAGGTGGAAGGAATCCTGGAACATATAGAGGGATATCTGCCTGATACAACCCTGAATCCCCATAGCACCTACACAGAACAAGAGAGTGTTTAAGGAAAACCTAAAAGTCTGCATATGAAAATGAGGAAGTTGAGGTGTCTGTTATAAATAAGATTTCAGGGTAAAGACATTTTTAAGAAGGCAAAAATAATCTTAGAAAATCCATTTGCAAATGAATAATCAATGTACTGATTGCATAAAATTACTTTAATTTATTCATTAATGTCAAAATAATCCTCCTGAGTCACAGGTCTATTTAAGGAGGGGGCTCAGTTCACAACATCTCATTTCCCACTTGGTTGCACTACTCTGAGACTTCTCTGACTCTTTCATCCTCCCCAGGAAACTCATTATTGGGAAAACCTCATCATCCTGCAAGACCCCAACAGCCTTGGTAGTCTACTTCATCACTACCCTCTGTCCCTCTGATTGGAGGGTGGAGCCATGAATTACCAAACTTCTGTTTAAGAAGGGAACTCAACTTGTAATAACTCCTTATTTCCTACCCTCCTGCACTACTCCAGGAATTCTCTACTTCTGGGGTATTTTCCCTGACCATCTCCCCAATCCCCCTACTCACCCCATTTTCAGCTTCCTTTTATGCGTTCTCTATGCACAATGTCCTTGGGGTCAGAAACTGTCTTTTTTCATGTTTGCATCCCCAGAACTTAGCACACTGCCTGGCACATAGCAAGAGCTTAATAAATATTTATTGATTGACTGAGCTGTGACTTGCTATAACCCATTCTTGGAATACACTCTACCAGTAAGAGGATTCTGGGAAGATGGTGGAGTAGGTCAGAAAACTTTCAGCTCTCCAAATTTTCTCCAAAAAAAAAAAAAGCAAAGACAGAACATTGGGAATGTAGACAACAGAAATAAACAGAAGTCAGGATAAAGCAGTTGTCCTCTTAAGACAACTTGAGAAGACCCCAAGAAAGATCCAACATCCAGGTTGGCCTGAGTGAAGTACAAACACCTCCAAGCCTACTCTGGAATCAACGAACAATAAGCCCAAGGTGTGGCTACAGTTGGGAGGCAACCTTGGCCTTAGAAACTTTTATCCCACTGACTGTGTGGGGGTCTGAGGGCTGAGTAGGAGAAGGTTGAAGGACCTTTCACTGTTGAGGGATGCCAAGTACAAATGTGCTGACCACATGTCCTGGGCTATATCTGCCAGGAAAAGGAGCTAGCACACACTGATGAGTGTAGCAGCAGAGAAGCTGGGACCCTGCTGGCTGTGGGCGCTTGCAGGAGAACACAGTCCCTGGTTTCACTTCCAGGGCAAAGAAAACAGATGTAGTTTGCAGCCACCCAAGGGATCATCTGAGGGGTCACCCAAGGGAGCAAGATCATTTGTGGGAAACTTGGCTGGGGGTCCTTGTGTCACCATAACTTAGGAGTGGGGAGGAGAGCCCAAAATTGAACCCCAAGAGAGACCTAATAATATAACAGTAAGAAGGATCTGAGGCTTGGGGCATCATTCCACATACCTTGGGATTAGAACTTGATTGCACTAATAGCCAATAAAAGTAAAACAAAATAAAGTAAAATAAAAATGAGTAAGCAAAGGAGATGGAATCCAACCATAGAAAGCTATTACGGGGATAGAGAAGGTCTGGGTTCATATTATGAGAAAGATAATGGAGCTAAAAAAGCCACTCCTTTTGCAATGAAAAATGTCAAATAGTCTCAGGCACAAAAGGCATTCTTGAAGAACTTAAAAAGGACTTTAAAAATCAAATAAGAGAGATCGAGGAAAAATTAGAAAAAAAATAAGAGCAATCCAAGAAAATCAGAAAATTATGAAAAGAAAGTCAACCATCTTGAAATAGATTATCAAAAACTTGAGGAAGAAAAAATTCCTTAAAAACTAGAATTGGGCAAAGGGAAGCTAATGATGTTTTAAGACACCAAACTTTTGTTGTTGTGTTTGTCCTTGGTTCTCAAAGAAGAACATGATATCAAGATGATGACATGACTTGCAGCTGACTTTGATTTGAGAGAAAGAGGACTGTTCAAGGTCACCAGTCTCACTTTCTCCTTCAGAGCCATCTGGGTCCAGTGGCCAGATATTCATCATGACCACTGGAGATGGCCCAGGACGCAATGGGAGACCTTGGCCATTTTAGGCTAAGGTCTTAGATTCTCACTTTGAGCGAGATACATCCATTCAATGAATAGACTTTTTAAGTAGTTACTGAAAGGCTGCCCCCTTTAATAAAAAAATAGTAATCAAACTGGGAGGGGAAGACCCTCAGGGTTCCTGGGTAAAGGAGAAACAGTTACTATTTAGTATTCACACCAAGCAATGGTAAAACAAAATCAAATGAATGAAAAAAACAGAGAATATGAAACATCTCATCAGAAAAACAACTGTTCTGGAGAACAAATCAAGGAGAATAATATAAGAAAAGTTGAACTACCTGAAAATTATCATTAAAAAAAGAATCTTGATACAATATTAGAAGAAATTATCAAGATAAATTGCCCTGAAGTCCTAGAACAAGAAGGCAAAGCAGAAATAGAAAAAAAAAACCCACCAATAACCTCCTCCCAGGAGGAAAACTTACAGCAATATCATAGCCAAGTTTCAAAGCTCTCAGGTTAAGGAGAAAATATTAGAAGCAACAATAAAAAATGTTAAATGTCATGAAGCTATAATAAGGATTACATAAGACCTAGCAACTAATACATTGAAGGATCGTAGGTCTTGGAATATATTTCATAGAGCAAAAGAGCTGGGGTTACAACCAAGGGTAACTTACCCAGAAAAGTTAAGCATAATCCTGAATGAAAAAAAAAATGAATATTTAACAAATGAAAGATTTTCAAGTACCTGTAACAAAAACAGCAGAAGTTAAGGGAAAATCTCACATATAAGAACATCTAGGAGAAATAAGGTAAAACTTAAAGACCAATTATAAGGGACTTAATAAGGTTAAATAGTTTACTTTTTTATGTGAAAATATTAGCAGTACTCTTATGGTAGTCATCATTATTTGGGTGGTTTGAAAGAAAAGCTTTGGCTGAACTGAGTATGATGGGATAATTCTAAAAAAACTGTGTAGAGAAAGATAAAAAGGAGTAAATATTATATATACAAATGAGGCAAAAAAGGAAAATGTGATATAGAAGAAGCTAGTGGGAGGAGGGCAAGTAGGTCTAGAACCTTACTCTCCACAAGAATGGATTAAAGATATGCATTATATATATGTATGTATGTATAAAAGTCTTCTAAATTCAGAAAGAAATAAGAGTGCAAGGAGATAGGATGGAGGAGAGGATAAGGAAGGACTCTTGGAAGGGTGGGTAGGTTAAGGGACAGGAAGACAAAGTAATAGGTGGTTGGTTGGTTGATTGTTGTTTTTCATTCTTTAAGAGAACCAAAATGGCATCACTATGATAAAGTCAACCCTCAATGTATCCAACTGTGGCTGATCAGATCAATATGAGCTTGGAATGTTCTACCACAGGTTGGGCACTGACAGTTCATGTGAACATTTGGGGTGGATACTCTAAATTTGCACATTCTACATTTCCTTTGAGTTGTTTCAATTCTGTTTTGCTCATAGAGCACAGCACCTTCTGCGATATGGACATGTCATGCTGAGTGGTCCTGTGCCATTGTCTTCCATGTCATGTAATCAGTTCCAAAGTTCTTGAGAGAGACCTTGAGAATGTCCTTTTATTGCCTCTTATGACCACCATGTGATCACCTGCCCCATGCAAATTCTCCGTAAAATAGTCTTTTTGGCAAGCATGTTTTGCATTCAACAATGTGGCCAGCCCATCTGAGTTGTGCATAGTTTGAATGCTTGGCAGTTTAGTTCGAATAAAGATCTCAGTGTCTGGTACTTTATTTTTCCAGGTGATCTTCAGAATCTTCCTAAGGCAGCTCAAATGGAAGCAATTCAGTTTCCTGGAACAGCACTGGTAGACTGTCCATGTTTCACAGGCATACAACAATGAGGTCGGCATAACGGCTGTGTAGACATTCAGTTTGGTAGTCAGTCTTCTCTCCCATACTTACTTCCCTCCTATACTTTCCCTCATAGCCTCTCAGACAATGAGCTAGCTCTGACAATGCATGCATCAACCTCATTATCAATGTGTTCATCCCTGGAAAGTACACTACTAAGGTAGTTTCACTCCATTGGTGACTGGGAAGACATGAGAGTACTCTCCACTATTCAGAACCCAGGCAAGCATGAATTTCTCTGGATAACCAGATTTTGACATAATTTTCCATAAGCCCTCACAACTAACAGTATCAAAGGCCTTGGTCAGATCAGAGTGAGGAGAAACAGGAATAAGGTGAGAAGAATAATGATGAAAAACAGGAAGAAGGAAAATACACAAGTAATTATATCTTAAAATGTGAATGGGATGCAATTGTCCATAAAAGAGAATCTAGCAGTAGATTAAGAATTTGAATTCAACAATATGTTGCTCTCAGGAAATGCTATAAAAATGAGAGATACACACAAAGATAAAATAAAGGTCAAAAGTAGAATTTATTATGCAAAAGGTGGGGATAGTAATCATGATCTCAGACAAATATAAAGCCAGATTTAATCAAAAAGAAACATAGGGAAACTACACTATGTCAGCAATAGTATTCAATATTGTTTTAGACCATTTAAAATAACTAGACAGAATAAAATACCTGAGAGTATGTATACCTGCCAAAACATGCACAGGAACTATATGAACATAAACATAAAATACTTTTTTTATACTAATAAAGTCAGATCTGAATAATTGAAGTAGTATTTATTGTTCATGGGTAACAAAAAATTACAATTTTACCTATCTAATGCCATCCCAATTAAATTACTAGAAAATTCTCTGAGTTAGAAAAAATAATAAATTTCATGTGGAAGAACAAAAGGTCAGGAACTCCAAAGAAACCAGGGAAAAAAAGATGTAAAAAAAGCAGATTCAGTAATGTCAAGCCTTAAACTATATAACCAGTTGAGAGCATTGTTCACATGCAAAATAGATGATTTTGATTATTTTAAATGAAAATTCTCTTGTATAAATAAAATCTATACAGCCAAGAATAGAAGGAATGCAGAAAATGGGGGAAAATCTTACAGTCTCTCAGATAGGATGTGATTGATTGGGTTGGAATATTGCTATTGCAGGAAATGATAAGCTGGTTGATTTAGAAAAGAAACATGGAAAGACTTGGACTTATGAAGGAATATACTACCTTCCTTTAAGGAAACATAATAAGTAGAAATAAACATAGTACAATCTTACGTATATGTGTATGTGTATGTGTGTATATAGTTGTATGTTTAAGATATCTATGTCTATGTATATAGACCTGCGCTTTATTTTAGCCTTCTTTGGGATGATGGGGTAGGGAAGGAGGGAAAGAAATAAAGTGAGAAGTATACATCAGAGAACAAATGAAAACCTACAAAGAAGCAAAGAAAAGTTGGGCAGCTTTGAAAACAATGTATATTATTTATGACATAAATGAAATGGACATGCATTGTTTTATATTGAATCCTCTCTTATGTTCTACTGTGTACATGGTCATTTTTCCTTTTCTCACTTTGTATTTGTTTAAACTAATTTTTTTTAAAGTTTTAAAAAATAAATGAATATGGAAATATGAAAAAAATAAGGAATGCACTCTACCCTTTCCTCCCTCCTACTCACAGAGTTCTTATCTTCCTTCCAGTTACTGGTCAAGCACCAACTTCTACAGGATACCTTTCCAAAACTCCCCACATGCTAATGCCTTCCATCACTAACTTTGCTTTTAACTACCTTATATTAATTTTGTGTTTGTTCTGTATTTAAATATTATAGATACTTGCATATGCACACTTTGTATTGTCTGCTAGCTCCTTAAGATCAAAAGCTAATTTATTTTGTCTCTGTATCCCAGTACCTAGCATAATACCTGGTAGCTAGTAGGTGTATAATAAATGTTATTGATTAATTTCATCTCTCCTAAAACATCTTTGGTAGTTTCCAGTTGTTTATAAGAAAGAAGGGGGAGAAAGTTCCTTGCTGTGTCATTTAATTGGGCTTCCATTTATCTTACCAGCTTTATTTCATAAAATTCCCCTTCATGGAATCTATATTCTGGTCACATCAGACTATGAGCTGTTTCTCAAACTTCATAATCCTTCTTCTGTTGTAGTATTTTCACACAAGTATTCCTCCATGCCAAAAATGCTCTGTTGTTGTTAAATCTTTTTTCCATTGTGTTGGACTCTCCATGATCCCATTTGGGGTTTTCTTGGCAGAGATATTGGAGTATTTGTCATTTCCTTCCACAGCTCATTTTATGGATGAGGAAAAACTAAGGCAAACGGGGTCATGCAGCCAGTGTCTGAGGCCAGATTTGAACTGGGAAAGATGAATCTTCAGGCCTGGAACTCCATTCACTGTCCCACTGACTTCTCTATCTACTCATTTCTGCATTAGCAACTCATATCTGTTTCTCAGAATCCTTGCTCTCTTCAAAGCTTAGCTCAAGTCCATTTCCTCTGTGAAGCTTTCCCTGATGCCCCCAGTTATTAATATTATTGGCTTCCTTAATTATTCTTGCCTTGTATATACTTTTGTACATGTTACACACCCTCAAGTAGAACATAAGTTCCTTGAGGGTAGGGATTTTTATACACTCAGCATCTAGCAGGTGGCCTTGCACATATTAGATGCCAAATTAATATTTGTTGAATCAAACTGACCCATGCTCTCCCTAATCGACAGTTATGGTGCTAGCATTGTTAGCATTTAGCTTGATTGTTTATGAAAATAATAAAATTGAATCTTTTCAAATATTCTATAAAGCTTACTTCTTATAAGTCAAATAACAACTCCCAAGTCATTCTGAATTCACGAAATTTTAGTGAATAACTAATTAGAATAATTGGCTCCTCATCCCCTTAATTTTCTCTGAATGATTTTAACATCCTTACAAAGGAAAACTCTTATTTTCTCTTAAGATAAAAACAGAAAATATGTAAATTTATGAATGGTGACATGGTGAATAATTGGAATAATTGGGAAGGGAACTCATGGTTACAAATCTGAGGAAGTTCTCCTCTGGAAAAAATGGCTAACCTAAATTCAATTTCAGGGAGCCTTGCAACTGAGTAGAGGTGGAAATCTAAAATAATTGCAAACTCAAATTCTGTTGCTTTGCAAGTTTGGAAATTAGGAAATCATTCTAACATATCATACTGATAACACTTGGCTTTGTAATTGTCTGTTGCAATTTCACTAGGAGGGAGGCAACCTGGTTTGAAGTGGTCTAGATTGGAAGTGAAAAGCTATAGGTTGGAATCTTAGCTCTGCAATTTTCTACCTATGTGGCTCTTAAGCAAGCCACTGCCCCTTTCTAAGCCTCAGTTTTCCTAGCTGTCAAATTAATGAGTCTTATTAGATCACCTCTAAGGGTTGTTTCCAGTTTTAAATTCTTCAAAACTTTCCTATGGAATACTGAGCATTAAACTACCTTTATTTTTATATTATCTCCCTATCAGATAAAGTTTCTTCAATCAGGGGCCAGGTCCTACTTAAACTTTATACTGGCTCCAGTGCTGAGCAGAGAGTTCAGCATTCAGTAGGTGCTTAATTAATATCTGTTGTTCTGAAGACTGTATAGTATAATGTATATTGAGTGTTTTTCCCAAGTAAGATATTAAATTGTTAAAATTTTTATTCTACTTTGTACCAGTAAGAGTGTCATCCTTAGGGACCTAATTCTCTCTGTTGCTAATATTTAAGGATGACTGACAAACAACAGGAGAAAAAAGTCATAGTGGTTTCCATCAGGTGGACATTTAATCTCAATTTTCAACTGCAGGGGTAGGGTCCAGAAAAATCAAATTTCTGTGTTAGACATTGACTCAAACTTCAACTAAAGTGATTGTACAACTTACAAACATAGTGGATAGATATATCATGAAAAAAATCACAATCTTTGGCTGAGATGGACTAAGAAAACAGAGGGAGAGGGAAAAAAATCAGGTGCATTCACAGGAATATTAATCATTATTTAATTATACTAGAACTGTTACTAAACACTTAATATGATAAAGGGATTTAAACTCATCCCAGAAGTTAAGACAGAATGCAGACAAATGCTTAAAATCTAGTTTGGGAAACAAGACCAATACACATGAAATCTTTCTTGAGCAGTATAATACATTAGCTAATTGTGTTAAATTGTGTGGTGCTAACAGTAAGTGGTAAAATAATTTAGAAAAGGTAATTATCAGTGAGAGTTAGGGTAGAAATATTATAAACTCATTCTCCTGCAGGAAGGTCAGATAGCCAATCCCTCAGGGTTCTTAAGAACTTTCTCTTGAGACTTTGAGATTGAGTGACTTCCTTTAATGCCATAATTTCAAATCTCTATTGTGGTGCTTTCTCCCCACTCTTAACTGCTAGTGATTGTCTCCAGTTCCATTTAACCAATTAACATCAATTACTTTTTTATGAAGGGATATTTGCTGCAGAGATATAACAACAGCAGAAGTATAAATAATCCCTCCTTATCCCTACTAATAATGAAGAGGGAGAATAAAGAAAAAGAAGCATTTCCAAGTAACAATTAGCCAATTTTATAATAATGGACTTGGCTAAATTTTAAGGTTGCCTGTTTTGGGTTTGGGTCTAGCTGCAAAGGCCATCGAGTATTTGTAGACTACCTCATATTAATTTAGAAGTGTTTTCAGGATGGGACTGGAATTGATACCCACCATCTCTTTAGTGACTTTGCACAATACATCAGCAAAGCCCAGTAATCCCATCCCTGGAAACTCCACCATCATGGGAACTTGTCTATGCTACTACTCAGTGGAGGTAGTTCAATCCTACTTTCATGCCAATGCAAATGAATGCCTCAAAACCTGAGATGCCATGGTTCAACAAAGGAAAAAAAGAGCCCTTTCTCTCCTAGTGAACAATTGGTAACTATGCAACCAACTCAGAAAAGTTAAACACCTTTAGATAGAAAGATCAGAGAAATTCTGTGAACACAAACTATACACTCTTGAGTTAGTTTGCTTCAGATTCTGAAAAGCAAGAACTCTTCCCTAACTCTACACTATCTTTAAGGAAAAAGTTGAACTATAAAGCCATTAATTCAGATATTGTCAAATCAGAATTTACACTTCTGTGTCATCCCTTCAGTGTTCTAGGAATACCACTGAGAAGTTGGGGGAGGAGGGAGGAGTTGCTTCCTTCAATAATATAAGTTCAAGGTAGGTTTTGTGATGATCTTTGAAGTCACAGGATAATCTTAAAGCTGAAAGGAAAGCCAGAAGCCATGCAGGATAAGCCCCTGATTTTATAGATGAGGAAATTGAGTGAGATCCAGAGTGACTTACTTAAGTGACACAGATTATAAGGGAGAGAGACAGGATTTTAACCTAGGTCATCTGACCCTAGAACCTGTGCTCTTTTCCCTTTACACCTTTCTGCATCTATTTCACCACAACTCAGATGAAACATACATATATTTGGACAGTCTATGAAGAAAGACCACTAAAAAAATAACATTATTAAGAAGATATTCAAGAGTAATATTTAACTTACGTCAGAAAGCCAAATAGCATTGAATATTTTAGCAGCATTTGGCTGGACGTATAAATTTCTCTATTTGACATTTAAAGCCTTTTACAACCCAGATGCACACTGTCTTTCCAGCCTTCTTATACATTGCTTCTTCCTTGCACTCTTTGGACCAATCAAATTGGTCTTCTTAGTCTTCTTGATACATGACACTTCTATCTCCTGTCTCATTCTCTTAGCACCGGCTGTTCCTCATGACTTCATTGAACTTCCTGCCCCCTTGCCTCCATCTCATAGGATCCCTCTTACTCTAAGATGCAGCATAAGTATGACATTACATAAAGATTTTGCCAATCTCACAGCTGTTCCTTTCAAATCACCTTATATTTATGCCCTTTTAAACAAGTTCTTATCTAACGTCAGTAATGATTTCAACACCACATAAGTTACTTTGAAAAAAATAGAAGTTTATGATCTTATGAGAGTGGAAAGAAGCACATACAAGAAATAGTTCAATCAATAAATATTGTGTGCCTGCTAGATACCAGATGCTGATAAAAAAAAAGATGAAGGATAGTCCCTACCCTCAAAGAGACTACAATCTAATGCAAGAGACAACATGCAAACTAATATCTACAAAGTAAACTATATTCAGGATAAATAGGAAACAATTGATGAAAGAATGCACTGGAATTATGAGGGTTTAGGGAAAATTTCTGTAGAAGGTGGGATTTTAGGTAGGACATAAAGGAAATCAGGGAGGTCAGGAGCTGGAGTGGAGAAAGGAGAATGTCCCTGGCATGAGGGACAACCAGAGAGAATGCCTGGAGCTGAAAGATGGAGTGTCTTGTTGGTTGTACAACCAGGAGGCCAGTGCCACTGGATGGAAGAATATGTGTGGGAGAATAGAGTGCAAGAAGACTGAAAAGGATGGGGCTAGATTATAAAGGTCTTTAAATATGAAGCAGAACACCTTGGATTTGCTCCCACAGGCAATAGTTCAACAGTAATGTAAGAGTCTGTAGAACATGAGGATGTAAATTCAAGAGTAAGGTCAGCTTGTTCTTTATTTTTGTAACCTGAGACTCAAACAAAGAACCTTAGCACAGAAAAGATGCTTAGCAAATGATCATTGATTCACTGTTTGATTGAAGTACCAAAGACAATGAGTGTCAAAGGCTGATGAAGAAGACCTCTCTTCGGGAGTAGTAGAAAGGTTTCTAGATAGCATCGTGTCATAAAATTATAGATTTAGAGCTGGAGAGGACCTTACAAGTCATCAAGTCCAACTACCTCATTTGACATATGTGGAAACTGAGGCTCAGAGTAATTAAATGCTTTTCTTAAAGTTACATTGCTTGGTAAAGATCTGAGGAAGGGTTTGAACCAATGTCTCCCTGACTTCAAGCCTAGTACTATGCCACATTGTCTGTAAAAAGCAAAAACCTACAACACTTTTATTTCCAGTCAGACTTCCAAATATTAACCAAAGTTGATGTTATTTAGCTTCTGAGATTGAAATGTCTTTAGGGTGATATGGTCCTAGACAATAGGCTACTTTTTTTAGGGTGGTGTCCAGTTGCAGTTCATATGCAAATACATAAAAAATATGTGATTTCTTTTACCTGGGAAACCCTCAGTATGGAAAATACCTCCAGCAATCACATATATAACTTAATAGATAAGTCCTGAGTAGGGGTCTAAAATACAAGACTTAGTGACTTGTCTGGAGTCTCAGGGGAAGCTAGATGGTGCATCTAGCTGGGCCTAGAGTCAAGAAGACCCATCTTCCTGAGTTCAAATTTTCCCCCAGATGCTTACTAACTCTGTGTTCCAGAGCAAGTCACTTAACCCCGTTTGCCTCAGTTTCCTTAGCTGTGAAATGAACTGGAGAAGGAAATTGCAAACCACTCCAGTATCTTTGCCAAGATGGGGTCATAAGGATTTGGACACAACTCTGAACTAGAGACTCAGAGTTACTACATTTGAGATTAGATTTGAACCTAGAACTTTCTAACTATATAACTTTCTATTCACCATAAGTAGCTATACGTATAAGTGTGTATAGATACATTTAGACAGACAACATATTTTATCAGTTTAGATAGACAACATATTCCTTCAAAATTGATATACTTTATCTTTTAAAAGCTATGCCAACATTTTTAGATTCTAAGAAATAGAGAATATTAATCCTCTGTTGTTTATGGTATGAAAACTGATGTCTTCATCTTGATGGTGGCAGTTTGGCTTCTCTGAATGTTGACACTGTCTTATGGAAAATAATTCAATTCTGTATTGTATGAATATGTATGTGGGTCCTGATGCTTCCATTGACATGGCATATACTCCCCAAAAGCATTTGTTAAATGTCTACTTCCATGTGGCAGTGTTCTAAGCTATAAAGAAGCCCTACTGTAATCTCTACTGCATCTGCTTCATACGCATATGGCAAGGACATAGTTGAAAACTTCAAGAAGTTCTTTAGAAGTGAGGTATGATGGCTATAAAGGCTAATGGGTCAGGTATCAAGCGACCCAAATTCTGGTCTTGACTCTGTCAGTAGTGAGATACTGGATCTTGGCCAAGTCACCTTCATAGAACCTCTATCTGCTTCAATTTCTTCATTTGCAAATTAGGGATTATGTTAGACTTAAGTGACATTTAATTTGAAAAGTAGCCAGCTACATGGGAAGGGAACACAGACAGTTTTACCCACAGTCAGGGAATTTTTAAGCAAATGTTTAACAACCAGCTCTCTGGGAAAGAATGTACCCCCAACATATAAGTTGAATTTGTTTTATTAACTTTTTTATTCATCATTTTATTAAGTGTACAAAACAACAAATCAATAAATCAATCCTCAACATGCAGGGTTTGCTGATTTTTGAGGTATAAATTCTTACACTGAAAATTTAACAATGGGCTGTTGAACCAATTGACGTTGGCTTCAGTATACCCCTCTTCTACAACTATAAGTTATGCCCACAAATTCCCTGACTTCTTAGGCATTATTAAAGGGCTCTCTGATGCTACTAATTATTGTCTGAAGGAGTGACATGAGAACCAGACTCTATAGCTTGTGATAATGTGTATGTGTGTGCATATGTGCAGTGCATGCATGCCTGCCTGCATGAACTGAAGACTACATATGTGGGGAATGGAACAAGACAGCACTAAAGTTGGAGAAACTGAGCTGATTCAAAGAGGAGAGATACAAATCAAAAGCTGAGAATCAAGCCAGGTGAGTGAGGTTGTGCTCATTTATGGATTCTGTATTCAAGAATGGAATGAGTGAGTGAACGTGTGATCTTGGGGTGGAACTAGCAAAGTGATGTCAGGCTGAGAAAGAAATGGGGCCACCAATATCTTCATAAGCCTCCCCGAAAGCCACATACTGTCTTAGTTTTAAGTAATATCATCTGTTTCATTGGACTTTTATTCATCTTACTAAATATTTCCAAATTACATTCTAATTTGGGTCTGGCATCAGACTGCATGTTGGTACCTTTGTCATTGTAGTTTCATGACTTGTGAATGAGTCTTGCTTTATGGGATCATGGAGAGAGCAAATGCTAGGGGGAGGGAAGAACCCAAGACTCACAATCTGGAGCATCATTATTGAATGACAGTTTTCTTCTTTTTGACCCTGGTCTTGAATAAAATAATTACATGGCACAAGGAACAAACAAAGTTGGAAAGGTTCAGAGGAAAGTTCTTTCACCCCCTTCCTCCTTGTTGCCCAGTTGTTTCAGTTGTGTCTGACTCTTCATGACCCCATTTGGGGTTTTCTTGACAAAGATACTGGAGTTTGCCATTTGCCATTTCCTTCTCCAGCTCATTTTACAGATGAAGAGGGGGTAGCTAGGTGGTGCAGTGGATAGAGCACCAGTGCAGGAATCAGGAGGACCTGAGTTCAAATCTTACCTCAGACACTTGGCACTCACTAGCTGTGTGACTTTGGGCAAATCACTTAACCCTAACTGCCTCATCCTGGGTCATCTGCAGTCATCCTGATGAATATCTGGTCACTGGATTCAGATGGCTCTGGAGGAGAAGTGAGGCTGGTGACCTGCACAGCCCTCCCTCACTCAAAACAAAGTCAAGTGCAAGTCATGTCATTATTTCTCTGATGGCATGGTCTTCTTTGGCAATAAAGGATGAACACACGCAATTACAGATGAGGAAACCAAGGTAAATCGGATTAAGTGACTTCTCAAGGGTCACACAGCTAGCAATATCTGAGGCCAGATTTGAACTTAAGAAGTTGTCTTCCTAACTTGAGGCCCAGTGCTAGTTGCCTCACTTTCCTCATCCATCTTTTTTTTTTATTGCACATGGGAGAAAATGAGGGGAGTAGACTACATTACCTACAAAATTCCTTTATGGTACTATGAATGTACCATGAAAAAGCAATGGTTCTGGAGTCAAGTACCTCTGCCCTAATCCTAACTCAGTACTTACTCTCTAGGTGACCCTGGGCAAGTCATTTAAACTTTCTGGCCCTCTGTTTCCTCATCTGTAAAAAGGGGTTGGATTAGTTGGCTTCTGAAGTTGCTTCCAACTCTAGATCTACCTTTAAGTATACATTATGATCCTTGTCATATTAACTCCATGTTATGATCTTAGAGTATATTATAATCCTATGATCTTTGTGATGTAGCTTGTCACAATGGCAGCTTTTGCATTCCCAGCCTGCAGGAGTGAGGAGAGAGGTTTCCATCTGTCCCATCTGTGATTCAGGATAGAAAGTGTGCTTTTGCACCCAGTAGAGGTCAGATGGATGGATTCCTTAAGTTCAATTACTTTTCCCCATTTCTACTTGAAACTTAACCTATCAAAACTTCACCGGAACTGAGTAAAGACACTTTCGAAATGAAAAGAAGAATAATGAAGTGCCCAGGGAGCACAGGAGCTTTCCCTCCAGAAGCAAATCCCAACTTCCTGTACCTCTAGGCATCGAGCACATAATGCCAAAGTCCAATTTAGCAGAATACTTGGCCATGCTTCTTATGTCACTGCTACAAAGGGTTCATGAGCATCATGGGCTCTTTACTCACAGAGTGGTGATCCAGATACAAAGAGACAATGTGGGTCTTTGTCAGAGGCACTGCCATCTCATTACTTGTTCCCCACATATTTCTGGTGACATCTCAGTAATTGGATGCATAAGCTGCCAGACACTAGTGCTCCCCCAGCTCCTCTTCAGATTACCATCCCAGCGTGTCAAGTTTTTGTTGCTCCTCGTGTCTGGAGAGGAAAGGGGAAAGGAATGGAAGGATTGTAACCATGTTTTCATGGTGTTTAATGGTACATAAAGCTTGTCCTGAAAATATATTACTCTTTATCTCTTCCCCCACTGGAAAGATGGCAGCGAGATGTTCCTATTTCAGAAAGACTTTTCATCCAGAACAGATACTTTCAGTCCAGTCAGTTTTCAAAAGTATGGTACTAATATGTCCTATAGTGATCACCTCTGAATTACCTTTGCTCCCAATTTTTCTTTTAGGCACTGGAAATTTGTGTAATGTCTGCTTTGGCACAGGGATATTTTACTTCTTATCATTGATAATGAAAGTTTTAAAGATAATAGCCCCAAACCCTCAGTTTCTCTTCCTGCAAATCACTCTTCAGTTTGTCCTTCATGACTCAAGGAAAGTAAAGAAGTTCAGATCACCATTGGCATGTCTGATTTGCTGTAATGTGCTTAAATTAAAGTCCATATTTAAAAAATAATAGGGACAAAAGCCTATGAATTTCTCAAAGAAGAGTTTAGTATAATAGCAAATGTACCCTCCAACCAGAAGGGAAAAAAGTTAGTAGAATTTCATAGTGTCCCATTAGATTTTTACCCTCTACTTTTGTTTGAGAATAATTGTCCCAGTCATTCCTTATGACTTCTAGATCAAATATAAACTCCTTTGATATTTACTTCTTTATAAGCTGGTCCCTTCCTGCCTTTCCACTCTTCTTGAATCTTCTCCTCTCTTTCCACTTGGTGATCTTGCTATACTGGAGTCCTTGCTGTTCTACACGTGTCTACTATTTCTGTGACTTTCCACTGACTCTTTCCAGTGCCTGGAATGCAGTTTCCTCACCATCATCTCTTGGAATCTCTGGTTTCCTCTAAGATTCAGCTCAAGCTCCGTCTTCCACATAAGGCGTCTCCTGAGACTCCCAGAAGCTATTTCTCTCTCTTCCCAAATTGCCTTGTACTATTTTATAGATACTGTGTGTTCATGTTGTCTTCTCCCATTGCAATATAAATCTCTTAAAGGAAAGAGAAGTTCCATTTTGGTTTTTGTGTTCTAGCACTAAGCATAGTGCCTGGCACATAGTAAGTACTTAATAAATTCTGGCTGATTGATTGATGGGTTGTCACTGAGTTTTATACCCTGAAGTATTTTTTAATTGGTTGAGAGTCAAAGGTTGTCACCCTGGCCTAGAGGATCATAGAAAATTAGAGCCAGCAGAGACCTGAGAAATCATGTTAGAACCTCTCCTTTTGCAGGTCCCCAAAAGTGGAATGGTTTCAATTTAATTCAATTCCACAGACAAAGCACACTGCATGTAAGACTATTTGTTAGGCCCTTTGGATACAATGACAAAAGTGAAACAGTCTTGGTTTCAAGTAAATTACATTCTATGTGGGCAGATATATGTTCACTGGTGAGTAAATGCAGAGTAATCTCAGAAGTATGAATAACTCAAGGGACCAGGAAAGGCTTTTGAGCAGGATAGCATGTGAGCTGAATCCCAAAGAAAGATATGGGATTGCAAAATATGAAGGCAAAGTGGGAGTGCATTTTAATGAGGTAGCTTGTGCAAAAAGACAAAGACTGGGAGTTGTTGAAATGATAATTGAACTCATGGAAGTAGATCATATCACCATTAGTAGGAATATTTGAAGTGAAAGACCACACCAGATGGGGTTCATTAGTACATGGAGGATAATAGGGATTTCAGGTATATTCTATTATTTTAGTAACCCAAGCTAAGCTCTGAAGGAAGAAGTTGAGTGAAAAAGAGATGGCATTCCAGGTATAATGACACAACTTGTACAAATGCATGGAAACAGAAAATGTCATGTTTAGCTTAAGTAATAGCTGGTAGACCAATTTGTTTAAGAGTTGAATAATGCCAAGTAAGGTTGGAAAATACAGTGTCAAGCATTCAGAGATTTAGGATTGGAAAGAAACTTACTGGTGGTCAAGTCCAACTCTTTCATTTTTTCAGAACAGGTCCCAAACCCAGAAAGGTAAAGTGAATTGTTCAGCAGTAGCAAAGCCAAGATTTGACCCTATATCTTGTGATTCTAGGTTCAGTGATCTTTTTACTAGACTGCATTTCCTCTCTTTCTGAGATTGGAACCCATGGTAAGTCATTTTATCTCTGAGGGCTCAGTTTCTTCTTCTATAAAACAGAAATACTTATAATGTAGTATCAACCCCATAATGTTGTTATAAGAGAAATGCCACACAGATATCAGCTGGCATCATGATCAACAGCACAAGTGTTTTGCTGTAAAACATGTCTAATAACATTTCTTCCAAAAATCTAAAAGTTCTACTTGAGCTCTCACTAAAGCTCTTAACTAATATTTTTTAACAGTGGTCTGGTAAGCATTGCTGATATAATTCCCAGCAGAATTGACAGCAATACTCTTGGCCCATTATGAGTTGTTTCCTGCTTGATCTCCAGTTTCAATCCAGGTTTGAAATAAATTACATCAAAGTTTCACCAAGCACTGCTGATTTACAGTGAGTTAGGCAGTGTGGCTTCAGTGGTGTGGCTCCAGCAGTATGGCTTCTCATCTCAGTTCCAGGATAACTAAGCTCAGGGAGGCTCATTAACAGAATGATGGCTGCGAGATAATACAAGGTTGTTTATTTTTTTAAGCTGCTAACCACATAAATTCACAAAGGCATAGAGAGATTCTGACAATATCACTGATGACTGGAGTTGAAAAATTTGAAGTTGAAGGGACTATCATAGAATTACCCAATATGATGGTTGGCAAGGACTCTGAACCATGCCTTACAAATAACTCTCTCAACCACCCAGTATCCTCAGCAATCAATCATCAGGTATTTACTAACTTTCATCTATGTGCCAGATGTTGTCCTAGGTTCTGAGGATACAAGGACAAAAACAGGAGCCTCTCCCCTCCATGAGTTTCCATGCAATTTTCACTTGAATATTTCCAATGAAAGATGCAGAAAGAGAAAATAGATAGCTAGATAGATAAAACATTCACTAAGTGTTTATATGCTAGGCAATGTGCTATATACTGGCAATACAAATACAGGCAAAAAAGTAAGACAGTGCCTGCCTTCAAGAAGTTTGGATTCTAATGAGAGAAGACAGTGCATAAGAGGGAGGCAGAAAGTAGGGGGTGAAATGCAAGGTTGGAAATGAACATGACAGATAGAGGTTCCAGGAATGAATTAACCAGTTAGAAGAGGTCAGAGAAGTGGAAGCCTTGTCAGAAGGTTGCTAAGATGGAGGCAGAGTAGTATAGAGATCAGGGATTGAGCTGTGATGGAGAGAATTCAAAGCCTCTTTTTTTTAGAGAGGATATTGTTCTAACTTTCAAACAGTAGGGCAAGAAGAAATGAGTTGTAATGCTAGGATTCTCCATGTCAGTGTATCAATTATATTCTTATACCTTTTATGGACTGTGAGAGATTATATTCCTCCAGGCATCCTTGGATAGATAGTATTTACCTCAAACTTCAAAAGGAAATTATACATTTTCTTGGCAGGCATAAAAATAAAAAACAAAGAAGAAAGAATGTTTGAAGGAAAATAAAACAGGATAATTAAAATATGTTGAATTATATCTGACTCTTCATGACCCCATATGGGTTTTTCTTTTGGCAGAAATACTAGTGTGGTTTGCCATTTCCTTCTCCCACTCATTTTATAGGTGAGGGAACTGAGGCAAACAGGGTTAAGTGACTTGCCTAGGGTCACACAGCTAATGTTTGAGGTCAGATTTGAACTCAGAAAACTCAGGTCTTCCTGAATCCAGGTCTGGCACTCTGTTCATTGCACCTCCTACAAACCTATAAAATACTGCCCTCCTCCAAACAAAAATTTTGGAATAATTTTTTAGAAAATGTAATTTCCTAAATGTAATTTAAAAAATTGTAATTTTTAGAAAATCTCATTTGGCAGTTTCAAGCATGTCTCTGTCTTTCTTTCCTGCCTTTAACTCATGTACTAATTAAGTAGTGTTCATACCCATAAAGGAAGAAAATTGAGATGACTTGTTCTGACCCTATCTTGCTCTCCATTGCTGTTGACCTCTATTCCCTTGGTGCCTTGAAATAGATTATCAAGAAGCTTGAATGGGTTATGTGAGGGAAATAGAGAGACAGAGAGAGAGAGAGAGAGAGAGAGAGAAACAGACAGAAAAACAGAGACAGAGAACTAGAAAAAGAGGTTTTTTTCATTAAAACTAATTCATTCAAATGTAAATAATTATTTAAAAAATAGGTGTTTCTGCTGATGTCTTTAAAAAACTGTCACTGATCTTTAGATCCCTTTCCTTTCCTTTCCCCTTAAACCTACTGTACTCTGAAGTCCATAGATTGCACAACATTAGGCCCCTGCCCAAGTTCCGTTTAAGGATTCTTTCGTGAACCCTCCTGGCTTAAGAGTGATTATCAGTAGTAACTGTTGCTGTTTCCCTCCCAGTCTGATTTAGTTATTTTTTCCTTTGGCTCATTAAAGGGGCCATACCCTGATGACTTCTTCAACAGGCCTATTCACTGAATGGGCATTGCCTCACCCTAAGTGAGTACTTAAATAGGCCTTGGCCTAAAGAGGTCAAGGTCTCCCATTGCATCTTGGGACATCTCCAGTCATCCTGATGAATGGCTGTCACTGAATTCAGATGAATCAGGAGGAGAAAGTGAGGTTAGTGACCTTATACATCCCTCCCTCACAAAAAACAAATTCAAGGGCAAGTCATACCATCATTTCTCTGACAGCACGATCTTCTTCAGCAGGAAAGGACAAGCACAACAACAAGTAAAGTATTTTTTGAAATTTTAAATGGCTTAGGTAAAGAAGGCATTATATGTATTTTTGAAATGGTTGACAAAACTCTGTAAATATTCCTTTTTTTAACCATCTTAGAATAGGTATCGGGATGCTACTCCAGGCCCTACTTTAAGTTTCAAATTTCTCTTTTCTGGCCCCACTTCAGGAACTGATTTCCTAAGTCTTGAGGAACATACTGTTATGGTTGAATTTTTTTAATATTATCTTACCATGGCCCTAGTATTCACTTTCCAAAAACAAATAAAAAGTAAAAATGAAACCTAATAGGCTATGCTATTATTGTGGAATTCCCATCTCTTCACATAGAAAAGATGTTTTAAGCTGATTCTGAATAAAATTATTTGCAGCAAGTGCTGGATCTATAAATAGCATTAATTTTTCATATTGTCTAATCTATGCATCAAATTCACCTACATTCATGTCATTTCTTTTGTACTTGAGCACTGAGGTGGTTCTATCATGAAACGTGAAATTCTCAAAAATCTAATAAACACTAGTCTCTCTGAAGGACATCATTTTGCTGATACAAGCCATATTTAGAAATGAGATATTATATTATGAAGATTATATGGCAAAAGTTGTGTACAAAAACTTAGCGCAGGTTCCCTTTTAAAAGTCTTGAGTGATTTTTTTTCAGATTCTAAAAGATTGACAAATAAGTAAACATGTATTGGCCTACTTAATAAAAATATAACTAAGCATGCCTGGTCTTCCTTGTATCAGTTTTGTATATCATCTTATTTAAATACTAAGTATAACTGGCTTTTGAGTGAGAAACTAAAATTAACCAGAAGGACAAGTCCAATTATTTTGATTAGCTTTAATGACAGTTTGCATCGTGGCATGGCTAATATGATTGGCTGCGAAGTGCACCACTAGCTAATTCAGACCAGATAGCAAATCAACCACTCTAGAGTTGACTCATTGTCCTCTTTTAAACATGGCCTAAGTCCAGATGAACAATTTCTTACCAATACAGGACCAAAGTATCTGAAATAGTTCAATGATGAGAAGAGAAGCTCCTTTGGCAAAAGGCAAACACGGCAAGGAACTAGTTCAAACTTTTAGCCCTACAATAAGCCCCAAAAGGAACAACAAAAACGTCTTTTGGCTTCCTATAAAGTAGCTGTTGTTTCAGTACTAAATGTGTCACTATTCGCTTTCGACAAGGTGAATAATGCAGGGTCTTCCCAGGCATTATAGTGTCTAAGGCTGAATTTGAACTTAAGTCTTCCTGACACTAGGCCCACTGCTCTACCTACTGGGCCTACTTAGGTTGCCTCTAAAAAAAAAGACATTTTTCTGATTTCCCCAAATGTTCCTACCTAACCTCCTAAAAACTGAATTTATTTTCTATAAGGAAGGGGACTAAGCATGTGATTTCATTTGTGTAGGAAATTACTAGATAAAGAAGCTCACTCTACCAGGGTAGGTCAGCACTTTTTCTACGGAGTTGCCTAAAGCACAGAAAGGCTTTGATTAATACAGGGTCACACAGCCAATATATGTTTAGGGCAAGATTTGAACTCAGGTCTTCCTGGTTTCCAGCTCTATCCATTGTGCCAACCATCCTCTCTTTTTACATGTACTTTGTACAAGGTGTCCTAAAAGTCTTAATGCAGTTTTAAGCTTTAATAGCTGTCATTTTCACCCAGTTGAAATAAGTTCCCTGAGGGCAGAGAATATTTGTTTTTGTATTCTCACTATCTGGTACCTAATAGCTGCTTAATAAATACTTGTTAAACTAAATTTAATTGAACTGAATGAATTGCCCTATACTTTTCCAGGGTAATCTCAACCCCATAGTCATAAGATAACATTCTTGGAAATTCCTTTTAAAAGCAAACATTGTGACAGAGAGCTAGTCAAGAAAAATTACAACCAATCTATAGAATCACATAACTTTTAGAAACAGAAGGGACAGTAGAGGTCATCTTGTCTCATCCTCTTATTTTATAGATGAAGAAACTAAACCCAGAGAGGTTAAATCATTTGGTCAATGTTAGACTAATAAAATTACTGACAGAGCTGAGTCTAATACAAATTTCTTGATTCCTAGTACTGATTTTTTTTCCATACTAACATTTTTTTCATGAAACTTGTTGCTTAAAAAAATTTCTTCAATCAAAATGGAAGTGAGAGTATACAACAATGATGACATTTATTGTTTTAGTGATTCTTGGTTGTTATTGCTTATTTTCTCTTAACAGATCCATTTGAATCAGTGCTGTGTCTCTTCGTTGTCTTCATCATTTTCTATTATATTAGAAAAGAATAAATTACTGGTTTCTGTATGCGTAGTGCTACAATACATGGAAACGTCACGTTTTTATTGCTGTTATTTTGAAAGCTTGTAGTATGCCAAGTAATTATCAACTTAGCATCCATGTCTTTATTTTCAAAATATTCTGATGGCCCTGTCTTACTTTCTCTAAATTGGTTACTAATAAAGATGAAAATGTCAAAATAGGAACATACACATAATGTTCTTAACTGTAACAAGCTAAGAAAGACTGAAATATTTGACCTGTCAGATATGTGTGAGAGTTAAATTCATTCAGTTCCCATAAAATGATAGACTTGGGGTTCAAGCAAGTGCTGTGTCATCACAATTCAGTCTGACTGGACTCATGAGTAAAGGAGGAAAAGGTACAAAATATAAAAGGGAAGAAACAAAAACTGGTGTCTTTTGTAAAAGGGTTCTTAAGTACATTAGTGATGATAGGATCATCAAAAATAGGCTGTCCTTAGGGATACCTGCATTGAAAAGAAGAATAGTGTTCTCAGAGAGGAATATAATTGACAATCTCAACCCATTTCTAACCACCAAGATAAATGAAATTGCCATCTGTCACCTACACAGTAGATTACGATGCATTGACTAGAGTATGGCATGTCATGTTAGAGTACTAGATGCAAAAGGGACCTCAGGACTAACCAGATCCTTAATAATGTTGTTGATCTGTCATTCATAAGGGATAAGGGGACACTTTAGTTTTTATTTTTGTTTTGTTTTTAATTCTAAACCTTAACATAAAATAAAATCTGTACTTATTAAGAAAGATAGAACAGATCAAGAATTTTACGTGCAACCTTGAATCTTTATTAGGTGCAACTTGTTTTTCTTTTTTAAGTATGACAGATTCAATATGTGATTGAAATTATGGATCGTCGATGGTGTCTTTTGGTCTTCTGCTTTCTGTGTGGTATTTTTTAAAAAATGTTCAGTATTTAATAGGGCATACTTTTAGTTTTTTTCATGAAGTAGTGATAGATATATGCTGTTCCATGTAGGTTTTTTTTTTAAACATTGGCCTTCTAGTAACTTTTAAAATGTGATTATTTGGGATTTAATAGTTCTACCAATAGAAAAGTTACACTGATACACAGTGGAATTAAACGTAGTACTATTCTCACTAGTACCACGTTCTAACCAATACAATATTTAATTACTAATTTTACAATTCTACATTTTTGTGGCTGCAAACAAATTTGTGATCATTCAGTCATTTCAACTGTGTCCATCACTTCATGATCCCATTTGGGGTTTCTTGGCAAAGATACTGAAGTGGTTTGCTATTTCTTTCTCCAGTTCATTTTACAGATGAGGAAACTGAGGCAAACAAGGTTAGATGACTTACCCAGGGTCACACAGCTAGTAAGTGTCTGAGGTCAGATAACATCTCAGCAAGATGAATCTTTCTGGCTTTAGATCCAGCACTCTATCCACTGTACCACCTAGCTCCCCCAACAGATAAGCAACATATAGTTGATTATCAAATATCTCTTGTCAAGGATGACAAAAGTATTACCAATAAATTTAATTCATAGATAATCCAAAAATTTTATTTTAGGCAATAATTTCTTTCTCCTTTTCCATGGACTCATGATCATAGCTGAAATTTATATCTTTGCTTCTGTCCATCACTTGTATAAGCACAAGTAATTTTTTAAGTACAAGGAGCAAATGACTCATCTATATAATGAATAATATAATAGTCTATATATTAGAAATTGCTTCTTGATGAGCATTTGACTGCACATTTTCTTGGTTATACATTACTTTTCTGTTTCTAAATAATATGCCACTGATCGTGATACTTCAAATGATTGGTAACCTCACCAATGTTAGTATTCTCTTTCTTGAGGCAGATTTTAACCCACACATGACTTATTACCCTGTGTATTTTTCATCCATTTGCTTCCTTAAATCCTATACTGTGACACTGCCCAATATGCTGAGGGTTTTTCCCTATGTCTCATAACACATCAGTGATATACACACATGATTCATTTATTATTTCTTCTTGCTACATGACTATCCCACCTATTTTTCTGATTAAGCATATCTTTGGTGATATCTTTGAGGTTTTAAACCATATTTTGTAATTTTTCATTATCAATATCCTATAGACTGATGGCCATTATGTGATATGGATCAATGTACTTGAAGTTTGAAAGTCTAAAGTACAAATCCTACCTACTTCAGATACTCATTAGCTATGTAACCCTGGGCAAGCTACTTAACCTATCTTTGTTTCGATTTCCTCATCAAAAGCAGCTGGGTGATATACTGGATAGATAGATGAATTCCTCAGTTTCCTCAGCCATTAAATTGGGATAACAATACCACTTACCTCACAAGGTTGTTGTGAGGTTCAAATGAAGATAATATTTGTAAATCATTGTACACAGTGTCTGATATGTAGTGGGAAATGCACAAATGCTTATTCTGTTCTCTCACCCCGTCTGCAAAATGGGTATAGTAAAAACCCCTGCCTCAAAGGGTTTCTGTGAAGATCAAGTGAGTTAATATATGTAAAACACTTCAAAAACCCAAACAGGACTATTTAAATTTATTGTTAATATATTGCTAATATTATTGTTGTTTTTAAATCCACTATAATTCTCTCTACTGTCTTTTATGTAACCCATAAGTTTAATTCTTCATAGAGCGTGGTATCCTATCAGTGGTAGCCAAAAAAATTATTTTTTTCTAATTAACTTTATTTATTTTCAGTTTTCAATATTTACTTTCACAAAACTTTTAATTTCAAATTTTCTCCCCATCTCCCTCCTCTCCCCAATCCCTCAATAGTGTGTATTCTGATTCTTCGAATCTTCCCTCCCTTCTACCTACCTCCCCATTCCCTTCCCCTCAGGGCAAGATAAATTTCTATGACCCACTGCCTACGTATCTTATTTCCCAGTTGCATCTAAAAACAACCTCTAGCATTCATGTTTAAAGCTTTGAGTTTCACATTCTCTCCCTTCCCCCCTCCCCACCCACTCTCATTGGGAAGGCAAGAAATTCTATATAGGTTATATGTGTGTAGTCATGCAAAACACTTCCAAAACAGTAATGCTGTGAAAGACTAACTATACTTCCCTCTTTCCTGCCCCACCCTCCACTTATTCTCTCCTTTGACCTGTCTGCCTACAGAAGCATATGCTTCCAATTACCTCTTCCCCCAGTCTGCTCACTTATTCCCTCTCACCTTCCCTCTCTTCCCTTCTACTGTAAAAACTCTTTCTTGCCTCTTTTAAATGAGATGATTTAGTACATTCTACCTTTCTCTTTCTCTTTCTCCCAGGACATTCCTCTCAACACTTAATTTTATTTTTTAGATATCATCTCTTCCTATTCAGCTCACTCTATGTGCATTCTCTCTCTCCCTCTCCATGTCTTTCTTCTCTGCATACATACACACACACATATACATATATACATACATACATATACACATAAATATATACATATAAATACATATATATGTTACATATATATATATATACATATACATATGTAAACACACACATATATTCCCTCCAACTATCCTAATATTGAGCAAGGTCTCATGAGTTACCAATTTCATCTTTCCATGTAGGAATGTAAACAGTTCAACTTTAATAAGTCACTTATGGCTTCTCTTTCCTGTTTAACTTTTCATGTTTCTCTTGATTCTTGTAGTTGAAAATCAAATTTTATATTCAGCTCTGGTCTTTTCAACAAGAATGCTTGAAAGTCCTCTATCTTTTTCAATATCCATTTTTTCCCCTGAAGAATTATACTCAGTTTTGCTGGGTATGTGACTTGTGGTTTTAATGCTACCTCCTTTGACTTCTGGAATATCATATTGCAAGCTTCGTGTAGAAGCTGCTAATTCGTGTGTTATCCTGATTGTGTTTACTGTAATTATTTCTTTCTGGCTGCTTGTAATATTTTCTCCTTCACTTGGGAACTCTGGAATTTGGCTACAATATTCCTAGAAGTTTTCCTTTTGGGATCTCTTTCAAGAGGTGATTGATGGATTCTTTCCATTTCTATTTTACCCACTGTTTCTAGAAAATCAGGGTAGTTTTCCTTGATAATTTCTTGAAAGATGATATCTAAGTTTTTTTTTTTTTATATTGGATTTCAGGTAGTTAAATAATTGTTAAATTATCTCTCCTGGATCCATTTTTCAGGTCAGTTGTTTTTCCAGTGAGATACTTCACATTGTCTTCTATATTTTCATGCTTTTGGTTTTGTTTTATAATTTCTTGATTTCTCATAAAGTCATTAGCTTCCATTTTCCCCATTCTAATTTTTAAGAAATTATTTTCTTCAGTGAGCTTTTGGACCTCTTTTTCCATTTGGCCCATTTAGTTTTTTAAGGCATTCTTCTCCTCATTAGCTTTTGGATCTCTTTTGCTATTGAGTTAGTCTAATTTTAAAGGTGTTATTTTCTTCAGCATTTTGGGGGTCTCCTTTAGCAAGCTATTGCCTCATTTTTCATGATTTCCTTGCATCACTCTCATTTCTCTTCCCAATTTTTCCTCTACTTCACTTACTTCATTTTCAAAATCCATTTTGAGCTCTTCCATGACCTGAGACCAATTCATATTTTTCTTGGAGGCTTTGGATGCAGGAGCTTTGACTTTGTTCTCTTCCTATGGCTGTATGTTTTGATCTTCTTCATCACTGATAACATAATAAAATATCTTTTTAATGATGAAGTAAGAATCTATAGTCCATGCCCAGTCCCCATTTGCTCATTTCACCAGTGAATTACATGACTTTTGAACTCTTTTCTGAGTAGAGAGCCCCAGAAGCAGCAGCTGCTCCTAGGGCTAGGGCTGGGACCAGACCACGTTCCCCTCTCAGCCAGGTGAGAGACCCTTCCCACTGACCTTCAAAGCTCTCTTTTGAGTTTGTGTTTTGAGAAGTTTGGAAACTGCCAAAGCCACCAGTGATTCAGTCTCTTAAGGCCTGCTCCAGCTCTGTCTGTACCAACAGCCCAGTGGAAGCCATACAATTTAATCAGAAGGACATTGGTATTGGAAAAAGGTTTTTATCCTTTAGGAAGTGGCTAGAAATTATTCATAGTTCTAGATATTTTCTTAAATGCAATGTAGTTTGCAATTTTCCTCTAATTCTAGGCCCAACTAATTTTTCAACTTCAGGGGTCTGTCCAAAATATACATAATGATGGACCAACTCACTATGTGGTCCAACCAATTTTAAACCATAGCTCATATAAATCACGGAATAATGGGCAGTCGTCAGTTGATTTTCTTAACCTGTGTGGATTATAACACTGAGCTGATCTTCCTTGACCTAAAACCATACATACCCACACATAATTCCCTCCTGATTATGATTACATTGTGTGAAATATGATTCCAAAAATAACTGCATTCAATACTTTATTCAGGAAACATTTATTGAAAACTTACTGTATATAAAACACTGTTAGGCATTGCAAAGAAAGAGATATATCCTCTTCAGTGTAATCTAGGAGGGGATATAAGAAAATTTACCAAGAACCATAACATCTTCATGAATTCTTTTTGGATCCTTGAGTGAATTCATTTCCTTAGAAATAAACAAAATGACATTAATAACTTTACTGAACTAAATCATTTTATTGATCACATAGACATAATGTAATTACAGTTGTAGTTTAGGACTATCTTGGCAGAGCATGGAAAAAGCAGCTGCTGGTCAGATGTTAGACCTCAGGCAAGCACAACACTGAGAATAGAAGTTCAAATTGGGTCTTTCTCTCCTTTAAATGCCTCCTTAAAAAGAAAGGACCTCTTAGCTCAGAAAAGCCTAATCCAGTCCCTGGAGTCTCTGTGGGATCATTAGAAGTTTGATCAAAAAGTGGTGTGAATGACTGAGAGAAGAAGCATATGAAACAAAACATATGTTTGGTGAAAAAAGAAGTTCAAAGTCATTATGTTAGGTAAAGTTAGAGTCAAGGAATACAAGCCCATTTACATAGACTTGTGAAATAGGGGAACCAACTTAGATAGGAACAACATGATACTAGATCTTCCATAGCCATGTATTTAAGTAAGTATAATGCAATAATATTAACATAAGATAGAATAATGCAGCTTCCAAGCTTCTTGAAATATATCCAGCTAGCTAGAGCTATTTTTTGTAATGGAATATAGATGCTGGTAAGGAAATACCTTGTCTTTATTACTTCAAATGGTAAAATTTCTATAACTAAATAAGAATTTTTGAGCCAGATGTCTTAGACAGAAGCCACTCTAACTCCCTCCATCTTCAAACCATTTCTCTTTAAAAGTTTTTTGCCTCAGTCTTGGACTATATTGAGATGCTGAATAGTGTAAGACTATTAATATTTATTGATATTAGCTCAAACACCTGCCAACTTCCATAGGAAGATATTTCAGGGTATAAATACATACTTAGATTTGATGGAACATTTACTAGTTATATCTTACTATTCCACTTAAGTTCTAAAAGCTCCATTTAATGAAAAGAAGAATCTTGATCCGCATAAAATATCCATACTTGGCACTATTTCATAGTGTATACACACACACACATACATATATATATATATATATATATATATATATATATATATATATATACACATGTGTTTACACATGTAGACATATAGATATATATACTTATAGTTATATCTAGAGAAAGAGAGAAACACACATGTATGGAAATCTATGAGTACACACATATATACATATATGCATGTTTGTATGTATACACATTCATAAATTATCTGTTTTTGTTAGAGGGGAAACTGCCTCCAGCCACATGGTTCCCAATTCATCTATAAATTACGGTCTTCAAGAGTTGTGTTGATGTGACTACACAGCTAGTTATCTTCAGAGTCAGTATCTGAACCGCATCTTTCTCACTCAAATCCAGCACTATGATGGATCTTAGCAGTATAGACAGACAGACAGGTATACAAATAGATGATATAGAGACATATTAGATACAGATATCTGTAGATAGATAGATAGATGGATAGATAGAGAGATAGACACACACATACATATATACATATGTATATTGTGTCCGTCTTCTGTTGCTGAAGAAGACCATGCCATCAGAGAAATGATGACATGACTTGCACTTGACTTTGTTGTGAGTGAGGGAGGGCTGTGCAAGGTCACCAACCTCACTTGTCCTCCAGAGCCATCTGAATCCAGTGACTAAATCAGGATGACTGGAGATGACCCAGGATGCGCTGGGAGACCTTGGGCCCTTTAGGTCTTTGTAGTTACTCCCTTAGGGTGAGGTAACACCCATTCATTGAATAGTCCTGTTTAAGAAGTAGCCAGGGCATGGACCCTTTAGCGAGGCAAAGAAAAAGACAGACATCAGGCTGGGAGGGAAACAGCAAGTTACTATAGATACTATATAGATACTCTAAAGCTAGGAAGGTCCAGGCCCTTAGGCAGAGTGCAAGCAAGGCTGAGAGGGAAAGACAGAAGGCACATGTGACAGGTTAAATCAAAAGGCCAGAGGTCTGGCTTTCCTCACACCCTACCCTCTCCTTTTCGTCTTCCTTTTGTATGTTGTAACCTTCTTGAAGTCAAGGACTGACTTTTTGTTCTTTTGTATCTATATCCCTAGAGCTTAGCACAGTATGTGGCACATGGAAAGTACTGAATCAGTTTATTGACTTTGCTCTGCCTTCCAAGAACCAACACATCTCAGAGGCAAGCCTAGAACCCTGAGGAAGTTATCCTGTATATTTCTTGTTCATACAGAGTTTTTTGAATGCTATTTCACTCATTAGATTGTAAAGTCAGTGAGAGTAGGGGCTTAGCATGGTGTCTGTTACAAGATAGCCAGAAAAAAAAATTCCTCCCCAGAACTTAGTACAGTGATTTGCACACAGTAAGCACTTAATAAATGCTTCATTCATTCAGGTCTCTGAAAAAGTCATGTAGATGGCAGCGCTTCCCCACTTTTAAGGAAAACAACGAATTCAGTTTTTATACAAGCTTAAGGGGTCATTAACGCAGGCCACCTATTGAAACATATGTATACACGTACATTTTAAATAGAATGATCTATATAATAATTATATGTGTTCGTGGGTATGAACCTAAATTATATGTATATATATGTATATATTTACATATGAAGGAGAAGAGGAGGCAGTATGGCAAAGAAGGTAGAGAACCAAATTCTGAATCAAGAAAGCTTGGATTACAAATCTCATACTGACATATACCATTTCTGTCACCCTGGGCAAGTCATCTCAGTGACACAGGTAACACTCAAAGCCTCTAAATTGCAAAAGGAGTGGCTGATACTGAGTTATTCCAGATGCTCTGCTTAGAAGAAGACAGTTGTGCCCTTATATCAAACCCATGAACATCACGAAAACTTCTAGAATAGAGCAATAACTATTCAAGTTGTTTGGCCTGATCATCCATATTGAATAAACAAGTGGTAAATAAAGTGTATTGGTCAGATTGTGATATGCAATTATGTGGACAAACTGTAGTGTTTAGCCATTATAACTTTCTTGTTTCATACAATGAAAATGGATGAGTAGTACTAAAATTAAGAGGAAAAGAGTAGCTTAGACCAATTTTAGGAACTTGCAAAACTCCTTTAATGACACTAAACTTCTCCCCAAAATAAAGGTCCATATTTTTTAATGTCAGTCTTACACCATTATTATGATGACTTTGATTGGACATTCTTGAAATAATTGAAAACGAGTAATTTTTTTAAGTACAAGGAGTAAATGACTCAAGCCTATAAAGTAGATCATTTAATAGTTTATGAATTAGAAATTATTTCTTGATAAGTATTTGACTGCACATTTTCCAATGACTGGTGATCTCACCAATGTGGGTATTCTCTCTCTTGGGAGCAGATATCTATCCATTTGCTTCCATAAATTCTATACAGAGATACTATGCTGAGGGTTCTTCTCTAGCTCTCATAGCACATCAACAACATACATAAGTGATTAAGTTATGGTTTATGGTTAGAATAGACTCTAATATCCCTTAGAAGGGTTAGGACAGCTAAGTGGTACAGTAGATAGAATGTCAAGCCTGGAGCCAGGAAGACTCATCTTCCTGAGTTCAAATCTGGCCTCAGAAACTTACTAGTTGTGTGATGCTGGGCAAGTCACTTAACCCTGCTTGCCTCAGTTTCCTCATCTGCAAAATGAGTTGGAGAAAGAAATGGCAAGCCACTACAGTATCTTTGCCAAGGAAACATCAAATGAGGTCAAGAAGAGTTGAACATGACTGAAAAAACAACTCAACAACATCCTCTAGAAAGTGATGGAGAGGGGCTTGAGGGGTATGGTTTCAACACATGTCAAACAAAAAACTCAAAGAAGAAAAATTCTTGTTAAGTTACTGCAGCTGTGCTTGAACAAACTTATTTTTCAAGAATCATTCAAATACAAACAAGACCCAAAGTTTAGATTATTATCAACAACTGAGAGAGTTATTTGGCCTGGACCTGACTTTCTACTATTTTGATTAGATTTTTTTTAGGCACTGCACACTCTTTCTAAGAAAATGTAAACATATACCTCTGAACACATAAAATGTAGCCCAGAGGAATAATAAAAGTGAACGAACACTGGCAAATAAATCGTATCTGCCTGCCTTCCTTCCAGTTAGACCTATTTGTCACACAGAAGGGCAGCCTTGAATCAACGGAAGCAGTCACCGAGTGGGGTTAAAACTTTAACTGGGGCAATGAACAAAATCAGATACATCAGGTCAGAAAGAAAGAAAAAAACTGTCTTGTTAGTTCAAATATGGATTTTGCAAAGAAAAAAGAAAGAATGCACACTGTGTACCTAAGGGAATTATATAAACATCCAGTTAAGAAGCCAAAGAGAAAGAGTTACCAGTTCAAATGTACATTATTTCTTCTCTAAATAAAACTGTTCTAAAGTAAAATTTGAATTTTCAACTAAAGTAACAAGTTACATTAACCCTTTTGTTCAACATTGGTATTTACATTTTCTACAATTTATACTTTTCCATATCTATTAAGGGTTCAATTTTGCTAATAAATGATTCCCTAGTTTTTAATGTAAACTATTCTATTAGTTCAATTAAACTCACTTTTTCATTACTATTATTGTTTAGGAATTTGTTTAGAGATGCTTCTGTGCCACAATCCCATAGATATGAATTTCTATGCAAGATATTAATAAGTCTCTAGAATCTTTAGAGATACCTCTTATTCTGATAGTCAACCATGGAGGAAAGTATGGTAGAAAAAACATCAACATGAAACTGGAAAAACCTTTCTTTCAATCCCATCACCAACACTTATTATGTGTATGTGTTGTCTCCTCAATAAAAATTTAAGATCTTTGAAGGCAGGGACCATTTCATCTTTGTCTGTGTGGTCCCAGAATTGGTCATATAATGGGTACTTAATAAATGATTGGTGATTTTTTACTAACTCTTCAAGCATAGGCAAATCCCTTCACCTCTTCCAGTCTCAGCTTCCTCATCTGTACAATGAGGAAGATAATACTTATAATACCAGTCTCACAGGGTTGATGAGATAACACATATTAAGTACTTTGTAAATTATAAATAAGTGAAGTTGATGAAAAGATTTAAGTAATCAGATTTGGTAGGTAGACTGCCTGAAGAGCTATGGAAAGGGGTTCACAGTATTGTACAGAAGGCAGTAACAAAGAACATTCCAAAGAAAAAGAAGAGTAAGAAAGCAAAATGGCTATCTGTTCAAGCTTTAGAAATAGCTGAAGAAAAAAGGAAAGTAAAAGGTAAAGGAGAAAAGGAAAGATATACCCAAATAAATGCAGAATTCCAGAGAAGAGCAGGGAGAGATAAGGTCTTCCTCAATGGGCAATGCAAAGAAATAGAAAAAAAACAATAAAATGGGAAAGATGAGATCTCCTCAAGAAAACTAGAGACATCAAGGGAAAGTTGCATGCAAAAATGGACATGATAAAAGGTGAAAATAGTAGAGATCTGACAGAAACGGAAGAAATTATGAAGAAGTGGCAATAACACACAAAACAACTATGTAAGAAAGATCTTAACATCACCAATAGCCACAATGATGTGGTTAATGATCTAGAGGGTGAGTGAAGTTAAATGGTCCTTACGAAGCATTGCTAACAATAATGTAATGGAGGTGAGGGAATTCCAGCTGAGCTCTTTAAAACCCTAAGATTGTTAAAGTGCTGCTCTCAATATGCCAGCAAATTTGAAAAGATAAAAGTGGCCACTGGATTGGAAAACATGAGTTTAAGTCCCAATCCTAAAGAAAGGCAATGATAAGGAATGTTCAAATCACTGAACAACTGTGCTCATTTCATATGTCAATAAGGTTATCCTTAAGATTCTTTGAGCAAGGCTTTAGCAATACGTGAACCAAGAATTACCAGAAGATCAGGCTGGTTTTCAAAGAGGCTGAGGAACTAGAGACCAAATTGCCAATATGCATTAGCTTATGAAGAAAGCAAGAGAGTTCCAGAAAAAAATAAATTTCTGCTTCATTACTATAACAGAGTCTTTTTGTGGATCATAACAAAATGTGGCAAGTCCTCACAAAGATAGGAGTACCAGATTATCTTGTCTCCTGAGGATTTTGTATGTGTGCCAAGAATCAACAGTTGGAACCAAACATGGAACAACTGATTAGTTTGCGTTTGTCCTTCATTCTCAAAGAGGACCATGACATCAGGGAGATGATGACATGACTTGCAGTTGACTTTGATTTGAGTGAGAGAAGGCTATGAAAGATCCTCAGTCTCATTTTTCTCTCCAGAGACATCTGTGTCCAGTGGCCAGATATTCATCAGGGTGACTGAAGATGGCCCAGGATCCATTGGTTTAAGGTTGGAAAAGAAATATGACAAAATTATATATATGTCACTTTGTTTATTTAACTTGTATACAAAGTATATCACATGTAAAACCAGGTTGGATGAATCAAAAGTTGGAATTAAATTATCAGGAGAAATATCAACAATCTCAGATATGTAGACAATACCACTCAGATGGCAGAAAATGAAGAGGAATTAAGAAACCTCTTTGAGAGGTTGAAAGATGAGAGTATAAAAGCTAGCTTGAAGCTTAATATAAAAAACCCCTATATTCTTGACAAGTAGTCCTCTCATTTCCTAGCAAATACAGGGAGAAGAAATGGAAGCAGTGTCAGAGTTTATGTTCTTGGGTTCAAAGATACTGCAAACAGCAATTGCACTCATGAAATTAAAAGACCCTTGCTGTTTGGAAGGAAAGCTATGGCAAATCTGGACAGCATACTAAAAAGCAGAGATATCACCTCGATGACAAAGGTATGTATAATCAAAGCTATGGTTTTTCAAATAGCAAGGGATAGCCGTGAGAGTAGGACTATAAGCAAAGCTGAGTACTGCAGAATTGATGCTTTCTAATTGTGGTGCTGGAGAAGACTTGAGTCTCTTAGACAGCAAGGAAACCATTCAGTCAGTACTTAAATAAATTAATTCATGCTATTTACTGCTATATCAAATACTGAAGCTGGAACTTAAATACTTTGGCAACATGATGAGAAGATGGAAAAGACCCTAATGTTGGGAAAAAATTGAAGGCAAAAGGAAAAGGGAATGACAGAGGATGAGATGGACATATGGTATCATAGGAGCAGTGAGCTTGGAAAGACTTCGGGAGATGGTGGAAGATAGAAAGGCCTAGCAAACTATGGCCCATAGGGTCACAACGAGTTAGACATGACTCCTAGAAGCTTGGAGTCTAAATGACTGAACGATAACAACCACAACAAACTACAAGCTATTAGCAAAGTCCATAAAAGTCATTTTACTTAGCATGTTCATCATTATTTATTATGCTAAAATTTAGTAATCAATTTATTAATTCATTTAGCAACGTCCAGTTTGAGGGTGGGTTTTTTTGGTGAGAGGAAGGTCTGGATCTACTTCTTTAGTGTGGGGAATTTTTAGTGCAGGAACTCCTTCCAGCAAAGCAGGTGGCCAACTTGTCTGTAATATATAGGAGGGAATTAGCTGGGCACTGAGAGGTTAAAAGGCTTGGCGCTGATTAAACAATTAGTGTATGTCAGAGACAGGACTTGAACTGTCTGGAGGACTTGAAGTCTTCCTGACTCCAAAGGCAAACCACTATCCATTACACCATATCTTCTTCAGTCTATAATCTGAATATTTCAAATTTTCTTTGAAACCCTCTAAAAAGTACAAAAGAGAAAGTTTTGTTTTGATTAGGAGTTCCTTCTGAATCCTTGTATTCTTGTTTCTCCATCCTGAGATGAAGGGAGCAGAGAGGAAAACATCAAATGGGTGTAAAGGCTAGCTTAATTAATGTTTTATTTTGTTTCAAGAATAATATCTAGTAATTATTCCAGATAATTCACATTCATTGGAAGCCATGACTTCCTCTACTTCAGGCATTGGCAATAGCATTCTATTTGAGTATTTATAGATTTTTGTATAACAGACATGGAATGATATATCATGTAAGCTCCTTGGAGTCAAATACCGTCTCACTCTTGTATTTTTATCCCTAGTGCCTAATATGATTCCCGGTTTGCATCAACTGATTAATAAACATTTATAAATGGATTGATTGTTTGAATGTCACATGGTTCTTGGATCATGAGATCCTAAATTTAAAGCTAAAAATGACCTTAAAGGTCATAATGTCCAACCACTTCATTTTCAGATAAAGAAATTAAAGCCTGGAGAGGTGTAGCCCAAGGTTATAGAACCATAGGAAAAATGAACTAAAATCCAAGTCTTCTCATTCTAAAATCAGCTGTCTTTTTTTGCAATCATATTCTGCATGTCTCTGGAGCTAATGGTTACCCAGCCAGGTCCAGACCTGAGTATCTACATTGTACAATTCAAAGTGCATTCAAAAACCCACATTGTAGTGGTGGTGGTAATAGAGGAGTCTACAGCATCTTCCTTTAAAATGTAAATATCTCTGGAATTAGCGATATATTAATGATTGTTAATCATTAATAGGATTGAATATGATTTCAATGGCATAAGGAACTTTCATATAAGTAAGTTCCTGTATCTATATTGGTCAGCTTCTTCACTGCAAGATATATTCTTAGAGAGTGCTGGAACAGTGAAAATTTAAGTGATGTACTCAGGGTCATAGCCAGTTTGTCTCAGGGGTAGGACTTGAAACTTGGTCTTCTTGGCTCTGAGGTCAGCTCTCTATTCACAATGCCAGAGAACTTTCTTAGCTGAGAGTTAAACAATGAGAAAATACAGGTTTCCTTTGGGAAGAAGGTAGGCATGATTTTGTAGAGTGGGACGTCAGTAGGCAGGTAAAACAATGTGTATGTAGTGAGGAGGTTATAGATAGATAAAGCACTGAACATTTAAGAAGGGAAATGGGGCATAGAAAACAAAGCGGGAAGGCAAAGACAAAACTTGACCACTTCACAGCTTTGCCTAAGGCCAGCATTCTCTTCTAGTCTAATTCCCATGTTGGACCTTCTTGGGATATATCTGATCATTTATGTAAGAGCACAGGGGAGGTGAATTCACAGTTGGTGTCTATAGTATTATTTATACCCAGACATTCATACCAAAAAACTTTCTTTCTAGAACCCATACTCCAAAAATTCCTGTTATAATCAAATAAAATGAGAAGAGTGGGTAAAATTCCAAGAATAGAAAGAAGAAAGAAGAAAAAAGATATGACACTTTTAGGATACACAATTTTAAATAAGAAAAGTGTCACTAATGCTGTGTTTGAAGAGGAGGGAATTAAATGATCACTTGGAAGGTTTCAACCATTTTAAAACTTTGATTTGTTATCCTTTACCATTCAAAAAATAACATCCTTCTTGATATTCAAGGCTCAAATCTATAGTCAAATGCAAATTTGAACCATTTTAATCGAATTATTTAATAGATTAAAAGAACAAAATAATAATGACCCAAAGGTCTTACAGTTTTTAATATATTTTTAGTTTTCATCATTTCTCAGTTAAATTAACAAAATATTAGCATTCATTTTTTTAAAAAATATTGATTTCCAATTCTCTACCTGCCATCTCTACTCCTCTTGAGAAGGCAAGTAATTTAATGTATATTATACATGTGAAGTCATGCAAAACATACTCCCATATTAGCCATGTTGTGAAAGAAAACAGACCAAAAAAAAAAAACCCAAGAAAAATGTTTTAAAAAAGTGTGGTTCAATCTGCATTTAGAGTTCATCAGTTCTCTCTCTGGGGGTGGATAAAATTTTTCAACATGGGTTCTTTGAAATTGTCTTGGATCACTGTCTTGATCAGAGTAGCTAAGTCTTTCACGGATGATCATCTTTGCAATATTACTTTTGTTGTGTACAATGTTCTCCCAGTTCTGCTTACTTCATGAATGCATTAGTTCATACAATTCTTCCCAGTTTCTTTTTCTGAAATCTTCCTGTTCATCATTTCACTTACCAAAATAAAATTCCATTACAGTCATTTACCACAACTTGTTCAGCCGTTTCCCAATTTTGCCACCCCCCCAAAAAAAGCTGCTATAAGTATTTTTGTACAAGTAAGTCTTTCCCCCTTTTCTTTGATCTCTTTGAGATACAGACCTAGTACTGGTATTATTGGGTCAAAGTCATGCACAGTTTTATAACCCGTTAGGCATAGTTCCAAATTGTTTTCTAGAATGGTTGGACTAGTTCACAAAACTACCAACAGTGCATCAGTACTCCAATTTTTCCACATTTCCACCAACATTTGTCATTTTCCTTTTCTGTCATATTAGCCAATCTCATAGGTGTGAAGTGATACCTGAGAGTTGTTTTAATTTGCATTTCTCTAATCAGTAGTATTTGGAATCATTTTTCATTTAACTATTGTTACCTTGGATTGCTTTTTAAAACTGTTCACATCCTTTGACCATTTATCAACTGGGGAATGGCTCTTATTTCTACAAATTTGGCTCAGTTCCCTACATATTAGAGAAATGAGGCTTTTACTGGAGAAACTTGTGGTAATTCAAGCTTCCCCCAGTTTCCTACCTTCCTTCTGTCTTTGACTACATTAGTTTTGTTTGGGCAAAAGCTTTTTTATTTCATGTAATAACAATTATCTATTTTTATTACCATGATTCTCTCTAGTTTTTTATCATAAACTCTTCCATTTTCTATAGATCTGATAAGTACATTTTTCCATACTCTCTCAATTTACTTATAATATCACACTCTAGGTCTACATCATGTATCCATTTTGACCTTACATTGGCATATAACATGAGATATTGGTTTATGTCTACTTTCTGCCAAACTGGTCTCTAGTTTTCTCAGAAATTTTTGTTAAATGTTCAGTTCTTACCTTAAAAGCCTGGATCTTTGGATTTATCAAACACTAGATTATTAGGATCATTTACTACTGTTTGTTGTAGATGTAATCTATTCCTCTAATTCAGCATTCTATTTCTTAGACAATTTCAAATTGTATTGATGAATACTGATTTGTAATATAATTTGAACCCTGGAAATGTTAAGTGACCTTTTTAATATATTTTTTCATTGATTTATTTGATATTCTTGACCTTTTATTCTTTCAAATGAATTTTATTATAAATTTTTCTAACTCTACAAGATAATTATTTTTGTTTTGACTGCATTGTCACTGAATAAGTAAATTAACTTAGGTAGATCTATGATGTTTATTATATTTTCTGGGGCTACCCTAAAGCAATTAATATTTCTCCAGCTGTTAGATCTGTTTTTCTTGGTGTGAAAAGTGTTTTGTAATTGTGTTCATAGAGTTCCTGGTTTTGTCTTGGGAGGTAGATTCCCAAGTATTTTGTTCTGCATGTAGTTATTTTAAATGAAATTTCTCTTTCTATCTCTTCTTACTAGGTTTTTTGGTAGTATATAGAAATGCTGAAAATTAATATGAGTTTATTTCATATTCTGCAATTTTCTGAAAGTTTTTAATTTCTTCAAATAGTTTTTTGGTTGATTCTCTAAGGTTCTCTATTTTTGTCTATTTTTATTCTGGGTGAATATTAAAATTTTTGCATCAGTACTCATTAAGGAAGTTGATATATAAAGTTTTCTTTCTCTGTTTTTACTCTTCCTGGTTTAGTTTTCAAAACCATATTTGTGTCATAAAAGGAATTTGATAAGATTCTTTTAAACCATTTCCCCAAATACTTTATTTTTATTTATTTATTTATTTTTAGATTACAACATTCATTTTCACAAAATTTTGAGTTCCAATTTTTCTCCCCATCTCTCCCCTCCCCCCATCCCATAACAACTTGCATTCTGATTACCCTTTCCCTCAATGTGCCCTCCCTTCTATCATACCATATCCTTCCCTTATTCCTATTTTCTCTCTTTTCTTGTAGGGCAAGATAGATTTCTATGCCTCATTACCTGTATTGCTTATTTCCCAGTTATATGCAACAAGAATTCTCAATATTCATTTCTAATACTTTGAATTCCAACTTCTCTCCCTTCTTCCCTCTCCACCCATCCCCACTGAGAAGGCAAGCAATTCAATACAGGCTATATATGTGTCATTTTGCAAAAGACTTCCACAATGGTCATGTCACATATGTAAGACTAACTATATTTCCCTCCATCCTACCCTGCCCCCCTTTTATTTTATTCTCTCATTTGACCTTATCCCTTCTCAAAAGTGTTTACTTCTAGTTACTCCCTTCCCTCATTTGCTCTCCTTTCTATCATCCCCTTATCTCACTTGTCCCTTCTCACCTACTTTCCTGTAGTGTAAGATAGATTTTCATACCAAATTTAGTGAGCATGTTATTCCCTCCTTAAGCCATATGTGAAGAGAGTAAGCTTCACTTTTCCCTTCTTACCTCCTCCTTTTCTCCTCCATTGAAAAAGATTTACCTTATTTCTTTTATGAGTGATAATTTGCCCAATTCCATTTCTCCCTTTCTCCTCCCAATATATTCCTCTCTCACCCCTTATATTTGCTTTTTTTTATAGATATCTCTTCTGAATCAACTCAACCTGTGCTGTCTGTCTATGTGTATGTGTGCGTGTGTGTGTGTGCGTGTGTGTGTGTGTGTGTGTAATTCCTCCACCTATTGAAATACTGAGAAAAGTCTGAAGAGTTACAAATATTGTCTTTCCATGTAGGAATGTGAACAGTTCAGCTTTAGAAAGTCCTTTATGATTTCTCTTTTCTATTTACCTCTTCAAACTTCTCTTGATTCTTGTGTTTGAAATTGAAATTTTCTATTCAGTTCTGGTCTTTTCATCAAGAATGCTTGAAAATCCTCCATATCATTGAATGATCATTTTTTCCCTTGAAGTATTATACTCAGTTTTGATGGGTAGGTGATTCTTGGTTTTAATTCCAGTTCCGTTGACTTCTGAGATATCATATTCCAAGCCTTTCAATCCCTTAATGTAGAAGCTGCCAGACCCTGTGTTGTCCTGATCATATTTCCACAATACTTGAATTGTTTTTCCTAGCTGCTTACAATATTTTCTCCTTGACCTGGGAACTCTGAAATTTGGCCACAATATTCCTAGGAGTTTCTCCTTTTGGATCTCTTTCAAGAAGTGATTGGTGAATTCTTTCAATATTTATTTTGCCCTCTGATTCTAGAATATCAGGGCAGTCTTCCTTGATAATTTCATGAAAGATGATGTCTAGGCTCTTTTTTGGATCATGGCTTTCAGTAGTCTCATAATTTTTAAGTTGTACGTCCTGGATCTGTTTTCCAGGTCAGTTATTTTTCCAATGAGATATTTCACATTGTCTTCTGTTTTTTCATTGTTTTGGTTTTGTTTTGTAATTTCTTGGTTTATCATATAGTCATTAGCCTCCCTCAGCTCCACTCTCATTTTTAAAGAACTATTTTCTTCAGTGAGCTTTTGAACCTCGTTTTCCATTTGGCTTATTCTGCTTTTTAATGCCTTCTTCTCATTAGCTTTTTGGGCCTCTTTTTCCAATTGAGTTAACCTATTTTTAAAGGTGTTATTTTCTTCAACATTTTTTTGAGTCTCCTTTATCAAGCTATTGAATTGCTTTTCAAGTTCTTCCATGGCCTGAGCCCATTGCATATTCATTTTGGAGGTACTGGATGCAGAAGCCTTGACTTCCTCTGATAGTATGCATTGTTCTTCCTCATTGGAAAGGATGGAAGGAAATACCTATTTACCAATAAAGTAACCCTCTATGGTCTTTTTTTTTCCCCTTTTAGGGGCATTTTCCCAGCTAGTTACTTGACTTCTGAATCCTTTGTCAAGAGGAGGGTCCCAGTGCTCCTCCTCACCCCAGAAGTGCTCAGGGCTGAGATTCAGATCAGCTGCTCAATTCCCCAAGAGGCTTTAGGCCTAGTGCTTCACAAATGGATGCCCACTGCTGCTGCCCCAACTGCTGTTGCCATTACCTGGGGCCCGTGTTGGGGGGGACCCTGCTCTCCTCTTGCCCAGCTGGGAAAGCCCTCTCACTGACCTTTGAAGCTTTTTTTGGTGCTTGTGCATTGAGGGATCTGAGACTCTCTCTGATGCGGACTCTGCCCTGGCCTTGTTCTGATCCTGTTCCTCCTCTTGTTGCATAGCCAGGGCTGGGCTCTGCTCCACTCAGTGACCCATGGGATAGATCTTTTCTGTTGGCTTTGGCTGGAAATTTCTTTCATTCTGTCATTCTGTGGCTTTTGCTTCTCTAGAATTTGTTGAGAGTCATTTTTTACAGGTATTTTATGGGCTGTGGGGGAAGAGCTGTAGTATGTGCATCTTTCTACTCCACCATCTTGGCTCTGTCCCCCCAAATACTTTATATTATATTGGAATTCATTTTCTTTAAATGTTTGGTAGAATTCACTTGTAAATTCATATGGTTTTGGGAGATTTTTTCTTAGGGAGTTCATTAATTGCATGTTCAACATTTTTTTCTAATATATGTTTTTTTTTAAGTATTCAATTTCCTCTTTTTTCTAATCTGGGTACTTTATATTTTTTGTAAATATTCATCCATCTTACTTAGATTGTCGTTTCTATTGGCATATAATTGAGCAAAATAACTCCTAATAGTTGCTTTAACTTAATCTTCATTGGTGGTGTATTTATCTTTTGGATTTTCAATACCAGTAATTTAGTTTTCTTTTTTTAAAAATCAAATTAACTACTAGTTAATCTATTTTATTGGTTTCCTCTCATGAAACCAGCCCTTAGTTCTATTTATTAGTTCAATGGTTTTTAAATATTTTAAACTTTTTAATCTCTCCTTTGATTTTCAGGGTTTCCATTTTGGTGCTTAATTACTGATTTTTAATTTGTTCTTTTTCAATTTTTTTTAGTTGGCCCAATTTATTGATCTGTTCTTTCTCTCTTTTACTGATGGACACATTTAGAGATATAAATTTTCTCCTAAGTACTTACTTGGCTGCATCCCACAAATTTTGGAATGTTGTCTCATCATTCTCTTTAGAGAAATTAATAGTTGTTTCTATAATTTGTTCTTTGATCCACTCGTTCTGTAGAATTAGATATTTAGTTTCCAATTACTTTTTAATCTCTGCTTCCATGGCAATGAATGTATTTAGTGAATGTATTTTTTTAATTGCGTTATGATCTGGAAAGGGTGCACTTAATATTTCTGCTTTTCTGCATTTGGTTGCGAGGTTTTTATGACCTAATAATATATGGCCAAATTTTTGTGAAGATAACACATACATCATGTACACAGCTGAGAAAAAGATAAACTGCTTTCTATTCCCATTCAGTTTTCTCCAGAGGCCTATTTTATCTAACTTTTCTAATATTCTATTCACCACTTTAACTTTTTTCTTGTTTATTTTATGGTTATGTTTATCTACCTCTGAAAGAGAAAAGTCAAGGTCTTCCACTAGTGTAGTCTTACTGTCTATTTTCTCCTGTAATTCATTTAATTTTCCTTTAAGAATTTGAATGCTCTGCCATTTGGTGCATATATGTTTAGTATTGATGTTACTTCATTGTCTATGGGGCTTTTTAGCAAGATGTAATTTCCCTGCTTGTCCTTTTTAATTAGGTCTATTTTGCTTTTTCTGAGATTATGGTTGTTGTTTTTATTATTGTTATGATCAATTATGCTGATAGTTTTCTTAATATTGAAATGAAGAAGTGGGAAGGGAAGAGGAACAAATGGGGAAAATTGTGTAAAAGAGGCATGCAAGGAAGAACTTTTGTGCTGGAGGGGGAAATGGTAGGAGGGAACGATGCTTGAACCTTACTCGCATCAAAATTGGTGCAAAGCAAAATATATCTACATACTTAATTGGGAATAGAAATATACCTTACTCAAACAGAGAAGCAGAAGGAAAAGGAGATAAAAATAGGGGAGGGGATGATAAATAAAAAAAAGGTCAAGTAGATTAAAGAAGACTGTGGTCAGAAGTAAAGTAGACTTTAGAGAAGTAAAAGGATTTTTAAAAGAAAGAAGAACAGAAAAAAACAGAATGGAGAGAAATGCACAGTTAGCAATCATAATTGTCAACGTTAATGGGATGAACTTAACCATAAAATGGATGCATATAGCAGAGTGGATTAGAAACCTGAATCCAACAATGCTATTTGTAACTCCTCTATCAAACATATCAGGGCCTATGATTTATAAATGTAATAACTCCACCCTTTGCTGGTGAAAATCGTATGTTGTAATGGTGTTCCATCATCTATGGAAGTTCCATCATTCGTCATAATTTAACTTATTTGAATTCAAGTATAGACACTCATTGAGTTGGAGATAGAAACACAGAGAGACAGAAGGAGTAAGACAGACATAGATACAAACAGAGTCAGAGATAGAGAAAATAATTTAAATCATTTTGCTCACCATTCTGCTCAATTAGTATATCCCTCAGAGTGAGAAGGAAATGGGAAACATGGATCTGTCATTCCTTCAGTTAGTCTTAGTTCCCACGCACCTTTCATTACATGAACACTTCTCTATATTGAGTGTGATTCTCGAATTTCCTCTATATTTATCTGGTAATTCTGCTTAATCTAGTGAGGTTAATGAGAGGGATGGCTTTATTTGGCTTGCTTAGCATTCCTAGTAATCTAGAAGATCTATGCTCTCTTCCCTTTGATTTTCTTGTGTGCTCTTTTGCAAGAAGAAGTGGGGTGGTGGCATCAGTTTCTATTATAATTACACTTATGTCCTTTCAAGTCTGAATCATGAATTTCCCTTCTAGATAACTACATTCATGTTTGTTTTCTTCTATTTAAACATCCTATGCTCTCTCTCTCTCTCTCTCTCTCTCTCTCTCTCTCTCTCTCTCTCTCTCTCTTTCTCTCTCTCATTTAAATAGGTCTACTAAAAAACAAGATCTGCATTCATTTGTTTCCCATAGCAACCCACTCAGAACTCTCTGTTCTCAGTTATAGATTGTCTTCTTTTAAACAGACTTTAGTCTCTTTCCAGCTACAACTGATAAATGAAATACTCTAATGGATAATTTAAGAAATCTTCAAGGGTAATTTTCAAATCCATGATTTTCAAATACTGACTTTAGAATCTCAATATTGAGTGTGTGTGACCTCACTGTAAAAAACTGCAGATCTTTTCCATCTTTCATCTAGTTGTTGCCACCTTCCTTAAATATCCTTTTCTTCATCCTTAAATATGCTAGGAATGATTTTCCTAGTTTGATCTCTTGCCAGACTTTCTATAAACCGTTCCTTTCTTTCTATTACTTGTAATTCTATGAAGCAATACAGATCACAATCTAACTCCCCTTTAAAAGATTTTGCCAATGTACTTGTGTTCAAAATTAGTGTTGTTCTTGGCTCCTGTATCTTTCTGCTTAGCAAGCAAGTCAGTGTTTGCTAACTAACTAAGGTAGCTTTAAAGATTTTCAGATAGTGTTGTATTTTTTCCTCCATCCATTTACCAAATTTCAATTCATTTCTTAAAGAAAATATTCACATTGTATAAACATGAGGCTTCCTTATAATCTATAGGTCTTTGATAGCTCTCATTATTTCTTTCTGAACCATCCAGGAACGCAAGGATAATGCACAATTAAGAAATGATTAGTATAAAACTCACTTCAGTAACAAAACACTATAAATGCATATGATTATAATAACAGCATGGTTTACAATCCTCATAGTAGTCTTGTTGCTTTCCTTAGGACATGTTCTAGTCTGTCAATATTTTTTCTAAAATGTTCTGCCCAGAACTAATTCAGAAATACTCTTGATATGGTCTGACCAGGGCATATTTTTGAAAATGAAGACATTGCAAAGAGTTCTTCCTTTTTCTCCCGGTGCAACCATCAGCCTCAAAGAAATAGCATGAGAGAAGCATTGAGGGATTTTATGCTTGTGAAGGGAAAGAGAGTTTTATTGATACACCATGTTCAACATAAAACAAAACACAATCTTTACTTCTGTCAGCCACTGTATGGTTACCCTCATTTGAGCCAGTGCATGTTAAAAGTTTAGTCCTTATCAAATTTTATTCCATTCACAGTTTCATGAGACTAGGCTTAGAGCCCCTTGGGAGTTGCTTTGTTTGAGATTCTAGACCTCAGACTTAGGTCAGTACATTTTTTTTAAACTTGCAGCAACAGCCTAGAAAAATGTTACCTAAGGAAAATGAGCTTAAATAAAGAGGTTGGCCTTTATATCCTTTTGTATCTATTTCTATTTATCAAAGTCTCTCTTTCTCGTTTCAGCTTCTGATCTATGACAATATCAAATAAAGACATCTGACTTATTATCAAGGAAAAAAGCAAAACCTGCAGAATCCCCTTGGCATTTTTGGTTCCTGGTACTTAATGGTTTTCAGGTGAAGTCTCATAACTTAATTTACTCCAGGCATCAATGTTGCTTCCCATTTTCTTCCTCAATTTCTAGGACATCCTGTACCATCACAATCTTTAATAGACCACACAAAGAGATACAGAACTTTATGTAAAATGAGGAACAAGGTTATAGGTGACTGACTTTGAAACAAGCATAATTGCTTGGGCGGGGGGGGGGGGGGGGGAGGAAGAGACAAAAAAAACTTTTGATGAATAGTCATTTTTTTCATTCTGGCCCTATCAACCCACCCTGCACAGTCAATAAGATTCATGGTGTAAAAAAAAGTAAAGCAGACAAAAGTTTTCTTTAGATGCATTCATTTTTGGCTTACTTACAATTTTGCATATTCAGAGTTTCCTTTCAGTTGCATAGAAAACCTGATGTAGAGCTTTTCTGCACACAAAGCTCTGATTGACACCAGTGGGAGTTGTGTGGGGGACCAGCTACTTGGTCACTCCTTCCAAGTGGCTTAACTGAACAGACTTAACCTAAAAGAACTGAATTTTCAATGAGCAAACATTTTGTCCCAGTGCTTTTTTCCCAGTGAAGTGAGTAAAATGAATGTCTGGTTTTTCTGTCTCTGTTACATGGCCTAGTACAGAGAGAAAAAATGGGGACCAGGGGTCAGTAGATACAGGTTCTAGTGTCATATTTGCCAAGAACAAGCTGTGGTCAAGTCATTTCCCTTCTCCAAACTTCAACTCTTAATCTCTAAAATAAGGCAGTTGTATGATTGAAATGAATCAGCTGAACTTTTGAAGCATTCTGCATTCTCACTATGATGTTGTCTCCCCCAATAGAATGCAAGCTCCTTGACATCAGGGACCCTCTTTCCTTTTGATTTGCATTTTAGTGCTTTGCGCAAATTAAGGACTTCATAAATGCTTCCCTATTCATTCATTCATTCATCCATTTATCCATTCATTCATTCAAACATCCATGCTTCATAGCAAGACAGACAGGTCTGACATAAAGATTGAAATCAATACAGCTAACTTCCTGCTATTTGTATATTTCAATATAATTGGGCTTTTAAGTATATTTCTATGTAAAATATATATATATATATTTTGTAACCCTATGTATTTTATTTTATGCATTGAATTATTCTGAAAAGGGGGCTCATTAGCTTTCTCAGACCACCAAAGAGTTCTGTGACAGAAAAAAGTTTAAGAAGCTTTGGCCTGGATGTTCTTTAGGGTCTTTTAAAATTTAATTCAATGCAGTTCAAGAAATAGTTAATAGCCTTCTTCTATATTCAGAATGTGCTAGGCCCAAAAACAAACAAAAAAATAAATGAATTAAATAGTCCCTGAACCTCAAGGAGTTTACAATCTAACAGGAAGCTAATGACAGACACACAATCTCTCTGTCTCTCTGTCTCTCTGTCTCTCTCTCTCTCTGTCTCTCTGTCTGTCTGTCTGTCTGTCTCTCTCTCTCTCTCTCATGTTTAATAATGTTCTATTTTTCTATTGATCGGTATATCAGTCTATCCCTCAGACTTCATGGCTTCAGCGCTGACTCTATTATACCAAGATTATATAACATAAAAATGTCATGAAGAAAATCAACTCAATTTCTTGATTTTATTCAAAAGCACGAACAGAAAATTCAGATACTATGGTTTTTACTGTATACAGTAATAGCAATATTGTTTTAAGAATGACTTGAAGTAAATAAGTTTTTTTCTATTATAAATATCCAAATTAACTATAAAGGACATATGAAGAAAGATGGTATTTTATCCAGAGGAAAAAAGATCTGATAAATAGAAGTATGTATAGGATAAGTATGCATGTATATATATGTATATATATATATGTATATGTATGTGTGTGCATACATATACCTATATATATGTGTGTATATATATATATATATATATATATACAGACACACACACACCTATTTCTGTCTAATCGTAGCCATCTCTAGGGTGGGAAGAGGAAAGGAAAAAACAGAAATTTATATAACTTTGCTGTATATTTGAATGCAATAGCAAATTGTGTGTAGTAGATATGTAGTTTCATGTACAAATTTTTTTATTATACTATGTTCTGGAAATGCTTGTTTTACAACATAATTAAAAATTTTAAAAAAACTTTAAAAAGAGTTATTGATTAGTAGGGTGGTAATGGTACAAGGTCAATGTAGTGAAGGATTCTAAGCCATTTAACTGGCTGGTTATGGAGCCAAGACTTGATAGAAGCAAGAGCAAAGAGGTCGAAAGAGATTGATACATATTGTATGATACAAAGATTATCTGTCTTTCAGTTCAACCAGCAACTTATCCCATTTCAAATGTTGAGGATTTGATTAAAATTCATCACAATTTATTAGAAACAGTTCTCCTCTTTATTATAATTTCAGTGTTAGTCATTTGAGTCTCAGGATCAGAGACAGTGTGATTCAGTGAAAAGAACTCTGAGTTTGACATTGCGAGGACCTGGATTTGAATCCTGCCTCTAACATTATCTTCCTATGTGATCCTGGCTAAATTATTTAACCTTTCTTAGCCCACATTTCCTATTCTACAAAGATGAGGCCTCACAGAGTTGTTGTGAGGATCAAATGGGATAAAGTATGTGAAGCCCTTTGCTAACTTTCACGGACAGTAAATGTGAAGTATTGGCAATGTATATCCAAAAAAAAAATTGTGCTGAGTCCTAATCCAGATCTGCCAACTAGCTAGGTGACTTGGAGAAAGTCACTTTCTTAGTATCTAGTACCTCCTTAGTACCCATATTCTTGATCTGAGGGGAAAAGAGATCAAATTTCAGATCAAATATTCAATGATTTTATGTCTAAATAAAAGATGAAAATCATTCTTATGATCTTTATTTTCTTATTGATTTTGATTTCCATTATTATATGAAATATGCTTTCAACTTCTTAAATAGAAATACTAGATAGAAATAAATGAAACTGGGATTGAGTTGTAATTTCATTTTACTATTTTCAGTGTGTCTAATCCCAGGTTTGTATTTGTCAGAGGTTTTACTAATGTGTTTTTCATTTTATTCTCCAAATTATTAATGAAAATATTGAGTTAGGAATCAAGTGCTCAATGTGATATTTAAGCACTCTTCTTGTGGAAAAAATGCTAATCTGTTGTGTATTCCTGGTTTATATTAGTTCCATTTACTAAACATCCCCCTCATTTTCTCATTACAGAATTATTACATTGAACCACATCAAATGCTTTCCTGAATGCTTAGATGATCAGATGATACTGATATGCAACTAGTGTTGGGACTCTCACATATAGACTCTGTGCTAAATTTTGTTGTTTCCTGACTTCCAGGAGAAAGCATCTCTGGAATTTCTCAGAAAATTTATGCCTCTTTACACAACTCACTTTTCCTATTATTAGATGTAGAAGATGCCTTTTCCTGAAAGTAGATTAGAACTTCTCTTATTTGAAAAGTAACTGTATATTTTATACCAACTTCTTATCCTTATCCCTTGAATAATGAGCATCAGTTGGGTTCTAAAAGACCAAGTGTTACCTTAGGTACCATACTTACCTTCCCCTGATAAATACCACATCATATGCAAGATAAAAAACAGAGTTCATTTTCATCTCATTCTCATGTTTTTATGACCCTCATTATAAGGCATCATGGACTATAATCAGTTACCACAAATTTATTAAGTATTTGCTGTGTGTTGGGTACAGTGCTAGACACTGTTCTAGGCACTTAGAGATAATCAAGACAAAAATGAAATAGTTCTTGAACTAGCTTACAAATTAACTGAAGTTGATCCTACCCAAAGATGACATTTAATCCTCTATAATTCCCAAATGTTTTCATTTTTCTTTTTTTCTAATCAAAAAGGAAAAATGGAGATTTATTTTATATGTGTCAAAGAAAACAGAATCTGTTCATAATGTCAAATGAATCCATGGTGCAAAACTGAGTTTACTTATTATTGGACTCAGCCAATTGGACCCTGCATTAAAAGATGGAATCTCCTGTGTCTGGGAAGATTTAAATGGGAAAAATAGGAATTCTAGACCAAATAGAAGATATGAGGGTCTTGGGTCAGATGAGAGATAGATTCAGGCATAGTCTTGAATTAGGTGATATCTTATCTAAAGGTTTCAGAAGCTCAGTGTGTTTAGGGGACTGCCATTACACCACTGCTCCATTGGTCTTGGATATCTTCATCTTTCCCCCTTTGTCCTTCAGGCTGAACATTTGTTTCTTTTTCTACTTGGCTCTCATTGCAAGAGGCAGGCTGAAAATATAGCATTATGACCAGATCCATGTTTCTTTTCACCAACTTCTATTTAACTGTCCAATCAGTGAACAAGAATTCATAAAGAGCCTGCTATGTGTCAGGCACAGTGGTGGGCTTTGGGGACACAAAGAGGGTAGCAATGGAGTTCTGGCTTTCAGGGAGCTTACATTCTAAGTTGGAAGAGCACAATATATACGTAAGTAAATAAAAAGTATGCACAAGTGATTTCATCAGAGTTCTAGTAGCTAAAGAGATTTTTTAAAATTCTTTATGCAGGACTCAACACTTGAGCTCAGCTTTGAGGGGAGCTTGGGATTCTAAGAGACAGAGGTCAGGAGGGGGATGTGTGCTAGAGACAGAAGTCAGTTTGCACTGAGTCACAGAGATGAGAGAAGAAATGTCCTACATGAGGAAGAGAAAGGAGGTCAATTCGGCAGGAAAAACCTTGCGAAAAAGGGTGACATTTAAAGAGTCTGGAAAAGTAGAGCGCTTTAAATACTGACCAGAAGATTTTGTTTTCTTTTGTTTTGTTTTGCTTTTATCCTGAAGGCAATAGGGAGTGGCTGGAACTTTCTTTGAGAAGAGTAATGACATGGTCAATTCTGTAATCTAAGAATATTACTTGGATAATCCTATGCATTTGAAAGCTAAATATGTCCCCAGCATGAAATCATATAACTCTACCCCTATACCTATAGGATGGCTTATTGCCACACACACATATATATTTATATAAAGTAAATTTCTTTACATAAAATAAATTCATATAATTACATATATATATATATATATATATATATATATATATAGGAGTGTGTGTATGTGTATGTGTGTGTGTCTGTGTGTGTGTGCGTGTGTGTACCACAAAGGGCAGAAGAAATAATATAGGACAATACTTAATGGAGATGGAAGTATCAAGTATAGAGGGATTTTTTAGGATGAGGGATACATAAACATTTTTGTAGGCAGTAGAGAATGAGCCAACAGAGAGGAAAAGATTGAAAATAAGTGATAGAATGGAAATGAAAGAAGGAAAAATCTGTTGGAAGAAATGGGAAGGAAGGAATTTGTTTAAGTAAGTAGAGGGGTTAGCTAGGATGAGAAGTAAAGCTACCTTACAATAGAAGATGGGGTGAAGGAAGAGATAGTGGTGGAAGGCATATGAGTCATAAAAAATGAGAAAGAGTAGAAAAATAGATCATGGTGAATGGACTCAATTTTTTCTATAAAATATTAGGAAAAGTTCTCTGTTGAGAGGATGGGGAGAAGGATGGAAGTTTGGAAGAACCCCTGTGAAGAGTGAGATAGAGAGCTGGTAAGGAAAGTACAGAAGAAGTGTTTAGCGGCAGTGAGAACCTAATTGAGGTTGTGTAACATAAATTTGCGTAGACCTAGTTAGAACAGAAAGTTATTTTTTCCACCTTTGTTAAGCAAGATATGTGTAGGAATGAAGTCTATGAATGATGGGAGTGATCCAAGGTAAGGTATAATCAGAGGTATGATAAAAGGGCTAGGAATTTAGGAGGGGAGGGCAGTTAGTGTTGAATTGGTTCATCAAGGAGTCAAGATGGGGAAAAGAGGAAAGAGGGGCTAGGGAGATAGCCTTAGCAAGTATTGAAGGCCACAGTTTGGACAAAAAGTAGGGTTTTGTAAGGGAAGGCAGATGGAGAGGTGAAATGTATAGATTATGGCTACATTGGGGGATTTCAGAATTCTTGAATGTGGAGGTGGTAAATCTGTGGTTGAAGGCAAGATCAAGAATATGACTATATTTTTGTGCAGCTTAGGGGGGTGGAAGAGGTCAGGGGAAGTGAGTAGGCAGAGGAACTGAGTGGTTACAGGGATGCAGTGAAAGTCAATATATTTGTTGAAGTCCATTAGTATGAGGGTAGGGCTCAGAGAAGGGAGAAAAACTGTGAGTCATGTACTAAATTAATTAAAGAAGGAAGAAGAATGACCTGGAGGTCTCTAAGCAATAACTATCAGGATTTTGTTGGGTATTAGATATGAATAGAATGGCCCTCAAAGGAATAGAGGTTACTGAATGATGGAGGGAGGGGGAGAACCTAAAAATGGCATTGGAGAACAATCCTAATTCCCCAACCTTGACCAGTGAGCTGAGGGAAATGAGTACAGGCACAACTAGTACTGGGAAAGATGGCCAGGGAGGCTGTGCCATGATGGGAGAGACAAATTTCAGTGATTGCTAAAAGATGGAAGGCATGGGAGAGGAAAAGATTTAGGATGAAGGGAAGTTTGTTGCCTATGGAACAGGCATTTCCCAGGGTAGATTGAAAGGACTGAGTGACATTTGGGCTTGGAAGGGTTGAGGAGGATTGGAATAAGGAACCAGGAGGTGGGACATGGGTAATGAAATTTAGATGATGACCTAGGCATTCAGAGTCACTGGGGTTGTGTCCTCTGGCTGACTAGTAAAAGTCAGTTGTTTGTTGTTATTGATGATGTCATCATCATCATCATCATCATCATCATCATCATCATCATCATCATCATCTTCCTTTATTTTAAAGAGGACCAATGATATCATGGGCAGAAATCTTGACTTGTGTGTGAATTGAATTTAAGTGAGGTAGAGTTGCACAAAGCTACCAGTCTCACCCTCTCTTCCTGAGTCAGCAAAGTCCAATGGTAAGACAAAAGTCAACACAACTGGTGATAGTTCAGGATGCAATAGATAAGTAGGTACACAAATGGGGGCTTGTGGACTATAGTTTTAAGTAGATGTAGGAGCACAGAATATCTCAAATATGAGGTGGCCTTCTCTGGGGGATCTAAGTGCGAGGGGATGGAGTTTGCTTCCAGGTATTACACTTCACCAAAAATTAAGTTTCTCCCAGGGCTTTTCCCTAAGCACTCAAAGCACCATCTGGTCACATAAAGTCCCCTTCCTAAATGTATTCCTATGGATTTTGTACCTGGAAAAATATCACATCCTCATTATCAGGATTCCAAAGTGATAATGACCTCTTTTGAACCCCATTCAGCTATGGTACACCAAAGACAATGTATGGATATTTTTGTGTTCTTTAGATGAGAGCCAGAGGGAGCAAAATAAATACAGGATTTTCCCTTCCCTCCTATCACCCTTTCGTAAGCATTTATAGGAACTGCTGATCAGGTCTGGCTAACAATGCTTTAAGTTTCTAATTTTGAACTCAGCAAGACTTTAATTTTTCTCATGGTTCTCCTGAAATAAGTAAAAGATGAAGACTGACATGTTTTGAATACTTCATAGCCTGATTGTATCAACAGAAAACAGGTGTAAAAAGAATTCATCTGCAATCATTTCATTGAACCTTGCCATCCTACTATGCTTCTAATTTAGAAAACAAGTTCTCAAGCCCTCTTGCCAAGTCACTATCTAAACAACTCCATAAATGAACTGTGTCATTTTTGACTTAGAGATTGGTCGACAGGACTAATCAACTTGTCACATTTATCTTCAAGAGAGTTTCATCTTCTGAATTATCTTTTGAAGACTTTATTTATGACAAGACTCTTATTTTCCTGCTCCATGTCAATGAGAATGGAAAGATGTTAAGTGTGTATCTTGTTTTAATGTATCCGGGAGACACACCACAAATTAAGATGACAGAAGGTACCAACCAGTATTGACTTTGTGTAATACACACAGACTTGCCAACATCCCATTAATTTTATGTTCCAGAAGTTCAGACACCAGTCTAAAAATAATAAATTAACTATATTAAAATAATGAGAACTCCTTTGTTTTTCCCTAATGAGGAAAAACCACATGCAACATACAACTATTTATTAACACCTTGTCCTAATGAGTTCATAGCTCCTTTTACCCTTTGTAATTTATAATCTAAAATATTCCTGGTCTGATGAGGGGAAGTAATACAATTAAACAAATTTGGGAGTTCTGTAGGACATAGCATATTTATTTGAGTTTCATTCCCTATACAGTCGCCACTCAAATGACAGAGAAAGATACCCACGGGAGACAGGCAAACACCATGTTATCTGTGTGGAGAATGAGCCAAAGTCAGTGCTGCTTAATCCATTGCTGTTCTAATCCTGTTGGAAACAGTGCTAGGGGTGAGAAGGTAGGCTGAGACAATAGGAAGAGTATGTTTGGGTGAGACAAGAAATTTCAAGCCAGGCAAGGAGAGCAATGAAAGTCAATACAAATCAAAGGAATTTCTAGCTAAGAGGCTAGATCCAGTGAGAAACATCAGTGTTGCAAACAGCTCACTTCTTCTCAAGTCCCATAGCTGGAAACTTCTCCAAGCCAATTTGATTGCACAGCACAAAGTCCATGACTCTGCCCCACCAGTCTGTGAGTCTAGTGAATGTTCTGGTCTAGTGAATGGTCTTTTTATGTTCAGATTTCATGTGGATATGTGGATTTAAATCTTGATTCTGTCACTGTCCTTCTGAGTAGTCTTCAGCAACACATTAACCTTCAATGTCTTCTCTATGCAATGGAGATAATGTTTAACTTTTCAGATCATTTTCCCTAATTCTTAGAAGAAATAGACTATCTTATATGGGTCTAAGGAACAACAGAAGGAAATCTAATGTGGATGATAATTGCAGTTCCTATTTACATAACACATTTTAGAAAGTGCTTTCTCACAACAACCTCGTGAGACAGGCAATAAAAATAATGTAATTCTCATTTTATAGATTTAAAAAAAATTGAAATACATAGAGGTTGCCCATTGTCACATCCCACCTGGATAGAGCTTGAACTCAAGTCTGCTGACTCCTAGTGGTCAGTGCTCTTTCCATCATACCACAATGTTGAATCAAGGGAAAGGACTGTGTGCATATATGGAAAGAAACATGGCTGCTCATGATGTTTTGTAAATAAAGATGTATGATCAAATAATTTAGACTCAGTGAAAATGATTAGGTCAATGAGTTATGCAAGCTATCTAGTGGACAGTAAACTAATGAAATGACCAACTAACTAATTTGTTGGCTCTATCATTTCTCAAATTATCTTATATTTACTTATATATAAGATAATTTACATCTTGTATTCCCCAGTACAATGTAAGCTTCTTGGGCAGGAGAGAAGAGGGCAGGACAGGAATTGTTTTTCATTTTTATATCCTCTGTACCTTGCACATGGTAAATGTTTAGTAAATACTTCTTGAAATGAATTGACTTCATGTCTTCACAAAGAATTAAGAAGATTCCGAATATACATCCAGTAGAAGGACACATGGAACTCACAAAAAGCCAGTTAAATGAGCCAGTTTTATTGAGAGAAGGTACAAAATGAAGGGCCAGGGAGAATGATGGAAACAGGCTAGGTCTGCTAGATCCTGAGTGGAATCGGATACGTTGGAATTAGAAAGAAAAGAAGGAAGAAATAAAGGAAGGAAGAACAACCTGGCTGGACTGGACTTGAACTCAGGTGAGCTGAGTCCTATTCACTGTTCTTTTCATTACACCACAATCCTGCACACTTCATGAGAGGAGAAATAAACAGTTTATTAAGATTAGAAATAATGAGCCTGTAGCAACCCCAGGGCTAACCCCAGAATAATCCACCTGAATGAGTACAGTGAGCTAGGGCATGATCAACATTCCTAGTATGAAGATTTATTTTGAGATTATGAGAAATGTTGGTTCCAGATCTTTCCGGATGGTAAGGTATAGGGTAATACGCATTTTACTGAAGACTGCATTTTCAAAGCAATCCTTAAACCTCCAGAAACATTTATTATCCATAGGAATATGCTTGTTTAAAATAGTCACAGTGGAGTAGATCTCTAACTTACATGCCAGTCAGATTCAAGCTCACTCTTGTGGGATTAAAGAAACATGCTATTTGAAATCCAAAGGATATCCTGCAGAAGAATGTGACACTTGCCTAATTCAGCCTATTATTTGCAATGCTAAATTTTATTTTTTAAAATAATGCTTATCAGAAGGGATAATTTAGGCCTGCTCATTGAAATGTTAATATATGAAATCTTCCTTTAGGGTAGAAATGACTCCAAAATGATCAGATGAGCTTTTCTTTCCTTCTTTTCCAAATAAAGATTTTGAGCTATGGAAGTCTGCAAAGAGTTACACTGGACTACATTCAGATAGATCTGCCTACTCCCAGGCACAATGCAGGACTGGATATAAAATCTATACATCACTGGATTGACTCCAGATTTGCCTCTGGAAAACATATTTATTTTTTTAATTATTTTATTTTATTTGTTTTCAACCTTCTACAATCACTTCCATGTATCTTAGATTTTTTCCCTCCCTCTCCCCCTTCCCCCCTACCTCCCCACTTCCTCCCTGAGATGGCATACAGTTTTATATAGGTTCTACACATACATTCCTATTAAATACATTTTCACCTTAGTCATGCTGCATAGAAGAATTAAAAGGAATGGGAGATATCATAAAACAAACCAAAACATAATACAAAAGCAAATGATCTGCTTCATTCTGCGATTGAATTCCATAGTTTTTTCCCTGGATGTGGAAGGCATTTTCCTTAAGAGACCATTGGGAATTATTTAAGTCCTTGCATTGCAATGAAGTATTAAGTCTACCAGAAAAATTCCTCGCACACTGTGGTTATTGCTGTGTATAGAGTTCTCCTGGGTCTTCTCCTTTCACTCAACATCAGTTCATATAAGTCTTTCCAGGTCTCTCTGAAGTCTTCCTGTTCATCATTTCTTACAGCACAGAATGTAATGTATTCCATTACATTCATATACCACAATTTATTCAGCCATTCCCCAATTAATGGGCATTCCCTTGATTTCCAGTTTTTGACCACCACAAAGATAGCTGGTATAAATATTTTTGTTCAAGTGGGTCCCTTTTCCATTTTTATGATCTCTTGGGGATACAGTCCTAGAAGCAGTATTGCTGGGTCAAAGAGTATCCACTTTTTTGTAGCCCTTTGGGTATAGTTCCAAATTGCTCTTCAGAATGGTTGGATCAACTCACAACTCCGCCAGCAATGAATTAGTATTCCAACTCTCTCACATCTTCTCCAACATTTATCATCTTCCTGTTTTGGAAAACATTTAAGGACAGAGAGATGGTGAGGGCAGGAAGGGGGGTGGGGATGGGGGTGGGGCAAAAACACATCTGGGTTAAAGTCCTTCTATTCTGCTGTTTTGAGCTCTTACTAAGCTTCAAAACCTAACCTGTTTCCATATCTTTTTTGATGAATGGTTGGTCTCATACAGAACTAAATCAAATATGTTTTTCACCTGAGTCTAGTACATTTTCATTATTTAAGCAAAACCACTTTTCATTTAATATATTTAATAAAAGCCAAAAAATTTAAATATCATTGTGTAAATGTGTCTAATATCAATTTGTCTAAGACTACATGACTGGTGTAAAGAGCTTCAAAATTTCTATAAATTTTACAGGTAGTAAAAATAAATATTAAGCATATCACCTACCCTCAAGGAAATCTATAATTCATTTGTAGAAACAAGATATATAATCACAAAAAGATAACTAATAAGGAAGTATAAATGCAGAATGAATGACATTGACTATGATCATATAGCAGTTTAGAAGGAAAAGATATTAGAAGGTATTGAGTTCCATAGGGAAGTTTCAATTTTCTATCAGTCACATTAGCTCCCTTAGTTGCCTGTCCTCTGAAGAAGGCTGGGAGGTGAAACATTATACTCCTCCCAAAGTCTTTCTTTCTAGAGGGCTCAGATCTTTTCAGGTAACTTTTCATTTTCCATCAATGGCTCTGCTTTGAGTTTCTCTCATGACATCGCTCCTGGGAGCCATAATCCATGATTATATAATTATATAATTTTGCTTCTTTATAGATAGATATGAGAGAGAGAGGGAGAGGGAGAGAGGGAGAGGGAGGGAGGGAGGGAGGGAGGGAGAGAGAGAGAGAGAGAGAGAGAGAGAGAGAGAGAGAGAGAGAGAGAGAGAGAGAGAGAGATGTGTATAGCTCTAAATATGTTGATTAAAATAAATATGTAAAAGAAGCCACTTCACAGAAGTCAATTTGAACAGCTTAACTTAAACATACAAAACCTTCCACAACTGCTGCTCTGTCTGGTTTCAATTCCATAAAACACAATGACCCCTTGAGGGGCACCCCCTGGTGTCCTCTTCCTTCCACTACCCCCTTTCCTGCTTCCTTTTATGGGTTGTCTCTTTCCACTATGTTGTAAACTCCTTGAGAATAGAGATTTTCTTTCTTCTTATTAATTGTATTCCAAACTCTGCATAGTTCCTAGAACACAGTGTGTTCATCCTTCACTGCTGAAGAAGATCATGCCATCAGAGAAATAATGACATGACTTGCACTTGCCCTTGTTTTGAGTGAGGGAGGGCTGTGCAGGTCACCAGCCTCACTTCTCCTCCAGAGCCATCTGAATCCAGTGACCAGATATTCATCAGGATGACTGAAGATGACCCAGGATGAGGCAACTGGGGTTAAGTGACTTGCGCAAGGTCACACAGCTAGTGAGTATCAAGTGTCTGAGGTGAGATTTGAACCTGGAACAGAGTAGGGACTTAATAAATGGATATAGAGAAGACAGAAACAATAAGAAGCAGCTCATGTCTTATACAAATATGAGGTTATTATTTAGACCTAAGTCCTGTTTATACAGGATAGAATTTATGAACATGCCTGATACAGATCTTTTCAAGTCTCTGGTTCTCTGGTTCTTTTAGTACTGTTTTCCATTGCATGAGGATTAGCTAAACTGGATTATCATTACATGTGTTACAGGAGTATAGCTCTCCCAGTTTGATTTTACTAGATCTATTCTGGTGGATTTTCCCTTTGGATTATTCATTTTATAACAGAAAGAACAATGGATTTGAGGTGGACAATCTTGCTCTATTATTTGCTAGATATTCCTATATGACTTTAGACAAATCACCGCTACTCTACCCCTCTATTTTTGTATCTGCAAAATGAGGATCAGATAGAATTCTGGACTTGAAATTTAAAAAAAAAAACATATCCAAATCCCAATTATTTTAGCTTTTACTAGCTCTCTTACTAGTCATTTTACTTCTCAGAATCTCTAAGATTATCAGTGATTAGTTGTTATTGTTGTTGGGGTGAAATCCATACCAACAACATCATATATCCTTGACATGTTGGCCAGTGTGGTACTTCAGAACAACACGTATTATCCCTCTTGACACATGATTAACCAAACTCCTTGTTCAACCATACATTCCCCTGGCCATGTGTTTTATGTGTCTTCTAACACACAGGTCATTATCAATAATATATGGCAGCCTACTTAAACTTGCCATATGTCTTTCCATAGCTTCTGGGGTCGTCATCAGTTATGATTATCTTGATATTTGTAGCCATGTGATGAAACTGGAAAAATATTGGGATTTAAATCTCTCTTTTCCTCTGCATATGTTTATACTGACATATTTATTCTTCATCTGTGTACAAGATACATAAACATAAAAGTAATACGTATTCACATTTATGGTATTTGGGTATATGTAATAGAATGACAACTGTAGGCTTATTTTATTCTCAACTTTCATACTAACTTATGATGTGACCTTAAATACATCACCTACCCTAGGTTCCAAATCACTTCTTGTTTTCTCTTCCTATTTAATTCTTAATTATCTCTAGAAGGTAGGAGGACTAGATGATTTTTAGGATGCTTTCTAGGTTTTGCTTTTCAATCATTCAATTGTGTCTGATCCTACATAACCCCATGGCCTTTGGGGGTTTTCTTGGCAAAGCTGCTCAAGTAGTTTGCTATTTCCTTCTCCAGCTCATTTTACAGATAAGGAAACTGAGGCAAACAGGGATAAGTGACTTGATCAGGGTCACATAGCTAGTAAGTGTTTGAGGTGGGATTTGAACTCAGATCTTCCTGATTTCTAGTCCAGGGCTTTATCTACTGTACCACCTAGTTGCCCCTTGGCATCAGAAGTGTGATTATACAATTTTTTTCTAACTTCTGCTTTTTAACAAAATTCTCACAGATTTTTCCAAAGGGTGTCACCCTTGCCACTAAGAGGGATTAAAACTATTACAAAACTGCTAACACAAAGGAAATTATTAATATAATATTAAGAAGCCTAGGTTTAAGGCTTGGTCAGACTTTCAGTTGGGAAGATTGAATTTTATGAAGAATTAAAATATTTCTAAGTAACAGGATAAATTTCCTCTGATTCCCATTCACAAGTGATCTTTCTATATACTCAAATAAATATATATATCCTTCATGATCCTGGAAAATTAAATAAATGCGGGGCTACTCTAGACATGACCAACTTGATTGCCCTCTGATTTAGGCCAAATCTCTGGGAGATTCCCCTTAACAAGACATAATATTCTATCTCCATCACCTCTGTCATTTGGTACCATGAAAATAACCATTAAACCTACCCACAGCTGCTTAGAAGATTTACTTTGACATTATGGATCTATTGAGATCTCTGGTTATAAACCTGTTATGACATTGTTTGTTACTGAATTTATCATTTCATCGGTATTTGAGACCCTTAGCAAGGGGCTTTCTTTATATGTCTATTTTCTCTATGTCTGTACAGTTTTCAAGAGGTGCCTGGGCCATTGAGAATTTAAGTATCTTGTCCAGTACCGATATGTGGTAGAGGTGGGCATGAATTCAGGTCCTGATTTTAAGCCTGGCTTTCAACCTACTACATAGATAGTACATGGCACAGGCCAAATGCAAACCCTCTTCAGTCAGCTATCTATCCACTGTCCCCTGTTGTCTCTAGCAATGACATAAATAGTTGAATTTGACACCTTGGCTACTACGAGTATGTATATCGAAGTTCATTTCCCTCTATTCCTTTTCCCTTTGACTTGTTTGTTTCTTCAGAAATAATGGCTACGTAGGCAGAAGGTGGATATTCAGAATTTTAAAACCACACCTCTACCTCATCTCTTAGGTGCAATATAACAAACAAATTGGCTAAACAACTAAGAAGTCCTCCATTAGTTCTTTTATACTAGACAATATGCCCTGTCACGTTGACCAATGTGAATCTTTTTAATCTTTGCAGTTCAGGTTTGCTGAGTCCTAGGGCATTCAACAATAGATATTTCTGTGGTTATTTAATACAATTCTGGCACATAGAACACAAATTACATTTAACTTGGGAAACAGGGAACTGGAAACATTGATACAACCAAATTAGAAGGCCAAAGCTGCTGATAATTTCTTGTGTGGACGAAACATTATGTTATACAAGAAGATTGTGTTTTGGCTTATCAGCAATGGCCCATAATTAGAAAACTCACTTTTGTTAAAATCCCAAAATATATCCATCTTCCTAAACTTTTTTCATCTAGACCTCTGATTTCGTTGGTTTTAGAAACTCCCTCTACCAATGCAGAGCAGCAAGTATCCTTCAGTTTGTAGGTTTAGGGCCCTGAGAGGTTAAGTGATCTGCCCAGGGTTACTCAGACTGTGTGGATGAGAGACAGGTTTTGAATTCAGTTCTCCTTGACTGGCATTCCTTGAAACCAGGCATCAGGATTAGCTCTCTTTCCAATACACCATTCTGACTCTTCTCATCACTGGTCCTCTTTGAAAACAAAGGATGAACAACAATAAACCATCATATAGGTATTTTCAAGAAGGTCTTGATTTGGAGGCAGATATTCTTTATTCCAGGGGCAGCTAGGTGACACAGTAGAGTGACAAACCTGGAGTCAGGAAGACCAAAATTCAAATCTGGACTCAGATACTTAAGATATGTGACCTGGGCAAATCATTTAACCCTGTTTGCCTCAGTTTCTCACTTGTAAAATGATCTAGAGAAGGAAATGACAAACCACTCTAGTACCTTTGCCAAGAAAACCCCAAATGGGGTCATGAAGAGTCAAATAGGATTGAACAACATTCGATATGCCTCATGATCAGAATTCTTTTGTCAGACCTATATTCTATCCACAAGCAATAAACAATATCTGGTCCTGATAGTCACAGTTTTCCAGATATTGACAGTTGCTGGGGATGGAAGCTCAATTCCATGTGGACAGTCTCGGGAGGGTAAAGGTGGGAACTTCTAAATCTTAGAGTTCTCACGAGGCCCCCCAGGAAACGACTGGGAATCGAGGTGAACCGAGCTATTTCGTGTATTTCCACCTCTTCCCGTGAGAAACTTGATGGGAGAGAGCTCTCCCCGCCCTCGAGATTGTCCCGGATCTGGGCACACTATTGCTATCTAACAGCACGGTATTCAGATGCAAACTATACAGCTGGAGAGCTTAAGTAGGATCAGGAAAGCCTGAAAGCTCTCTTGGGCAGAGGGGCCACGTGTGTGGACAGAAGGCTCCGCATTTCCTCTTTCTTCTCTCCCCTCCCTCTCTCTCCCCATTTATACTTCTACTTCCAATCTCTTATTGTAAGATCTTTGCCTCCTTGGGAGATCTTTCTCTCTCCCTCCTAAGGAAGAATTCCCCTGCACTTGTAACTAGACCCTGAAATAAAGCTCAACCCTTGTTCGACTATGGAACGTCCTTTCTCTCATACGAGCATCCGGTTTGGCCAGCCGAAGACCTCCTATAGAGGTAAGGTAAGACTTGGGTAGCCCTCAGGCCTCTAGGCCTGGCAGACAGTCTCAGGTAAGCCCAGATGTGATTGTGCCCCTCTCATAGGTGAAGTATATTTTCTAGAAAGAACTGGAAATATATGACTAGAGAAGACCTGAAACTTTTATTATAGTAGAAGTTTAGACTTCAGGTGCTTTAAGAGAAAGAAGGAAGGAAGCCTAATAGCTAGAGATCTCTTCTTCAAGGAGGCTATAATATTTGAATATAGAGCTTAAAGTAAAAAACAAAGCATATGGACCAGTTTTCATCTTCCTTCTTACTCTGCTCCTACCAAGCAATAACCATCCTAGTTTCTACTATTTCATAGGTATTATATCTATATCTAGTTATAGCTATAATATTTATATCTGTCTACAAATAGATGGATGGCTAGAGACAGATAGGTAGATAAATAGATGAGCAATAGATGAGAGTTGGATAGATGGATAAACAGATAGATGGGTAAAAAGATAGATAGATAAATTTTCCTTCATAGACCAACTGTAAGCAAAGTAGGATCTTTTGCTGTTTTTGTTTGGTATAATCAAGTGCCTCAGATTGAATAATGTGATTAAAGAAGATCTTTCCACCCATTAATGCCTGCCTATTAAGGGAATTTTGATTGGGGAAGATTTGTAGGAAGGCTCACACCCTTTGTTAACTTTCAAATGAGGCACTGGTTTTCAAGGGTTGTGATGCCCTCTGGCTCTAAAAAATGTATAAATTCTCTGAGGGTGAAGCTTGACTTTGGGGTTTACTGACTGGAAGTGTTTTGTTTGGCCACTAAGGAGCCCCCCACCTTCCTTCCCTTCCCCTACATGCTGCTTTGAAAACTCAGATGTTGGTACTCTGGTATCTGGTCAGACAGTTGGACCTGTCTGTTGATCTGGGATATATGTATTGCTTATGGTCAGACAGTTGGAAGCCTGTCTGTTAGTCTTTAAATGTCTTCTTATATTGTTCTCTATTGGTGAATGATACATGTGTTTGATTAAAGGAGATCGTTAACCCCTCAAAAATTGCCTTTCCTTTTAGGAAAGCAGATCAAAAAACCTGTGATAGCAGATCCTCCTGTGTACGTCAGGTGCTTACTGTTATACCAACACAGTAATCATACCTTGTGCTAGTGTCATCCTTCAGATCTACAAAGCACCAGACATATGCTAAAGCCCACTCAAACTGGCTCTGAGAGACGTGTGAGCATTTATACCTTGGAGATCAATAAATGCTACAAATCAGGGCTTGATTTATTGTTCTGTTGATTGTTTAGACATAAGAAAGTGTTAATGATCTAGATTAAACTAAAAAAACATGTCCTGGGTCCTTTTTTTTTTCTTTTCTTTCCAGAGGGTGGATTGTTAAACATTTACCAGCAAGCTGCCTGAAAGCATTTCACTGTAATATTATTACTCCTCTTGATTCTCACAACAATCTTATGAAGTAGGGCAAGGGTTCTTTTCCCCACTCTACAAACAGAAACTCCGGTGTGATAATTAAGGAATTTGTCCAAAGTCACACAATTAGTAAATGACAAAGTCAGGGCTTAACTCTAAGTTTTCTGACTCATAGTTGAGTATTTTCCCCTCTATTTTAGGCTGCCTCTGCATCACAACCAATAAAGCATGCACTTTGAGTTGGTTTTTTCCATTCCATGATCTGAGTCATTCACACTTTCTCATAGCATCCCTTATTTTAACCAGTGCCAGGAATTCACAAGAGAACTAACTGGCTGGGAGGAGAGATTCATACCCTTTGATCCAACAATACCTGCTAGGTAAGTTCCTAAGGAAGTCAAAGGCAGGAAGAAATGTCCTGTAGATACAATAAGAATTTTAATATCACTTTTTTGTAGCATCAAAGAACTGGAAATAAGTAGGTACCTATAGATTAGGAAATCTCCAACAAAATTCTAACATAAGAATATAATGGGCTATTATTACGTTCTAAGAAATACCAAATATGAAGAATTCATACAAATCTGGGGAAATTCATGTGAACTTATGCTATGTGAAATAAGCAGAACCAGGAAAACAATTTACATGAAGACAACAATGATGTAAAGAAAAGTAACAGTAAAAGATTTCAGAACTTTGACCAATCATAATTTCAGAGGTAGTAGATTATAGGTATTGAATGAAAAGTACATTTTATGACATGAACAAGGGATTAATTTGTTTGTTTCTGAAGGAGGAAATTGATGGGAAGTGGTGATGGGGAATAATCAGGAAGTGACAGTATTTTTTAATCTTATTTTTTCAATTGACAAAAATCTATCAATTGAAAAAAGAAAGAAAAATAAAACCGTTATAACAAATATGAATAGTTAAGCAAAACAAATTCCTATATTGGCCACATTTAAAAAATAAAATGACAGTAATGTTTAGAAAATGAGAGAGAAAACATCAAAAAAACCACTTTAAAATGATGGTACACTCTCTGGCCATGAAAAAAAAGTAAAGTTAATTGATCTATAAGGAATTAAATCTTCATGAACTCTACTTTCTAACAGACCTAGCTACCAGTCACAAATTACTGATATGGAAAATAAAATTGTCACAAACATTACAAACAGCTTGTAACTCCTTTTTAATTCAAATGGCTTAATTAAGATAGAACTATCGATAACATTAATTCAAATGTCAGTCCTCCCATCAAGTCAAATTCAAAATAAAATAGAGAGAAATCTCATGGATAGCTTGTTGGCCTAAGCTGTCTAGTTGCAAAAAGTGTGATCTTTTAGAAGGATGATATAAGTGTTGGAATAATCATCAACATGGGTAAGGTTGTAGAGGGTTGAATTTGGGATTCAATAAGACCTTTTGTCAGAGAAGTTTTATTTTAAGAAATATTCTAATCTCAAGGGCTTCTGTTTCCAAAAGCAGTAAATGACAAGGACAAATATAGAGATATTGCACCAAATATTTATGAAAATTAACGTTCATTTTTGTAACACACTTGTTTTACAAGATAATTTTATGGAAGGTTGCATTTTCAAAAATCTTTGAAATAAATTATTAGGTAGACAATGCAACATCATGGTAGAGTCACGACCCCTGCCACCATATAGAGAATTGTTTTCACAAGTAAAGACAAAAATACTTGATGAGCATGTATTTATATAAGCTGGTGTGTGTAGGGGGAGAGATATAGAAATAACAAGTGGTTAGGATAGATTCCAGCCTTTGAATTTTTCATTTAACCACATTTACCACTAGGACTTAAGACAGCACAAAAACATTAGCATCACCACAGTGGATCAAAACCCAAGGTCTGGGAGTAAAAAACAAACAAACCAACCAAACAAAGAAAAACTAATCTTTCTGCCTTTTACAAGGGTGCCAAGAGGATATTTTAGAGTAGACTATGGGAGTTGCCATTCATAAATTAAACCCAAAAAAGTTTGTCTGTTCTTACACTACCAAGACTTCATATGTGAAGGATTAAGGTGAGATGAAGCCAGAGTTTTAGGTTTTATATATATATATATATATATATATATATATATATATATATATATATATATATATATATATATATATATATATATATATATATATATATATATATATACACACACACACACACACACACACACACATGTATAAAGACAAATATATGACTGGGAGAATGATGGGGGTAGAGATAATGAGTTCATTTTGAAACATGTTGGTTTAGAGATGTTAATGGATCATCTAGCTCAGGAGTTCTTACTCTAGAGTCTATGAACTTATTTTAGAAATACTTCAATAATTGTTTTCAAGACAATGTTTCCTTTATAATTCTATGCATTTTACTTTATGCATTTTAAGATGTTATTCTGAAATTTCAGGAGGATTTAGTAGAGAGCTAAAGGTGTCCACAACACACACACACACAGAAAGAGAGAGAGAGACTGTGTTAAAGAAATTCTGGCTTAAATAGAAATGTCTAGAAACTGTGGGGTGTGTGTGTGTGTGTGTGTGTGTGTGTGTGTGTGTGTGTGTGTGTGTTTGTGTAACTTGGGAAATAGGACAAGACTGGGAATACAAATGCTGAAGTCATGTACCTCAAGACAACACTTGAAACTATGGGAGTAAACAAGGTTACAAAAAGACAGGTTAGAGAGAGAAAAATGAAATGGGGACAAAGTCCATTCACCACAAAGGGTCCTCTTTAACCTAGTCATGCTCAGAGGCATCACCTATTTCTTTCCCTTATTCTTTCCATATATATAGTCTGTCTGATCTTTCTGCAAATAGAGGAATTGTCTTGACCACATTCCTACACACATATTTACTTTTCTTCCTTTACTTTAATACGCAGCTACTTCCTACCTATGCAGATGTATAGATGTGGTCAACTAGCAGCTTTCCCCTAATTGGTTGTGTTAGTAGAAGTAGCTAGGGAAGTCTATGATTCACAGCTCCATTTGTGACAGCCTGCCTTGGTCCCCTGCTACTCTGTCTTCCTTGTTAGGCTAAGAACTATAACTCATTCATATGGATTACTCATATTCTTGTTCCCCTCAACTGGTACAACAACTAAGAGTTGATTGTAAGATAATTGCATTCTGGGACACCCGAGGCAGGAATACTTGAAAAGATATATTCATTTTTAGGGTTTTCAGAATGAACCTACAAACAGTGTAGAAAGTATTGCTGCTACTCTCCCAAAGATACATGGGAGAATCTGCCGTATCTCTGGAAGGATAATTGTTGATTATACATTGTGCTATCTCTCTTGCTGTAACTGCTCTCTCTTCCACTAATAAAATCTTATTCATCCAAAGCTTCAAGTGCTTCTCCTTCCTCTCAAAAATCCTTTGGATTCCTCACAATGTTTGCAGAAACTTTAATGGATTCATATTATTATCCAAACCGCAGGGTAGTTGTTCTATAAAAACAGAAAGATGACTGCTGAGACTGATAGCTCTAAAAGAGATATTAACCTTGAACCCAATCGGAGATTGCAAATAAACACTTAAATCCAAGCAAGTGGACCTAGAACCTCTGGGCTGGTGTTCCTAAAGTAGCCTTCATACTGTAGTCAGAATGCTAATTATCTTAAAAGAAGAAATCAAGAGAAACAGGTAAGATCCGTTCTTGAAAGAGAACTGTGGTCATAGGGATTGATTACCTAGTGTTTCTCTCTCTCTCTCTCTCTCTCTCTCTCTCTCTCTCTCTCTCTCTCTCTCTCTCTCTCTCTCTCTCTCTCTCTCCATCTCATGCACAGCTCATACTGGAGGCCATACTTCAAATAGCCTGAGGTATTAGGCACAGAGAACACCAAAGAGTAAATGATTGAGTCACAGATTTGTAACACTTACATCCTTAGCAACACCTTATTAGACCTTCCTCCTCCATGTATCTGTCAGAGAGGGCAGGACCTGGAAACCTATTTAATATCAAGTTTCTTGTGCACTGTTATTACCCACCTACCCTACTCATAAAATCTTGAGTTTCTTGCTGAAAAGGTGTTCTATGAACATGCAATATTACATCTATATCTATAAGCTTCCAAAGGTTTGACTGAGAAAACCATGTCTATTTGTTTTGCTTCTGCCCTATGTCTAGTATGAGATCTCTGCAAACAGTAGGTGTTCAGTATGGGTTTTTGACTACCTGACTTTCCCCATAGTGATCCTTGATCTGCAACTACTCTCTCCCCCTCAATCAGAACCCGAATTGAGATTCCATCAGTAAGACAGACAGAACCTGGCATCAATAGGACTTTAAAGTAAATCAACGACTTCTTCCGGATTATGATCTTTCTAGCCTACAGTGACAGGAAGGACCCAAAACCAACACTGAAATGCTAGTCAGCTCCCAGACAAGATTAATTGGGAACACTTAATGTATTTTGCTTTCCATTAAAGTGGAAGATAATAATGACAGTGTAACACAGTCCTTGTGAATCAGCCATTCCGGGCCAATCATACAAAGAGGAGTGGTAATACCAAGACAGGAAAGCTGTTCTGTTCAGCATATGGAAGGTGAGCAATCACACTAATGCAAGTAGAAGGCACTTTTCAAGGACATTGGGAAGCAATGTAAAAGGCTACTGTTATCAGTGTCTAGGCAGTCATTATGGCAGACTAACATGGAGCAATCATAGATAGGTGGATCATGGGGGAAGGAGTGAGAGAATTGGAATGGCTGAACCAGAAAAGTCAATGGACGGACTATAAAAGAGCTAAACACATGCAGAGAAGAATGATAAAGCATGGAAGTTTCTTTATAATGTCTATCATGATTATACTTATAGAATAAGCTGTAGATCACTATAGACCAATGTGGAGGGAGAGAAAGATGGAGGGAGGAAAGAGAGAGAGAGAGAGAGAGAGAGAGAGAGAGAGAGAGAGAGAGAGAGAGAGAGAATGGCTGATTTACAAGAACTGTGTTACACTGTCATATGCTCCTGACTGAATGGTATGGAAAAGGACCTTACCAATACAACATGTAACAAATACTTAATTTTTTTTAATATCTCAGGATTCATCTGAATTATCTTCACTGTCCTAGGTTAATGGTGGGGGGGCAGTCCTGAGGGGGAAGAATAAGACCGGGATGATGTCCAAGACATCAAGGAAGCATATACTTTACTTCACAATGTTCCCCTAGATTTATCCTGGTTTAACCTACTCACACGCAAGGAGTAGACATAGCCCACTTTCAGTCTTGGTCTACTTGCCAATAGTCTTGTATTCTATCCACCCTACACTCTCTTGCCAGGTGAAGGCAGCTCCCATTTCTCCTTCATTGCCCCCTGTTTTGCACATGATAACAGCTTTGACCTAATAGGTATAGCATTTGTATTTGTTATCTATAATTCTCACCTCTATACACCTAAGTTTATCAGTGGATAATTAGATGAAAGTGACCGTGAACAAACAGAATAACCAAAGTAGGTGGCCCTGGATCTCTAAGGGTAGCATCTCCAGTTGCTACACTTGTAAAGAATAGCCCGATGGAACCCATAGACTAGCACACTCAGTTTGAGCTCCAGAAAGTTGTGCCCAAAATGGGTTAATCTTATGGGGAAATTCATAGAGTGTCAGCATGTATTCAGGAACCAAGGACTGGCATCAGAGGTTGAGGATGTGCTTATGGTTCCAAAGGAAAGGACAGAAGTGTTCTGAGGGACATAGGTAGTAGCTGTACTAACACCTCAAGAACGATTAAATAATATTTTCTGGGAATCCAGAAAGTGTCAATTGATACATATTGTTGTTATGACTTCTAAGTCATGGCAATAATGTCAAGATATCAAAATCAATAGCACTAGACATACACACAACCAGGTGGCTGAATGTATCAAACCTTTTTTTATTACTTTGAACCAGAAAAAGATTAGACTCTTCGGTTGCACTTCCTTTCCATCTTATGTCAGAGGCTACCTTCAGCACTGACAGTGATACTTAATGAGACATCCTTACTCTGTGGGACTAGTACTCCATGGACATCTCCTTCAATCCTAAGGCAACTTATGCATAGGGAGATTCCTAATGCTAAAGTCCCTAGTCAAAGAAACAAAGATTAAAAAGATTACTGTAAAAATGGAAAAATAAAAATTTGATCTTTGAACATTCTCCAAGTTTCAGTTTTGAATGTCAGAAAAATTTACCTTTAGATCTCTTCCTCATTAACTTTCCCTAGCCAGGTTAAACTGTTTAATTTAGTGTCTTAAGTTCCACTGAACTGAAACATCCTTATCTACTCTCATTCTTTTGAAATGCTCAGTACTTTATCTGTGAAACCTAGACAAAAACACATTTTACAATCTTCTTATTGTTACAAATAGCTCTTTGCAGCTTTTTTATTACTCTTTATCCACTGGGACATTTTTACTCTTTCTAAGTAATATATTTATCATTGCCAATATGCTGAGCAAGTTCTTCCTTCAAGGACAAATCTTCAATATCACCACTCTTTTTCCTTTTTAAAAATACAAATGTCTCCCTTTTGAAATCTTGAGTTATATTTACTTCCTTGTATACACATAATGTTATCATTTCATACCCTAAAGGATGATGGTGTAAATAGTGTACAGACTCAGTCATAGTACTCAAGGCAAGCAAGTTCTGATCCTAATAAACAGGGTGCCTGAGGGATGATGGAAGTGCTTGATCTTATTTCTTGATGTAGAGTCTTTTGTGGTGTGATTCCAAAGGAGAATTCCAGTAAGATTAAAGAAGGAGAAAAAAACCTCTGAAATTTAAGTTAATATTTCTGCATATTTTATTTAACCAGCCTGGTAGGCATGATTGAAAGTTATTTGATTGTTCTTCCATGACCTTCAATAAATTAAGGGAAAGTTTTAATTCAGGGTCTATAATAAATCACTTCACTGAAGACATCACAAAAACTGTTAGCAACTGATCTCTCATTAACTACCAGTGAAGGATTTAATATATCTTGACTGAGTAAAAGAGTTGTTCAAGAAAAAGTAATTTCATGTGAAAAATAACTGCGTTAGCAAGTATTTTGCCCCCAGTGGAACATTTTCTGAAATACAAAATCTTAGAGCCATGAAAATATGTATTTCAGAATTCCTACCTCATCCTTGAAGATAGTATTCTTTCTGTGAATTGTAAAATACTGTATGTTTAGAATAAACAATGAAATTGTTATTGGACCTCCATGAGAAAATCTAAACCTAACTGACTTTATATTCTTTAATGACATAACTAAGTTGTTCCATCATTTTGGCACTGGGAAGATTCTGTTCAAATGACGAAAACTAGTTTTTGTTTGCTTTTGCATCAAATAGAATACAAGCATTGGTTTGAGAGACACTTTAATCAACCTGAATTCCAGTGTTGGCCCAGCTATTTACAAGTTGTTACTCCGGGCAAAGTCAATGACTTCTCAGAATCTTCATTTCCTTTTCTGTGAAATGGTGATAATAATACTTTTACCACCTATATCTCAAAGGAAAGATATCTGCAAACCTCTTAAAGCATGACATAAATGAGATTTGTTTCTATTATAATGAAGAAGAAGGATTTTCTGAACATTTTGTAAATATCTTTCTTGGAAATCCTTTAGAAACAACAGGAAGCAAAGTTCTAAATAGAAAACATTAGAGATACAGGCTTCTGGTATCTCTTTTTGCCCTCACTTTTGCAACCCCCCAAAGAGAAAAAAATCATCTGAGATTTTAGAAAAGCAGACTATACCTGGAATAGGAAGGAAGTAGAGAAACATTGCAAAGCATGAATAATCATTGAAGGCTTTTCAAATAAGATGGAAGAGTTTAAATCACTAGCTCAGACAGTTTCATTTGAAAGCACTTAAAAACTTGGTTGAAAATATGAACTGATGCCGAGTGATGGGAACACTACTAGGAGAACATTGTATACAGTTACAGCCACGTTATGCAATGACTAACTTTAATAGACTTGGCTATTCTCAGCAATGCAAGGATCTAAGACAGCTCCAAAAAATTCCTGATGGAAAATATTATCCACATCCAGAGAAAGAACTACTGAATGCAGATCAAAGCAGACTATTTGCTCTCTCTCTTTTTTTGTTTTGTTTCTTCTTTCTCATGGTTCATTCCATTGGTCATAATTCTTCTTTGCAATATAACTAGTGTGAAAATATGTTTAATGTGAATATATATGTGGATCCTATGTTGGATTGCATGCAGTCTTGGGACAGAGGGAGAGGGAGAAGGGAAGGGAAAAATGAGGAGACTCAAAAATGGAACTCAAAAGCTTGTGGAACTGAATGTTGTAAACCAAAAATAAATAAATTTTTAAAAATATTGGCTGAAACAATGACTGTAATAATGACCATCTTCAAGAAGAAAGTGGGAAAGTCACACCTATATATTATAGATCCAAATATTATAGTAAGTATAACCTCTTCTACATAGGAAAACCAGGGGGTGGGGGGGGGGGGGAAGGAGCCTTTTTGGAGAGTCCTAGGCCTCTGATTTTATTGGATAGGGAACTTTCAGTGTAGAGTCTTCAATTTCTTTTTAATATATAGTCTAGGGGAATCAAGCAGGCCATGAAGTGGTGAATGTATTTGCCCAAGGTCACAAAGACAATATGTCACCTCAGAGGCAGAATTTAAATCCAAGTCTTCTTGATCCTGACGTTGACCCTCTAGGTTATAGTCATAGTTGCCTCTCAGATGAAACCATATCTCTCATCAAATATCTAAGAACATAAGAGGTCAGGGTATTTTAGGAATATATATTATTAATTATATATATATATATATATTTACAGATAAAACAGACTTCAGAGATGATCTAGTCCAAACTTTTAATTGACAGATGAGTAGATTGAGACCCAGAGTGCAAAAGCGACAAAGCTAGTTAGTATTCTTTCCAATATTGTACGTTGTTGTTCTTATTTATTGTATGTTGTTATTTCCAAAGCTGGGAAACTCAAAACATGATTGACTTCAATAATAATTTTGACTTTTTTCCTCTGTGATTTTGTTCATAACAAACTTAAACTATAGGTTAAGATTAGCTCAAACTAGTATTAGATAGACCCAGAAAATATTTGTGCTCAACAGCTGTTTTAGAGGTACTCAAGGTTTGTGCTCAAAAGTTACACCTACCAAATCTCCCATCCTAGATAGTTCTTTGCCAGCTATCTTAAACTACATCATCAATCAGATGAACTATATTCTCACCAAGGATGTAAAGAACTACTTTAAAAGGTCTTCTAATAACATGAAGCTGGGTGAGGTGGATAGTACATACATTAAAATGAAAAACAATCTTAACAGAAGAATTTTCAGAGGAAAAGTGCATTAAAAAAACTGTGATATTGATCTGTGTATACATCTATAGAAATCGAGAACACACTGTATTCAGTACTGGTCAGGACTTTATTGGTAATTTGGGATCTTGCAATGGCTGAGGGTCATGAAGAACATGGAAAAGGCGCAGAAAACTGCAATAACAATTACTAAAGGAATAGAGATGAAAACTTTTAAAGAATAGCTAAAGGAATTTGGAGTCATTTATCCTGAAGAAAAGAAGCTGATGAGGGAATTCAATAGTTTTCAAGTGCTTGAATGTACTGGGTAAGGGTTTGGTAAACTGATATTCTCCATTGCAGCTATGACTCAAATGAGAATTCTGATGAACTTATAGCAGAGGGAATTTCAGCTGCAAACAGTAAAAGTCATGTTATGTTATCCAGTTCTTAACCAACATGGTACAATTGTGAAGATCAAGTACTAACATTTACAAAATATCATAGATTTCATTCAATCCATGATGAAAGGAGGAAAAGAAGAAAAAAGAGGAGAAGATGATGATGATGATGATGATGATGATGATGATGATGATGATGATGATGATATGATGATGATGATGATGATGATGATGATGATGATGATGACAATGATAGCCTTGGGTCTTAAGAGGTCAAATAGAATTGACAGATTAAAGTGAAACTTGAAATATTTAGTCTTTCCCAGGCAGGATACATTGAGCATAAAATGATAAAGAAGAAAATTGTGTCTTTCTCAAAAGACTTGCTGGCATCCTGAAGCTAAGTCTCATAGGGAAGAATATGTTTAGAGCAATTAACACCTTCCCACTGGTAATGTTAATATGTATGTTACTATGTATGTTATGCAGGTGTAGTGAAATGACCCATAATGGATCTAGCAAATATTCTAATAAAAACATTAACAAAATATAAAAACCATAACTCTAAGGCAACTGCAAAAATGTTGGCATTTTTTTTTTCAAAAAGAAGGGAAATACTGAGGTTGTAAACAGATTTAAAATCTATAGAAATATTTCTGGGGGAAAAAAGTCACAACTTCACAGAATGATACAGTACCTGTTGGTGCTTAAATAAATGCTCACTGATCAACTGATGACAAATACTGACAATAAATACATGCCACTCAACTTATCATGAAAATAACTAAAATCCAGGGCTAGGACAAAAAGACCTTTCATAGACAGGATGGACATGAACTCAAACAATGATGCAAGTAATAGTGATACAAGTTTACTAGTAATTGTGATACAAGATCAACTTGTTGCTATTAGAAATTTCAGAAAGTCCAAGAGACAGCCTGTGCCATACAAATCAAACCTCATCACTATCACCTCAACTATCACCTCTCCTTAGACACCAAAAGAGAGAGCCTAGGATCGTAAGCCCAAGAGCCCTTGAAATAGCAATATCCCAGAGATCATCGCCTTTGCTTTCAATCCAAACCACCTGTAGCCTTCAACCAGGGAAGCAGCTCTTATGGATAGAACTGACAATTTATTCTGCTGGTGCTACAATCTCTGCCTCCTGAGCAACCATAGCTACAGAACACCTAGAAAAGAAAGTTCTTGCCACCAAAATCTTTCATTCTGTTGAATGTTCAACACCAGAAATGCCTATGGTTTTTATCAGATTAAAGCAGATACATTACCAGGTATTTTGTCACTATTCCTAAGAACCATGGAAGCTTTCTATTGGACCTATAGCTGAAATTTTCTCTGAGTATTTTGTCCTTCATTAGAATGTTAAGTCTTTAAGCAGATGTATTGTTTCACTTTCCTATTTGCATCCCTAATACTTCGCATAGTACTTTGGCACACAGTAAGTGATAAATACATGGTTTTCCTTTTATTTATTCATTCTTAAGAAGCCCGGACTTATGAACTGATTCAAAATTTATAAGGAAATGGCATAAAAACTTAGGGACAATATTTTGAATTGATGCTACCATGCCAAGTACTCCTACACTCCAAGTACATGGAATGAAAAGCTCTCAAAAATGGAGACTTAGAAATCAAAACCATGCAAAAACAGCGTAAGTCATATATCACCTCAGTCACCCTGTCTGCCTTTGGAGTTGTCTGAAGGATGCTTTGAGTAAATCTACAGAAGATAAATTCCCATCCCAAGACTTCCATTTAATTACCAAAAAGTTCAGTCATTTCATTGATCTTTGAAGTAGTGTACAGAATAGGAAACATAAAACAATGGTACAAGAGTGACATCTTAGAATTGTTTCTGACTGAATTACATCCAATGCAAAAATGAAAAGAGTAAAAAAATAATAACCTACATTTATACAGTACCTTAAAGTTTGCAAAGCCCTTTTACACACAGAAACTTATTTTATCCTCATGATAAACCTATGAGGCAGGTACTATGGGAATTATTACTATTCCCATTTTATAGATGAGGGAAACAGGGACAAAGAAATGAAATGATTTGTCCAAGATTACACAGGGATCTGTCACTAGCTTTGCTATGCAAATTACATCCTCTTTACATTATTGCTTTCTGATTTAAAAAAAATGCCACCAGTCAGGAAAGAAGTAGGGCTCAAAACCTATTCAAAGGAGCAGCAAACTGAGGTTTGGTTCTCAGTCCTGCTTTTGGATATGTAATATTGAGTAAGCCATTTTACCCATTCAGAGCTGTCTTCCATTCGTTACAGTTTTTCTCACATATTATACACAAGACAGAAGATTTTTAGATAATATAAATGAACCATTCCAGTACCATGATAAGCCATGACTATATATGTTTCTAGCATTAATTTTATTAATCAAGGTTTTATTTACTTTAATTAATCAAGTTTTACTACCAGCTAACCTTTCACTGTACATAATAAAGTCCCCCTCATTGGGTTTATCCAGCAGGAACAGACCACTGATGACTTGGTCAAGATAGACTTTGAGGAGGGAAGTTGGATTGATGCAGTTCTGCAACTAGTCATTTTTCTATTACTGGCTACTCATACTCACTTCCTGGTGAATAGATAGAGAGGAAATGGAAGCAGTATCAGATTTTATATTCTTGGGCTCAAAGATCACTGAACACGTGACTACAGCTACAAAATCAAAAATACTTGCTCCTTGGAAGGGAAGCTACGGCAAGTCTGGACAGCATTCTAAATAGTAGAGACATCACTTTGCTGATAAATATCTGTATAGTCAAAGGTATTGCTTTTCCAGTAATAATATATGGGTGTGAGAGCTGGATTGTAAGGAAAGTTGAGTGCTGCAGGAGAGATATATTAGATTTGTGGTGCTAGAGGAGACTTTTCAGAGTCTCTTGGATAACAAGAATATCAGATCAGTCAATACTTGGAGAAAATAATCCAGACTATTCACTAGAAGGTCTAATACTGAAGCTGAAGCTTAAATACTTTGAATATATCATGAAAAGTTGGACCCAGAAGAGACCCTGATGTTGGGAAGGCAAAAGGAGAAGGCAACAGAAGAGGGTAAGTTGACAGATAGTGTCAGGGAGCAACGAACATGACTTCAGACAGACTTCAGGAGATGGCAAAGAATAGAAATGTTTGGCATGTTATGGTCCATGGGGTCATGTAGAGTCAGGCACAACTGAACAGATGAACAACATATTCCCTCATGCATATTACTTAATGAAAATCCTGTGCTGTCGTCAGGAAAATACACCAACAAAAATAGAAATACAATATATCTTAACCTGTTGAATTAATAATATTTTAACTGCTAGAAGTGAGAAGTAGCAAAATGAGTTACAAATTAGTAAAAACAAGTTTCCCTAAGGCAAAATATTTTAAAGAAAACCAAAATCTCAATATCAGGATACATTTACTTCAGAAATTAAGATTTTGGCATTTCAATATGATTCATTTCAACAACTGTTTATTAACAATTCAGCAAGGATTTATGGGGCAATGCTATACTAGATTCTAGGAATATGAAGACAATAATAAAAATAGTTCCTGTCTTCAAGGAGCTTACGTTCTACTAGAAGGGATGCTGTTCTCATGTATAGAAGGCAGAGTTAATCAGGGAGAATCTTCCCATCAATCTGAGCAAATCATTCCCCTATAGAATAGTGACATAAACATCGTGGCTTTTTTAAAGAGGATAGTTGATAGCTGCTAACTGTTTTATAGAGACTAGGACTACTCCAAGATGTTTGGCTGGCTGAGACTCAGAAATATAAAGCCTTGTTGCAGGAGCCGGAGTTTTGTCTCGATAGTGAAAGATGCCTCTCAGTTGCCTCTACACACATTTTAAAATTATTCTTTGCCTTTTTGTTTTGTTTTGCTTTGTTGTTCAAAGGAGAGAGATGCAGACCTTTGTTCTGGGTGGGGGTTGGAGGAGACTGGCAGTTCCTAGTATCTCCACAACAGAAACTGTTAATGGCTGCCTATGGGAGTTGCACTTTTTTTTTTGCCCACAGCAACTGAGTACAGATGAGAGACCTTAAATTGAATTTTTTTCCAAATCCAAGGGAGGGCAGCACCCAGGGCACTGATACATGTCCTGCAGAAGCAGATTGTGTACCCGCTCAGCACAACAGACCTACTGAACAACGTTCTGAACTTCAGCTCAGTTATTTAGAAGAGGAAGATTTCAACCTCTTATATGGAATTTTCTGAAAATCCAGGCTTCTTAGCAAAGAAGGGAAACCTCTTGATTAATGTGTTTCTTGGAGAAAGAAGATCACCCACACAGTACTGAGGTTAGAGGGGCAATGATTTAGGAAGAAAGGGACTGGATTTTGTCATCATCCCTACTCCCCACTGTAACTAATGCAGATAGTGAAGATTCTAGAGAAAGAGGCGTTTCGAAGACAAAAAGATAATTGCCTTCTGGAGAAGGAATGACAGTAGTGATCTGAGCATTTAATGAGTTTTCTATATCTGTTAATGGGTTTCTTGGAATTTTTTGCACCTTTTGCATCTTCTATAGAGTAAAATTAGATAGTTATACTAAATGAGCATTTATTTTTGTTTTTATTAATTTTTTACATTTATTTTCACACAATTTTGGGTTACAAGTTTTCTCCCCTTTTATCCCCTCCCCCCCCAAACCCGAGCTCTCTAATTGCCCCTGTGACCTATCTGCTCTCTCCTCTATCCTCCCTCCCTGCACTTGTCTCCGTCTTCTCTTTTGTCTTGTAGGACCAGATAGCTTTCTTGACCCCTTAACCTGTATTTCTTGTTACCCAGTGGTAAGAACATTACATTTGGTCCTAACACTTTGAGTTCTAACCTCCTTAGCTCCCTCCCTTTCCACCCCTTCCCCTTGAAAGACAGGCAATTCAATATAGGCCATATCAGTTTAGTTTTGCAAATGATTTCCATACTAGTTGTGTTGTATAGGACTAACTATATTTCCCTCCATCCTATCCTGTCCCCCTTTACTTCTATTTTCTTATGGTCCTTTCCCTCCCCATGAGTGTCGACCTCGTATTGCATTCTCCTCCCCATGCCCTCCCCTCCATCCTCCCCCCCACCCTGCTTGTGTCCCTGTCCCCCACTCTCCTGTATTATGAGATAGGTTTTCCTATCAAAATGAGTGTGCATTATATTCTTTCCTTTAGTGGAATGTGATGAGAGTAGACCTCATGTTTTTCTCTTGCCTCCCCTCTTTATCCCACCACTAATAAGTCTTTTGCTTGCCTCTTTTATGAGAGATAATTTGCCCCATATAACTTCTCCCTTTATCCTCCCAATATTTCTCTCTCACTGCTTGATTTCATTTTTTTTTTTTAGTATATGATCCCATCCTCTTCAATTCACTCTGTGCACTCTGTCTCTATGTATGTGTGCGTGTGTGCATGTGTGTGTATGTGTACTCCCACCCAGTGCCCAGATATTGAAATGTTTCAAGAGTTATAAATATTGTCTTTCCATGTAGGAATGTAAACAGTTCAACTTTAGTAAGTCCCTTATGATTTCTCTTTGCTGTTCACCTTTTCATGGTTCTCTTCATTCTTGTGTTAAAAAGTCAAATTTTCTTTCCAGCTCTGGTCTTTTCATCAGGAAAATTTGAAAGTCTTCTATTTCATTGAAAGACCATTTTTTCTCCTGAAGTATTATACTCAGTTTTGCTGGGTAGGTGATTCTTGGCTTCAGTCCTAGTTCCTTTGACTTCTGGAATATCCTATTCCATTCCCTTCTGTCCCTCAATGTAGAGGGTGCCAGATCTTGTGCTATCCTGATTGTATTTCCACAATACTTGAATTGTTTCTTTCTAGCTGCTTGCAATATTTTCTCTTTCACCTGGGAATTCTGGAATTTGGCCACAATGCTCCTGGGAGTTTCTCTTTTTGGATCTCTTTCATGTGGTGTTCTGCGGATTCCTTGAATATTTATTTTGCCTTCTGGTTCTAGAATCTCAGGGCAGTTTTCCTTGATAATTTCATGGAAGATGATGTCTAGGCTCTTCTTTTGATCATGGTTTTCAGGTAGTCCCAGAATTTTTACATTGTCTCTCCTGATTCTATTTTCCAGGTCAGTTGTTTTTCCAATAAGATATTTCACATTATCTTCCATTTTTCGAATCTGCGCGGTATGTTCTGAGATATCTGTCTTTCTCAAAAAGTCCTTAGCGTCCATCCGTACCATTCCAGTTTTGAAAGATCTATTTTCTTCAGTGAGCTTTTGAATCTCCTTTTCCATTTGGTTAATTCTGCTTTTGAAAGCATTCTTCTCCTCATTGGCCCCTTGCACCTCCCTTGCCAGCTGAGTTAGGCTAGTTCTCAAGGTGCCAATTTCTTCAAGATTTTTTTGATTCTCCTTTAGCAGGGAGCTGATCTGCTTTTCATGCTTCTCCCTCATCCCTCTCATTTCCCTTCCCAGTCTTTCCTCCACCTCTCTAACTTGATTTTCAAAATTCCTCTTGAGCTCTTCCATGGCCCGAGCCCATTGGGTGGGCTGGGACACAGAATCCTCGATTTCTGTGTCTTTGCCTGATGACAGGCATTGTTCCTCCCCATCAGAAAGGAAGGGAGGAAGTGTCTTTTCTCTGATAAAGTACCCTTCAATAATTTTATTTCTTTTCCCTTTTCTTGGCATTTTCTCCAACCAGTGGGCTGACCTCTGAATGTTCTTCTCACACCCACCTCGCCTCCTGGTCCTCCCAGCCAGCATTTGGGGACTGCGATTCCCGCCTTAGGATTTTTGGCAGGGGCAGGGCTGCTATTCAGTGTGAGAATTAAGTTCAGGTGGTCAGGTCAGGGCAGGGCCCCCTCTCAGGCCCAGTTCCCTCAGGGGGTTTATGCACAGACCTTCCACAATGGATCCAGGCTCCTGCCCATTTGGGGAGCCCCCGTCCGCAGCCGCCTCTCAGCCCCCACCTCCCGGGGGGGCTCGAGCCATGGGGGCACCCCACTCCCCTCTCAACCCTCCAAAGAGACTCTCTCACCCACCCCCGTCAGTCACCTGTTGGTGGGGGGGGCCGTGCCGCCGCTGAAGATCCCGCCTCCAGAGCCCTCTCAGATCTGTGCCTCTTGGAGCTGCGGCCGCCGCGGCCGGCGCCGCAGGTCTGGGCTGGGTTCCGCATCTGCAGCGCGACGGACCTTTTGTGAGAGGTTTGCAGGTCCCTCTGTGGGTGGGGGGACCCGGGTGGCCGCTGGAGATCCCGTCCCCGTTGCCCTCTCGGATCTCCTCCCCTCAGTGTCGCGGCCGCGGCAGGGCCACACCCTGCTCCCCGTCCCGGCGCCCAGTCCGCGGCACGAAGGACCCCCCGTGAGAGGTCCGTAGGTCTCTCCGGAGCAGAAATCTCCCTCTCTCCAATGCTCCATGGTCTCTGGGTGCAGAATTCGCCCTGGCTTGGTCCCCTCTAGCCGTTCTGTGATTTGCGGGTTCGGAGTTATGTGTATGTGCGTCTTTCTACTTCGCCATCTTGGCTCCGCCCGGAGCATTTATTTTCTTGAACACTTAAATGGAACTGGAAACCTTTTAGTCCATATTTAGGGGAAATTAGATGCTATAGCTACGTTGTACTTGTGGATTTCTTGAAGCAAACTCCTGGTCATTGAATAATGAGCCAAAGAAAAATAAAGACTTCTCTTTGGTCTACAATTTATTGCTTCCAATTTCTGAATTCCCACAGAATTTACTGTTTATGCTACTCAACATTAATTGGAGGTAGTATTTAACTTATGCTACATTTTATTGTTATGTATCTTTTGTCTCATCTCCTCCAACTAGATTGCGGACCACTTGAAGTCAAGGATCATCTTATATATAGTAGGCACTCAGTAAAATTTTTGATAACAATGATGAAGGTCATCATATGCCACATAACTTTCATTCATCCTCTAAACCTTTAGTCCCAAGGACTTTCAACTACAAGAAGTTAGTATTACGCATTTATAACCACTAAAGTCAGCTTTTCAATCTAAAGCCCTAATTATGTATTGAAGCAAAAGAGGCATTAAAAGGGAGAATATACAAACCAAACAATACATTATTGTTATGTTTTCATTTTTTTCCTTAGCACAAGTATCTTTTCTCAATAAGAACACAGAAAAATTAAGTCAGGAAAATTTCTTTCATGACATCATAGGAAACTTTGACTGAGGGAGAATATTATTGTGGGCACCAACCTAGTTAAGAGAGCAATAAATCTGAACATTTGTCTAGTCCTGCCAAGTCCCTGTGACCTGGCAGTTGGCAGTGCAATCAATATAAATGTTTGTAGTACAAATCACAGTTACCAGCAGCTGTTTTACCTTACTTTCCCAAATCACTATGCTAATGAGCATGTCTCCCACAAATGCCTTCTAACACATTGTCTATAACAATTATCCATGCGACACTTGGCAAATAGAGCTTCCCATTTATTTTTACACTAATTTTCTCTCCCCTATCAGAATACAAGGTACTTGAAGGCAGGGGCTCTTTCTTACAGACTTCTGTATTACATCGATGACCTAACCTAGCACAATGCTTTCCACTTCACAGGTTACCAATTAATATGTATTTAATCGAATTGAGTGCCAATATATCATAGATAAAAGTTAAATAAAATCAGAATGGAAGCTAAAAGTTGAATTATTATTATGACCACCATCACCAACAATATTCAAATGCCTACTATTATTATTAATAATACCAACACCTTTATTCTTAGTTCTTATTGCATATGACACCTGTGAAAAAACTCTTATGACTGTAAGCTGAAAACAGAAGCTAATTACCTCCAAGGTTATGTTTATATGATTTAACCAATCAAAAAATATACATCAAATCAGTACAAAAACTCAGTCATAGCACATTTCCCATTGAGGAAAGGAAGGAAGGAAGAGAAAGAAAGAAAAGGGAAGAAAAGAGAGGAAGGAGGAAGAAAGGATGAGAGTGAAGGAGAAAGAAGGAGAGATCATAGATATCTGCTTGATTGACTTTTTTAGGTATTATTCAATTGATTCATATTATTCATGTACTTAGGTAGCTACATAGTGCAGTAAATAGAGTAGCAGGCCTGGCATCAGAAATAATCATCTTCCTGAGTTCAAATCTAGCCTCAGCTACCAGCTGTGTAACCCTGGGCAAGTCATTATCCCTGTTTACTTGAGTTTCCTCATCTGTAAAATGAGCTGGAGAAGGAAATGGCAAGTCACTGCCAAGAGCCTTTGCCAAGAGAACCCTAAATGGGCTTATGAAAAGTTGGACATGACCAAAAAATGACAGGGAAAAAAAATGTGTGTACTTAGTATTCAAATGTAGGAAAGAAACATTTTTCCTGCTCAATACTTTATTTTCTGGTCCTCAGCTGATGATCTGACAACATTCTTATGAATAATCATATTTCACTTAACCAAAAGGTCAACCTGAAGATATGCTGGATCAGTTTTCAAATAAATAAAACATATATTCATCATCAAACTTAAGTATTCATAGTTTTATGAGAAGATACATAATTGTTTTTTAATCAGGTAGGATGTGATGAATTTGTAATAATTTCCCATGAAAATATGTCTTTATTACTCAAGTCGAAAGCTTGTGGGGGGAAAAGAACTTGTGGTTTCTCTACTGGCCATATCTTTACTAGCTAGTTTAAGTCCTAGGCAAACCTGTGTTTTTGTACAGTTTCTGATGGGATTTGAGCAACTGGAAAATGTGGATAAAGGAAGTTTCAGAGCAACAAAACTTCTTGTGCAAATGTTACAGTATTATTTGGGATCTCCACGTGCAGGTAGTTCAGGACAATCAGAGGCATTTGATATTGCTCTTCCAGGTTTGTAGATAAATATAAGCACAAATACAAAAGAATTTTTGTATAATGAAGATGAATCACCAAAGGGAGCTGTGATCAACACAAACTGTAAATACTTAGTGTAACAAAGGCTGTCCCTCAAATGTAGCATAAGGGAATCATTGTGTGGCTCAAAGGGTAGCAGAATACATATCTCTAGCAGCTTCTCCCTGTACCTCTCTCTAACAGAAACTTTAATTCCTGCCAGGAGATTAGGGTCAACAGAAGCTTGGCCATTCTGCTCTCCTCAGAGACAAGCAATACTGGGCTAGAATTATATCTATCAGCTCCCTTAAATATCTGGTTCAAGCTAACTTCTGGTAGATCTTTCACTAATGGGGAAAGTAAGACCCCAAGCTTATATTTAAGACTGAACTCCTTTCCCATAAAATATCAGTTCTATAATGAACATACATAACACTTAGTTAAGAAACTCATTTATATCCAATTCAATTTCCAAATAAATCAAAAAAAGTGCACATATGGAAATATATGTGAGATAATATAGAATGAAGGAGCTCTTCCTTTGGGAATAAGATAAGACAGAGAGAGAGAGAGAGAGAGAGAGAGAGAGAGAGAGAGAGAGAGAGAGAGAGAGACAGAGAGACAGAGAGACAGAGAGAGACACAGAGACAGAGACAGAGACAGAGACAGAGACAGAGACAGAGAATGTCTGAGTCCTAGGTGTCAATAGCAAATTGGGGATAGGGACATGAAAGAAACATCTAGCACCACTCACATCACCTTTTCCCAAGAGTCTTTTCCTTCAAGGTTGGCATCATCTATCTTCTCTCTCAAAGGCAGAAGTCAGAAGTGCCAGAAGTACCTAAGTGACTGCAGAGCCCAAAGTATGTTGAAGAGCTGAAGAACTCTTATCTCTCTTGTACCTGCCAACTCTGGCCCACCTTAGAGAAAGGAGCAGGGCATTACTCTCTACCAATAAGGAAAATGTCTTTCACCAATGGGCTTTGGGACTAAGGTTACATTGGCACTAGAGCCATGGAGCTTGAATCCCATGATAACTGTAACATTTTCTCTTTTATTTCTTTTTAACATTTTTTTTCATTTTGAATTTCAAATTCTTTCCCTTCATCCAGACACTCCCACCAGCCATTGAGAAGGCAAGTAAAATGACATCAATCACAAATGTGAGGTCTATGTTGCAGAAAGAAAAGAAAAATGAGATTTAAAAAGTATGCTTCAATGCATGCTCAGAGTTCATCAGTTCTCTCTTCAGAAGTGGATTTTTCATCAAGAGTCCTTTGGAATTATCTTGGATTATCATCTTGATAATAGTAGCTAAGTCTTTCACAGTTGATCATCCTTGCAATCTTGCTGTTACTATGTACAGGGTCCATTTCACTTTGCATCAGTTCATCCTGATCATCATTTCTTATAGCACAATAGTCTTCCATCATAATCATATACTACAACTTGTTCAGCCATTCCCTACTTGATGGGTATCACCTCAAAAAGAGCTGCTATAGATATTTTTGTGCATATAGGTCCTTTTCCTTTTTCTTTGACCTCTTTGGGATACAGACCTAATAGTGGTATTGCTGAGTGAAAGGGTATGCAGTTTTATAGCTCTTTGGGCATAGTTGTAAATTATTCTGCATAATGGTTGAACCAGTTCACAACTCCACCACGAGTGCATTGATATTCCAATTTTCCCACATATTTTGCATCATTTGTAATTTTCCTTTTTTTTGCCATGTCAGTAAATGTGATAGGTATAAAGTGATACTTCAGAGTTGTATAATTTGCATTTCTATAATCAATAGTGATTTAGAGAATTTTCTCATATGACTATAGATCTAGCTTTGATTTTTTTATTCTGTATTTGTATGTATTGGTTTATATGCATTGTCTCTCTCAAAATAATGTAATCTCCATGAGGTCAGGGGCTATTTTTTTTCTTTGCGTCCTTAGCTCAGTATGTGACACATAGTAAATGCTCAATAAATGTTTGTTGATTGATTTTGTGGTACTAACACACTCAGAGGTCAGTAAAAGTTTGATGTACTAAAGTATTGAACACCACAGAATACCTTGTTCTTCCCATGTAGGTAATAAAATGGTTTATCAATGGGAAAAAAACACATTTCACTTACCCCTCAAGGTAATTTGCATAAGACTCTCTTTAGTAGTTAAGATATATTACTTGATGGTCCATGTTTGCATGAGAGGCAAAATTGGCAAAAGCTTGGGCAAAGAGATCCTTTGTCCTCTGGCTCCCAGTTTCAAGAGAAAAAGATGTGGTTCCAGATTCTTTTTGGGGAGGAGTCCCTGAAGGGAAAGAAAGACTCTTGGAAAAAGTCAATGTGTAAAGGAGTCAGTAACTTGATCATATCCCTAGCTCCAATTTACTACATTAGAGGGATTTCATGAATTTTTCTTTGGGTGAGATCTGGGACTCTTTCTTTTGGTTAAGCTGAGATATCTCAATCTCAGCAGGAGAGTTCATCTACTCTGTGTATTATCTAGCATATTCTCAACTGTATAACTTTTCTAATTTCTGTTTTTTATTGGCTTAGATAAATGTGTTTATTTGCTATTGACCACCTGTGGTCTTTGTGCAAGTGGAATTTGATAGAAAAGAAATCAAGCCTTGGATATATACCTTGGGGCACTTTTTCCCAAATAGTGATTGAGAGCACATTTAGATCCTAAAAATTATTTCTCCTAGACAAATAATATTTTAAAAAGTAGATATATGTAATTATAGCCCAATATCCTCTCTCTAAGAAGAGCAGAGTGGCCAGTTTCATGGATATTTCCTGCTTCCTCCTAGCAGTAATCAAAGTATCTTTTCGGGATACTCTAAATATATTTATTTATGCCTCCTTGCAGTCACATTTAGACAGACCCAAATGGACACATAGGACCTACATGCATAACACACATATCTCTTATTTGGTCTAGGGAGTATATTATATGTCCCTTAAATTGTAAATGTATCATTTTGATAAAGTGGATATTAAGAAGATGACACAGAGTTTTGATTTCACTTTTCTTTCTGGTTTTAATTCTACTTATTCTACTTACTTATAGGACTCCTTCTCTGCTAGTTGTAGTCTTGTGTGATATAGTCTACAAGTTGAACAGCCTGTATGTTGTCCAGCATCTTGCTGCACAACCTCTCCCACCTCAGTTGGTAAAATACACTGCTACCAATCTATCTGCCACTCCAAACTTCTGAAAGGCTGATCATTTTTTGTGTGATTTCATAGAAAACACCTATAATTATTCTTCCCATTGTGTATTTAGTGAATATACTCTTCAATGTATGGATTATCATAGACAACTATATGGCATTGATTGTTCCTGCTCTGGCCCTGTTGGATACTTCTTCCTTTATTATGCTATTACTATGTACAAGGCACATAGGGTTTTTTTAATGCAAAGATAAAAATGAGACAGTCCCTACTCTCAAGCAGTTTTTATTTATTCAGTTAGTCAATAAATATTTATTAAGGGTTTAAAAGCATGTACACAGAGAAGTTATTTATATATTTATGAGTGTCTGTGTCTGTGTGTGAATATGTTTATATATATTTATATATATGTGTGTGTGTACATATACATACATATATATGTATATATGTGTGTGTGTATATATAGATATAGATATAGATATAGATACAGATAGATATAGATATATGTAAGTAATTTCCCATGAAAGGAAACATTAACAGCTAAGGACATTAGAGAAAGTTTCATATTGAAGGTAGCTCTTTCACTGAACCTTGAGAGAAATATTCAATTATATAATAACCCATTACTAATATGAGAGATCCAAGGTTTTTTTTCCTTTATATTTTCTCATTTAGTTACTAGGTCAAGGCAGCCTCTGAAGGATGGGGCTGATGATGGGATTGGATTCAATCTTTGGCAGGACCCCATCCAACTAGGAAAACTTAGCTCTGTTTAAAAGGTAAAGACCATATTATCTGGATAGAAGTCTTACCATAACACCACCATTATTCAACTGAGGTAAAACTGAGTGGAGAACAGAACCTTTTGTCTAGATTGCCCAAGGTGGGGATGGTCTGGTCTCTTTGTCCCAAAGTGACAAAATCAGAGTCATATACCTAGCCCCTCATTAGAAAACACCCACCTCTCATTATAATATTCATTCCTTCATTAATTGTTAACAAATCAGAGTTGACTTCCACCTGACAAGAACACTCACTCTTCCAAGGGTACATAAACATTCAGCAGCCCTCAGGGTTCATTTTTGCCTTCCGAAAGTGCCACTGGCCTCATTTTACTGATTATTTGCTATACATAATTTTAAAAATTGATTATTAATTATACAGAAATTGCCTTTCAAATTTTTCATTTGTCATGACCTTAAAGAAAGCTAGGGATTCTAATAAGAGGCAAAGATTAGGAGGAAAAGCATGCTAGACTTGTACAAACACACAGGAATAAGAAATAGATAATATGTCTTTAAGACCTTGTTATGTCATATCTTTGGTTCTTACAGACTGCCAGGATCTCAGCATGATTCTAGTCAGGGCCCTCCATTTTGATTCCTTCAAGACAGATGAACAGGGAGCTTAGTTTTTGAAACAAGCTTTGTTTTCCAAGAGAGTCTCTGGGAAGCCACTAAGGAGTCCCCTGACTTTGAAAACCCAGATGTTGGTCGTTCACTCTCTGGCAGCTGTGGTTAGACAGTTGGATCTGTCTGTTGATTTGTGATATATGTATTTTCTGTTGATTTTCTGAACTAAAGAATGATAGGTGTGCTTTATTAAAGTGATTGCTGGGGGGTGGGGCAGAGTCAAAATGGTGGAGTAGAAGGATGTACCTCTAAAAGCTCTCCTCCCACAGCCAATAAAATATCTGTAAAAAATGACTCTAAACAAATTCTAGAGCAGCAGAAGCCACAAAACAGCAGAGTGAAAGATGTTTCCAGGCCAAGGCAGCCTAGAAGGCTGGCAGGAAAGGTCTATCATGCTGGGCACAGAGCCACATCAAACACAGGACTGGAGCGGGCTTCAAGGCGCCACCAGCCACAGCTGTGGGTCCCAGATCCTCAACTCACAAATGCCAAAGACAGCTTCAAAGGTCAGTGAGAAAGTTCTTTCAATTGGGTGAGACGGGAACTCAGTGGTCTAGTGCTGGTCCCAGGCAGCAGCAGCTTCCATTGCTAGAGCCCTGACCTGAAGCCCCTGGGGGAATTGAGCAGCTGACATGAATAGTGGCCCTGGAGTGAGGAGTGCTGACTGGCAAGGTGGAGCTGGTGGGGGCTGTGGAGAGGGAATCTTGTTCTCAGACCAGAGCTGGTCCAAGAGAGAAATAAACTCCTCTCCTTTGATTGTGCCACCTTGGAGGAACTGAGAACCTAATGAGTATACCCTCCTCATGACAAAGAACTCAAAAGTCAAGTAACTGGCTGGGAAAATGCCCCCAAAAGGGGGAAAAGAATAAGACAATAGAAGGTTACTTTCGTGGTGAGCAGGTATTTTCTTCCATCATTTCAGATGAAGAAGAACACAGTATACCATTAGAGGAAGATATAAAAGTCAAGTCTTCTGCATCCAAAATCTCCAAAATAAATATGCAATGGTCTCAGACCATGGAAGAGCACAAAAAAAGATTTTGAAAATCAAGTAAGAGAGGTGGAGGAAAAAATGAGAAGAGAAATGAGAATGATGCAAGAAAAATCATGAAAAGTAAGACAACAGCTTGCTAAAGGAGACCCAAAAAATGCTGAAGAAATTAGCACCTTTAAAAATAGTCTAACTCAAATGGCAAAAGAGGCCCAAAAAGTCAATGAGGAGAAGAATGCTTTAAAAAGCAGAATTATCCAAATAGAAAAGGAAGTTCAAAAGCTCACTGAAGAAAATAGTTCTTTAAAAATTAGAATGATGCAGATGGAATCTAATGATTTTATGAGAAATCAAGAAATTACAAAACAAAACCAAAAGAATGAAAAAATAGAAGATAATGTGAAGTATCTCTTCGGAAAAACAACTGACCTGGAAAATAGATACAAGAGAGATAATTTAAAAATTATGGGACTACCTGAAAGCCATGATCAAAAAAGAGCCTAGATATCATCTTTCACGAAATTATCAAGGAAAACTGCCCTGATATTCTGGAACCAGAGAGTAAAATAAGTATTGAAAGAATTCACAGATCACCTCTTGAAAGAGATCCAAAAGGAGAAACTCCTAGGAAAATTGTAGCCAAATTCCAGAGTTCCCAGCTCAAGGAGAAAATATTGCAAGCAGCCAGAAAGAAACAATTTGAGTATTGTGGAACTATAATGAGGATAACACAGAATCTGGCAGCTTCTACATTAAGGGATCGAAGGGCTTGGAATATAGTATTCCAGAAGTTGAAGGAACTAGGACTGAAACCAAGAATCACCTACCGAGAAAAACTGAGTATAATACTTGAAGGGAAAAAATGGTAATTCAGTGAAATAGAGGACTTTCAAGCATTCTTGATGAAAAAACCAGAGCTGAATAGAAAATTTGACTTCCAAACACAAGAATCAAGAGAAGCATGGAAAGGTAAACAGGAAAGAGAAATCATAAGGGACTTACTAAAGCTAAAGTGTTTACATCCCTACTTGGAAAGATAAATATTTGTAACTCGACATTTTTCTCAGTGTTTGAGTAGGTGGAGGGATTATACCTACCTACCTACATGCATATATATATGCATATATATATATGTATATATATATATACATATGTGTGTGTGTGTATATATATATATATATACATATATATATGTATATATATATATAGACAGAGGGCACAGGGTGAGTTGAATAGGAAGGGATGATATCTAAATAAATTCAATTAAGAGGTGAGAGAGGAATATATTGGGAGGAGAAATGGAGAAATAGAATGGAGCAAATTACCTATCATAGAAAAGGTAAGAAAAAGTTTTCAATGGAGGGGCAAAAGGGAAGGTGAGAGGGAAAGTGAAACTTACTCTCATCACATTTGGCTTGAGGACACAATAACATGCACACTTAATTTGAGTATATGAAAGTATGAAAATCTATCTTACACTACAGGAAAGTAGGGGAGAACAGGATAAGTGGGGTGTGGGGGGATGATAGAAGAAAGGGCAAATGAGAGGAGGGAGGTAATTAGAAGTTAACATTTTTGGGGAGGGATAAGGTCAAAAGAGACAATAGAATAAATGGAGGGGGGCAGAATAAGGTGGAGGGAAATATAAGTAGTCTTTGACAACATGAATATTATGGAAGTCTTTAGCAAAACTACACACATATAACCTATATTGCATTGCTTGCCTTCTCAGTGGGGATGGGTGAGGAGGGAGGAAGGGAGAGAAGTTTTACGTACGATTGCTGAGAATTGCTTTTGCATGTAACTGGGAAATAAGAAACATAGGTAAATGGAGTATAGAAGTTTGTCTTGCCCTACAAGAAAAGAGAGAAGATGGGAATAAGGGAAGGGAGGGGTATGATAGAAGGGAGGGGAGATTGGAGGAAGGGGTAATCAGAATGCGCAGTGTTTTGGGGTGGGGGAAGGGGAGAGATGGGGAGAAAAAGTGAAACTCAAAATCTTATGGAAACGACTGTTGAATACTAAAATTAAATAAATAAATTTAGAAAAAAATAAAGTGATTGTTAACCCCTCAAAAAAAAAAAAAAAAAGACAGATGAACAGTCTCTCACTATGTGAATCCCTGGAGGCAGGGTCATAAATGTCTCTCCCAAGTATCTGATGAGAGCAAGAGTTCAAGTCAGAAAACCAAAATCACAACTGATTACTTGAATTTGGAGTTATACTTTGGTTTTAATTTGAACATGATCTTATCCACAGCACTAGAAAATATGTTGTATTGGTAATGATAAAAACAGGCAAAGGACAAGCAAATCTTCAACATGATAGTCAATCATTGTTTTATTAATTAATTCTCCTCTAAATCTCTATAGTATAAAAACTAAGGGAACTCAAAGGGACTACAATGACAGAAAATCTAACATTGAAGTACAGAAGCCCCTATCAACCATGAGACAAATTCAACAGACATCAACAAAATGTCTACTATGGGCAAAGTGCATGTAAAGCCAATCACAGGCAGCACACCTGAGGACTGCTGCTGTGAATGATTTTAAGGGTCTAATCACAGAGTATAATGAACTCTCCATTTATTCAGCAACAACATAAGCATTGTTCAGTAAAGTAAAGCATGACATTCATAGCAATATCCTCAAGTAAAACACGTCAATCAGTATATGTATATAGTCATTCATTCAATATCAAGTATCCAAGCAACAAGAGCAATGTCCTTTAGTAAAGCATGTCATGCGCAAGTAAAGTCCTTTTTCAAAGTACCACACCATCTGCTCTTAGGTCACTGTAGGAACAATCTTCTTAATATCAGTATCAAGTGTCCAAGTAAACTCCTTTTTCATCTTAACTTGAGGTTGGTTTCCAAGTCCTATTGCTCTTCCTCTGTGGGCTGACCACTCCTAACTGTCGTCTAGATTTACACATAGGCAGCTCTCTGCTCCTGCTCCATGTCTCAGCTCATGGGGACTGCTCCACTCTACAGCTTCTGTCTCTGAGAAAACAAAGCTCAGCATGTCAACAACGATACTAACACACACCATCGGTACCATTATCTCAATTCACTCATAAAGCCTAACAGACAGGACTTCTGTCTGAGAAATCAACACAGATCTACAGACAGGACTTCTGCCTGAGAAGTCACCACAGACCAACAGACAGGACTTCTGTCTGAGAAAGCACCACAGACCAACAGACAGGACTTCTGTCTGAGAAGTCACCACAGACCAACAGACAGGACTTCTGTCTGAGAAATCAACACAGATCTACAGACAGGACTTCTGCCTGAGAAGTCACCACAGACCAACAGACAGGACTTCTGTCTGAGAAATCAACATAGACCAACAGACATGGTTTCCTCCCATATCTCAGAAGTCTTCCTCTCAGCTTTCTTCTTCTCAGCACTGGCTCCTTCAAGTCTGCTTCTCTCAGCTCTGGCTCTCTTTGTATGCAGTTCTAGTCACCATCTGATTGGCTAGAGCCCACATGTATGATTGATTAGAGCCCACTTGCACATGTCTGATTGGTTAAAACTCTCTCTACTACACACACACACACACACACACACACACGCACATGCACACACTATTTCTAGTTAAAAACTCTTGACTAATCAAAGGGAAGATTCAATCAGAGGCATTTGATTGTCTAAAATAAAAACAATAAAAGATTCTGCTTGACTTGGCATTATAGTGCTGTATTTGGTGCTGGGCACATAAAAATGAAAAATAACTGAGTCTATGTACTCTGTCTAATGAAAAGGGATGAATAGTGAGACCAACACATAAATAACTATAATTCAAGTTAGAAAATAATTAAGTTCATAGGTCCTATGCCACAGGATAAGTCAGACATTATCTTTTCCTTTGAGAAGATGAGACATTTGTAAATGAGAGGAAAGATAGTATGTCAATCTATTGGATTGTGACTCAAAAATTTTCTATGCAGAGCTCCTGAATACATGCTTTGAATCATTTTCTTCCATCAGACTCCATCTTTTAGTAGACTAGGTCATTGTAACACTCCCCCTTTTATACTCTTAGTCTCCAAGATATATATAGACAGAGAAAGAAAACCATAAGTAGAGACAGAGGCTACTGTAAAAGTGGCCTAAATTTCTTCAAACAAAAAACTAATCTGCTTGGGAGCTACCTTAAAGTAATACATGATTCACATCTATCCCTATTCTCCCAGCAACAAAGAGCTTTGCTATGGAGAAAAAGACAAGAGGGACACTTTAAAACCTAGATGATCTTTAAAATGCCAGTATATTTTAAAAGGTTTCCAGGAAGCCTGATCAAAATGTCCATAAAGGACTAGGTCATAATCAAAAGTGACCAATCAGATGCCAAATGGTTGATCACATGATTTTTTACGAAAATGCCAAAAAATCATCCACTTGAATTAAATAGTGGTCATATGCAATCAATTGCTTGGCAAATGGCAGTCATGATCTTCCTAAAACAGACTCAACACTCATATGACATGTTTGGACAGATGTAGACCTGACATTAGGCAAACACATTCCTTTTAACTGTCTACTTGACAAACACTCCATTACTGCCTCTTAAACTACGTCACATCCAGAGTAGAGGTACTTTGATACTGCTGGTGGTTGACAAGCCATATAGGACCCACAATATGGTGTGAATCAGACTAAGATATAATTGGGAAATATTCAACAACAGCCATAATATATAAATATATATGCATTATATATATATATATATATAACATAAATAATAATATGTGGTTCTCCTAAGTCAACTAGGATCCGCATGTACAGTTACCAGCCTTCAGTCCGTTCCAAGTTTGACATTGCTTATCCAGAAGACTTTATTTTCATCCAAATGTCCCCACACAAGGCAAATTAAAAAAAAAAAAAACAAAGCTGTATTAAGGAGACAAAAATGCTTAATTAAAGTGCAAATCACTGGATAATGGTTTCTCCTTAGGGAGAAAATCCATACTGACTTTAGATCAGTAAAATAAACATATTTATATTAATGTACATACATCTACTTTTGGAGGTTGAGACTTTTTAAGAGCTTGGTTTGGCCTTGGTTTTAAATGGATTGGCTTTTAGAATTCCTTGGCAGTGTGAAAACACATTTCACCCTGACAGCTGCTCTAATACCTTCACAAACTGATATCAAAACACTTCTATATCAAGACTCATCACCATCAGTATAATCAGTTGACTGAGCTGGAAGTTTGGCATCTCAAAACATGTTCAGCTCCATGAGATATCTGATTATATTGCTTGTAAATAAGAGTATTTTGAAAGGTAGCAATAATCCTATCATGCATTACTTTTATTTTTAGTTTCTTGGTGATTATTAGACAGCATTCTTCCAGAAACTATGCCTTTGATATTTTCTAAATCATAGACTATTTGAGCTGGAAAAGGAGAGGAGAGGGAGAAATAAGCATTTATATAACCCCTACCATGTTCCAGGCACTGTGTCAAGTGCTGTACAAAGATTATCTCATTTGATCTTTAGAGAGATCTTAGAATTCAACTCATTCAGTCCTTCATTTTAGGGATGAAATTATTGAAAATGATGTATACTAAGGGATATCTCCAGGGTCACATGGGTAGAGAGAGGGGCAGAGCTAGAACACAGACCTCCTGAATCAGAGGATCATAGATCTAGACTTCAGAGGTCATCGGATCTACCTCATTGCTCAGATGAGGAAACTGAGACCTGGGGAAGTTAAATGATTTGCCTGTGGTCCCAGAGAGTATCAAAAGCATGGAGGCTGAACCCAGATTCTTTGTCTCCAGATACAGAGTTCTTTTCACTAAGTCATGCTCCTCCCAAATCTTTCCCCTGTGCCATGTTGCATCTCAGTGTGGTGAATCCTGAATAAGAAAATTGTAAGGAAGCTCTACTTATATGGGGCAACCAGGTGGTGCAGTTGATCAAGTGCCTCAGATACCTACTAGCTATGTGACTCTAGGCAAATCACTTAATCCTATTTGCCTCATTTTCCTCAGCTGTAAAATGAGATGGAGAAGGAAATGGCAAACTGCCCAAGTATCTTTGCAAGAAAACCTCAAATGGCATCACAAAAAGTCAGACACAAATGAAAAAATGACTTACAGAGTATGATTCAAGGAACATCGAAAGTTCTGCTTCCATTAAAATATCTGGGTGCATTAAGGGGCCTTGTGATAGAGCAAGCCCTATTGTCTTCAAAAAACACCTATTAAAATATAAAAAATGTTACCTAAGTAGAACACTCACTATCATAGCTACATTATTGATTATTGTCTCTGGTGTCTGTGTGTTCATCCTTCATTGCCGAAGAAGACCATGCCATCAGAGAAATAATGACATGACTTGCACTTGACTTTGTTTTGAGTGAGGGAGGGCTGTACAGGGCACCAGCCTCACTTCTCCTCCAGAGCCATCTGAATCCAGTGACCAGATATTCATCAGGATGACTGGAGATGACCCAGGATGAGGCAATTGGGTTAAATGACTTGCCCAAGGTCACACAGTCAAGTGTCTGAGGTGAGATTTGAACTCAGGTCCTCTTGACTCCTGCTTTATCCACTGCACCACCTAGCTGCCCCTGTCTCTGATAGGAGACAACGTACGAATATCATCACGTATCATAGATCTCTATAAGGATGAGACATAATATGGATGGGGGAAAGAAAAAAGGTCTGAAATATATGTCCAATAAACTGAAGCACTGGACAATTCTGGGAAACCAGAGGATATCATGAGGTCCCTAGATGCCAGGGAAAAGGAAACAAAATGGGGAAAAAGGGGGCCAGAAAAGAAATGAAGGCAATGACAAAGATAGGAATTTTGTATCTAAAAGGGACATTAGAGATCATCTAGTCAAAGTCCTGCAATTTCAAAAGCTATTTACTGAAACTGTTGGTCAGCCACCCTGCTAAGTGTTGAACTGGGACATGAAGAAAAGGGAAGTCCTTGTTCTCATGACATATTCCAGTGCTAGAGAGTGAGGACGCTGAGGTCTAGAAACGTTATAAATTCTTGGCCCGAATGACTTGCCTCATTTGTGGCAGACCAAGAACCAAAAGTCAGCCTCTTCCAGTCTAGAATTCAGCACATTCTGTACGACTGTCTCTCAACTCAGACTTTACAGTTTTGCCTCGGGCCAGCTTTGGTATAGCTATTTACGATGTGTTTACTTTTGATCCAACATAAATAAGCAAGAAAACATTACTTCAATTACTTCTCCCGAATGAGCAAAATGACCAGAAAGAAGCTTTTTTGTTCTCCATTATTGATACTATGGAGGGTTTTTTTTAACCCCAAAGAAATGGCAAAACTTAACTCAGAATTATCAGGGGGAGCAGTGCAGGAGAAGTCAACGTAGATAGACGTGTCCATTATTGGAAAGAACATAACTTAAGGAATACAGCCCTGGGCTTGGAGTCAGAAAGATCTAGATTCAAAGTCTGTCTCAGACACATTCTAGCTGTGTGACCCTGGGCATATCACTTAATTTTTCTTAGCCCCAATTTTTCCTTCTGTAAAATGGAGATAACAATACTGCCAACCCCCACAAGACTGTTTTAAGGATCAAATGAGATGATGTACATGGAGCTTTTTGAACTTTAAAGCCCCATTTGTTAGCTATTATTTTTTTTTACTCAATTAATCCTTATTTGTCAAATTTACATGGAATGCCATATAAATTAAAACAAGCTGGGAAACAGTAATGTGTTTACTTTCCTAATGGTAAATAATCCTAATTTCAACCAGTGTATTATCAACATTTCTTCATTGTTAGGCTGCATGGTATAGTGGACTTGGAAATCATGAATTGGGAGACAGAGGACCTAGCCTCATATCTGCCATCAAATAAGCATGTCACCTTGGAGAACTGACTTAGGCTGCAATCCATCTGTGAACTCCCACTGATATATATGGCAACCCATTCATGAATAGCCTCATCATGGATAGTTCCTATGCCCACTAAGTATATATCTTCTTCCCAGAGCTCCAATGCCATCAGAACTAAGAATCCAAACATTTGTCCAAGAAGTGGCCATGACTGCACCTCAGATGACATATGGCAGGTTTTGGCATTTATCATTATTCACTTGGCAGCACTGAGGCTTCTGTGTTCAGGAACTATAGTTTTGGATCTTCTTACCAGGGTTTAGATTAAGGAATCAATGGAATAGCTCAACTAAATATGTAAAAGACTTCTGCCAAGAGGAAACTTTGAGGTAATAGGAATGAATGACTTTTCCTTTCCAAAACTGGCTTCAAAACATAGTTGGGGGCCTTTCTCAGAGGAGACAGTGGACAACATTGTACATGTGTGTTTCTGAAGACCTAGATGTACCTCTGGAGGATCTGTCCATGGTTTTGTCAAATATCTACATATCTGGGAGCACGTATGTGTAAAAGAAGCATTGTATCCAGCCCTCAAAAAATACAAATACATAACAAAAAGATAGTTTCTGCTCCAATAGCCCCATTAGTTGAGAATCCTTCTTTACCCCCTTCCTCTATGTTTGTTTTATTGCCTTTCATGAGTTATATATCACAATTTATGTACAACCGCCATGTTCTTTCCCGTTGACCTTTCAGTCACCTGCAGTTTTAATTCTGTCATGATGGTGTTCAGTGATTCACTGTATCTCTGGAACAATGAAGCAGAGAGCAGTTTAGGATCATTGAGAGTACTGAGCAGTTTTCAAATATAATCCATTAGGGTGTGTTGTAATCAACTCTAACCTCAGGTGAAATCCACTCGTTAAATTTTCATTGTAAGCATTTGTGCCTCAGAATCATCAAATTCTAAACATCAGGACTTAGTTTATTGTTTTGATGATCATCTAGATTTAATAAAGAGATGGATATAATGTTAACAATGCAGATTTAACTTTAAAGTGTGTCAGGTGTACAACTGTTTTTTTTGGAGAGACAGGTGTTAAACATTTACCAACATACCCCATTTTTTTCTTCTGCTCATTTGCCATCCAAGTTCATTGTCAGTTACCAAAATATATACAAGACATAGGTATTGATTAAATAACTCAGTGAGAAGGTCACTTACAATAATAAAAACAATAATATTGCAATTTTTTTAACTCCAATGGACCATAAAGGTCATCTATTGATAAGATCTTGGGATCACAGATTTAGAGCTGGAAGAAACTTCAAAGTTCCCCTTGTCCAATCCCCTCATTATATAGATGAGGAAACTGAGCCCAAGGGAGATTCATTGACTTGTCCTAGATCACACAGGTAGCAGAACCAGGATTTGAACCTAGGTGTTCTAGACCTGTGATCCAGTTTGATCCGAATCTTTCCACCACACCGGCTCACATTCATACAATCCTTACAAGAGACTTCCCACACAAATAAATAGGTCCTGGAGTCAGAGGATATTAGCTCAAAGAGCCCCTCTTATTCTAATTACCTGTTTGATCTTGGGCAAGTCACTTAGCCCCCCTGGGCCTCAGTATTGAGGGAGATGTAGATAATTTCAATTCTAAAATATTATGAATAATGAAAGATAGGTAGAATAAGAGTTGAGCTGAAAAAATTTGCCAGCAGCAGTTCACAAATTTCATGGAGATGATCAAGAGTTAACTGTTATTTTGATGCCATTAAAACTTTATATTGGGTTTTCAAATACCATCGAATTTCTTCCAGAATCAGCCCTTGAAATGATTATTCTCTATGAGACTAATACAAAAATTGCTGCCTCCTCTCACAATCAGATATTTCGCTGGTTCAGCCCATAAGGCTTAATTGTCTCCATCTGTGCTACCTCTTCCCAGGTGGAACTCTAGACCTCTGGTGTCCTAAATGATTCTTTCTTATAAGAAACAAGGTACCTAATTCAACAAATTCTTTTTAACAAATGCTGTGCAAGACACTCTGCTAACCACTAGGGATATAACAACCCCCTCAAAAAAGAATCAACAGTAGTTCCCCCCTTCAAGAAGCTTTTACTGGGGGAAAGAAGGGGGAAGGAGAGAGACGTAAAACATACAAGGAAGTGCAAAGCATATACAAATTGATTTTAAGAGGGAGAGAGTGCCAGTAACTAGCTAATAACTGTATCAATAACTTTCCCCAAGAGAAACCCCTTCTACTACAGCCAGCTGGTCTACTCACTTCCCCAACCTCATCTGGCTCACTCCTCCTTTCACACACTTCCACGTATGCTCTTCCTCTTCTCTTCAGTGTCTTTTATTAGTCCTTCAAATGAGATTGATAATAGCAACAGCTTTATATGATTATCATGAGGGTGGAATGAAATATATGTATTTTCAAATTATACAGTGCTTCTATATTATATAGTACTTACTTTAATATATGTATTTCTAAATTATATGGTGCTTATGAAGCACTATATAAATGAGTTATTTATGTTATTGTCCTCAGGTGAAATCTCAAATGCAACCTTACTTTCCACTAGAATTCTTCCAGCTCAATATAAATCAGTCTGATACTCTCACCTTAATATGGCATCTTCATATAGTTCTGGTGTGCCCTTGAGAATAATCAGAAGGATGCATATGTGGGTACATGGGATGCAAAAAGTTAAAAAAAAAGAAGTCCATTACTATCACTGTCAATCTCAAGAAATGGAGGGGAAAAAAACACACATGCACCAGGTACCAGAATTAAAATAGGGCTGTGCTATTTATGTCCTCTTTGATTTCAAAAATTGCAGTTGGGTAGGAGCAGCTTGCTTTGTGAACAAGCTTTCTTCAAAAGCATAGCTTCAAAGAAACAAACTCCTGATGGTCTCTCATTTTCTAGTTGGTTTTTTTTATTTTGAAAATTTATAATTAATTAATGTTGCTATTTCCTTTTTGTTGGGCATTGAAGATATGTTTGGCAGTATGGAAAACATAAAAGAAGAAAGATCTCTACCTTGGGGGTGAATCTTGTAAGCTAACCCTTGGTGCGTTCAGCATATAAACTTTCCTTCAAAGGTATGCCGCCCTTTTTTTTTTCTTTTTACTGAGTTATATCTAAAAATACTATCACACTTTTCTTGGTAGTCAAGTATATTTTCTTTCCCTTTTGCTAATCAAAGTACTGAATTCAAGGAATCAGAATTGGAAAAGATTTCAGAAGTCAAGTAATCCCATCTCTGCGTTAATGAAACAGCAAACCTGTCTATATCAACATTGCTAAAAAAAAAAAGAAAAGAAAAGTGACTATCCCGACTCTGATTGACGACATCTCAGAATAGAGAGCTCACTACCTCCAAAAGCAGTTCATTTCCATTTTCAGATAGTTCTAATTATTAGAATTTTAAAACAATATTTAGGTAAAATCATGCCTCCTTATAATTTCTACCAACCCTGTCCTAGTTTACCTTCCAAGAACAAAGCAAATTTAATCCTTCTTTCATATAATAATCTTTATACTATTTGAAGATAGTACCTCTCAAAAGTCTTCTTTCCTTCACATATCCACAAGTTATTCACACAAAATAGTTAAGACATTCTTAACGTTGGGAATGCTCTATTTTGGTAATATCCTTTACAGCAGCTACTTTCATCTCAGCTAAGATTCTGTGCTTTCTGTGGAAAGACCAGAGAACAAATACTTCAGCAATATCATCTTTACTTTTCAAACAGTCAGTCTCATTGGTTAATTAGACAAGAGGCTGCACCTTCATTTCAGGTCATTAGTGACCTTTGACAAATTGAATTGTGTCTATTTTTCATAAGTGTGATTTTATAGTACATTTTGTGATTAGGAATCAAACTCGGCCAGCACGTTTTATATGAAAAGACTTAGTGTAAACTATAAATAATTACCTACTACAAACTAATAATTAGTTTTTAAAATAGAAATGTAAATAGAATGATAAGAACTTTTTCTAATTCATACTTTTTGTGATTATCTCTGGCCATGATATAGATAGATGATATATGTAGCTAAAATTCCACCTTTCACAGTGCATTTTACATCAGTGCTGAGATTCTCATATTTATTTTGTACACACTTTGTACACAATTATTTGTATATTTCTTTCCTCCATTAGATTGTGAACTCCTTGAGGACAGAAATTGTTTCTGTCTTTCTTAGAAGCTCCTGTGCTTATTACCACAGTGCCTGGAATATAGTGGGTGTTTAACTTGAATTGATGTACATGATACACAAAAAAGGACTTTGGAATTCTTCAAAATGAAAAATTTTGGATACTTTAAACTACATAACATTTCAAATTCTCTCTGACTAGTTCTTAGAGGTGTTTCATTAAACCCTACAGAGATTTGGAAGAGAAAAAAAGTTTTGTGTTTTTTTCCCCTAATGCTCGCTTAGTTTTTTTTTTCCTTCTGTTTAAATAATCACTTCCTGCGCAAGACCTGCTTTCATGCCTCCTCAATGCACAAATCAAACCTTGAGTTCTAAAAAGCTATGCCAGAGGAATACAAACTCTTTATAGTTCCTTAGAGTTTGCTTTTTTTATTTTTAAGTTAAACTCTTCGTGACACCATTTTAGGTTATTGTGGAAAGGACAGTGGAGTGGTTGGCCACTTCTTCTCCAACTCATTTTACAGGTGTGGAAACTGAGGCAAACAAGTTTAAATGACTTGCCCAGGATCACACAACTAGTAAGCATTTGAAGCCAGATTTGAACTCTCAAAGATGAGTCTTCCTGACTACAAGCCCAGGAGTCTACCCACCTTGCCACCTACTGTCTTTTATAGGTCCTACCAAACTAGAAAGACTGATTTTAAGCCTAGTACCTATAGCTATCCAAGAATCAGGCTAAATCAGTTTGGCGTGATTAGTCACCAGAAAGTTGACTAAGTGAAGTGATAATGGTTTTTGATCTCCTCAACTCTTAAAGGTCTTATATGGGGGGGGGGGGGATAAAATGGTTCTCTATTACCTCTATGATCAAATGTAAAATTTCCTCCATCAACTTTTTCAATCTAGTACTATTGACCTACTTTCTGTGCCTTTACTTTATCTGTACCTCAATTCTTTAATTCACTCCTTACTCATCTCTTTTTGGAATCCTTAGCTTCCTTTCAACCTTATTGCAAGCCCTTTTCTCCCAAAGAAATCTTTCCAGGGCTTCCCTTTGCCAGACCTGCTAGTGTCCTTCATCCGTGATCCAGCTTGCCTTCATTCTGACTGTATTTTGTATCTACTTATACATGCAAAAGTAGTTCCCTCCTTATAATGCAATCTTCTTGAGTTAAGGGGCTATTTCGGTTGTGTTCGTATCCCCAGTATTTAGCACTATGCCTAAAGTGTAGTAGTCATTTCATAAATATTTCATTGATTAATTGATCGGTAGTGGTATGCATATCAGTAAAATTACAGTTTTCTTGAAGTTTGGATATAATAATTCAGTTTACATAGAAAACCTCTGAGTGCTTTGAAATGACCGCCACATGGTTGTGGCTTCAGATATTTTCTTTAGGAGATGTATAAGTGTCAGAATGAGTTCTAAAAGAGTGTCACTGTAATTCAACAAACACGGCTGGAGAAGCACATAACCCATGGACTTGGCACAAACTGTAGATCTTAGGAGTGGACCAGATAAGCCAGGAGTCAAATCATTATTGTTGGACTTAGAAGAAGCTTCCTTCACTCTTTTATTCTATTTAAATACCACCCCCATCTTTAGAACGTGAGTTCTTTGATGAAACAAACTATTTTTTGTTATAAAACATAAATATTATAAGAAATATTTAAAATAAAAATGTCTTCTATAAATTAAATATATATGTATATAGACATGTATACATGTATATATATATATTTTAATCCTACACTTAGAATAAGATGATAGGATTATAGCCTTAGAGCTAGGAGAAATCTTTGAGGTCACCAAGTTCACAGTCTTGATCTTACAGATAAAAAAATGAGACTCACCAAAATGGAAAGATTTGTCCTGTCACACAAGCAGTAAACAGATGCATGAAGATTTGAATTCAGACTCTTTGTTCTGTAATGAAGGAAGAATTGGACTCAAGTCTTACTTTAAACATATGCAAGCTGTGTTACTCTACATAAGTCGTTTAACTTGTTTAAGCATCAAAATGAGGGTGTTGGACTCAATAACCTGTAAGATCCTTTCCAGCTTGAAATCTAGGATTCCCAAACACGACACTATTTAAGCTGTGCCCTGCTGCCTCCTAAGGTTTCATATCGCCTTGTACATTTTTGTATAGGATCTGACAATTGTTTAAATCTGTGATTTCATTGGTCCCAACGAGAAAATGTCCTCTACTAATACAAATCAACAACTTTATAGTCCTAGATGGTTACCTGGGGCACTGTGAAGTTAATTGACTTATCTAAGGTCATTCAGTCAGCACATGTCAAAGGAAAACTTGAACCCAATTCATTCTGACTTCAAGGTCAATTTCCTTATCCATTATGCCGTTTTGCTTGTGTTCCTTTGCTTTATACACAGTTAATACTTAAGAAAGCACTTGTCTGAATTCATAGTAGTTGAATCTGTAGTCATAAACTACATATTTAAATTATTTCAGAGCCATATGTAGCCCATGTCTCACCTAATCCTTAATTTCTCTCTTACTAGGATCCAATGAAAGAGTATTTTTTGTGATTCTAATTATCTTAGACAACCCCTTTTTGAAACTAGGATCCTCTGAAGTCAAACTCAAGTTTGGGTAGCCAGTTTGCCTTACTAAAACTTTAGGCTGGAAGCATATAATAAAAGAATATTTAATTGATACAGCATTTCAAAGAAAATAGAAAAAAAATCTCAGCGCTCATATCTGAATGAATGCACTGACATCCTAGATTCCATCCTGAACAGCCAAGGAAGAAAGAGCATCTCTGAACCTCATATTTCCCATAGTGAAACGATTGCTTCATTCCCTCTTTGTAACTGGAAGATCCTCCTGGACAGGTTTGAAAACCTCACTGAAGGCTATGAAGACACAGTGTGATGCATGTCTAGAACAGGTGTTCTTAGTCCTTTCTGTGGTGTGGAACTCTTTGGCAGTCTGGAAAAGCCTACAGACCCCTTCTCAAAATAATGCTTATAAGTGCACAAAAAAATATGATATTGTAATGGATATAAATTTCTTCAAAATACAGTATTTATATATGTACATGTATGAAATATATATGTAACTACTATGTGTATATGTGTGTACATATATGCATGTTTGTGTATATGTATATGCATGTATGTATGTGTATATTTAAAACAAGTTCATGAACTCTAGGTTAAGAGCCCCTGGCTAAAAATACCTGCCTTCTCCTACTCCTATTTCCATGTGCTTAGGCAGCAATTCATCTTTCTTTATGTAGCTTCAGCTATGCTGGCTGACTCCTTCTCTACCACTACCTGCATTCTCTCAAGCTTTTTCACTGGGAGGAAGGAAAGAGCAAAAATCTTTCAAAGGAATTGCAGTGGAAATGTCTGTCTTGTTAGTAACACTGGATAAGGAAGGGGGAAGAAGAGGAGGAAAAGGAGCCTTTTCCATGCATATACAGTTAATTTGTCCCCCTGAGGGGAGGAAAATCAAGTCATGTGTGTGTGTGTGTGTGTGTGTGTGTGTGTGTGTGTGCGCGCACGCGCGCAACTTGTAGTCAATACTGCTTTTGTTACCTTTTAAAAGACAAAAACAAAAACACAATTCATGCTAAAACATCATTTTGGAATATATAAGGGATGGATAGATGGATGGATGGAAAAGCATCTAAGTGTTTATTTACTTTGTTTGAAGCACTGAGGATACAAATACAGAGCAAAGTCAATCCTTGTCATCAAGAAGCTTACATGTTAATGGGGGCAAGATAACATATAAAGGAGTGATGGCCAGTGAGGATTATTTGGTTTGGAAAGTTACAGGGATGGCAAGCAGAATTGTAGAGGAGTAATTTGACAAAACCGTTACAAGAACAATGGTAAGATTCATTTGATTATGTTTCTAGAACTGAAAAGGGGAATTGGAAAGGTATGGAGTTTATGGGAGATGATGATGATGGTGGTGGTGGTGGTGATTAAGAAATATAGATAAATAAATCCTTCCTAAAAGGAAGCGTATGTCAGGAATTTTCAATTTCTAAACAATGAAATACTAAACTTCCATTTCTAGGGAGTTGGAAAGAAAATCTTTATTTTCTTTAACTGTCTTGTAATGTGCAAATTGTAGTTTCAGCAAATCTGATTCTATCCAAGGCAAATGTCCTATTAAAAAAGTCATTCATTGTAAGAGGCCTCCTATGGAGGCATATGACTGCAACCCTTATTGTGTCTTTGAATAATCTTATAGAGAAAGTACCATAAATCTCCATAAAGTTTCCCAAATGGGCATTTTTAAGCCTACTCAAAATGCAGGTGTTTGGGCTTTTTTCCCATTCTTTTAGTGCTTTTCCCCCACCATGGCAAAAGCCCTTTGCACAACTTCACAATAGTCATAAGGCAGGAAGGATTAATTATCCACTCTGACACCTTACTGGATCAATTTGCATCCTAACAACGCAATTTCAGACACCTCTCCGATGGGGAGTCTGTCAAAAGGATGTCAGAGATGTTTACAGAGCAATCCTGACCTCTCTGACAGCTGGGAAAGTAAGATAATTTGGATTAAAATAATCTGTCTGGGGTCTGGTATCATTGGGTTAATATTTTTTTAATGAAGTGTAGTGATGGTGTTGCAGTTGTTTTCCTCTAGCTGTCCAGAGCAATAGATCCTCTTTTAAAGATTTCCCCTATCTGTGTGAAATGAAACATCACCAGTTCTAGTCTTAGGGGGGGATGGTCAGGCCATAATAATAGTCGGCAACTACAAAAAATGTTGTCTTAGAGGACTATCTCAACAGAGGGAACCCAAAGTCCAATGGGTCTGGCATCTTACCAATTTTCATGCCACAGGACCTAGAAATGAACTTAGAGATAATCTTCATTTTTAGAGAAAAAGAAACTGTCTGTTATAATTAACCAACTTGCCTGGGCTGAATGGTGATTGCAAGTGTCAGAGCTGTCATTTGAACTCAAGTCTTTTAGCACTCTCTCCAACAATCTTTCTACTAGACCACTGATACAAACTTTTCTATGAAATAGAAATGACCTAAGTCACTCTTGAGATCAATACAAGGAAGCTGTTTTTGCTATTACCTCGGCTTAAAAAAGTATAAATTATAACTGTACAAATGATGTCCTGAGCACTTTTTATAAGCATTAAATATGCCTTAAGTGTGTTACAGACAATGTGTTCCAAGAGTTTTAGTGAAGTTGTAAACTATTAATTCTTAAAATTCCACCAACATTTTTGGCAGTGTATGTGAATATACACACAATATGTATATATATATATATATATATATATATATATATATATATATATATATATATATGTACATATATATGAAATATATGGGTGCAAAGTATCTCTAGATACACATGGCTATGTCTGTAGATATTTTCTAAATATACAGATTATATTATATATACATATATATGTAAGTATGTATAAACACATATACATGCACACATACATATGTGTGCATGTATATATATGTATATATGTGTACATATATACATATATATATGAAAAATTTTGCTGATCAAGTACTTATTACCTAATCACCTATTGTGGTTGGATTAGTGACATTCTTGATAGAGAAACGGAAATTGTCATTACAGGCAACCCATAACTCCCCAGCTACAGATCCATCCTAGAAGCAAGACAGAGGACTGTAACAGACAATGGCTAAACTAAATGAACACATCTTTAAGTCCAGGAATCACTGGTTTCCAGCTAGTTGAAGAACCACTGAGGGACAGCAATGTGAATGATTTGCCACAACTATTAATCATTTTTTAAAAAATAATCATTTTTTTATTCCATGAATGAGTACTTTGGTACAAAGAAAATGAGAATAAAGGCATTTATCATGAACGTAATTAGTTAAGGAGCTTACCAGAATTCTTTCTTCTGCAATGCTAGAAAGCTTAAAAAGTAGACTACTAGAATACTAGAGTACAAGAAAAAAAACAAACAAACTAGTTGAACGTAAATTCTTTATTTGAAGAAAAATTTTCTTAGAAAAGAGTTTTCCTTCTTAGTGAGGCTTATGTTATTATACAAGAAAATTCCATCAGGAAAAGTAAACTTAGCTCACATCTTCTCATTTCATGAACCACAGAGGGTTTCAAGCCTTAATAAACCTTCACTGAAACGACCAGTTCATATTAACATCAAAAGGCAAACCAAAGAAGACATATGAGATGACCTCTTTCTCACCCCTTTGAAGAGGTAGAAGTCTACTGGTGTAAACTATTACATAGAAAGTCATACTTTTGATGTATTGATTGATTTTTCTGATTTTTTTTTCCTTTTCTCTGTCTCCTTTTAATAAGCTACAGCTCACTGGGAAAGGAAGGAGAGCAGGGACATGGGAAGGGGGGACAGGGCAGGGAATGTAGGTGATGTAAAAGCAAAGTCTATCAATAAAGATTTATTTTAAAATCTTCAAGGGTAAAAAGACACACTCGCTCCCCAGTACAAGCTCTGCAAGCATTTGTTTTCTTTCCTTATATCACCTTGAGAGATGCAGAGTGTGCTGGGAGTAGGGGTGGTGGTACCCATGAGTTTATTTCATAACAGGTGCAGCTCATCAAGGTGATTTAGGGAAATGTAGCAACTGATAACTCAAAAACAGGGCTTTGGCAGCTCAGGGACACAGTGATATATGTGGGGCAGCCAAGTAGTACAATGGATAGGGTAGTAGTTGGGAAGCATTATCTTCCTGAGTTCAAATCTGGCCTCAGACATTCACTAGCTAGGTGATCCTGGGCAAGTTCCTTTACCCTGTTTGTCTCAGTTTCTTCATCTGTAAAACAAGGAAGAGAAGAAAATGGCAAACTACTCTAGTATCTTTGCCAAGAAAATACCAAATGGAATCATGAAGAGCTGGATATGACTGAAAAATAAAGTCAATAAGAAAAGAATGGTGCACTGGAATTACAGGCAGAGGACCTTAGTACACATCCCAGCTCTGCCACATGCTACCTGTATAATCTTGGACTAGTCACTTAATTTCCATGTACCTCCGTTTCCTCATGTGTAAAATGAGGGGATTGGAGGTCTTTTCCATTTCTTTTGTGAATCTTATGATATCATAATGACTACCCTCTGATTCTGCACATTTCTTTGCCACTTGTACCTTGTTTTAGACCATACCCTTCTCTTACTTGTTGCCCCATTAGACTTCAAGTCTTTGAAAGGCAGTGAGTGCCTAAGATACAAATCTCTCTCTTCCAACCCTCAGGACACTGTTGCATCTGTAACTGCTCTAACTCAAGGTTCTGCCCCCCTAAGATACTATGATAGAATCCTACCTCTCACCAGATTTCAGAATTCAAAGGAATCTCAGAAGCCACCTAGTCTAGTTTTTACCTGTTTGAATGTCCCCTTGACAACATCCCAACAAATGGTAATCCATCTTTTCTTTTAGAACACTGAATGAAAGGGAAGCTACTTTCTCCTCAAGCCATTCACTCCACTTTGGGACAACTCCAAATGTTAGGAAATTTTTCATTGGCTCTAATGAAAATGTACCTTTCTGCAATTTCCACCCACTGTCCTGTATATTGACGCCTGGACCAAGTAGAATAAACCTAGTTGTTGGCTCATATGAATGCCTTTCAAAGACTTGAAGACAACTACAATGCCCTTCAACTTATCACTCTCATGCCTCTTTTCAAGTTTCCTCTTCTCTAGGTAAATATCTCCAATTCCTTCAGTTTATTTGTACATGCCATATTCTCAAGACCCTTCACCATCCTTTCTACTTCCCTCTAGATTCTGTCCAGATTGTCAGTCTCGTTCTTAAAGGACAGAATACAAAGCACAACACATTACCTCAGATATTATCTAACACAGTACGGAGGGAGACTCACCAGTCCAGGATGCGATGCAACTTTTAATACAGCAAAAGGTCATATTAACGTTTTGGTTGCTACATCATATGATTGACTCACAATATACTCACACACCACGAAACTCCCATATCCCCTTCCACAAATTGATTTGTGAATATGGGGTTTTTTTGGACCCAAGTGTAGAAATTTACATTTATTTCTATTAAATTTCATCACTTTCATTTTCAGCACATGATTCTAATATGTCAAGATATTTCTGGATTATTTTTATTATTCCTCAAAGCTGTGTATCAATGCAAATTTAATAAGCATACCATCTATGACTTTATATAGATAACTGATTAAAAATAATCAATAGCACAAGATCAATTACAAATCCTTGTAGAATTTTATTAGAGATCTCCTTCCAAACTGTTTAAGAACAATTTATGATTATTATTTGAGTCTGATCATTCAACTTATTCCGAATCTACCTAATTGTACTACCATATAATCCATATCTTTCCAATGTATCTACAAGGAGAGTCCAAGAGTCCTTGTCAAAAGTCTTAATAAGGGTTAGGTAAATCATTGTTATAGAATCAGTGTGTACAAAGACTTCCGTTTTTTGCCCGGAATTTCATAATTGTTACCTTTTTCTTTCTGGGTATCTTCTGATGGTATCACTTGTTCTCACATCAATCACTGAGAAGCTAGAAATAATCATCAGGTTTGACAAGTCTTGAGCTCTCAGTTGCATGCCAAATACACGCCCTGGGCAGAGCAGATCTCTTCATTGTTAATGACAATAATTGCTTTGGAACCTCTCCACAGGAATTCGCCAACATCATTCTTCATCTCTTCTTATGACCCTTATTCAATGATCTCTTTCCTTATGGCCCCTGTGGAGACAAGTCATCTTTCTTTAGTGTGAAAGTAGATGCTTTGTCCTCAGAAAATCCAGTACCCACCTTCATGGCAGGAGCCTACAACCAATTACTTAACTTCAAGCGTTCAGTAGCTTTTTTCTTCCCTTTCTATGTTTATCTTCATCCACTCTCTAACTTGCTAACACAAATTGGATTTTTTTTCTGCCTCCACTGATCTTTTTTATTCTTTGTTTTTATCTCAAAGCCCTTTTCCATTTTTCCAAAGAACATTTTGCTCTCCTTAAAAACCTAGAGAGTAGAGAAGCATTCCTCTTGTCCTTTTACCCTCCATTCTAGGAGGAAGACCAACTTGTCCTTTCAGTAAAGTTAAAGGACAGGCACAATAAAAGGTTCTGTCTTTAATATTCAGCAATGGTGCAGACCGTTATCAAGAGAAAATGTATTTAGAGCTCTTAACTTTTAAAGGTAAATAATTTGCTCCAGTCCATTTGCATGTTGCTCCGCCTACCCCACCCCACTATCCTCAACTAGAAGCCTATTATAAGACATCTGGCTGGGAATCAGAGGTGTAATCTGTGATGGCAAAACAACATGAAACTATCTGCTCTATATTAGTATTAAACATATTACTTTGATTTCCTTAAAAAGACTTTTTTTTTCCACTTGAGTTTATGAAGCATAAGCTTCCCTCCTATCTATTCTCCTAAGCATTTATTATATGTTTTTCCATGGAAGCATTTTCTACCTCATGTACACAACAGGAAGAACTAGATGCATTTCAATTAAATGGTCTCTCAACAATGGAATTCTTATCAAGTGACCCATAGTTGTTGTTTTTAATTCTTTTAAGAGAGAGGATCCCTTCCTTATTGTACATAGACAATGAGTAGAGCCTGGAATAGAACAGGAAAAAGAGAGTAAGTTGAATTACATTTGGGAAATTGTATAGTGATTTTAGTGATCCTTAGTTGCTTTTTAACTAACACATACACACATTTTCTGTCTGTCTATCTATCTATGAAAACAATGAATGAAAAATTCCTGTTTTCTAAAATATGAAATTTAGTTGGAAATTAACTCCCATCAAATTAGTATGACTATGAATTTATATATACATAGATATATATTGAATATATATATTGAATATATGAATAATCCATTCATAGACATAAATTTGGTGGAAGAGATTCCAACTTCTTTAATATTTTGGATAATAGGAATTTTTCATTCTTTTTTTCTAATATAAAGGAAGTTTCTTATGATAAGACATAAATTTTATTAAGGAGACCTTGAGTTTGATGCAGTGAGTATAATATACATTGCAAACAGAAGCAATACCTCACCTTTTCTCAATGTCTTCAAGAGTGTTACCTCTCATATATATTTCCTTAGTGTCTATTTGGTTTCATCCTGCTCCTCTTCCTGCTTCGGTCTCCTGAAATTCTATTTCCTTCCCATATAGCATATGGTGGCCTAAATTGCTAAAGTCCACTGAAGATGAGAATAGATCACAATAGTAGGATTGACAGATCTGCTCTGTTTTCCATCTGCTTGTCTTCCTACCTGCATCATCTCTGAATGTTCTTGGAATAATGTGGTGGTTAAGTCTCCCACCAAATTTCCCATAAAGTTGTTTTTGTCTCAAGTGCTTTTCATTCTTTTCCTTGCAATCTTCCATCAGCCTTCTTCAAGAATATTTACAAATAAGTTTGTATTTTAAATCAGCATTGTCCTTGGCTACCATTTCTCTTGAGTTGGCATGGAAAGTAAATGTTTCTTGCTAAAACAAGTTCTAATTCTTTTGGTTTCCGTGGTTGTAGTGGTCATTTTACATCAATTAAACATTAAGAATTTGGAGTCAATTCAACAAACATCAAAAGCCTACTGATACTGTGGGGGAAACATTGTGCTAAGTGCTAGATTAGACATAATCCAATTAAACACAAATTAAGATACTGCTCTGTGTAAGACACTATATTGTTTGGATGAGATAAATTCAGGATCTAATGAAGTTTATAGTCTCAGAGGGTTATGACCATATCCATAAGAATGCAGGTGCCTTAGGTAAAATGTCAGCTTCCTGAAGGCAGGGGTGGTTTCATTTTTGTCTCTGTATCCCCAGTGCCTAGCTTGGTGTCTAGCACAATGAAGACATTTGATAAATATTTGTGAATTAATTGATGATACATACACAGATCATCATAATATAAATTAATACTATATAAATACATCAGAGATGTACAAAACAAGGTGATTTATTAAGCTTGAAAGGGAAGAGAAACATTTCTGACTGGGAGGATCTAGAATGTTTTCATAGAGGGCCTGACATCTGAACTGAGCTAACAAAGGGAGGAATAACTATTGATAGCCTTGAAGAAATAATCTTTTTTTCTCCTAGTCATTTCTTTTTAGTACAACTATCTTAAGAGATGGCAACGTATTTCCTTATTACTCATATACATGAAGCAGAAGGGACAAAATTAGCTTCAGACAGACTCCACCTCTTTACTGATGCCATGTTATTTCCTGATGGAGAATTGAAGCTGTTTTTCTCTAAGAAATAAAACCAGGGAAGTATTATTTAAATTATTAAAGAACTTGACTGGTATTTCTGAAAGTCAGCATTGCTCAGTGGTTTGGGTAAATAGGGAGCTATATTCCCTTGAAGTAATTCTGTTCTTCTGATTATGAACACCAGTAGTTTTCTCCCCATCTGCTGTGTGAAAGTGTCCAAGAGTTCTTTTATTCATAAGGTTCCTCATTTAAACCAGGTTTTTAGAAATTGATTTTTTAAAGCCAGCTAAATAACAGGGGCCAACATTGTTAAAGCCTCTTCATTAGGCCCTGTTATTTTTGTTTTTGCACCTGCTATGCCACCAGCTATGACTGTATCCAGTTAATTATGGGGATGTCTGACTAATTGTATCTTTACCCCCCTTAAAAGGGCAAGTGGCCATTTGGTCCCTACAATTTTTGTAAGAACAGAATTGCTTACACAATGAGAGGGCACTCTGTGACAATTTGGCTTGTGAATGACTTGGTAACAACAGGAAAAACATGACTATAAGCTAAAGAGAAAGTTGATGTTTCAATATGTAGTTATTTTAGTTTTCCTCATGCCTTGGAAATAATTTGGTATTTTTACCAGCTTTATTGAAAACATAAAATGTACCTGAATACAAACAAATAAAAGTTTTGAGAAGAAAACATTAAATAAGTGAAATTTGTTATGAGTGACTGTCTTCTCACAGATATAGATCAAATGTTGTTATCAATAAATATATTAATGATAATTAATCATGATATTATTGCTGTTCAGTTATGTTGCAGTGATGTCCAACTCTTTGTAACTTGATTCAGGATTTTCTTGGCAAAAATACTGGAGTGGTTTTGCCCTTTCCTTCTCCAGCTCATTTTACAGGCAAACAGGATCAAGTGACTTGCCCAAGGTTACAGACCTAGTAAGTGTCTGAGCCCAGATTTGAACTCAGGTCTTCCCAATTGAAGCCCAGCTCTCTATCCACTATGCCACCTAGATGCTCCATTGATACCAGTAGTCATCAATAATATATATATATATATACATATATATATATATATATGTATATATATATATATATGTGTGTGTGTGTGTGTGTGTGTGTGTGTGTGTGTGTACATATATATATATATATATACACACACATTTTGTTTCAAGGTTTACATAGAGTTTTTACATATTATCTCATTTGATCTACACAATAACTCTGTAAGGTAGGTGGTCAATGAAGTAAATTTTCTTTTTCATTTCTCTTTATACTCCTTTAATTTTTCATAGACAGCTAAGTGGTAGAGGTTGGACATAGTCTGGAAGACCTGAGTCAGTATTCTGCCTTAGGCACAAAAGCTCTGTGACCTCAGGCAACTCTCTTGACACCCCTAGGCTTCATTTTCCTGTAAGATAAAATGCTGGATCCAAAGGCCTCTAAGATTCATTCTAGCTCCAAATATATGATGGCTGATAAGTTTTTCTATAGGCAAAGTGGAGTGTTCTAGATTGAGAGTCAAAGGAGCTAAGTTTATACTCAACTCTGTTCTTTGGTACCTCTGTAACCTTGGACAAATCATTCAAAATCACTTGGCTTCAGTTACTCATCTGGAAAATGAGGGGTTGAACAAGATAGCCCACAAGGTTCCTTTTAACTTCAATTCAGAGATGCTAGACCATGACTGCAAAGAGGAAGAAGTTTAGTCATGAACAATTGTCCAGCCTAGAAGTAATCTTAAAGTTACCAATCTGAAACTCTGCTGAGGGGACCTATATATTCCTAAAAAGAACTTTTTAAGCCCTGAAAAATTTCAGTGACTGATTGTGACTTCTGTGAACCACTGGTGAAGCATACTTCCCTTCTCTTAATAGAAATATGGACTATTGGTGTGGAATGAGTTATATATTAGGTACATTCAATGCATTGACATCTTTTGATTAACTACACTTCTTTGCTTCAAGAATGGGTTCTTCTGGGGAGTAATGGAAGGAGGATAATGGAAAAATGAAAGTGATTTTAAAATTACACCCCAAAACTTCTTTTCAGCCCTGGAATTCACACATTGAAAGTGCTGTCCCTCCCTATAACCCTTCTCTCTGACTGGATGGCTCCTCCCTGAACCTCCATTTAGGGAGTATGCATAGGGCAGCCTTTTCTTTTCACTAGGTGGCAATCTGGATTATTCCATTACGTCCTGTTGGCAGTTACCTTCTTGGTCTGCCTCCCTCCCCAATTTCCTTTTGTGTGTTATCTTTCCCTATTAGAATGTAAGTTTCTTGAGAGGAAGGTCTGTCATTCTTTTTTCATGTGTTTGTATTACCAGCACTTAGCACAGTGTCTGACAAATAGTGCTTAATAAATGCTTATTTATTGACAAAAAAAAGGCATTGATCAGTAAGCCAATAAACACCATCAACTGAGTTAATAAATTCTGAATTATAGGCTATGTAGTTAACCAGCACAAAATTGGGAGAGAAGATACTTTAGAGAAAAAGCAAAATACACTTTGCTAACTTGTCTCATGAAAACCAAGCACCATCCAAATGGGTACTTATCTTTACCATATCTAAACTGGAATAGTATTTGGCATAAGAACAAAAGTGAGTGGAAATTATGATTCCCCATCAGCTTTTGATAGCAGGTAATAGAACAGTTAGGGTTGTTGTGAAAATCAAGTAAAATAGCATTTGCAAAGTCCTTAGAACAATGTCTGGCTCATGATGTGGTATTCATTTGTTCAGTCATGTCCAACTCTTTGTGACTCCAATGACCAAAGCATGCCACACCCTTCTATTCTCCACTGTCTACTAAAGTCTGTCCACGCTCATAATCACTGCTTCTGATGGGGTGTTTGGGAGCCTGTGCTTGGACCCCAATTCCAAAATCACATTTCTCCCTAGTCTCAAAACATTATTCCAGGCAGTTTCTCCCCAACCCAAGAAGAGCCTGCCCCAGCAAGAAAAGTTATCTCCCTTCCTGTTATAATTGCCATCTGTACCTATAGAATTTATTAGTTTGAACCAGCTGTGTACTGGCTGAACTGGCTGTGTACTGGGTCATAATGACATTTACTAATCACTGACCAATCTATACATATACTAGACTTAGACATACATATACATACATATTCTCCCTTACATTTATCTTGTCTAATAAGACAATGATGAGAGCAGCCTGGTATTAGTGACCTTTCAGGGCTAAAACCACAGCGCCATGTAGTCTCCCCTTGAACTATTTCTGGATGGATTCTGGATAAAATACCTTCATAGTAGATACTAGAAGTGCATGTTCCTTTAAGAACTAACCACTCCTTAAGCACTCCCTAATCCTCTCTGAATCACCTAGTCAGCAAACTTTGCACATGTTATACTATAGAATATCCTATATAGACTTTGACTGTACCCCTCTAAGGTTGCAGGTTCCCTAAGAACTCTTGCCTGCTCAACAGTGTAATAAATCTTTACCTTGACTTCAAAACTGCTTGAATCTACAAATTCATTCCAGGTGGCCCACAACCTGCCCCCGTACTATGGTCTTTGGGAGATTTCAGAATTTCCCTCTTTCCAGCCCTCATCACTTCCATGATACTATTTATCCATCTCAACCCTCTGCCATTCCTTTCTCCTTTTGCCTTCAATCTTTCCCAACATCAGGGGAGTCTTGTCTTCTCATTAAGTAGAGAAAAGTATTTAAGCTTCAGCTTCAGTATTTGTTCTTCCAATGAATACTCTGAATAAATTTCTTTAATTATTGACTAACTGATCTTGCTGTCCAAGGGATTCTCAAAAGTCTTCTCCAGTACCACAATTTGAAATTCTCACAATCATACACTGCTACTGGAAAAACCATAACTTTGATTACTTTTGTAATCTTTTGTCAGCAAGGTGATATCTGCTTTTTAGTATACTATCCAGATTTGCCACAGTTTTCCTTCCAAGAAGCAAGTGTCTTTTAATTTCATGGCTGCAGTCACCATCTATAGTGATCTTTGAGCCACTAATATAAAATGTGACATTGCTTTGATTCTTTTTCCTTCTATTTGCCAGGAAGTGATGGGACCCGTTGCCAAATTCTTTGTTTTTTTTATTTGTAATGTTAAGCTTCAAGCCAGTTTTTATATTCTCCTATTTCACCCTCATCAAAAGGTTTCTTAATTCTTCCCTTCTGCCATCAGTGTGACATCATTTGCATATTTATGATTGTTGATATTTCTCCTGACAACTTTAATTCCAGTTTTTAATTTACCAGCCTGGCATTTCACGTGAGATACTCTGCTTATAAATTAAATAAATAAGTTAACAATATACAGTTTTATTATACCCCTTTCCCAATCTTGAACCAATCGGTTATTTCATGTTCAGTTTCAACTGTTACTTCTTGATTTGCATACAGGTTACTCAGAAAACAAATAAGATGATCTGCCACTAGGATCTTTTTGAGGACTTGGCACATTTTTGTTGTGATCCAAAGGCAAATAAAGCAGTAGATAGTGGTTTTTTCTGGAACTTTCTTGCGTTCTCCATAAACTAGCAAATGTTGGCAATTTACTTTCTAGTTCTCCTACTTCTTTAAAAACTAGCCTGCTCTTGGTAATTCTCAGTTCACATGTTGCTGTAGCCTAATTTGCAGAATCTTAAGCATAACCTTGCTGGCATGTGAAATGAGCACAATGTTCAGTAATTTAAACAATCTTTGAGATTGTCCTTCTTTAGTATTGGGAAATAAGCTGATCTTTTACAATCCACCATCCACTCAAGTTCTCCAGATTTAATTGCATATTGAGTGTCGCACTTTAACAGCATCATCTTTGAGGAATTTAAATATCTCAGGTAGAATTTCATCATCTCTACTATCTTATTGTTAGCAATACTTCCTAAAGTCCAGTTGACTTCATTGTCCAGGATGTCTGGCTCTAGATCAGTAACTATAACATCATGGTTATTAGTGATGTTATGATCATTCCTATATAGTTCTTCTGTATATACTTGCCACCTTTTCTTAATCCCTTCTACTTTTGTTATATCCTTACTATTTTTGCCTTTTATCACACCCATTTTTAGATGAAATATTTTCTTGATATCTCTAATTTTCTCAAAGTGGTCTCTTGTCTTTCCCATTCTATTGCTTTCTTCTATTTCTTTGCATTACTCATTTAAGAAAAGCTTCTTATCTTTCCTTGCTGTTCTCTAGAATTCTGCATTCAGTTAGATATATATCTTTTCCTTATATAGTAGGCACTATATAAATGCAACTGTTGTTATTATTATCATTATATAAAAAGGCATGTATATTGCATTTTGATTTTTGCTTTATCTAAATTAAAATGGTTGAAAATAGCCTTTGGAATGATTTTCTATATGCAATGCTCAGAAAAAGATGCTTTCCCCACAAAGAGAACTTTGCCCAGCATGTAAAAGACTCCTTTCTCCATTGATCTGATGTGTTTCTAACATTGTCAAAGGACCTCCAGAAAAATTGATCTGATTTTCTTGTCCAAAGGTCAGCAGGATGTAATTTAGAATGGCAGCTAGAAATTTTTGAAGTCAATTTGCAAAATGTATTTAATAATAGGTTTACAATCAGTGACTAGCTCTTTGAACCTTTACCATATCAGTCATGAATGATCTTGTTTGTTTCTCCCTTAATTGACTAAATTATATGTTTCTTATTATGGGAAAGAGTGAAGTTTTAATGATCTTGTTAAGTTTTTAAAAGAAGCTAAGATATCCATAGGAGTATTTCCTGAAGCATCAATTTTTCTTGCTTTTTCTTTTAACAATGCGTATAAATTCACTATGGTTTGCCGTAAGTTCTAGAAAGAACAAAGAGAATAAGAAAAAAGAAACTATTTTTCTATATATCTTTTTGTTTATTTTCACCTGGAATTCAACTTAGATAACATCCTAAGAATCTTTAAAAGTCCATAGCATATTTTGACAACAAGTGCCAGAGGCTAAATTAAAAATTTCCCTGTTGGCAAATGCCATTTCTTGAACATCCACTGAAAGAGGGCATCTAATTGCAACGCCTAAATTGCCTTTAAAAAAACAAAAGACTAGCTACATTTTTAAGATCCCCACATCAGTCCCTAGAATAAACCTCACTCCTTGGGCTTTACAAATTGGGGTCCCAAAGAACAGAGAGGTCTGGAATCCACAATTACTTGCTCAGGTGGAACTCTCACTGAGCTTTCACTGCTAATCTCTTTCAACTATTCAGCTACTACCTTGGGCTCAAGACATTTGTGGTTTCATGTAATCCATATTTAGACTCTAGCACATGACTAAAACAAGTTTCTCATGTAATATAATTAGCGTCTTCATCCAACAAATATCCTTCATCAGAATGACAAATCACAAAGACAATGACATAAAAAGCATAATAAAGAGGGGCTATATGTAGGAATTCTTTTGGAGGAGGGAGGCAAGGGAATCCAGGTTAAGTGACTTGCCCAAAGTCATACAGCTATATATCTAGGAATTCTTGCATAGTATTGGGGGCAGGGTAATATGAAGTAGCTGCAGCAAAGACAAGAGGATAGTAAAATTATGGGTATAGTCATACTGAGAGGGGGTGAACCATCCCTCAAGACACAGTGGCTGGTCCCTTACACTGACTCCACAGGGATTTGAATGGCTGGTGAATTCTGAGAGGGGAACCATGGTAACAGGACTATAGGGTGGCAGTATGGGGCAGCAGTCAACACAAAGAGGAATTAGCTTTCCCCCTCAGTGCCCAGTATGCAAAAATATCTTAATATCATGCTACCGGACAACTTTCTATACAGTTTTTTCAATTATCACATGAACTACATTGAAATCTCTCCCACCTTTAGGAGATGATATTCAATATTGTCTTTGTTGACTTGTGGGATGCCCATAATGGAATTTAGAACAATAAAAGATGCCATGCCCTCTGAAGTGGCCTGCTCTGAAATGTGCTCTAAGTGGTCTAAGGCAACATAGTTATACCTTAAAGGAGATGCTCCAAACATCTGGGCATGGATGAAAAGTTCCATAAGCAAATGATTCTCTTACAAGGTTCACATATCATCAGTAGATATAAATATATAAATACTATCATTCGTGTTCAAAGTTACTCCACTGCTAATGAAACAGAAAGGGCTTGTTTCTTGGCTGGTCTTTGTTATTTTCCTAGCAGCAGGAATGTATTCCTGCTGAGCCACCCACACTCTTTCACTCTGCTCCCCTTATGATCTACAGCAAGCATTTGCTGCCAACATATTAGAAATGGCAATTTGTGGCCCTAGAATGAAGCAAATCAATTGCCAAGAAATGATAGGTATACACGACTTCATGATAGCATGATAATATAAGTAATATAAGTAACTATCTTAAATGACTACAGTGAGACTCAATATTTGAGGTAGGAGGAGATGAACTGTGCCCAGAGCATCAGTACGACATTTTCTGTGCTTTCTCCTTTACCATTTTTGGCCACATGTTCCTTTCATGACTGCCCAGCAGTCTTTATTCTTGTATTTCTTAAATGGAGTGGTGTAGGGTAGGAATCATTCACCTTGGTGAAGATGGATTGTGTTGATTTGGGTTAGGAAGTGGTCATTATAGTATCCAGGAATTTGTGGTGACACCTTGTAGATAATGGGATTAGTTAATCAATTTATAACCATTAATTAAGTGCCTACTATGTGCCAGGCACTGTGCTAAGAGCTGGATGGATATGTTATGTATTTATATTTTGTTGTTGGGGAATAGGAGAGTAGAGCAGAAGTAAATAATTCCACTGGGATGAGCCAGTTGTGAGAGGGGAAGGCTGAAAGCAGCAGTGGTGCATAGGATGGGTGTGGCCTCTTTAAACTTCTTGACCTACTAGGAAGAGGACAATTACTTTTGACCAAGGTTACAGAGGTAGTGAATAGCAATGCCCCTGGACCTCCCCTCTAATGCAAAACATAATACTAATGTCATTAGTCATATTTCCGTTCTCACATTTGTTGCTTTTCCACAACATTATATCTTTCAGTTATCATTCAGTTTCTTTCAGCTTCTATGCCTTTAGTCAGATACGGCTACAAAAAGTATGTTAAAAAGCCTGTCTTTTAACCGTGGAGTGAATGAGTCCTTAAATTCATCCTTTTCTCACCTCAAGTCCTCTAATCCACCAGCTTCTTTAAACCTTAATTTTATTCCATCCACAACCCAATTAACACCTCATTTAACCATACACCTGAGGCTTGAGCCTCAGACTTCAGTTTTGAAACAATTAACCCTCTACTGAACACTAAAAGGGTGTTGTAATTAGGCATCAAATGCAAAGAATGTGTGAATGCACTTTAGTAAAAATACTCCCTAATATATGAGAAATCCTGGTTTGAAGAACATGAAATTTTAGGTAATTACTGGGAGGGGTGGCCCACTCCTGTAGTCCTAGTTTCCAGGGAGGCTGAGGGCAAGTGAATCTCTTGAGCTCAAGAGTTCTGCCTTTCTATAGGCTATGTCAGTTAGAAGTCTGAGATAAATCCAGTATCAATCTGGTGAGTCCTGGGGTGAAGGGAAGCCCCTTCCCTATTACTGAAGGAAGAATGAAATTGACCCAGGGCAGAAATGTGTCAGTCATTAATGGAATCAGACTATCATTAACCCCTGTACTTTCAGATTGGAGAAAATAAAGAGATCCAACCTTAAAAAAAAATCTTAGTTTCCACAAATATCAAGTAAAAACATTTATGGTAAAACAAAGAGTGAATTTCCTAAAGTCCACTTCCTGCCAAATTTGGAGGATCTTTAAAATTTATAATTTTAATGTTATATAAGCACAAATTGAAATGACTCAAATTTTAGTCATAACAAGATTCAGTGGAAGTTATTTATAACAATAACCCAATACAAAGTTTGTTATTGGTGAAACTTGGCATTTTTTAAAAAAATATGAGATATAGTGTACATTGATTGAAACAATGGGGAGGGGAAAGATGGAAAGACATGAGTTCTAGTCTTCAGCCTTTCACTAGCTATGTGATCTTAGGGAATTGAATTATGTCAGGATGAAAGCATATCTACTTGACATAAATAAATCTATCAACTCCAGCCATAGAAGGGGGAACTTTTCTAAGACTATCACCCCCAAAGGGGATCCTTTAATATTTGGGTAGTGACAATGAAAGTTACATCAGTGTTCCCTTTAATCACTCATAAAACTAAAATAGGAAAAGTAGAGTTACAATATAACATAAATGGGATGCTAATTAGAGAAAAATTAATGCATTTTAAGATATGTGTCTGAAGGACCACACTATTTCAGTTTCCTCAGAAAAGTTCAACTTTTTAAATAAAATCTTGTTATATCTGACACAGTTTTTCATACTGCCTGTGAGAACTTAAGCTCCCTTTGGCATTTATGATCTTTTTCTTGAATACATTAACTTTGGTTTTTGATAAATGTTAGAAGACTTATAAGAAGGACCCTGATAAAGAAACTGAAGGCATTAGAATAGGCAAAGAAGAAACTAAGTTATCACTCTTTGCAAATGATATGATGATACACTTAGAAAATCCCAGAGGTTCAAGTAAAAAACTATTTGAAATTTAATAGTTGCAGGTTACAAAATAAACCCACACAAATCTTCTGCATTTCTATATATTAGTAACAAAGCCCAACAGCAAGAGATGGAAAGAGAAATCCCTTTTAAATCTAGGGTAGACACTATAAAATATTTGGGAGTTTACCTGCCAAAATAAACCCAGAAACTATATGAACACAACTACAAGACACTTTTCTCACAAATAAAGTCAGATCTAAGTAAGTGGAAAATCATCAGTTGCTCATGGCTAGGCCAAGCCACTACAATAAAAATGACAATTCTACCTAAATTAATTTAGTTATTTAGTGCCAATTAAACTATTAAACCAATTAAACTATCAGATAATTGTTTTCTAGAGCTAGAAAAAATAGTATCAAAATTCATCTGGAGGAACAAAAGGTCCAGAATAGCAAGGGAACTAATGAAAAGAAATGCTAGGGAAGATGGTCTAGCACTACCAGATCTCAAATTGTATTATAAAGCAGCAATTATCAAAACCACTTGGTACTATCTAAGAAAAAGAAGGGTAAACAAGTGGAATAGGCTAGGTACTCAAGACACAGGAGACAATGAATATTGCAATTTACTGTTTGATAAACCCAAGGATCCCAGCTTCTGGGATAAGAACTCACTGTTCAACAAAAATTGCTGGGAAAACTGGATAAAAGTGTGGCAAAAACTAGGCATAAACCAATGCCTGACCCCATACACAAGAATAAAATTTAAATGGGTACATGATCTAGGTGTAAAGGTTCATACTATGGGTAAATTGGCAGAAGGAATGGTGTATTTATCAGATTTATGGAGAAGGGAAGAATTTTTGACTAAAGAAGAGAGAGAAAGCATTATGGAGTGCAAAACGTATAATTTTGATTACATTAAACTGAAAAGTTTTTGCCCAACCAAACCCAATTCAACCAAAATTTGGAGGGATGTAGAAAACTGGGAAAGAATTTTTACAGCTAATCTCAAGGATAAAGGCCTCATTTCTAGAATATATAGAGAACTGAGTCAAATGTACAAAAATACAAGTCATTCCCCAATTGATAAATGGTCAAAGGATATGAACAGGCAATTTTCAAAGGAAGAAATTTAAGATATCTATTGTCATATGAAAAAATGCGCTAAATCACTTTTGATTAGAGAGATGCCAATCAAAATAACTCTGAGGTACCATATCACACCTATCAGATTGGCAAACATGAAAGAACAGGAAGATGATAAATGTTGGAGAGGATATGGGAGAGTTGGAACACTTTTTTGGTGGAGCTGTGAGCCGATCCAACCATTCTCGAGAGCAATTTGGAACTATGCCCAAAAGCTACAAAAATGTGCTTACCCCTTGACCCAGCAATATCACTTATTGGACTGTATCCTCAAGGGATCATAAAAATGGGAAAGGGTCCCACATGTACAAAAATATTTATAGCAGCTCTCTTTGTGGTGGCCAAATACTGGAAATCAAGGGGATGCCCATCAATTGAGGAATGGCTGAATAAATTATGGTATATAATTGTAATGGAATACTATTGCACTATAAGAAATTATGAACAGGAAAACTTCAGAGAGGCCTGGCAAGACTTATATGAACTGATGTTGAGCAAAAGGAGCAGAGCCAGGAGAACTTTGTGCACAGCATGACCACAGTGTATGAAAGTTTTTCTCATAGACTTGGAACTTCATAGTGATACAAGGACTTAAAAGAAATTCCCAATGGTCTTCTAAGACAAAATGCCTTCCACATCCAGAGAGAGATGTATGGAATTCAACTGCAGAATGTAGCAGATCATTTTTTGTGTGTGTATTGCATTTTGGTTTGTTAAATGACTTCTCCCATTCATTTTAATTCTTCTACACAGCATCACTATAGTGAAATGTGTTTAATAGGAATATATGTGTAGAATCTATACAAAATTATATGCCATCTCAGGGAGGGGGGAAAAAGGGGGGAGGGAGGGAAAATAATAATCTAAGTTATATGGTAGTGATTGTAGAACACTGAAAATAAATAAAATTAATTTTAAAAAATATTCTTATATGTTCTGAATACAAAAAAAAGGACCCTGAAATGCTAGGTAAACCCCCTACTGAGGATTTCTTAGAGGACATAGACAAGAGTTGCAAAGTATCACTGACTTGAAATCTGCAATTAACATGAGTATGATAATAGAATAATAGCTAGTATTTATAAATTGATTTAAGGTTTACAAAGTATTTTACATATATCATCTCACATCATCATTGCAAACATGCTGTGAAGTAGGTGCTATTTTTACATGTGAAGAAACTGAGGAAGACAGATTAAGTAACTTGCCCAGGGTCACATATCTAGTAAGAGTCTGAATGAACATTTAAACTCAGGTCTTCCACCAAGTCCAGAACTCTCTGTCTCCTATCCTATCTTTCTACCTGAACCACATAGTCATTAAAGTGTTGTGGTATTAAATGTAACTTTTCTCTTAGAAAATAAATGACTGTAAGAATGAAATTACTAATCATAAATGCTGCAGATGTTAAGGAAACCATTGTTTTTATTGAATTTCTAATATTCCAAGAATATTTGCTGTTGTTGCCAGATGTCCCAGTCTTAGCAAATTATTAAGCTATTAACATATTATTAAATATCATATTATATAATGTATATATATAACATATGTGTGATATCTAATATTTTCTCATTAAAAATTGGTGCAATAGTGCAAAGTATAAAGGAGGGAAATTACATACTAGTGAGATTCTATTTATTAGATGAACTCTTCCATTTCCAAGACAGTATTTGTTTTTTGTTACCTGTACCTATTGTTTGTTTCATGGATTGTATGTATGTATGTTATTTGTGAGTCATGGAAAACTCCAATCTCTGAGACTTAAAAAACTAATATCACTCAGAGGCAATGGAGAAGTACATGGTGTCAGCATCCTGCAAATGTAACAACAAAGGAACTACGAAAAAGAACAAAGATAAAAGATGTCATCAAAGAAATATGTGACCCTAACCCTCACAACAACCCCAGAGAAGGTTCTATTATTCTCCCCATTTTACAACTGAGGAAACTGAGGCAGATATGTAGAGTAACTTGCCCAGGGTCACATAGCCTTGTAGCACATCAATTGTAGCAATTTTAGAGGCGAACATGGACAAAAGTGACTTTGGATGAGCAATCCTGGCTGGGTTTCCATCTGAGGGATGTAGATGAGGAAGAGGGAAAAAGAGGGGACTCTCAGATGGTGAGTCAATTAGAGAGGTAAAAGTGAGGGCCCATTTCAGATTATTTAACATAAATTTGCAGTGGATCCAGTCAACACAGACAACTATAGGTTGAACTATAGGTTTGAATAAGATAAGAAGCTAATTCTAACCATTAATCAAAGGTCATAAGCCCAAGTGCCAAGACTAAAGGGAAGTGGATTAAATTAATTTTTGGTGGGTCAGAAGGGCATAAGAGTCGGGAGATATCAGTTCTAGGTCTAATTCTTCTACCACTTAGCTGTATGAAAATAGGGAAGTTATTTTGTCTCTATTGGCCTTATTTTCCAGCTCTGTAAAATGAAAGGACTAATGGAGAGTTTATCTAAGGCACCTTCTGGTTCTAAAACATGATTTTATGAATCCTCTGTTTCCCGAAAAAAAATCTTGGGTGGTTTTAGTGATTATCAAACCCCTGTTCCCACTATTAAAAAATCATTTCTAATATAAGTGGACTTTTTTTTTGAGGGGGAGGGGAACAAGGAAGGCAATAAAGATTAAGTGACTTACCTAAGGTCACACAGCTAGTAAGTGTCTAAGGCCAGATTTAAACTCAGGTCCTTCTGTCTCCAGGACTGGTGTGCTATCCACTGTGTGACGTGGGCCTTTTTAGTAGATATAGTCTATGCGCTGCTTTATCTTCTTTTTAAGAATTTTTGACGATTTGTTAATTTCTTATGATCATAGAATCATAGAACCTCAGAATGTAAATGAAACTTAGAAATCATTTTGCCCAGTCTATTTGAATGAAAATAATCTCTACAACATTCCCAAGTGATCATCCAGCTTCTGCTTCAAGGCCTTCAATGATTTGGGGACTCACTAATACTTAAGATTTATGGAGCTCATACCCTTTTGGAACTTTCGCATTGTTGGAAAGTTTGGGCAGGTTTCCCTTTAGATTATGCTGAAATGTTCCTTTCTGAAGCTTCTACAAGTATGCACAGCTCATCAACACTAGGGTGTGAACCCTGGAAATTTTATTTTTTATTCTTCAAATAAATGAACATTTATTAAATACTAAATCATAAAGAGTACTATTTATTAAATGGTAATGGCTAACATGCACATAGCACTGTACAGTTTAAAAAGGACTTTTATATCTTTAATCTCAACTGATCTTTGTGGCAATACTGTGTTGTGAGAGAGTTGGGATGTTTATAATTAAATTCATTTTACAGATTAGGAAATAGAGGATGACAGATTAAATCATTTGCCAAGTAGTCAGTAGTTCTGGTCAATAGTCGGTAAGAGTCCAGGTCAAGGGGATTCTTAATCAGTGTGTGTGTGTGTGTGTGTGTGTGTGTGTGTGTGTGTGTGTGTGTGTGTGTGTGTGTGTGTGTGTGTGTTTTATCGTGGATCTGTTTTTTAGTCTTATGAAACCTATAGATACCTCCTCCGAATGATATTTGCTTTAGTGTTTGTTGTTCAGTAATTTCATAACTTTGTGACCCTCATCTGGGGTTTCCTTAGCAGAGATACTAGAGTGGTTTGTCCTTTCCTTCTCCAGCTCATTTTATAGGTGAGACAAAGGTAAACATGGTTAAATGACTTTCCCAGAGTGACACAGCTAGTAAGTGTCTGAGGCCAGATTTGATCTCAGGATCTTCTTGACTTCAGGGTCACCACTCTATCCACTGACCCATCTAGCTATCCATGGTATTTGCTGCCTACATTCATAACTGAAGGTATTCTGGGCTGGACCTGACTCAATCCTGTTCCACTGTAGTTTCTGTTTGATCTAGAAACATGAAACACTTCAAGGTCATTCAATAGTTAACAAAAGAGAGGTTTTATTTAGCTCTAGCTAGAGGATATTCCACAAGGATGGGCATTGAGGACATGAGTTGATTCAGCAGAGCAAAGCTCCCTGGCCTGACCCATTGTGATCTGCCAGTCAAGCATCAAATAGCCCCTGAAGGTCCTCAAAGTCCAGTACTATATCCACTGTGCCAAACAAACTAAAGAAACTAAAATTAATGAAATTCTATTTTTAATTAACAGCTATATTTTAAAACAGAAACTTTGCAAAGGGCCACTTATTGTCATTCCCCTTATCGTAAAAGACACAGCCTTTTTCAGCCTTTTCTTCTTACCTAAAAACACACCTTTCCAACAAGATCTCACTCCCTGAAGGAGCAGCAGCAGAGTTTAAGAACTGGTAACCAGAGGTTCATCCTTTTAAAATTTAAAATTTTAATTGTTTTGCCTACACCAACTAGGGCTTCTGAGTTGTGAACATGGAAAGTAAAGTATCCAGAATCCAAGGGCAGGAGGGAGTATGGTGAGGGGAGGGAAGAGATATAACTGATTTTTTCTTGGCTTGACTCTAGTGAGCTGGAATCCTTGGGAAGGAGTAGGAACCTCTCCTGTTGATAGGAAGAAGGATGGTAAAGAATATACCTGGTCTGGACAGGAATTGGGCTCCCAAGCAGAAGTGATATGAAAGCAGGAGAGACAGTAAAAGGGAGAAACTTCAAAAGAGGGTCATAGAAAGTACTGAATTGTAGAATGAGTGAAATAAGCAATCATATAGCAAATGTTTTTTTTCTTTTGCAAATATCTTGTTTGATCCTCACAACAACCTTGAGAGTTAAGTTCTATCATTTCCATTCTACACTTGAGGAAACTGAGGCAACCAGTGGTTAGTTGACTTGTCCAGGATCACACAGCTAGTAAATGTCTGAGGCTAGATTTGTACTCATCTTCCTGATTCCAGATCCAGGGCTCTATTCACTGAGCCACCTAGCTGTCAAGTCACTAGACAGACTTCTTTCTTGCTCCTCTACCAGAGCTCCACAGAAGCCACAGAGAATAAATGATAATGTGAGACAGAAGATCAAACAGGAGCAGCTGCTGCAGGGAATGCAATAACTGGGGATACACAGAGTCTGGGAAATACACCTTCCCTTCTAGGGGATGCTGAATCCTGGATAAGGTCTTTGAAAATATTCAAAGAATTCTTCAAATACTTGAAAATAGCAATCAGGTCCACCCTGCCTTTCATCTTCTCCAGACTAAAATTCTTTCAACTCATAATGATTTTGAACAGTTTCACCACTTTTGTTATCCTCTTCCAGATGGGTTTGTCCTTGTCCTACTTCCTAAAATATCACATTTGGAACTGGATAGAGAACTTTGGATATGGAGTTTTGTCTGAACAGGATTACTTGTAGGACTATCATGTCCTACATTCTGGACACTGCTAATATTTGTGAACTTTCAGACTCCTTCAGCTTATTTGGTTGCTATATCACATTTTTGACCAATATTGGGTTTACAATTTGTTAAAATTTCCTTATCTTTGTCACATGAACTATTTGCTAACCAGGCATCTCCACCCCACCCCACCCTAGTGCAGTTAATTTTTTGAACCCAAATATATTACCTTACATTTGTCCAATTATTAGATTTGGCCCATGATTCTACAGAGGTGCTTTCAACGTCTCTGGCTAGTAGAATTCTGCCTACAGCAGAAGGGCCTAGTCAAAACATCACAGAAACTCACAACTCCAGAGCTAAAAGTATTCTTCTCATTTTATAGACAAAGAAACCATTAAGAAATAATCACAAGTGAAATCTATCACAACCCATCATTTCATCCATTAGTTTTCAGGAAGAAGCCTACTACAAATCAAGTGTATGTTTGGACATGAGATAGTATCATTTGTAATGCTCAGTGTTAATAGAAAAACACTAGTACCATCTTCAGTTACCTTCCACTGATAAACATTGATCAGATCTGATGTCAGGACAAAGACTTATTAATCCTGGGTACCATTTGATGTAGTGCTTTCCCTTTCATGCACTCAGAAGATATTAATCAAGATGGGGCTATTTTTAGTATGTTCAGTTCTTTCTATATGTCAAGTAGAATAGTGGGAAGGGGAAAATAGGAGATTAATGGGGAACCCAAAAACACTAAGTAGATACTGAAATGCTGAAGATTAAACAAAAGAATAGGAATCACATTAATTTATGCCATGTTGTAAGCTCAAAGAGATTAATCTCTGAAGCACAAAATATAAACCATATATTGTTTTTTATCTTTGGGCACCTGGATGACCATTTGTAATCAAAGATACTCCTAAAGAATGAACGTAGTAATGTGATCACAATAAAAAGTATAAGGAGAAACAGTTCACACACAGCTTATTATGTCCAGCACTAATTTTGTTGCAGGATGGTCAGGATTCTAACTCAGTTCCATAGTTGATCACTTTGACTTTTTCACACTTAAGGAGCAAATGGGAAATTATATGTGACAGACACATTTTAGGAACAATAAATTGAATTACCTATGTGGCGTGGTTAAACAAACAATATGTAAGAGGTAGAGAGGACTTAGTCTATAAATGTTAGTTGTGATACTATTTTTCTAATTACCTAGGGAGATATATAATGCAGGACAGAAAAACTAGTCCGTGATATAAAGAATGTCTCAACATAAAGAATGTCTTAATCCTTTAGGAGATGTTAGAAACAATTAGCAAGAATCTCTATTTGAGAATGAAGTTCTCTTAAATCAATGCAAGACACAGGGTTATTTTTTTCCTTCCTATATTAAAGCATTGTAGGTTAGGGCTTAGTGCAGATAACACTGAATTTTGCCTCCCATAGAGATATATACAAATAAACATCAACAAATTCCTATAGTTATATTATAATATACTTCAAACTCACCAGGCTGTCTTTGTGTTGAACTGTAAAAATGTTTACCAATTAAGCAAGAATACAAAAGAGGGCTGGTTGTTTGTTATGGGAATTTTTTTGGTATTTTCATTCTTTTCTTTAAAATATTTGTTTTGTTTATTTATTTATTTTAAGTTTTCAACGTTCATTTCCACAAAATTTTGAGTTCCAAATTTTCTCCCCATCTCTCCCCTCCCCCACCCCAAAATGCCAAGCATTCTGATTACCCCTTCTACCAATCTGCCCTCCCTTCTAACAGCCTTCCCTTTCCTTCATCCCATCTTCTCTATTGTCCGTAGGGCAAATAAATTTCTATACCCCATTACCTGTATTTCTTATTTCCCAACCATACGGAAAAACAATTCTCAACATTTGTTCCTAAAACTTTGAGTTCCAACTTCTCTTCCTTCCTCCCTCTTCACCCATCTCCACTGAGAAGGCAAGCAATTCAATATAGGCTATATATGTGTAGTTTTGCAAATGAATTCTATAATAGTCATACTGTGTAAGACTAATTATATTTCCCTCCATTCTATCCTGCCCTCTATATCTTCTATTCTCTCTTTGACCTTGTCCCTCCCCAAAAGTGTTTACTTCTAATTGCTCCCTCCTCCCATTACCCTCCCTTCCATCATCCCCCCACCCTGCTTATCCCCTTCTCACCTACTTTCCTGTAGTGTAAGATAGGTTTTCATTCCAAATTGAGTGTGCATGTTATTCCTTCCTTGAGTCAAATGTGGTGAGAGTAAGCTTCACTTTTTCCGTCTTGCCTCCTCCCTTTTTTCTCCATTGAAAAAAGCTTTTTCTTCCCTCTTTTATGAGAGATAATTTGTTCCATTCCATTTCTCCCTTTCTCCTCCAAATTTACTTCTTTCTTACTCCTTAATTTTATTTTTTTAGATATGATCCCTTCCTATTCAACTCACCCTGTGCTCTCTGTCTGTCTCTCTCTGTGTGTGTGTGTGTGTGTGTGTGTGTGTGTGTATGTACAATCCCTCCAGCTACCGAGATAGTGAGAAAAGTTTCAAGAGTTACAAATATTACCTTTCCATGTAGGAAAGTAAACAATTCAACTTTACTAAGTCCCTTGTGATTTCTCTTTCTTGTTTACCTTTTCATACTTCTCTTGATTCTCGTGTCTGAAAGTCAAATTTTCTATTCAGCTCTGGTCTTTTCATCAGGAATGCTTAAAAGTCCTCTTATTTCAATGCAAGATCATTTTTTTCCCCTGAAGTATTATACTCAGTTTTGCTGGGTAGGTTATTCTTGGGTTTAATCCTAGTTCCTTTGACTTCTGGAATATCATATTCTTTGCCCTTCGATCCCTTTAATGTAGAAGCTGCTAGATCTTGTGTTATCCTGATTGTATTTCCACAATACTCAAATTGTTTCTTTCTAGCTGCTTGCAATATTTTCTCCTTGACCTGAGAACTCTGGAATTTGGCTACAATATTCCTAGGAGTTTCTCTTTTTGAATCTCTTTCAGGAGGTGATCAGTGGATTCTTTCAATATTTATTTTGCCCTCTGTTTCTAGAATATGAGGGCAGTTTTCCTTGATAATTTCATGAAAGATGATGTCTAGGCTCTTTTTTGATCATGGCTTTCAAGTAGTCCCATAATTTTTAAATTGTCTCTCCTGGATCTATTTCCCAGGTCAGTTGTTTTTCCAGTGAGATATTTCACATTATCTTCTATTTTTCCATTCATTTGGTTTTGTTTTGTAATTTTTTGGTTTCTCATAAAGTGGTTAGCTTCCTTCTGTCCCATTCTATTTTTTAAAGAACTATTTTCTTCAGTGAGCTTTTGAACTCCGTTTTCCATTTGGTTAATTCTGCTTTTTAAAGCATTCTTCTCCTCATTGACTTTTTAGACCTCTGTTGCCAATTGAGCTAGCCTATTTTTAAAGGTGTTATTTCTTTCAGCACTTTTTGGGTCTCCTTTAGCAAGCTTTTCATGATTTTCTTGTATCTCTCTCATTTCTCTTCCCAATTTTTCCTCCACCTCACTTACTTGATTTTCAAAATCCTTTTTGAGCTCTTCCATGGCCTGAGACCATTGCATATTTATTTTGGATTTTTAGGATGCAGAAGCCTTGACTTTTATGTCTTCCCCTGATGGTAAGTATTGTTCTTCTTCATCTGAAAGAATGAGAGAAAATACCTGTTCACCAAGAAAGAAACCTTTTATAGTCTTAATTTTTCCCTTTTTGGGGCATTTTCCCAGCCAGTTACTTGACTTTTGGGTCTTTTGTCAAGAGTAGGGTACACTCTGGGGACCTGTAAGATCTCAGTTCCTCCAAGGTAGCACAATCAAGGGAGAGGAGTATACTCTTCAGGGGCCTCCAGCTCCACCAGGCAGAATTCCTCCTTACCCCAGGACCATGCTCAGGGCTGAGATCAGCTGCTCAATTCCCCCAGGGTCTTTGAGCTGAAGGCTCCAACAATGGATGCTGGCTACTGCCTACCATGGTCACGGCCACTGCATCCACCACTGCCAGCTGCTGCTACTGCTGCCTCCCTGCTACCTGGAGCCAGGGCTAGGGGAGGACCCTGCTCCCTTCTTGAGCTGGTTGAAAAAGCCCTCTCACTGACCTTTGAAGTGTCTTTTTCACCTGTGGATTTAGAGATCTGAGAACCTCCACTGCTTCTGGGGACTCTGCCGCCAAGGTCTATTCCATCCTGCTCCTCCCAGTGCCACATGGCCAAGGCTGGGCTGTCCTCTGCTCTTCATCCAGTGGAACAGACCTTTCCTGTCAGCCTTCCAGGTCACCCTGGGCTGGAAATCTCCCCTCCATTGTTCTGTGGCTTCTGCTGCTCTAGAATTTGTTGAGAGTCATTCTTTACAGGTACTTTATGGTCTTTGGGGGAAGAGCTAGAGTATGTGCATCTTTCTACCTGGTATTTTCATTCTATGTGAAAAGAATGGATTTATGACATTTTCCTCACTCCATATTTTGATTCCATAAACTTTCTTCACTAGATTTGAAATCAGAGGACCATATTTAAATTACTTTTCTTCCTGACCCAGCAATATTGCTTCTAGGACTGTATCCCCCCAAGAGATCATAAAAATGGGAAAAGGTCCCACATATACAAAAATATTTATAGCAGCACTCTTAGTGGTGGCCAAAAACTGGAAATCAAGGGGATGCCCATCAATTAGGGAATGGCGGAATAAATTATGGTATATGAATGTAATGGAATACTATTGCCCTATAAAAAATGATGAACAGAAAGACTTCAGAGAGGCCTGGAAAGACTTATATGATCTGATGCTGAGCAAAAGGAGCAGAACCAGGAGAACTTTGTACACAGCAACAAGCACAGATTTTTTTCTGGTAGACTTAGAACTTCATTGCAATGCAAGGACTTAAAAAATTCCCAATGGTCTTTTAAGGCAAAATACCTTCCACATCCAGAGAAAGAACCATGGAATTCAATTGCAGAATGTAACAGATCATTTTCTTTTGAATTACATTTTGGTTTGTTATATGATTTCTCCAATTCATTTTAATTCTTCTATATAACATGACTGTGGTGAAGATGTATTTAATAGAAATGTATGTGTAGAACCTATATAAAATTGTATGCCATCTTGGGGATGGAGGGGGAAGTTAAGGGGGAAGGAGAGGGAAGGAAGGAAAGAAAAAATCTAAGTTGTATGGTAGTGATTGTGGAACACTAAAAATAAGTTTTAAAAAATTAAATTAAATTAAAAAAGAACAATATAAAAAAAATTTATAGTTCTTCCAATCACTAACTTTAGCAAGTTGTTTCCCCTCTGAGCTTCTGTTTCTATACCTTAAAATGAGGGATTTATAGTAAATTACCTCTAAGGTCTCTTCAATATCAAAATCTGTGTTTATAACCTTTTGTGGAGTATTCTTTGACTATAGTATATCTATATAACCCAAGTACATCAGAGCAATAGCTAGGAATTTTTGCACCTGGGGCCAACAAATGGTACAAAGCATGTGCTAAGTAAAGGATATTGGGGGAAGGGTGGTAGAGAAGGAAGAAGAGGAGCTCACCCTAATCTACCATCCATCTGCTTCTTATATCAAGTAATTGTTCTTGTTAACTAGGTATTAAACTCTCTTGTGCTCTCAGGACCTACTAAATTCAGCACCCTCTAAATTCAGAGCCCTGGGACAAAGTTCTAGTGGTCCCATCCTAGTTGCATTTCTGGCTACTATTATATAATGGATTTGTGATAAATCAATAACTTTTTTCCTAGAAGAATAAGTAATAGAGACAATTAGTTAGATTTTTATGAACTAAGTCCTCATTCTATCTAAGTATCACATAAGATAGATATCCTCTATAGGCTTAGCCACTTTCATAAGACCTTTTACATGTTATCCACAGAAACTAGGCCTAATGGTGTTGTTGCAAAAATAAAGCACTAGAAGAGTATTGCTTAAATCCTTGCAGGATACTCAAATACCTATTTTCTGTCTCAGAGTCAGAATAAAAAATGAGGTGTTTATTCACAGAAGCATAGCTGTCATTCTGAACATCCCCAAAATGAAAGCACTAAAAGAAAAAGGAAAGAAGGCGATGAAAGTAGTTCACTGCAGTGCAGAAATGGAGTTTGGAAATTGCTTGCAGGGTACAAAGCCATGCCTGACTGTGAACTAACAGCACTCTTTATCAACACATTAATCTCTCTACAATAAATCCTTTATTTTTGTTTTTCTAAATGTACTGTCACTTCCCAATAAACTTTTCTCCCACCTAGAACCCTCCCACGTTTCAATGAAAGCAGTCAAGCAAATATATTGAATAGCTTATGTGACATACCTTACTAACAAGAATAAGAAAGCATGTTTTATCCTGAGTCTTATGGAACCAAGGTTGATCACTGCAGTTAATCAGATTTTGGATGCCCTTTAGTGTTGTTTTCATTTATGTAATAGCAGTCATTATGTACATTGTTCTCTTGGTTCTACATCAGATCTTGGAAATTTTGACGTATTTCTTGCAATTGTTCAGATACATACTTTTCTATCCTGGCAACAATATTTCATAATTTTGATATACCACAATTTATTGGGCTATTTTCAACTTCAAAAGCAAACAAAAAACTTAGTCCCCAATTTTTTGCTACCAAAAAGTTTTGCTATAAATGCATATATATTCACATATGCATATAATATTATATATAGAAATAGAAATTCTATCTTTAATCCCATCTCCACCCCCAAGGTGGTGGCAGCTAGGTAGCATAGTAAATAGAGAGCCAGCCCTGGAGTCAGGAGGACCTGAATTCAAATCTAGTCTCAGATAGTTACTAACTATGTGACCCTGAGCAGGTCATGTAACCATGTTTTCCTCAGTTCCTCATCTACAGAATGAATTAGAGAAGGAAATGGAAGACCACTCTGGTATCTTTACTGAGAAAACCCCAAATGGGTTTATGGAGAGTCAGACATGACTGAAATGACTTAACCCCAACTATAAATCATTCCCAGGTTGAAGGATCATTTAATGACTTTTCTTGCATAATTCTGAAATCTTTCTATGATCATTAGACCAGAGCCACCAATATAATTGTTTACTGATCTTCTCATAGCCTCTCCATTGTTGACTTTCTGTCTTTTAGTATTTTTGGAAATTTTATTGTGTAAGGGTGAAATTTCAGTTATTTAATGTGCATTTTTCTTAATGGTGATGTAGTGATATCTTTTCATATTGAGATGAAAGTATGTTTCATCTTTTGGCAATCATTCAAAGATGGGAATAGTGAATATTGAGTGAGCTATGGAAATACAGACATGCTATGATACTATTGTTGGAGCTGTGAATAAGCCCAGGCATTATGGAAAGCAATTGGAATTATGCTAAAAAATTCATTACAACATCGAAATCCTTTGATCCAGAGATACCAGTGCTAGGCTTATTCTCCAAGAATGTCAGCAATAGAAAGCTCTCCTACATACCACAATGTTCATACTAGCAGTTTTTGGTAACAAAAAAACTTGAAACAAATTAGATGCCCATCAATATGGGAAATAGCTAAGCAAATCATGGCACATGAATGTAACGAAATGTGAAGAATTCATAGAAGCATGGGAAGATGTATCGGCTGATGCAGAGTGAAGTAAGCACCAAGAGGAAAACAATAATCAAGATGCCTACAATGTAAATGGGAAGAAAAAACAACATGAATGCTGTGTAACTATAAATATGAAAATTGAATCTAAAAAAGAGATAGAAAAATGTTCATTCATTCCTTTCTTTGCAGGGATAGATAACTATGGATGTAAGATACTTTATATGTTATTAGACTTGAATGATGGGTTGGTAGTTTTTCTGAACTGTTTTATTCTCTCTCTTTTTTATCATTTGCTACAATAATTTTCTACAAGGATGTTTTAAGCATGTGCCTCACTCCCATGAAGGCATGACAGCTCTGAATCTGATGATGTGGAGCTCACAAACCTACAAAGCTAATCCAAGTTTCCTGAAAACATCACCTTCATTGACTAGTTTGTTGCCCCACTAATTGAGTAGGATGCAACTACATATAGATTGGATTAAATAAATATAGATATATGCAAACTAAGGTAATTTTTAAAAAGATAATAAAATTTTAAAAAGCAAACCATTCATATTATTTGACTACATTTAGTAGTGATATATAATTATTTCGGCTAATTGGTCCCCCCAAATCTTGAAATATCCCTGTGTATAGAGACAATTAAAAAAACCTGGGACTCCTGAAAGGAAAGCAAACTAAATACATATTTTGTCTTTGAATATTGGTCTCAAAATAAATGTTTCTCATGGCTATAGATTTTAAGCTTTCCAAGTTCAAACAAACAAACAAAGAAATCAACTGTGGCAAATGAATTCAAGCATATAACTATGTGAAGAAATGGATTAAGGCAAGGAACTTCAATATTTCCCCAAGGTCATTCATTACAAGGCCCTGCCTTAGACAACATTTGTATGAATACAGGAACATCTGTATAGTACTACAGTTTAGTGTATCAGAGCAATTGTAAAGAGCACTCATGAAAAGCCTAAATGCCTGCAAAAGACCTTAAAGATCATCTCTGAACAGTACTTTACTTTTCTCTCAGTTCTTGCCAACATATATATGTTTAACTGTCCCTATGCCCCTTTTTCAATTCTAGAACCATAATCAAATCATTGACGATCCATTGCTACTGGAAAAATTTTATGTCAATTTCTTCACTTTGGCTCCACTAGCCATCACTGTAACTTTCCTAACACAGAAATAACCTTGGCTACCTTTCTCCAAATGTGTTATTTCCCCCCATTATGATATGAACTCTTTGATAAATAGTCTTTGCCTTTTTATTTTTATCTCCAGTTCCAGATGATGTCTGGTACATGGTATACGCTTAATAAACGCTTTTTTATTCTGTCTCTCTATAAACCTCCTTAATATATCAAGTCACATTTCTCTCTGCTCACCTCTAAAAACAAGAGCATTTATAGTTTATACCACCTGTAAACCCGAATTGCTATAGAAGTGGGATGGGTCATGATTGATCATGTAAAGTACTACACTGATCATACATCATCTAAACTCATCTGTATATTTTACAAATGAAGAAACTGAAACCTGGGGAGTTAAGTGGCTTATATAGATCCACACAGGTGGTAAAGTAGTAAGAGCAGGGATTTAAATCCATGACCTATCTGGAGCCAGTGTTCCCTCAACTGTACAACACTACCTTAGAGTTAGTCTCACGTTAATTCTGACTCTTCCCTCCCACCAATTCTATAATTTTCCTTCCTCCCTTGCTCCTGAACCTTTCATTCTCTATTGTTTTTTCTTCACTAGAAAAAGAGACATTGATGTCCTTGTGCTGTTCACCTGACTCTAAATCTGGGGTACCAGAAATAGTCACCAAGAATTCAATACTTTAACTGTAGCCTAGCAAGTGAAAATCCACTTAGTGGTCATTGTTTGAACCCTGATTGGCTCAGACTAAATGTAAATGGCAGTTGTTTCTGTTTTGGCCAGAAACCCTGAGAGTTTTTCCCTCCAAGATGATTTTTTTTTTTGACTAGGTAAAAGAGACCATTCTTTGTCTCCTTTCTAACCTAGCCTTAATTACTGAATGGACATTGACTCAGTCAAACTGAGACTTGGGAAAGACCTCAGCTAAAAAAACCAAGGTCTCCCACTGCATGTGGGGCCATCTTCAGTCATCTTGACCTATATCTGGCCACTGGACCCAGATGGCTCTAGAAGAGAAAGTGAGGATGGTGACCTTGTACAGCATTCCTTCATTTAAATGCAATTCACTTGCAAGTCATGGTATTACCTTCCTGATATCATGGCCTTCTTCTAGATCAAAGGACAGACAATAGCATGGGGTAGTAAACAGGGGAAATTCTCCCTAGCCCAGGGGGTGGTCTGCCCTAGAAATGCTGAGAGTTTCATTATGCTTAGAATCAAAAACTCTTGACCTGGTTTAAAAGCAGTTATGTAACCAATCATGAAAAAGTCCATATAATAGTAAACAAGTCCAGATAGTTAGGCATTAAAACAAAATCCTCACTTCAACTAATTTGGATGAAATAATACATTTCACCTAGTAGAGCTCTCTCCTTGGGCACTCTTACAGGAATATTCTGTCACGTGTTACTGATTGATTTAACAGAACTGAAAGTATAATTATAGACTTTTATTTCTAGAAGGGATCTTAGAGTTTACTTATTACTTCTCCCTTAGTTTACAGATGAAGGAACTCAGGTCAAGAGGTGTTAAATTCCAGGACAAAGGTCAAATAGGTAGCTAATTAATACCAGAGCTTAGTCTTGAACCTCTGTCTTCTGATATTATGTTCAATATTCTTCCCACCACCCCATAATGTATCTCATACAAAAAGAAAGTACCCATTTTTTACTGATTTCTAAAAACCAAGACATTTATCGGGAACTTGGAGTAGAAGACCTGGTGTTAAGGCCCTCTCTGAATGGGTTGGTTATACTACTATATTAGCGAAAGGAATTAAATTCATCTCTGATCCTCAATTTCTTTATCGATAAAATGGAGTAATAGAACCTGTATAGCTCTGCTCTGAGGAAAGGGTTTTGCAAATCACAGTCAAATATTGCATAACTTTGAACTATTCTTCTTATTCCAATTCTCCTTTGATTTAGTTGGTTCATCCTGAAGATTATCTGGATATATTGGGAGGAGGCAGGAGATACAAAAAAATATATGAATATAAGGGATAGGGCTCTTGAGAGAAATTTCTCATGGAAAGTAAATCTGTGCTACTCCAGAGTGGCATTCTGCATTAGCTCTTGCAATGATCCATTTTGAAAACAGAATCAGCACCCTTCCAAATGCTGAGACATTTAAATGCTTGGAAGAATCTCTGAGATTCACTAATGGAGCGAGAATTAATATTTTCTGACTACCCTAAAAAAGGATAGTACTGGATGTAGAGTCAGGGAAATGAATTCAAAACTTGCTTGATAATCTGGACCATAGATTATAGTAACGTAGACTTTAGATCTGGAAAGGATGTTAGAGGTCATTAAGTCCCGATGCTCCCCTACTCCAAATTTTACAGATGAGGAAATTGAGGTCCAGAGAAGCCAAGTGACTTGCCCAAAACTAGACCATTAGATAATGTCTGAGGTAGAATTCAAACCCAAATCTGGTACAAACATCTAGATTTGATCATTCACTTCTTTCTATCAGGAACTATTCCTAGTAGGTATTTTGTTTTTATGAGGGAAGGGTGGGTTGTGGGGATTTTTTTTGCACTGAACATTTCCAGTCCACAAAGCCCACTGCCACTCAGTTGAGGCATGGCAGCTCTGAGTCCTGACAGTTGAAGCTCAGAAAACTACAAGGAAATTCAGATTTTCTGGAAAGGATCACCTATATTAACTAAAGGTCTATTTCCTCCCCAACTGATAGTTTGATGTTGACTGTATGTGTAAGTTTTAACAAAATTATTGTCATTTTATAAAAAATCCTAAATGAACTATATACTTTTTCTTAACATCTTCCTAAGACAGAAGCTAGAGTTGAAGATTCATAGAGGGAGAAAAGGGAGGAGGAGGAAAGAAGCATGACAATAGAAAATTACTACTGTACTCTCTGGGGTTATTAAATATCCTTGGGTAGATAGTTTTAGAACAGAAGGAACATAATATAATCTGTAATTGACAATGAGGCATGACAAATTTGCTGATCACATTGATAGTTTCTATAAAATAACTTAAGATGCTGGGCTCCCATTGGAATACACCAGGCCCAGCATAAGTAACCCCAGGGTTGCTGAGTTGACAATGCCTCTTTTAATCAAGAAGCTCAGAGGGCTAATCAGATGCCCTCAATGGAACCTGAACCATAACCCTGTGAAAAGCTGAGTAAACATCATCAATTTTCCCTCCCTTTGCCACTGGCCTATTCCAAAGAGGAGTTCGAGTCCAAGGATCTGACAAGGTCATAATGAATTGAGGGTATAAGCTGAGCTTTAGCATAAACCAGAGGAGGCTAAACACCATTTACTGCTTCTTTTCTCCAAATAATTTGTCACACTTTACTCACTGGAAGTACCTGAGTCCTCACCCTTGGATGGACTCTGCAGTCCATCAAGATTGTATTGAAAGGGTGGCAAAATTGTGAAATGGGCAGAAATTTGTCTTAGATCTTCTATTTCCTTTTTCACAGCCTCACTCTGAGTTCCCAGTCTTATCTCCAATTTTACCCACCTTTGACCAGCATTGCCCAACTTCTATAACTTCCATCTCATCCATATTGCTTTTTCTATTTCTTTAGGTACTTCCACACAGAAGAGGTTCTGTTCATTTAAATGAAATTAACAAACATTTATTAAGTACTTATTATATTCAAAGCTATATGCTGTGCATTTGACTTCTAGCCAATCTGGTAAACTAATAGAATGAGACTGTAATAAATAGGTTAATAAGTTAGGTGGTATTTACATTTTCTCTTTGAGAGACTTTGTCTTGTGAAAGGAATATCTCACTTGTTGGTAATGTTATACATCAGGATAAGCTATGAGGGAATTGATAGGACCATAGATGTTTCTAGATTTAGAGGTATAAGAGCTTTATTTTACAAATCAAGAAACTATGCCCTGAGAGGTTGTGACTTGTCCAAGATAAAATAGCTACTGTATGTCTCAGGTGAGATTCAAACCCAGATCTTTCAGACTTCCCATCTAGTAGTCTCTCCTCTACAACATGCTTTATGGTGATTGTTTCTGCTTTACAAATCACGCATCACTATTTACTGCTAACAAGGTGGAGCCATCCTTGTTTTATATCAATCATTCAAGAAGCATGGATAAACAATCTACACTGTGCCCAGTACTCTGCCAGGTATTCTGAAGTACACAAATACTTCTGGGGGCATTCAAGTTCTTGCAATGACTTTTGGGTGATGGATGGCCCTAAAACTAAGCACAGAGCAACTTGAAGGCTTTCAGAGATAAGCTTAAAGTTACCAGGGTCTTTGTTGGAATCTTCCTCTGAGAAATTTCAACATGGATCCCACGCAGGCCAAAGGACCTCCTGATGGTTGGTTGTTGTCCTTTGTTCTTGAAGAAGACCAAACTGATATCACTATGTTGGGTCAAGGTACAGTATGCCCGACTGTAGCTGATCAGACTCATATGATCTCAGAAGGCTCTACCACAGGTTGGGCACAAAGACCCATATGACCATTTGGAGTGGGAATGTCTCTAAATTTGGAAAGACCAATAAAGATCAATGAAGGTGAAGAATTGAGCAAGAAAAGAAAAGGTCAACTTCCACTTCAATCTAGAGAACTAGAAGTGACCTTGTATCATGTTATCAAAGCACTTTCTATCTCTTTAGAACAAAGTATGATGAGCAACCTTCTTCAATGGAAGGTAGACTCCTGTCATGTTTACCCAAAGGAAATCAAGCTAAATCAAACATCTGTGGAAGCCTTGAAGGGAGGGTGTAATGCCAAAAAGGATCACATGAAACCTGAGGAATATGTATGAAAGGGCAAAGCACAAACCCTTCTCAATAAATCATAGAGGAAAAGGATGAGAGAAAGAGATAATGGAAAAAGCACTGTATTTGGAGTTAGATGGATGACGTAGGTTCAGAGCCTTTTGTAACCCTGGGCAAGTCACTTAATCTCATTAGACCACAGCTTCTATCTCTGTAAAATGAGGTAGTGGGATTAGAAAGAGGTCAACCTATATTATTATCACAGTCTTGTCCTGAGGTTTATAATGAAATCTCAAAGGTCCTTGACAGAACAAAATCTATAATCCTGTGAGGGTCTTTAGTCAATATAAGAGTCTCAGGTTTCTTTTTTTTTAACATCAGCTGGAGAAATAACTGCCTTTTCCCCTCCCCCTACTTGGGGACAAGGACTACAAACCCAGAAACCACAGTGAATCATAGAAGTGACTCTTTACAGAAAAGCAAGTGGCGAGGTGATCATGTTTCATTTTATTTTGGTCTTTTGCTCATCTAATCACATTGTCCTTTATGATTCACTGGAGAAAGATGTTCACACTTCTTAAAGGGATCGCTAAGTGTTCAAACCTTGTCATCACATTAATCCCTTATTATATCTGTTACCTACTTTTTACCTCCTATGATTATATCAGTTGAGGTATAGAGGGAGGGAAGGATTTGTTCCTACATCTTTAAGTAGAGGGAAGACTCTGCCTCCTTTCAGGGATAAGTCTAGAGGATGACTGCAGTTATTAATTTTTTAAATCATGTTTTTCCTCTGCCAGGCCCTAGATCATGTAGAACCAGGTCCAGATTAGTATGAATAATGAATCTTGTGAACCTATAGCATTATTCAAAATTTCAGTGGATATTTCCACTGGACTGGAACCAACTGCCATCTTTTTTTTATAATTATAACTTTGAATTGTGCAAATTCAAATACATATGACCACTTCATGGCATTCATTATTCAAACTAATCAGGACCTAACTGAATTAGATACCTCAGTGTTTAATAGATCTGAGATCTCATCAGTTAGGGAACTACATGCAGGAGTATAAATCACAATACTACCTCCCCCCAAGACTTGTCATCCTGTTCTATTTCCAGCCCATGTCTTTCAGGGATTTATTAACTATATTTTGTTTTATGTACCTGTGGAGAAAATTAATTTCATGAAGAAGATTACCTAACTGAAAAGAGCCCAAAATCTTTCTTAAAGAGCATTCCACTCCCAAGTGCTTATTCCACTTGGGTAAGATGTTCTATTCCTGAGAAAAAGGGTTTTCCTTTTCTGAAAAGCTATCACAACTGTGTGCTCCACTGGTGCTGGCTCATTGTGGGTGCTGTCCATTGAAAACAAAGCTTCCCACTGTTTCTTTATTATTCATCTTCCCTTTTGTCTGAGAGCCAAAGAAAGATTTTTCTTATTCTTGTTGAGGTTTTGTTTTTTTTTTATCTACTTTCCTTTTTTTATAATTCTTTTCAGTCTCCTGGAAAGATGTCAGAATCACTTCATCACAGGATGTTACAGGTAGAAAGGTCCTAAACGATAATCTGTCCAATTCCCTCATTTTACAGATGAGGAAAATCATGCCCAGAGACCTGGAGTGACTTTTCTCCGGTCAGGTGGCTGGTTAGAAAGGATTTATCCCAGTTAAGTTCCCAAAAGGACATTTTGTATTTGCCCTGATTTCCAAAGAATTGAACAAGAGTTCCAGCATCCTGACAGCAAGCTTCACTCTGAGTAGAGCAGTAAGTGGAACAAGCTAATAAAGAAATAAATAGGCACTATTTGCATAAATTGCCTTAAAATGGAGAAAGAAAAAAGATTTAAAAGGGAAAATAATGTTAACTATAACTGTGAACCCAGGAGAATTCTCTCTTACAGCTTTACAAAACCACTTTGTAATCACAGCAGAGAAGGATTTGATTATAAACTTCAGGACAATTCTGTGATTATATAGGTTGGCCCTCTTCTATACATTTCAAAGATGACTAAAAACACAGAAACACAATTGCGTGTAGAAAGTTTACTTCTGGACTGAATCATATTTTCCCATTGACTACCATTATCATTTCAGACTTCTTTCCCCATGGGGATAAAAACTGGCCCTAATGTAGCACAAATTCCATTTCAGAATTCACTTCAAGTCATTTTTATCTCTGTCAAGGTATAGTGTGTATGCACTCATTATTCCAATTAAAAACTTCGATGTTCACATTCAAATACTTTTACAATTATTTCTATAAGGTCTAATTTCAAATATTCAAATTGATGAGACCTGATGTTTCAGCAGCAGCATGATATAAACCCACATTACTCCATTTTAGAGATGAAATGTCTTTATAATGTATTATAGTTCAAATCCCTAGTTTTGTTTTGTTTTTTGTATGACTGGGCATAGTAACTGGGAAGAAGGTTTAGAACAAAGAGGAACCTGGGAATGAATTGGCTGAATACAGCTTGTGTAGACTGGAAAGGGGAATGTATCGATCAATTCATCAGCTTTTGTAAAGGGATGCATTTGCAGGTGGCAATTCTCTTGAAGGAGCGGCAGAGAACAGATATTGGCAGGAAAAAAAGCATAGCCCCTAGCAATTGCCCACCTTAGTCCACATAAGCCACTTAAATCAACATGGCTTCCATGTTTGAGAGAAATACCATAATACCAGACTAACAAATACTGAATTAAATTTCTAACTTCTTGATGTCAGGGCTTCTTGAAGCCCTCAAATATGCTTTTTTTCCCTCCAGATACCTCAATCTAGATAAGTAACCACTAGCCTCCAGCAAACTAAAAGGACACTGCTGTCCCATTAAGTGGATATAAAGGTAGTTCTTTTCCTTTTAAGTGGAATTGGGTTGCTATTAATAAGCATTTGCTGACACTAATGGTTAACTAATTGATAACAAAGCTCTCTAAAACCTCTTACCTGATAAGAAAGACAGTCTAAGTGCTGCCTGAAACTTAAAAGTTGCTTTTGTTGCTAGCTTCTGTGAGGCAGGACTCAAAATAAAGGATCAAATTGGTTTTGACAAATGTTTACCTCCTTGTAAGAATAGGAAAGAACTGAAAATGTTGTAAGGCTCCATGTAGACCCTACTCAATAATTCTTGTGGACTAATGAATTTTTCCAATACCAAAAAAGCATTTGATTGGGGAGCAGAGGGGAAGAAGAAAGGGTACAAATTAGCCTTTCTATATTTGTTCTATAAATCTGAGGTTCATGGGCAAGCCCCCAACATTCTCATGTGTATCACAATTTATGAGTCATGTAGGTAAATGGAATGTGTGGCTATACTCTTGAGCATATAAGGATGTGATATTTCTACTTTATGTGTATAGATGTATGAATGCACATCTATAAGAGTATGTCTGGAAAATGTATATGGAAGCCTGTTTATATGAGTAGGTTATCCATTGGTGTGGATGGATATGGCACTAATTTGAAGAGGACAGGTACCCAAATGGAGTCAGCTAAAACTTTAATGATTTTGACTACCATGTGCTCAAGTTATTTATTTACAGATCACATAGGGAAAGAAAATTCCTCCCAAAACTTACTTTGATGAATCATCAATTAAAAATTAATTTGATTTTTCAATTAACAGAAATCTATTTTTTTCTTCCACCCACTACCCCATTGTATGATAGAAAAAAGAGAGACAAAATCATTGAAACAAGAAAATATTGCCAAGGAAAACTAATTCCTGAATTGGCCACATTTAAAAATATCTATCTATCTATCTATAAGCCTATAGATACAGACATAAATGTATCATTGAATATATCACTTCTCTGTCAGCAGGTGGGCAGCATGATTCACATTAGTCCTGTGTTGTTGAATTCTGAAGTCTTCCAAAGTTGTTTGTCTTTACAATGTTGTTGTCATATAAAGTGTTCTTCTGGTCCTGCTCACCTTACATCTGTATCAGTTCATGCAAATCTTCCTAGATTTCTCTGAAACCACCCCTTTCCTCATTCTTATAGCACAATAATGTTCCATTACATTCATTCACAACAATTTGTTCAGCCATTCCCCAACTGATGGACACTCCCTTAGTTTCCTGTTCTCTGCCATCACAAAAAACCTCCTATAAATACTTTTGTATGTATGGGTTCTTTTCTCTTTCTTCGATCTCTTTAGGATAAAAACCTAGTAGTGGTATCATTCAAAAGATATACAGTTTAGTAACTTTGGAGGCCTAGTGTTGAATTACTTCCCACAATGGCTGTGCCAAGTCACAGTTCCACCAATAATACCTTAATGTGCCTCTTCTCCCCTAATCCCTTCAACATTTGGCATATTCCCCTTTTGTCATCTTTTCCAATCTAATGGGTATGAAGTAGAACTTCACAGTGTTTTGATTTGCTTTTCTCTAAATCTTAGTGATTTGGAGCCTTCTTTAAAATGTCTATTGATAGCTTGTAATTTTTTTTCTTAGAAAACTGCCTATTCACAGTCTTTGACCATTTATCAAATGGGAAATAGCTCTAAATTATAAATTTTAATCAATACCTTATATAACTCTGAAATGAGATTTTTGTCAAAGAAACTTATAGCAAAGAATTTTTCTCCCTTTCACGTCCACTTCTAAGTATACTGGTTTTGTTTGTATATAAGTTTATTCATCTTCTCTTCTGTGACCTTTTCTGTCCTTTTGGGGTCATGAAGTGTTCCCCCATCCTGACTGCTTAGGTGACACAGTGGGGGTAGTCTGAAGTAATCAAACCTCATATTTATTATCAAACAAATCTTAGCTGGGCAAGTTACTAAGCTTCTGTCTGCCTCAGTTTCTTCAACTATTAAAATGGGAATCATATCTCCCATGTCCTCATAAGGATCAAATGAAATAGCATTTGTAAAGCACTTAGTTCATAGTAGATACAATAATAGGTGCTTGATAAATGCTTGTTTCCCTTCCCAATCCATAAATTTGAAAGGTGATTTCTTCCTTTCTCCATTTTTTTTATGATTACACCCTTTATGTCCAAGTTATGTATTCTTTTGGAGCTTATCTTGGTAGATGCTGGTCTATACCTAATTTTTACAAGATTGTTTTCCAAATTTGAGTTCTTACCTTAGAGGTTGGGGTCTTTAGCTTTAATCAAACATTAAACCACTGACTTTGTTTCTTTATGCTGTTTACCTAATCTGTCCCACTATTTGTCTATTGACAAAGACTATGACTATGGAACACAAGGCTTTACCATCCTGGAAAGGTTAGGGTATGATCTGTAACAGACAGTCTTCTCTCTATGAAACAACTTAACAGGTTTGCTTGTGTTACATTGGTTAGACTATAAGAAATGTTGATGGTCCACGTCCATGTCTGTTGCCTTATTCATTTTACATTGTTAGATATGACTAATTTCCATTCTACATATGCCCCCTGCATGTTCTAAAGAGTAGTACCAAGTTCTTTCAAACTGAATAGTATATTTAAAAATTGAATCTTAATGTATACTTGTGGTTCTTATACTCTGTTGATTTGAGATTGGCTATGATTTTTTAAATTATATAGGTGTGTTGGACTTTGCAAGCAAGATGTATTATTCAAATTGTTTGTTCAGGCTTTTGTGAAATAGCTGTGATTTGCTTCTTTTCACTAATGTCTTTTTTATATCACATTAATCTCCAAGTTTTTCCCCTCTTCTCCCCTATCCAACAAGTATCCCTTTGTAACATATTCAAAAAAAAAGGAGGGAGGAAAGTGATTTAATAAAATCAAGAGACATATCAATTGCACCTGGAATTAATTAAGTATTCCATATCCTTAGCTGCTCCTCTGTAATGGAGGGAGGGGGGCATTTTGTAAACTCCTCTATGGGTCAGAGTTTGGTCATTATGGTTACACAGTGTTAAGTTTCACTTTATTGTCCTTTCCATTGTAATAGTGCTCATATGAAAGATGCAATCTGAATTTCAGTATAAAACTCTTGGCATTAAACTTGATTCCATTAAAGCTTTCCTCTTGGTAAGAGTGAAACCCTCTTCTCTGTCCCATTTTACCAAAGCCCCATATGCACCATCAGAGGGTATCTCATTTCCTTGTGGTAAGTGGGGAACTGCTGTGATTTCAGTGGGAGTTTGCAGTAGGGAATCAGAGTATGGATTGGAGAGGGTCATATTTTGTAGTATCAAACATTTACAAATGGTATATTTCAGGTTTTGTGGTTTTCAGTTCTGTCCAGCTCTTCATGACCCTTTTGGGGTTTTCTTGGCAAAGAGAGTGAAGTGGTTTGCCATCTCCTTCAGCTCATTTTACAGATGAGGACACTAAGGCAAACAAGTCTAAGTGACTTGCCCAGGGTCACACAGCTAGTAAGCATCTGAGGCCAGATGCGTTCAGTTCTTCCTGACTCTGAGTCTAGCGCTCTATGCACTATTACCACCTAGTACTCCAGGTACTTAATTTAATTCATCTCTTTTTTTGTTAATGATGCAGATCAATATGGAATTACCATTAGGAAACTAATTAAAAACAGAATTATTTTCTTGAAAGAAAATTAAATGTGTCTTTTCTCTGAAAGCAGGATAAAAGATCAGATTTCTACTGAACCCACAAATGCATTTCCAATAGTGATGTTGGTTAGTGCCTAATTTATAGGGTTAGTATAAGTCTTGAAAGAGAAAATGAATACAAAGCCATTGTAGACTTTCCAAGTTCTGTCAATGGCATTATTATTATTAATTAAAATAATGAAAAATTCAAAATGTAGCTGATTTTCAGAAAGAGAACCTTCCCACCACCGCCACACACACAAATTTTCTCACTCCTTTAGACTGTAGGCAAATAAACTATGCCTTTTTTTAAAAATCTGAAATATTTTGAGAGGGAAGTTTTCTCTTGAAGCAAATGACATAGCTACCATTTTATTTGGAGATCTTGCCAGATGGACTCTTAGAAAATTGTATAAATTGAAGGTTTTATAAGTCTGTTCTGCTAGCTCAGGAAAAAAAGAGAAAAGAATAGTGTGTGCCATTGTTTGGTAACAGTAGTTAAAAAAGATATTTGAAGTCACAGTCAAAAGATATGCATTGGGAATGGGTAGATAAGGAAATCCAGAGAGACCAGGAATGGGAAAAAAGTACAAACTTGGTGTATCATATGAGGTTTATTTTTAAAATAGTTACTAGCTCCTTTTCAGTTGAATTGTTTGTAAAGGAAATGAAAACTAATGCTTCCCGTCACTTGTAATAATCTCATGTATCCCTAAGTAATGTTTTTCCCTCATTATACACTCACATTACTTTGTTAATTACCAGGTTGATAATGGATGTTATAAAAAAATAACCATCAGTTGTCAGGATTTGGTAAAAGGGAAGAATTAACTAGTTTTTTGTTGTTTTCAAATGGAAAGAAATTAAAATTGACCTAATTTAGGGTTAGGAAATATTAACAATCTGCTTATCTAGTTATACTACTTAGTGTTACAAGTATTAGCTCAAAATTTATATATTAATGAGACCATATATTTTCAATATGAAACTATGATTTCATTGGTCTGGGGAACTCATGATGTGTAAATTTCCTCCTCTGATGGAGTTCAGCAGCTCACCTGTAATTAATGGTCTTAAATAGTTGCTTAACAAACTAAGTTTAGGTGACATGGATGGTAACACAACCAGTCAGAGGCAGAACTTGAACCCAGCTCTTCCTGACCGTAAGACATGCTTTGTCCAAAGTTAGCTGTGCTAGATGAACTAGAAAGTTTAGATAAGTCAATATTCCTGACCTTGTAAGGCTTATAGTCTGGCAAATAACTATAAAAACAAATAATTTATGACAAGAGCATAAGAGAAATGTAAGTCAGGGAAGAGAAGGGTGGGGACAAGTTCAAGTTAATGACAACTGGGGGTGGGGTTCAGGAATGGCTTTATGGATGAAATAGCATTTGTGTTGGGCTCTTTCTTTCTATTACACCAGCTAGTTTCATGAATCTCCTATGGATTAGGAATGAATAACTCTCAAGAAGTTGTCTGTGATACCCTAGGCCAAGAAAAGTCAAATCTAGAAGGCTGGAGCAGAGAGAAGAAACGCAATCGATAAATCAGGCTAAGAGGTCTTATCTGAGGAAAGCAAAGAAGATCTGATTTCTATATAACATCCAATAAAATTGTGGCACTCAGTTTCCTGTGGATAAATATATGGCTTTTATGACTGGTTGTATGAGAACAGCCATGCTTTTCAGACTCGCTCAAATCGGTTGTAATTGGACTTCTCCCCACTGATGATGCCAACAACATCTTAGATGTCATCAGCCCCTCCTTTATCTGTCCTTTCCTATCTGTCTCTAACCTCATAAATGTCCTCTACCCCCATCTTCAGGCATTCAATATCTTGCACTCTTTCATCAATTGCTCTTGTCAAACCTGCTTTAAAAAAGAATCAGTCATTTCTACCTCAATATTAATAGGACTTTAGAAGGAAGGCATTATACTTTAGTCCCACTTCAACTAAGAAACAAACAAAGGCAGAGGAAATTTACAGGATTCACGGAAGTACCTTCAATAAAGTCCCACTCCAATGCTCCATTAGAATGTAGAGGCGGCAGCTGGTCTTCAAAGGCTATACTAGCAGAACACAGACTGACAGATGAAGTTAGAAAGACTTCAGGTACCAATCTCGTGAGAGAATGTTGGAGGAATGAGCTAGTTCAGTGCAGAGTCTCATTGTCAGAAAACTGGCCATCAGGGAATTAGTTATTTGGTCATGGCAAATCTACAAGATACTAAGAAGGGATGTGTTCTGTACTTGTTTTGGAGGGGGCCAGGGAATGTCTCCACTGACAACACTGCAGATCATTCAACATACCAAAATCCAGATATTAAACTCCTAAATATTACTGTTGAGTTGTTTGTTTTTTTTTTAGAGAGGGGAGAGAATTCTACATTGTGATTCACCTGTGATTTCTCAATATAGAGACTCCATTAATAAAGATTAGCAACTCATCTACAACTTAATTACTTGGGTTACTGTAGCTTGATATTCCCTTGGAGCAATAGGAGATTCAATGACTTACTCATGCTTGCAAAGCTGTTATATGTCAGAACAAGACTTGGCTCCATGTCTGCCAGATGCCAAGCCCAGCCCTCTATCCACTGTCCCTATGATGCCTTTCACATGATGAGTTTGAATATTAGTATTTATCTCTTAGTATGAAATAAAATACTTTTCCCTTAGAGGAATTTCAGGAATGTACTAGTATGGTAGAGTATTAGGGGTTAAGGGAGGGAAGAGGACCTTCCTGAGAACTTGACTTCTTATATGGTTCAAATATCACTAATTATCACTATAATTCATCAAGTCACCTTTCTTACAATATTTTGCTCTTGTTTTGTTTTTCAATTGTTTCAGTCATGTCTGACTCTTCCTGACCCCATTTAGGCAAAGATGGTTTGCCAATTCCTTCTCCAGCTCATTTTTCAGATGAGGAAACTGAGACAAACAAGGTTAAGTGGTTTGCCCAGGGTCACATAGCTAGTAACTGTCTAAGACCAGATTCAACTCAGGAGGAGGAGTCTTCCTGACTCCAGGTCTGGTACTCTAACCACTGAGTCAACTAGCCACTCTTCCTATAACTAACAGAGCACTTTAAGGTTTGAAGATCACTTTAGATATGTAATCTCATTTGATCCTCACAGCAATCCTTTGAGATAAGTGTTATCATCATCATCACCCCCATTTTATAGGTGAAGAAACTGTGCTACAGAGGTTAAGGCACTTTACCAGGGTCACAAAGCTAAATGAACGTCTGAGGTGAGATTTGAACTCAAGATTTCCTCCTCCAAGTCCAACACTTTATCTACCACATGACCCAGTAGCAATGAATAGGAAAAACGGTACAGGAATGAACTCGGCTCTGTCTGCTGGAGGCAGGAAGCAGAGTTCTGTGAATGTTGAGTTAGAAGTTGGGAGAATCCTATTTCCAAACCGGCATGCCAGTGGAAGACTTCAAGGATCACTCAGAAAAATCTACCTCTCCTTTTCTAGAAGAATAGTAAGTCATTCTTTCTCCCATGCTGTACCACTTTCTTTGATCAATGTGTGTTTAATGACTAGAGAAGCTGTGATTTGTCAAAGTGACCTGTCTGAGAATGGGGTGAAAGACACCTAATCCTGTGAGCCTACTGTGCCTAAGCTTAATCAAGGAGGGAGTGAGTACAATGCACATACACACACACACACACACACACACACACACGCTAATACTGATGTAGTACTCTCTATGTGTCGGGCACCATAAGCACTGCACAAGTATGATCTCGTTGATTCTCACAACAACCCTAGGAGGTAAATGTTATTAGTATCTTCATTTTATAAATGAGGAAATTTATGCAAACGCAGGTTGGGTGACTTTCCCAGGGTTATACAACTAGTGTCTGCAGCTAGATTTGAACTGAGGTCTTCCTGAACTCTCTATCCACAGAGCCACCTAAAGAGAAGCAGAGAAGGGCCATAAATTCATGTGATGAAGTAGCATCTATCTAGTAGTCAATTCTGGGATTATTTAGGCCCTTCGTGGTGGTTTTATTACACGAAATAACAGAATTTCAGAGTAGCAAGGGATCTCCATGACCATTTAGTCCAACCTAGGGTGGGGAACCTGTGGCCTTGAGGCCACATGTGGCCCTCTAGGTCCTCAAGTATGACCCTTTGACAGAATCCAAACTTCACAGAACAAATTCAAAGGCTGCACTTGAGAATCTAGAGGGCCACATCTGGTCTTACAGCCACAGGCTCCCCGCCCCTGTGCCAACCCATTCCTATAAAAAGAATTCCCATTACAACCAAACCAGCCTTTGCTTAAGCACCTTCAATAAAAAAGAATCCCCCTTCCTCCTAAAACAAACCATCCTAAATTTTTATAGGTCTCGTTGTTAAGAAGTTTTATTTTCTATTAACTTTTTGAAACTTCTAGACACAGGAACCCATTGCATTTCCTCTGGAATCAAACAACACAAATTCAGTCCCTCTCCCACATAAACTTTTGAGGCCTTGAATACAATTATGATGTCACCCCCCACTTCACTTCTATAGATTAATCATTTGATTATTAATTAATTAATCATATTGATATGATATATGGTATAGACTTGGAGCCATTCGCAAATCCAGGCATCATCTTCCAGATGCTTTTTGCTTACCAATGTCAGAACAGTATTTTCCCTTTCCTTATCCTATTTCTCATATTATATGGGTTTGTATTATTTTACAGGTTCAAGCAAACTTTCTGTCTACCAATATTCTACAAAGTGTTAACCAGCATTTCTGCACATTGGCACTACAATGGCAACTGATATTTGCAGTGATGATTGTGAAGCTGTATGAGCTCCTGAAATGTTTTTTTGGAAGCATCAGAGGAGAGTTAAATAACCACCACTCCTTAATTCCAAATATGTTTAGTGGAATTCAAGCTCCTAGAGAACAGGGGTTGCTTTTCATTTTATATTTGTAACAACAGGTCTTAGCATATTACCTTGAACATATTTTTCTTTGTTTTATTATTTATCACGTCCAAAGAAGTCAACACAAAGTGATCTGGCCTTACCAAAGAGCTAGACTGGTAAATGGCAAAAAAGAATTAGTCTGTTTCTGGGGCCACACTTGAAATCTTTTCAGTATGATAGAATCTACCAAGGACAACTGGATGGCACAGTAGAGTGCTTGGCCTTGAGCCGGGAAGATTCCTTCTAAGTTCAAATCCAGCTCAAACACTTACTGGCTGTGTGATCTTGGGCAAGTCACTTAAGCCTATTTGCCTCAGTTTCCTCATCTGGAAAAAGAGCTGGAGGAGGAAATAGCAAATCCCTCCAGTATCTTTGCCAAGAAAACCTCAAATGGGGTCACACACAGAGTCAGACACAAATAAATAACAACAATAAAACCGACCAAAACTTACACTCCATTGCCCTGGAGAACCCAGGGTAACCTCTACAGTCTGAGGAAACATCAAATAGCACTTTGTGGAGGCCTTACATATAATAGGCACTTAATAATGCTTGTTAAACTTCAGGCTGGTCCTTTATGCAAGCAGGGATGTGGATTACTTCTGTTCTGAGAAGCATCCATTAAGCAATCAAACTTCCTTCTTACCACACACCATGTAGCTAAATGACTATCATGCTAATGATAAGAGAGAGGGGAGTATTTTCACATTGATGCCACCCACTTCCAATCTTTTCATGGGTTGGACAGATGCTATCACAACTGGAAGGGGGTAGAAAAGCCTTGTAAGGAAGAAAAGAAACTAGGTCAAGGACCCATGCTACTGCATTTCTTTTTTTACTGTCTACCATCAAATGCATTTTGCCATAGAAATGGTGTTATACCTAGTGACTAAATTCCAACAGCAGTCAAAAAGAAACCACTTAGGTCCACAACATAACTGAAATAGAATTCTAGTCCAATAGAAAAAAAGGCTGGTCAAATGGAAGGGCCTTTGGTTGTGTGGTCAGAGGCTAAGGGAACAAACTCTGACACCTCTTAATCATATGCACCTTACCTGTCTGAGGCTCTCTTCCCTCATTAAAAATGAAAGTGGATAGTAGTGCTTGCATGACCCACCTCCTAGAGATTTTATGAAGAAATCACTTGTAAACTCTAAGGGGATTGGGATGGGACCTTCATTGATACGAGGCATTCCCAGGGATGAGGAAACTCCCAGTACCAGTGTAGGTTGGGACATGATCTGCCACTTAGCTGTTGTCCTGGAACACTGAAAGGCTAAAATAACTTGCCCAAAGTCACATAGTAACTGAGGAAGTCAGGACATTGACCTAGATCTTCCTGACTTTGAGACCCACTCTTTATTCATTATATCACACTGACTCTGACACAACTATCAAACTCAACATGAATACGAGCTTCTCTTAGAGTTCCCATAAATTATCTAATAATTTAAGGTAGACTAAATTCTTAACCAAATCCTTATGTAGTGTTCAAATGTTTAAGACAGAATGGAAAATCCACATTATCTACATCAGCTACATTATGGGTTAAATAGGTTTCTCCAGGCAAGTCTGAAAGTCAGTTCCATTCATAACTTTGTCTCTAGGGGAAAATGTGTCCTAAGTTCCAGACGATGTGCTTACAAGTGAATTATTAAAACTGCAGAACTATATCTCCTTTGTAAATTTGGGTTTTGCTTTATAGTTTTAATGTGGTGCACCTTACTGTATTCTAGTTCTTTCAAAAGTACATAGTAAAATAGATGAATAGTCAGAAGATATGGAATTTCTTGAGAACAGGGACTGTTTTTGCCTTTCTTTGGGTCCCTAGTACTTAACACATTGCCTGGAACATAATAGGGGCTTAAGGATATTTGACTTGACTTGATTTGACTATCAGTAGTCACCCGATTGCTTCAAATAATTAATAAAAATTAAAATCCAAATCAAAAAAACTCTTAGGTAAAGTCACATCCCTCAAAGGGGCAAAACATGATAAAAAAATGCAAGTTGTCAATGTTAGGCAGCCAGAATACAAGATAATTACTACAGTTTTTGGAGCTCTGAATTGCTCCAACCAGTCTGGAAAACCATTTGTAATTACAGGCATATCTCATTTTATTGCATTTCACTTTACTGAACTTCACAGATGTGTTTTTTAAAAACTGAAGGTTTGTGACAACCCTAAATAGACGTCATTTTCCCAATAGGATGTTTTCACATCCTATCTATGTCACATTTCAGTTGTTCTCATCATATTTCAGATTTTTCATTATTATCATCTCTGTTATGGTGATCTATGATTACTGATATTTGATATTACTATTGTAATTGTTTGGGGGCATCAAGAACTGCACCCATACAAGGTGGTGAACTTAATAAATGTTGTATGTGTTCTGACTGTTCCACCCACTGGCTATACCCAGTGTCTCTCCCTCTTGGTTTCCCTATTTCCTGGGACACGACAATATTAAAATTAAGCCAATTAATAACCCTATGATGACCTGTAAGCATTCAAGTGAAAGGGAAAGTTGATCAATGAGATAAACTTCATTGTTCCCTATTAAGAAATTACTGCAGCCATCCCAGCCTTTAGCAGTTTCCACCCTGATCAATCAGCGGCCATCAACCTCAAGGTATGACTTTCCATCAACAAAATATTATGACTCATTGAAGGCTTAGATGATTGTTAGCATTTTTTAGCAATAAAATGTTTTTAGAATAATGTACATTTTTAAACATAATACTATTGCATACTTAATAGACCAGAGTATAGTATAAACATAGTTTTTACATGCACTGGGTAAACCAAAAAAATCCATGTGACTCACTTTATTGCAATTTTTGCTTTATTGTAGTGATCTGGAACTGAACCTGCAATATATCTAAGGTATACTTATATGTGCCAGAATAGTAGCTCTTCTGTGACAGCAAAAAAAAAAAAAAATGGAAACAAAATGGTTACTTACCATTTGGGAATGACTGAGTAAACCACTGTATACAAGTGAAATTAAATATTATTGAACCATTAAAAAAAACAAAGATTAAGAATTCAGAGAAATGTCAGAGTACTTATATGAAGGGGTGGCAGAATGAAAAAAGAATGACTTGAACAATGTACACAGTGGTTATAATAATGCCAATAAAAAGTAATAGAATGGTGATTAATTGTAATGACCAATCTCAGCCCTAGAAACTAGCTGATAAAATATACTTCCCTATGTCTCTTTTAATAGAGAGGTATGAGACTATGGATATAGAATGTGACATATGTGGTCAGATATGGTTTTACTTAATTTTTTTTCTTTTTATTCATGGGCGTATTCAAATGGGGAGGGTTGAGACGTTATAATTAAGGGGAGAAGACTGTGGTATAAAAATAAGAGATATAGATAAAACATTAAATCTCTAAAGAAAAGAACATGTTGAACCATATGCAAGAGAAATGATGTGTGTATATTAAGCAGAATAATTGATAAATCAGAATATCCCCATTCGTAGACAATGCCAGCTATCAGTGCAAGGGTAGGGACAAGACCTGTAATCTCATCTCTGTAAGGAATTCTCAGGTGAGGAAACTCCCTCTACCAATGTAGCAACTTCTCCATAATTTATAATCTTAGAGAATGGCCTCTAGCACTGACAGCTTGTGACTTGCCCAGGGTAACATGGCTGATAGAACGTATGCCAGATGCATCCACGTCTTCCTGGCTTCAAGGATAGTTTTCTCTGTACTACTCCAATTAGTACACGTTATGGAGCCATCAATATTAAAACATCACCTTTTATGATATTTAAAATCAAAAGGCATTGATATTATAAATCCAGTTCCCAAATGATAAGGACCACAAAGTACCAAAATTACCAATATCCTTTTCCATATCTGGGTTATTCTTATGTGGCACTTGTATGTTAGGCTAAAGATGTGCCAAGGTTCTACAACCATCAAAGGCCCTATTAAGGGAAAATTGCTCTTTTTATGGCTGAAGTCTGAAGTATTCTGTGGAGCAGATCTGTATGGCGAAAAGGGGAAATTTGGTTAGTACATTTTATCTGTGTAAACAACCAAGGCAGATATTTCATTTTGGAGCCTCAGGACCAAAGTCATGGCAATGAAATCAGAGAAGCTAGTCAGAGAAGTTCCTACCTCTGATCAGTAATCCCTATGTGACTTTGGATAAGTTATTTACCATCCCTGGGCCTCAGTTTTCTTATCGGTAAAATGAAAGGTTTAGAAAAGATCAGGGGCTCTTAATCTTTCGTGTGTGTATTTGTGTGTGTGTGTGTGTGTGTGTGTGTGTGTGTGTGTGTGTCCTGGACCCTTGTGGCAGTCTAGTGAAGTCTATGGACTTCTTTTCAGAATAATGTTAAATGCCTAAAATAAAATACATAGGATTGTGAAGGAAACTAGTTTATTTGAAATGCTACCATTAAAATATTTTTAAAACAAGTTTATGGACCCCAGGTTAAGAAGCCCTGGAGATGGTCCCTGAGGCCCTTTCTGACTCTGATTCATGCAGCTCAGCAGGATTTCCATCATCCACACAATACTGTTGTGTTTTCCTGCTGTGGATGAATAAAGGAACCAATACTGGACTCAGTCCACGGGGAGCTCTTAAATGTATCTGTATTTTCTTAAATCATTCATCACATTCATGTAGAAAGTCCAGTGTTCTACATTTTCCTTTATTAAGATAGGGTCTGCTCTAGACAGGGATTTGTCACATAGGTCAGTGCCAGTCTCATGGCTTACATAGGGTCGTTACTATTCAAGGGAGAGCTGAGCAGCTCAGACTCTGCCAGGCCAGGTCCTAGACACTCAGAGGCTGAAATTCATTTTAGTGGAGTTTTGACATTCAGGGAACAAACTAGAATTTCAAATTCAAACTTTTGACTCTATGACCAGGGATCGATAAGATCCAAGGAACTCTTTCTGATCATGGTGAAGCTAGCACCTTCCAAATCCCCAGCAAAAGAATTTCAAAGGATGAAAATAAATTCAGGGACAAAGTGGTATGGAACTAAATGGAGCTCTTAAAGGAACGTTGTTTGTTTTGTCTTTTTAGTCTCTTGCCAAACTCAAAAAAATGTTAGCAAATTTCTATCCAACAGACTCAGAATCAGGAAGATGAGAAGAAAAAAAAATCAGCTCCCTAAGCAAACAAAAGGCCATTTACCCCCTTGACACCCTATGTGGACTTGGAAGTCACACTTCTCTCACAATTGCTGCATTCTGCCTCCAGAACAATGCTAGTCCCTTACTGGGGGAATAGTTCAAACAATTTGAAATGCAAATGAGAAAGAATGAGTATAAAATGTTGCCCCTAGTGCCCAGCTACCAGGGCAGAAAGAGGCAGGGGGCTGAAACAACTCAAGAAACTATTAAATTTGAGAGTAGTAAGAGCATGATTAAACTTTATGGTACTAATGCCATCACATACTAGCAGAAGAATGCCCTAAGACGACACAATTTCACAGGATTCAAAGGTTATTCACTTGCCAGAACTCACTGATTTATTTGTGAATTAATTAAATCCATCAAACATTTATTTAATGCCTACTATGTGCAAGGCAACTAACTGTGCTAGATTCCAGGGGTAGAAAAGAATAGAAAGTACTTGCCTCCAGGGAGTTTATATGAAGAAGAAAGGAGAAGGCACATAGATTTAAGTACGCACAAGTGAACTTCAAGAGGATCGTAGGTTTAAACCTGGAAGGGACCTAAGGTCATGAAATCTAGTTCACTCATTTTACAAACAAAGAAATGGCATCCAAAGAGATGTGACAGTTACAGCAAGTGGAAAAGATGGTGTTTAAATGTATATCCTTTGATCCCAAATCCTGGGCTTTTCCCACTGTGTCATGTACTACTAGCTGGAGAGATGCCTTTATCATGAAGATTTCCCACATATAATTTGATAATTTGAGAATGAGCATAGGTTACATGAAATTCTGAAGTTTTAAAAATTTAAACCCCTTTTACCTTGGATAAATTAAGTATGTAGCTGTGATTGTAATAAATTACAAACATTTTAAAAGAAGTTTATTTAAAATCTTCTTACAACTAGAGTACAGCCCAACTTTAGTCTTGCCTGTTGGTCATGAAACAGTTCTTAGCTGAACTTTCTACCTCCTTGAAAGTGGCATGGCACTAGTAATCATCACTGGGGAGCACTCATATATTCTAAACATTATGAAGGAAGCTCCATTTTGCTGAAAGATCATAGAACTAGAAAATTCAATGAGGTAATTTTGGCATATTCTTTTGAAATACTCTTCTTTTACCTGTCAGTTTCTTCTCTCATTTCAAGCTTCTCAGGGCAAAAAAAGGCATATCATGCAGGGAATCCACTTCTTTAAATTTCTTCAGAAAATTAAAAAGTTAATTTCTCTGTAATTGATTATACTGGTACCAAGCAATGAATTTGCTGCTTTTAGCTAGTAGGCACTTCAGTTTTACTAGTCAGAAAATGCAATTTGTTTCCTCATTCAATGGAGTTTTTATTTGTCAGAGGATCCAAAATAAGAATTCCAAGTGCACAGTTGTGTAACATAGCTGCATGAAGCTTTAATAAAGCTGTTTTTGAATGCAATTTAGGGATTCCTTCTATCTATCTGCAAACTAAAGTTATTAAAATTGAAAACAAGCAAGGATTTTTGGAACTCTGCGTATGGAGAATAAGATATCATAGCAGAACTTAAGGGACATAACTTCAAGCATATTAAAGCTATTTACTTCATGGATTATTTAGCCAGAGGGCACTGGCATAGGTTATAATGACCTTTGCATGCTTTAGAAGACAATCTTCAAGAATTACCATGACCAAAAAAAATGTATCCTCCTTCAACTAACCTAATGTAAACCATCCAGAACTCAATTAGGCTGTTCCTCAGATTTCAGCCATTACTGAGCCTACACTCAGTCTTACTGATTTGGTGGGACCTGACAGAGCATTTGTTCCACTGGCATGGGCTTTGAGAAGCCTGAGTCACCTCCATCCCCTGATGAGTCATCAGAGTAAGTTTTCAGTGGAGGTATAATCCTATTTTGATTGTCTTCTACTTTAGTAGAATTTTATAAATATCTAATTTAACATTTAAGTTAGAAATATTCACAATATTTTTTAAAACTTGGAAAAGAAAATAGGAATAGATTAAAATGTCTTAATGGGATTTATTTGTTTTAATTAAATACCTTATTCTCTCTTAATATATTAAAAGAAATACATTAAATTTACCATATTCTTCTAGGTTTTCTAGGTAGAGTATCACATATGAATGACATATTTCTTCTAATTCAAGAAAAACACTGGAGACAGATTACAAAATTGATATAGATTTAATTAGCATGGAGCAAACGTGGTCTTGCCCCATAAAATCAGGTGGCTCAATGGACAGAGCACTGGACTTGGAGTCCAGAAGATCTGAGCTTAAATCCTGTCTCTGATACTTGTCACTTAGCATCTTTCTGCCTCAGTAGCCTCAATTCAAAATGAAGTAGTTATATTTGATAATCTTTAAGGTTCTTTTCAGGTCTCAAACAATGCCCCTATAATCTGGAAGGGCACACTTCCTCCTCAGTAGGACATATTTCCATATTTATTTCCCATTCTGTTTCTATACTTTGCCTTAAAGGTCATTAGAGGCACACAGCATAAGTATTCCACTGGACCTTCTGGGGCAGGGGTTGCCCTCTTCTGAAAGGACTGTACCCATTGTGGAATGGTCTACCATGTACATCTCCCAAAATGGCTTAACCTAATGCAGCTCAGAGCTCAAGCAATCCAACAGCCTCAACTTTCTCAGTAGCAAAGAACATAGGCATTGGTCACCATGCACAGCAAGTTAGTTTTTCAACTACCACTATATCCACCACCATCATATCTAGCACTCATATAGCACTTTAAGGTTTCCAAAATAGTTTACAAATATCTCACTTTATCCTCACATCAATCTAGGAATTAGGGACTATTATTATTCCCATTTTACGGTTTTAGAAACTGAGGCAGGCAGACATAGGTTAAGTTGCTTGCCCATGGTCACATAGTAGTAAGTGGCTGAGATCAGATTTGAATTCAGATATTCCTGACTTCAGGTCCAACACTCTATCCAAAGTACTACCAGCAACAATGTCAAGTATCAGTTCTTACTTACCATAAGAAGCAATAATGCATTTATGAAGTGAGTTGGGTAATCTGATCCTTTAATATCTTATAGGTTATTGGCTTTATACATTGATACTTCCTTGGATCAATGACTTCATTGGTAAGTACTAATATCACAAGCTATCCATCCCTTCACATCCTGTATGACTCTTGTCCATGTTCTCCTACAGATCTTTAAGGAATATACCCCATGAGTTGACCATTGAGCATTTCATTAGTTCATAGAATTAGAAATGGAAGTTTCTGTTGGGCCTTCAAAAATCACCAAACTAAAAGCTACATCACTTACATATTGTCATAAGATAGTTTCTTCTTTAGGTCCTCATTGGCTTCTCTTTTCAAAGAAAAAAATGGGAAGATCTAGAGAGACAACAAAGCAAATGCATTCATTCATTCAATACACCCTTATTAAACATATGCTTCATCGTTTGCAAATCTAAAAGAAATGTCACATAATCCTTTCTCATTTCCTCTTCTTTTGCTAAAGGCTCAGTCAGTGTCTACAGGAGAATTCTGAACTTTTTTTCTGTGTGCTTTCAGTGCTCGAGCTTTCTCCATAAGATAGAAAACTTGGTCACATGAGGAACAATAGGAGAAAATGAAAATGGTTCAAAGGCAATTCTGTGGGTCTAAAATACGGAAGACAAAAGGGTTTTAAAGCACAGGCAGTTACAACTTAATTGACTTAACTCTTTTGTTGACTCATGTGCTTTGCCTAAGAGATCATGTAGCTCAATCTTGTCTGCAATGCAAGATTGCACATAGTCTTTGTCACACAGACACTTGCAGACAAGTGTCTATGTGAAGACTTCCATCCTGAGGAACTCGCTACTTCACAAGTTATCCCATTCTGTTTCCAACTCTATTTGTTATATTTTCCCCTTTTGTTAAACAGAAATCTTATCCTTTTCTGCTCTTTGGAACATGATCATAATATATTTCTCAATTAAGAATGAGCTTTCCTCAAAAGGATTCTTTATAGGTAGGAGTTAGTCCAAGTTCTATGATCCCCATTTTATAGATAAGAAAACTGAAAGAGAGGCTAAGGGATAGATCTGTGAACCATGACCACTGATTTTTAACAACTTAATACTCAGCTTAAATTCTCATTTCTCCTTTAGTATTCCAATTTTCTTACAGTTAATTGTTCATTGAAAGGCAGCTAGGTGGTAAGTAGAGTGCTAAGCCTGATGTCAGAAAGACTCAACTTCCTTAGTCAACTCAGACACTTACTAGCTGTGTGATCCTGGGCAAGTCACTTAACTGTGTGAAACTCATTTTTCTTATCTATAAAATGAGGATAATAATTGAATGTAACTCCTAGGATTGTTGTGAGGATCAAATGAGATAGTAGCTGTTAACACGTTTACAACAATGCTTGATACATAGTAATGTTATATAAATGTTAACTATTATTATAATAGTATTATTATTATTATAATATGTGCTGTTTTTAATAGCACCTACTTCCCAGAGTTGTTGTGAGGATCAAGTGAGATAAAATTGTAAAGCACTTGGCACATAGTAAGTGCTGTATAAATGTTATTGTTGTTGCTAAATGTGGTATAGTGGAAACAGGATTGGATTGGGAATCAAAGAACTTGGGTTTGAATCTTAGTTCCCCAACTTACTACCCATAGGGACAGTCACTTAACTTTTTTGCAGCCTCTTCTTTATATGTGAAAAATTTGAGGTTGGGTTAGATGTTCACAAAGATTCCTTTAAGTCTAAATCTTCTGAAACTTAGGGAGTCAGAGGCATTTCTACTGTACTAGGCTGCTAACCTTTTGCCCACTTACCTATGGATCCTTGAAGAACCAAACTTGAAGGACACTAATATATCATTGTGGCCCTAACTTTAAGATAAAGTTCATTTAATTTGGACTTTTTCATGTTATTTTCAGTATGTAACATGAAGCAGTTAACATGAAAAGTCCCTAACTCAGTACCCTGTTCATTTGGGGAGCAGAAGGGTGATACTTTATGGTCAATAACCTAAGAACTAGCTATGAATACCTCTTGTGTCAAATGAGCACAAATGCAAATTAATTTCAAAAATTATGATTAGAAAAGTCAAAGTTGAACTAAAGATTCCAAGACGTAAAGAGGATCAAAGTAAAACATTCTTCAATTATGTTAGGCAAACTATCAGAGCTAGGCAAAATGTCACACATATCCTCCCCGCTCCCACTTCCCCAATCCCCAAAGACAGGGGCAAGGAAAACTAATAACAGATGCTGGGAATAATCAGGACTTTTAATGCATTTTCCCACCCTTTGCCTTTATGAAAAGAAAAAAAATGTTAACCGTGATCAGATAAAGACAGTGTACAATAGAAAAGTAGAAAGCTTGATGCCACTCTGAAGTTTTCCGTATGGTCCAGGCCACTTAATTCTCCCAAAGATATTTATGGGGCATTAGCAATCCATTGGATATAGCTGGGATGTGACTAACTTCTAGGCAACATAGATCGTCTAGCACCACTACTCTGTGCTGTGACAGCAGGCAAATGCTGAGAAGATATTAGGAAAAAAAATCATAACCTAATCAATTTGCAATCAACTTGAAGGGCACATAATATTAGGAAGCAATATAGCTTTGTGGAGAGCAAGTCATGCCAGCCTCATTTAATTTCCATATATTACAGGCCAAAAAGAATTTATCATCTTGCGTTCAGTCATCTGATGATGGACTTTTCTGTACTTAGCTAGGCCAGTCCTAAGACAGCAGCTATAGGACCTCTTGTGAGGACTGTATTTGAAGCCTTTCCAGCTTGGGAGAGCCTGCCAGAAGTTATGTCCTAAGGGCATAGCCTTTAAGAAGCCAGCATCACTTCTACATCATGATTAGTATTAGAGTAAGAAATCAGTGGAGGTGACCCTGAGCTCTTGAGACTATGGTAGTAGGTAACAAGGTTAGAGATGTTGTGAGTATAGGCCCATTAGTGAATTATGGTTCTCTTGCATAACCAGCCTAGCCAACAGCAGGAGATTGCTTATCGAGTGAACTTGTTTTTTGTCAATGCAACTTATGAAGCAACAAATAAGTAGCCTTGCATGTTGTAGTCTCCTTCTACTTTGGCAAAGATGATGGCAAAATAACAAGAAAAGATTGCATACCAAGAACTAGACTGCTATGTTTGTACAATGACCAATTCCTTGCTAAATTATTGAATGAATGCATGAATGAATAAAATATGTATTAGGCACTTATTGTACACAAAGCACTGAACCATATACTGGTGATACAAATAGAGAAGTAAGGTACATTTCTCAAGGAATTCTCATTCAATGTACATGGAAGGTTTCAGCTGTGAATCAGAGGGAAAGACCCCATGTTTCTTACGGTTCAGGGGCAGAGTAGATGGTGATTCTTCTTCTTAAATGCTATTTTCATTAATAAAATTATATCAGTTTCTGAAAGAAATTGAACCAAGAAGATGGCGGAGTGAAAGCAACGACTCACCTAAGCTCCTGGAAAAACTCCTTTGGATATTTCTGGGGGGAGAGTCTGACCAGACTTTGGAGGTGTAGAATCCAGTGGGAGACGGACTTTGACAGATTCGGAGCCCAGGCTGGACTGGAAGGTCCACGGGAGGGATCTGTTCCGCGGGGGTAAGAGCCCGGCGCACAGCGCAGCGCGGTCGGCGCGGCAGGGCGGAGGCGACCCGAGGGGCCCGAGAGTGGCGGGCGAGACCAGCGGAGCAGGAGATAAGCCAGGCCAAGCCAACGATATCAGCGCAACAGCCTTTGAAATCTTCAGCCTAAAGACGGGACTTCAGTGGGTCACTACTTGAACATCCAGGAGCTGGGATGCCGGAGTGATCAGTAAGTGCTCTCCCCTCCCCCCCGATGACCGTGAGGGAACCATAAAATTCTTCCCCAGATTGATCCTGGATCAGCGGGAACAGCAGAAGGGGGCGGGTGGTCTCATAACACCAGAGGCTGGAGAGGTGGCAAAGGGGGATTCTTCCTACCGTGGTGGAGGCTATCTGGAGGGACAGACGACCCAGGGCAGAGAAAAATTCGCACTGAGACCCAAGCAAGCCTCAGCCCGGGAGACGAGCCCCAGGAGGGGCGGGAACACGCATTAGCCTCTAGGCGTGCCCCAGCCCTCCAGGGGAAAAGGGAAGACAATAGGGAAGCTGGGATCACCATTCCCCTGGACCTTGCCTTTGCCTCAGGCCAGCTGAGGAGATATCCTGAGAACAGACCACACCTCCCACACACCTATCAAGCTAAACCCAGGGTTGATCTGGGAAACAACAACAACAACAAAAAAAAAAAAGCCTGCTTTTAGCCTAGACAAACATCAACTCAACTTAAAAGATCTGTATCTTCTGACTGAAAGAACCAAAAGCTACAACACTCAGCCAACATCATGAATCGGAAAAAGCAGACGAAAAGTGAAAAAACCATAGAATCTTTCTATGGGGATAAGGACCAAAACACAAACACCAAAGAGGTCAGAGCTGAGACTGTACTTCCATCTGAAACCTCAGATGGGAATATGAATTTCTCGCAAGCACAACTAGATTACCTGGAACGTCTGAAGAAGGATATAAAAGAAAAACTGGCCAATGATTTTAAAACCATAAAAAAAGAATTCACTGATGAGAACATCAATCTGAAAAAGAAAATTGAAGAAATGGAAAAGGAAGTTCAAAAATTAACTGGAGAGAATAATTCCCTAAAAGGAAGAGTTAATCAAACGGAAAAGGAAACTCAAAACCTAATAGGGAAAATTGATCAGATGGAAAAGGAAACCCAAAACCTAACTGGGAAAATTGGTCGAATGGAAAAAGAAGTACAAAAGTTAAATGGAGAAAATAGCTCCTTAAAGGGAAAAATTGGCCAGATGGAAAAGGAGATGCGAAAGCTAACTGAAGAAAACAATACGATCAAGATTAGAATTGGGCAAGTAGAAACTAATGACTCAATGAGGCAACAAGAGTCAGTCAAACAAAATCTAAAGAATGAAAAGATGGAAGAAAATCTAAAATATTTAATTGGAAAAACAACTGACCTGGAAAATAGATCCAGGAGAGAAAATCTAAGAATTATTGGCCTGCCAGAAACCCATGAGGAAGAAAAGAGTCTGGACAATATCTTCCAGGAAATCATCAAGGAAAACTGCCCAGAAGTACTAGACTCAGAGGGCAAAATAGTCATCAAAAGAATCCACCGTTCCCCACCGGAAAGGGATCCCAAACTCAAAACCCCAAGAAATATAGTTGCCAAATTCCAGAGCTATCAAGTGAAGGAGAAAATACTACAAGCAGCCAGAAAGAAACAATTTAAATATCAAGGTCACACAGTCAGGATCACACAGGACCTTGCAGCTTCTACATTAAAAGATCGAAAGAATTGGAACCCAATATTCCGTAAGGCAAAGGAGTTGGGACTCCAACCGAGGATCAACTACCCAGCAAAGTTCAGCATAACATTTCAGGCAAGGAGAAAGTCATTCAACGAAATAAGCGATTTCCAGAGCTTCCTGACCAAAACACCAGAACTCAATAGACAATTTGATCTTCAAATGCAGGTCTCCAGAGAATCATAAAAAGGTAAACAGAGGGGAAAAAACAAAAACAAAAACTTGCAACTCAATTAGGGCAATCTGTTTACCTCCCTGTAAGGGAAGATGCTACCTGTTAATCTGGAGAACTGTGCAGCTATTATGATAAAAGGGATATATGTAGAGGGAACGGGCATAAAGTAAATGATGTCATGGCAAAAATATGATTTAAGTATGAGAAGGGAATGTAATAGGAGGTGTGGAAAGGGGGAAGCAGAAAATGGCAAATTATATCACAGGAAGAAGTACAAAACCATAGTAGAGGGAAGGAGGGGAGGGAGATGAGCATTGTTTGAGAGGTACTCTCATCTGATTTGTTCAAAGGAGGGAACAATAACCTTAAGCAGATAATCCTAACTAGCTCTATAGGTAGTAGGAGGGGAAGGGGGAAGAAAGGGGAGGGTGGCTAAAAGGGAGGAAAGAAGCAATAAGAGTAAAGGGGAGTAAAAGGGAGGGGGGCTAAAAGAAGGAGGGGAAGGCTGCAGGAGGAGGGGGAGAAAAGTGAATACTATTGAGGAGGGGAAGGGAGACGGGAGAGTTAAAAGCACAAATGGTGGGAAAGAGGGTGGAGGGAAATACACAGATTGTAATCATAACTGTGAATGTGAATGGGATGAACTCTCCCATAAAACGGAGACGGATAGCAGAATGGATTAAAAGCCATAATCCAACAATATGCTGCTTACAAGAAACACATTTGAAACGGGGGGATACACATAGGATAAAGGTCAAAGGATGGAGCAGAATATATTGTGCTTCAGCTCATGTAAGAAAGGCAGGAGTAGCAATCCTAATCTCAGACAAAGCAAAAGCAGAAATAGATCTAATCAAAAGGGATAAGGATGGAAACTATATCCTACTAAAAGGCACCATAGACAATGAAGCAATATCATTACTAAACATGTATGCTCCAAGTGGTATAGCATCCAGATTCTTAGAGGAGAGGTTGGGGGAGTTGAAGGAAGAAATTGATAGCAAAACTATACTAGTGGGGGACCTCAACCTCCCCCTCTCTGAACTAGATAAATCCAACCTTAAAATAAACAAGAAAGAGGTTAAGGAGGTAAATAAAACTCTGGATAAGGTAGATATGATAGATCTTTGGAGAAAATTAAATGGGAATAGAAAGGAATATACCTTTTTCTCAGCGGTACATGGAACATTTACAAAAATTGACCATGTACTAGGACATAAAAATCTCACAATCCAGTGCAGAAAGGTAGAGATAATCAATGCATCCTTTTCAGATCATAATGCATTAAAAATTACATGTAATAAAAGGCCATGGAAAGAGAAACCAAAAATCAATTGGAAACTAAATAATCTAATTCTAAAGAAGGATTGGGTTAAAGAAGAAATCATAGAAACAATCAACAACTTCATTCAAGAGAATGACAATAGTGAGACAACGTACCAAAACTTATGGGATACTGCAAAAGCAGTTATTAGGGGAAGTTTTATATCTCTGAATGCTTACATAAATAAAATAGAGAAAGAGGAGATCAATGACTTAGGCTTGCAGTTGAAAAAGCTAGAAAAAGAACAAATTGAAAATCCCCAAGTAAATACCAAATTAGAAATACTGAAAACCAAAGGAGAGATTAATAAAATTGAAATAAAGAAAACTATTGAATTAATAAATAAAACCAATAGTTGGTTTTATGAAAAAACTAATAAAATTGATAAACCTTTGGTTAATCTGATCAAAAAAAAGAAAGAAGAAAACCAAATTACTAACATTAAAAATGAAAGGGGTGAACTCACCTCCAATGAGGAGGAAATTAAAACAATAATTAGAAACTACTTTGCCCAACTTTATGCCCACAAATTCGATAATCTAAACGAGATGGATGAATATTTTAAAAAATACAAATTGCCCAGATTAACAGAAGAGGAAGTTGAATACTTAAACAACCCCATCTCAGAAAAAGAAATTGAACAAGCCATCAATGAACTCCCTAGGAAAAAATCTCCAGGGCCAGATGGATTCACAAGTGAATTCTATCAAACATTTAAAGAACAGTTAATTCCAATACTACATACACTATTCTTGAAAATTGGGGAAGAAGGAGTCCTTCCAAATTCTTTCTATGATACAAATATGGTTTTGATACCCAAACCAGGAAGAGACAAAACAGAGAAAGAAAATTATAGACCAATTTCCCTAATGAATATAGATGCAAAAATTTTAAATAAGATTTTAGCAAAACGAATACAGCATCTTATCATGAGATTAATACATTATGATCAGGTAGGATTCATACCAGGACTACAGGGCTGGTTCAATATTAGGAAAACTATTAGCATTATCGACCACATCAACAACAAAGCTAACAAAAACCACATGATTATCTCAATAGATGCAGAAAAAGCTTTTGACAAAATACAACATCCATTCCTACTAAAAACATTGGAGAACGTAGGAATAAAGGGAACTTTCCATAAAATAATAAGCAGTATCTATCTAAAACCTTCAGCAAGCATTATATGCAATGGGGATAAGCTAGATGCATTCCCAATAAGATCAGGGGTGAAACAAGGTTGTCCATTATCACCACTATTATTCAATATGGTACTAGAAATGTTAGCTGTAGCAATTAGACAAGATAAAGATATTCAAGGAATTAGAATAGCCAAAGAAGAAACTAAGTTATCACTCTTTGCAGATGATATGATGATTTACCTAGAGAATCCCAGAGATTCAAGTAAAAAATTACTTGAATTAATAAACAACTTTGGCAAAGTTGCAGGGTACAAAATAAACCCACACAAATCCTCTGCATTCCTATATATTAGCAACAAAGTTCAACAGCAAGAGATAGAAAGAGAAATCCCATTTAAAGTTAGGGTAGACAGTATAAAATACTTAGGAGTCTACCTGCCAAAACAAACCCAGGGACTATATGAACACAATTACAAGACACTTTTTGCACAAATAAAGTCAGATTTAAGTAAGTGGAAAAACATTAGTTGCTCATGGGTAGGCCATGCTAATATAATAAAAATGACAATTCTACCCAAATTAATATACTTATTTAGTGCCATACCAATTAAACTATCAGACAATTACTTTCTAGAGCTGGATAAAATAATATCAAAATTCATTTGGAAAAACAAAAGGTCCAGAATATCAAAGGGACTAATGAAAAGAAATGCTTGGGAAGGTGGCCTAGCGCTCCCAGACCTTAAACTGTACTATAAAGCAGCAATTATCAAAACCACTTGGTATTGGTTAAGAAACAGAGAGGTAGACAAGTGGAATAGACTTGGCACTCAAGATGCAGTAGGCAAGGAATATAGCAACCTTCTGTTTGATAAACCCAAGGACCCCAGCTTCTGGGATAAGAACTCATTGTTTGACAAAAATTGCTGGGAAAACTGGATAACAGTGTGGCGGAAATTAGGCATAGACCCATACCTGACACCGTACACAAGAATAAAGTCCAAATGGGTACATGATTTAGGTATAAAGACTGATACCATGAATAAACTGGAGAAGCAAGGAATAGTGTATTTATCAGATCTATGGAGAAGGGAAGAATTCTTTACTAAAGAAGAGATAGAATGCATTATGAAATGCAAAATGGATAACTTTGAGTACATTAAACTGAGAAGTTTTTGCACAACCAAACCCAATGCAACCAAAATCCGGAGGGATGTAGTAAATTGGGAAAAAATTTTTACAGCTAAGCTCGGGGATAAAGGCCTCATTTCTAGAATATATAGAGAACTGACCCAAATGTATAATCATACAAGTCATTCCCCAATTGATAAATGGTCAAAGGATATGAACAGGCAATTTTCAGAGGAAGAAATTAAAGCTATCTATAATCATATGAAAAAATGCTCTAAATCACTATTGGTTAGAGAGATGCAAATCAAAACAACTCTGAGGTACCACATCACACCTATAAGATTGGCAAACATGACAGAACAAGAAAATGATAAATGCTGGAGAGGATGTGGGAGAGTTGGAACACTAATTCATTGTTGGTGGAGCTGTGAGCGCATCCAACCATTCTGGAGAGCAATTTGGAACTATGCCCAAAGGGCTACAAAAATGTGCATACCCTTTGACCCAGCAATATCGCTACTAGGACTATATCCCCAAGAGATCATAAAAATGGGAAAGGGTCCCACATGTACAAAAATATTTATAGCAGCACTCTATGTAGTTGCCAAAAACTGGAAGTCAAGGGGATGTCCATCAATTGGGGAATGGCTGAATAAATTATGGTATATGAATGTAATGGAGTACTATTGTGCCATAAGAAATGATGAACAAGAAGACTTCAGAGAGGCCTGGAAGGACTTATATGACCTGATGCTGAGTGAAAGGAGCAGAACCAGGAGAACTTTATGCACAGCAACAACCACAGTGTGTGAGAGTTTTTTCTGGTAGACTTAGATTTTTGTAATAACACAAGAACTTCTGAAAAAAAAAAAAAAAAATCCCAATGGTGGACCTCAAGGCAAAAAGCCTTCCACACTCAGAGAGAGAAATATGGAAGTCACTCACATAATGTAGCAGATCATGTTTGTGTATGTGTATCTGTTTGTGTATCATGTTCTGATTTGTTATACGGATTCTTTCATTTATCTTAGTCTGACTACATAGCATGACGATAGTGAAAATATACTCAATAGGAAAGTATATGTAGAATCTATACAGAATTGTATGCAGTCGTGGGGAGGGAGGGAGGTAGTGGGGGGTGGGTGGGGAGGGATAAAATCGCAATTGTATGGCAGTGATTGTTAAACATTAAAAAAAATAAAAAAATTAATAAAAAAAAAAAAAAAGAAATTGAACCAATTGAATTCAGCTCAGTAAGAATGTACTAGGTACCTACTACGTATAAGACTTCATCTAGGTGTTATTCTCACTAGAAATGAAAACGAGAGACCTAATGAAGTTACAACTAAATAGAAAGATAGCTTATAGGTTCTCCCAGAAATGGAAAGGGAGTTGGAATAGATAATTTGATCATATGTCCCAAGACCCACCCCCTCCAAAAAAAAGCAAATCAAGAAACAAATCATTATTTCATGGGACACTGGGTCACCTCATGTTGCAATGCACACAATGAGCCCCAGAAAGTAGAATACCATGAAGAAAACTGGAGCTGTGCTCTGACATCCATCAGAGAGTATGAAGAAACAGAAAAACTCTTCCATTCTTTCCTGTTTTCTGAGTTTTTCACCTTACTCTGTTATTACTTTCCTCCCTTCACAGTATGAACCCCATGGTTGACCAGTTCAACCATGCATCATGCTCTATGGTAAATTTCTTGTTCCTACCTTGACAATGTTCAAATCTGGCTTCTTCCCATCATCTACTTTCTCTTCTACTTGTATACTATTTAATGCCTTTGAAGGGCATCAGGCAACTTGACTGGGTCTGCTACCAATTTATGCTACTAGTTTTTACTGGGTCTTCACTGAAATATGTCAACCCTTGATTATCTGTCTAGCACATTACCCTCTCTAGCTATTCTACATCTTCTCATCCCTCCTCAAGTGCCCTGCATCAATCACTCTTTCCTTTTCCCCCTCCACAGAGGACCTCATTTACTAATACACTAAAAAAATAAAGACACTATATATCAAAAGCCCTCTGCATCACTCCCCATTCTCTCCTCCTTCGCCCCAGTCTCTGAGGACTGAACCAGCTTCGTCCAAAAGGCATGTGTCCTTGATCCCATTTTCTCCTCTGGGATCTTGCCTTCTTAAATCATTCCCCAGCCCTTCTCTCATTTTCAGTCTGATTAGCCCCTTCTCTGCTACATACAAAATGTACAGTAGTCTCCCATCCTTAAAAAATCTCCAGCCAAACTCAGAAAATATTCACATACATGCATAGCCTCAACTTTCTCACTTTCCACCCACTTCTCAAAGCTTTTGAAGTGTGACTTTTGACCCCACCTCTTAGATGAAATTATTCTCTCCATGGTTAACAAGAAAGGCAGCATGATGTGGTTCACTGATATTCAGTAGCTGCCATGTGACTGTGGGCAACTCATTTTACCTCTTTAAGCCTCAATTTCCTCCTGTGGACAATGGGAATAAACAATACCTAAAGAACATTATTGTGAGGCTCAAATGAAATATCTGTGTAAAGTGTTTTGTAAACTTTAAATCAGATCTTGAACCAAGATCGAAGTCCACCTCTGGATCATACTTTGTGAATTTAGACAAATCACTTGGCTAGCCCTCAAGTAGCTCTCTAACACTATAATTTTCCTTCATTCCTTTCAGAGGCAATCAAGGTTAAATGACTTGCCCAGGGTCATATAGCTAGTAAGTGTTGGAGGTCACATTTGAACTCAGGGACTTCTGACAGTGTTCTATCCACTCCATCCACTGTGTCACCTAGCTGACCCTCTAAGATTATAATTTTGAAAGCAAAAAACAAGCATTGTCATTGGAAGTTTCCAATGACAATGAAATAAAATGTCCCGAGCTAAGTAAATAAATAAAATTTAGAAGGCAAATATCTGCTACCATTACTAGTGTTCTATCTACTGACAAATCCTATAATCTTCAGGCCTTAGATCATTCTCTGACCAACTTGTGGTTCCTCTCACACAACACTCCATCTCCTTTCAAAGCATTTGTACATTGACTGTCTCCCATGTCTGGAATGAACTCCCTCTGCATGTCTGCTCCTTAAAATCTCAGGCTTTCTTTAAGACAGCCTTAGGGATAACATTTTCTCCTGGTTCTCCTCCTACTTGTCTGACAGTTTCTTTTCAGTTTCTTTTGCTAGATCCTTATCCATCTCTTGCCCACCAAGATCACATAATCCACAGGACTCTATCTTAGGTGGCCTCTTTGCCTTCTACATAGTCTCTCTTCCATGGATTCAATTAAAACTTCCTACACTAATAACTCCAAATTCTATTTCTCCATCTTTAATCTCTTGTATCTCTAGTTAATCACCTGGGGGACAGCCCTATCAGCATCTCTTAACTCTGTAACTTTTTTCTCTTGTGTCTTGTTCTCTACAATCACATTGCCACATCCATAGTTCAAGCCCCTGATCACCTCTCACCTAGAGCATTGCAATAGTCTTCTAATTCATATTCTTCCTTCTGTGTAATCCCATCTCCACACACTTGTCAAAAATCATCTTCCTGAAGTATATCCTGTTGCTCTCTGGCTCAGAAATATCAGTGGCTCCCTATTGTTTCTATGCCTAGAATAAAATACTAACTCCTTCGTTTGGCATTTAAAGCTCTTTGCAATCTGGCTTTAACCTACCTTCCCATATTTATAACTCAATATCTCCCTAGTGTCCTCTGTTTTCTACTTAAGGTTGTTCTGCCTGCTGTTTACTGACATTCCAAGAGCTTTAGCAGAGCCTTTTCAGAGATAGTTGTTCATGCCTGGAATGTACACTCCCTTCTCACCTCTGGGCTCATTGGGATTGTTAGATTCCTTCACCACTCAGCTCTGGTCAGGTACTGTCTCCTATGTGAAGCCTTTCCTGATTCCCCATTATTAGTGTTTTCTCTCTCCTCAAATTACCTTGCACTGTCTCATGTAAAGTATGTGTTGTATTCTGCCCTTGCTATCCACTCCAGCTCCATCATTATTACAATAGAAATTGAGTTCCTTTGGGTTAGGGACCAGAGGGATGATTTCACTTTCATTTTTGTATCCCCAGATCCTAGCATAGTCCCTTGACCATAAAAGGTACATTAATGATTTTAGTTTAGTTAACTAAGAGAAGAAAAACAGTGGTGCTCCTTGGAGATTAATCCTGAGGCTAAGGGTTAGAGAGAAGCTAGATGACACATTAGATATAGTGCTGGGCCTGGAATCAGGAAGACTTTTCTTCCTGAGTTCAAATCTGACCTCAGACATTTACTAGCTGTGTGACCCTGGACAAATCACTTAATGCTATTTGTCTCAGTTTCCCCATTTGTAAAATGAGCTGGAGAAGAAAATAGCAAACTTCTGCAGGATCTTTGCCAAGAAAACCTCAAATGTGGTCAAAGAGAGTTGGACACAACTGAACAACAATGATGAATAATATGATTTTAGATTTGGAAGTGAATTTTAAAATCATGTGATTGAAATCTGAATGTGACAGATGAAGAAACTGCAATCCATATCTACTCACTGAAATTTGTAGATATAATTGCATAGTAATTGTCAATTGAATAAATATGAGTTGAAGATGAACATATATGGCAAAATATGATGGACTCGTTTGAAATAAAAGTTATACAAATAGAACTAAAGTTTACATACAATTAACAACTGAAAGAACAATGAACACGCCATCATTAAACTTGAGGTTGATCAAACATTTTTTTAGAGAAGACTAAAAGCCCAATTAACTGAAACCTAACCATAATCTGTCCTCTCCTTCAAAGCTCCATTTTTTCTTTTGTCACTTTTAGGAGAAAGAGGTAAACTATAACAAAATCCCCCATATCAGAGATTTATTCATAAAATCAATTTCCAGAAATACATACGAATTCATTCTGATGTTCTATGCCATTGGTTCCTAAAGAACAGGACACAGAGAACCCTGCAAGCCACAGGTTTTTATAAGTCTATTAAGGGCCATGTAAACCCATGGATAAGTTAACATATTTTCTGTAATTTGAATAAATAATATGTCCTACATGTATGTAAAACTATTTTAAATGTATAAAGATATTATTGTAATAGATACCAAATTAACTTACAAGTACTACTAAATTTAAAATGCCTTTTTGATAATTTGTACTTTCTCAGAAAAAAGATTCTAGCAATCTCAAGTTATGATTTGCTACATAAAAAGAGACCTCATATGCAAAGGTTGACTGACATCCTCCACATTATACCACTCATATCTATAAAATTTAGAATAAGGGCTAAAAAGGATAATAATGATAAACTTCAGATAGTAAAGAATCCTGCAGATTAAACAGTGTTTAATGTACTGTACTTCCCAAATCAGGAGTAATATATTTTAGAAAAACAAACCAATGAGCAAAAAGAACTAAACTCCAAGGACATGATTACTTGAGGCTAAACAGTTATCATGTTAAGGTACGGTCTCGTTTTTAAGGAGGATATGAAAAAAGCTAAAAAAAAAAAAAAAGGTCTGGAGAAGATTAAAGGAAACATGAAATACTAAGTTATAATAGTCAGAAATTTCATCTAAAAAAGGAAAGCTTTTCAATTATTTTCATGTCTATGAAATTAAATTGTCATTCTCAGAGACAAGAGAAATCCAGCTCCAATCGCCATAATAATGAGTTAAGTGTAAAGAAAGTCTTTTCAACTGGAAGGGTTGAATCTCTGGTAAAGGGTTTCAAGGGACACTAAAAAATTCTCCTCCCTGGAGATCTTTAGAAGGAGGACAGATAACTATCTGTCTTAGATGGTTTAGGTATTGGCCAATCTTAATAGTAAAGACAAATGACCTTTCAAGATTCCTTTCAATTTTAGGATTAAATTATTCTATTTATTTGCACAGGTTTGCAAGAAGCAAGGTACCCTAATTTCTTACCTTTATTTTTATCCCCCAATTCTCAAAGGGTGAAGACCCCTCTCAAGTATTTAAGTAGCTTGTATTAAGTTGCCCTTTGAAAAGATGAAGGCACAGCCTTGGGTCATTATAATGGTTACAGATTTGAAGCAAAGAAAGAAAGCAAAGGGATACTTTAAATGGGAAATTACCTTCTCCATACATAACATCTTTAACATAGACTCAATCGAGGGGCAGAGATTATAGAAATCGATTAGACTCAAGGTGCACTTATCGGTTGCTTTCAAAAATTAATTGGTCTCTTTCACTGTTGGCTAATTACACATATATCTCATTGCCCTGTCATTCTGAGCAACTGTGGTGGTTGTGGTTAGGGTGAGAAATTCAAATGTCTTAAAAAAGAAATCTTCCTCTATAACCTTGTCAATCTCATATGTCAAAGGAGAATTTAAAAAATAAGCTCATTATCATATAGTGAATATTATTATCAATATATGTTCAGCACTTTGATCTATAGAACTTAAACACAGTGCCTAGAACACAGTAAATATTTAATAGATTTCCCCCCTTAATTAATTACTTTTCTTCCAACAAGATGAAAGTGGGGTACAAAAAATATATCCAAATATGTCCAAATTCAAATGTAAAAAAATGTAGAGGCAATATGAAAATTCCTATATCTACTTGTCAAAAAAAAAGTTACACTGCTGCTGTGACATTCTTTCTCTATTGTCCCTCACCCTGCCCATAATTCTTTATGTGAGAGTATGGCTATTAGAAGAAGGGGACTTTGGGAACTCAGAAATGCATTTTCTGTCTACCCTTCTACCTACTTAGCCACATTTCAGAGATTTTAGGGAATAATTACTATGCTCTTTACTCACATGTTAAAAAATATAGTTTTAAATTTAGGGGCAGCTAGATGGCACAGAGCACCAGGTCTGGAGTCAGGAAGACCAGAGTTCAAATTCAGCCTCAGACATTTATTAGCTTTATGACTTTGAGAAAGTCTCTTAACTTCTCTCTCAGTTTCCTTCTCTGTAAAATGAGGATAATATCAACACCTACCTCTTATGATTTTGTGGAGACCAAATGAGTTAGTCATTGCAAAACACCTAGCACAGTCCCTGGCATATAGCAAGCACTTATGTTAGCTGTTATCATTATTATTTTAGAGCACAACATATATTTAAGAACAGTTTTGGTAAAGCAAACAGCATGGGGAACACTTCTTTATAACATACCAGTTATATTCCTCAACAGGAATGCAAATTAATAAAAAACCAAATAGGGTCAAACTACATTTTTCTATACAAAATAAATAATCTATGATTAAGGAAATTGAAAGAAATTTATTGGGTGTTTGTTAAAAGTAGATTGACAATGAAATTAAATAATAAAATGCAATTTATTTTATGCTACTTTGAGAATTTTTAAATTCCAGGTCACCTCACAATATAATACACAATACTTTCAACCACATCTTTACATAAAACATCTTGTAAAATCACATGACTATACTCAATGGACAATGATTCTATTTATAAAAAAAACTGAGTAATTAAATTAAGGTGCAATAATTTTTTTTCAAATAAAATATTAGCACCATACTGGATAAAAATGGTCTAAAACTATTGGTTTGTTCTTTTTTCTTAAATAACTAAACATAACTCTCTTCCCCTCAACAAAGCATATGTGTTAATATGCAAAATCAGTCTACTACATGTATTTTTATTTGTATTTTTGTTCCAGTAAGGAAAAAGGAAGTAAAAATCTTCATAAAATTAAAAAAAGAAGTCACTCAGCAGTGGGTCCCAACAGACGCAAAAGTAGACATTTCACGACGTATGGTACTAAAAGGGGAGAGCTCTAGTTCTGTGGTGTACTCGTTATCATTGTCATCACTGGTCACTGTTGAAGACTTCTGAATGCACTCATCACAGCAGCAGCAACAGCATTCCATAAAGGCCCGACTGAAAGGTTTGCAAAGGCAGAAAAGGAGGACAGGGGTGACACAAGACTTAAAAAACAAAAGAAATTGACTAATGAGATGGAGAAGGTCCATTGTCTGCTCTGAGACCCCTGTAGCCATGTAGGCTGTGACGATGTTGCAGATGTTCTCAGGGATGATGCAAAATCCATACAAAATGGTCAAGGCGACTACGGTGCAGTTCATCTGGCTCTCAAGCTGAATCTGTCTCTTGTTCCCTCTGGTGCAAGCCTTCTCAGCTTTGCGGATTTTCCTTGCAGTCACAAGGGAACAGGTGATAGTGAAGAGTGTGGGCAAGCAAAAATAGCAGCCAAAGTACCACCAGAGTCTTGCACTATCGTAAGTGAGAGCTAAGACGTAGATCGTGTCTGGAAGCTCTGGTGAAATTTTGATGACACACCGTTCTGCTGGTACTTTGTCGCTAAAACCCAAGTCTTCTTTGCTGAGCTGTCGCAAGACGACTTCTGGGAGCGCTAAAAGTAAAGCCCCAACCCAGATGACCGCTAGCTTGGCGGTGGTAGAGCTACAATTTTCAATCATTTCGTAGTACATCTGAACGTTAGTGGCAGCCCGGAATCGGTCTATACACAGAGCACATAAGGTGAACGTAGTGACTCCCAGTGAAGCAACCTATAAAAGGGAAGTGGAACACATTTTAATCCATGGAGAATACCCCAAACACAGAAAAATGAAACACAGCTAGATCATCATCTATTATTCAAAAAAGGAATGCTGAGGTACCCAGGTTTGACGAATGGAAGTCGGGACCTGCTGCTTCCCTTGACTCACCCTTGAGATCTAAGTGAAATATCGTATCACAGATACATCTGAGTTTGAGTGCATGAATATTCTTTTCATTAGGTAAAGTTCTTATTCTCCCCACCCTACCTACTCAAATAGCTTCATATACCTAGAATCTGAATGACAAAGTGTTAGAATTCAAAGAGATCTCAGAAGTTATTGAATCTAACTAATACCCCCAAAAGGAATATCCACTAGAGCTACCCAACAACGGTTTTTATTTTGATCCATGACCACAGACTGTAGCTCTAATTCTAAGTATCCATCTTGAAAATGTATGCCATTGGGTTCCTAGTTGAGAGCATATGGATGGGTCAGGGAAGCTCATTGTGTTACATCAATACTTTGAGAAGGCATGCTATAACTGGGATGGGAATTCCCAACACTAATAAAAATTTACAACTTCTCTGTGCACAAGCAGACTATCTTCATAAGTTGTTGGAGCTGGCAGGGAAATGTTGAGTACCTCATAACAAATATCTAGTGATAAACCTTTCTGAACTTTACTAGGCTTGTCCTTAGACAAGAAGCATGTAGTCTAGCATCAGCTCCATTTTCTTTGTTTTGTAGGTTATTATTATTCTTATTATTGCTGATTTCTTTTTGCTTTTGCATTTCCTTCATATCTGAACAGATACCTCTACACTTTGCTACCCAGTTAGACATCCCTTGTAACAGATTATAAAAAAAGAGAAAAAGTACTGCATTAAAACAAATCGACATATCAATTGTATCTGACAGTCTATGCAATATTCCATCCATGTAGTCACAAACTTTTGCAAAGAAGTGGGGGAAGGGTATGTTTTCTCAGTTCTTTTCCAGGGTCAAGTTTAGACCAAATCAATTTTAGGAGATTTTCCAATGTAGAAGACCCTGTTAGAGATTGCCCTCTTGATGACATCACCTTCCAGCAGTGATGTCCAGTTTTTTTGATCATGTGTCCTTGTTGGTAAACATTTATGAATACAAACCTGCTGTGTGTGTGTGTGTAAATATATATATATATACATCTATATAGTGTGTGTATATATGTATGTATATACAAACCTGCTGTGTGTGTGTGCATGTGTGTAAATATATATATACATCTATATAGTGTGTGTATATATGTATGTATATATTTACTCATATATAAACTATAGAAATGAATTTACTGTAATATTTTTATATATTATAAAGTCTGCACAAAAATATAAATTATAAAGATGAAATAATATTTGATACTAGAGTCAATAGGAAGCCGCTAGAGTTTGTTGAATAGGGGAATGACATATTCAAACTTGTACTTTAGCAAAATAATTTTTTGAGCTGTGTGATGAATGGCTTGTATAAGGGAGAAGTTTTAAGCAGGAGTCCAAATAAGAAGCTAAAGGAATAATCTTGGTCGAGAGATGATGGTGATGATGAGTTAAGTTGTTGGCCATGTGAGCAGAGAAAAGTGGACCTAGGCAAAGGATACTATAATAAATAATTAATCAACAAACATTTATTATGTGCCTACTATGTGCCAGGCACTATGCTAAGTGATAGATATTCTGCTAAGTTCTGGACATAGAAAAGACAATTGATTGACTGTTTGGCAATTGATTATGAGTAAAGTGTCAAGGATGACACCAATATTGTTGACTTGGACAGCTATAAGGATGATGGTACCTTCAACAGGAAGTAAGAAGTTTAGAAGAGGGATGAATCTGGGAAAAGAAAATGTAATGGGATCTGTGATGACAATCACAATCCATTCATACCTACTTATCCTGTGATACTCATTCTCTTCCACTGAAAATGGAAAGGGGAGTGGGGAGATTAATACTCACTAGTCACTCCCATGGAAGACAGAATTCACTCTCTGAGATATGCTTACTGTAGCATGATCTGGGGGAAGGAATGAATGAGTGGGTAATTTTGTCGTTGGCACCTGCACAACTGCTGCTATAAGCACCCAGATTACAGTGAAGTTATAACTACTCTAAGTAGATAGTTTGCCCTGTAAGGAAGGGGGTGGGAAGGCATTAGGAGCTCAAACAGTGGTTAGATAAAGGAGACATGGTTGTGTTGGAGAAAAGCCTCATGATTGGATGTGATGGAAAGTGTGAAAGGGCTCATCCTCCTTGCATCTGATTCTATATTTATACACCCTTGGAAGTCAGCCCTCAGTCTCCCCGGCCACAGTGTCCACTTTAAGAGAGCACTATTCTAGAGTATCAAGTCACCTCTACACCACAATGAATACATTATCATTTACAAGTACAGGTTCTACTATTTTGTGGGTAAATGAGATAATTTTAAAATATTTATAAAATTGGATTGTTAAAAAAAACCCAGCAACAAAGGATTGTTGTTCAGATGTGTCCCACTCTTTGTGACCCCATTCGGGGTTTTCTTGGCAAAGATACTAGAACAGTTTGCCATTTCTGTCTCCAGCTCATTTACAGATAAGGAAACTGAGGCAAACAACTAATAAGTGTCTGAAGCCAGAACTGAACTTAAGAAGATGAGTCTTCCTAACTCTAGGACTGGCACACTATCCATTGCACTGCCTAGTTGCTCCAACCAAAATAAAAATAATACATTATTATGGAGGAAACTGATGCATCTGGAAGGGACCTTAGAGATTATCCAGTAAAATCCCAAAATTTTACAAATAAACCTTAGAAAAGTTTAGCAGCTTGCCCAAAGTCACAGAGTCAATTAGTGGCAGAACTAGAGATAGAACTCAAAGTGGTGAAGTAAGTAGAGTACCAGACCTGGAGTCAGGAATACCTGAGTTTGAATGTGACCTCAGACACTTACTAGCTGTGTGACCCTGGGCAAGTCACCTACTCAGTTTGCCTCAATTTCCTCATCTGTAAAATGAACTGGAGAAAGGCACAGCAAACCATCCTAGTATCTTTACCAAGAAAACCCTAAATGAAGAGTTGAGTTCCACTAGAAAATGGCTGAACAATAACAACCTGGCTCCTAGTTCAGAGTTCATCCCACTGTACTATGAAAAGAGTATGTTCATAATGTAATTCACTAAAAGTATGGTAGGAATCGCAGAGGTATCTCATCCAACTCTCATCTTGCAGATGCTCCGACATGAGTTTAAGTTACTTGTCCCTGATCCTTCTGGGAGTAAGCATCAGAGCTGAGACCAGATCCTCTGACTCCAGAACCAGTGGCAAGAAACATAGTATTCTGAGTACTGTCAGAGCTTAACTGCACATAGTTGGTGTAGATCTGTAGGATTGCAAAGAATATTTTGGGCAAGTTGATCCAAGCAAACAGCCTAAATATGAGGAAAATAAGACAACTGGGAGAAACAAATACACAGCAGAAATTTGCACCTCACCTTTGTTTGAAGGCACCTTCTCTTACCAGCAGGGTTCTCTTGACCTCTCTCCCATGGGTTAACTAATGGAGGAAAGGCCCTCAGTTTACAAATGAGGCATCTAGTAGGTTGAAGATAACAAGGGACCGATGATTGGGAAAGGAGGGGTGTGGAGAGGATAACTCTCTCTTTTTTCTGTTAAACATTCTAGAACTCCTTTCAAAGCCAGTTAAGTTCAATACCCCATAACATTTTTTCCTCTCTCTCCAAAGCTTTAAGTGTCATAAATCAGTGCTTTAAGGCAGTAACAGGAAAAAATATTGGTTCAGAAGAGAATGGAGATATAGAAATTGAAGAGAAAATAGAACCCAATCCTCCCATTTTACCTGGGGAATCTGAGACCTAGAGCTATAAAATGACTTAAGTAAAGTTAAAGAAAATTTTTTTGAAAGAACCGGGTCTTGTGTGTATGTATGTGTGTGTGTGTATATATATACAATATATATATATTATATATGCGTATTTATATATGTGCATATATATTACATATATTGAATATAACACCTTTAATTTTTTTAACCAGAGGAAAATTTTTGCAGGCTATTCCTAGGCTTTACTTCTTAAATAGTGGTATAATACCAGTGTGAAGAGACAAAAAGCCATATACTTATTTCGCCTCTCTAGAGGTATCCTCACACCAACCCCTCTGATTCTCAGAAACAACTTGCTAATACCAACAAAAGAGGAGGTCCATGGATGTCATGAATGAAAAATTCACTAGTCAAATTCTTTGGATTCTCAATTCAATTCCTCTTCTACCACATCATTCTTAGCTATTTGACATAGAACTGGAGAAATAATTTATGAATATATGTGGAGTTATATCATGGAATTCCTGTCAAAATATATTTTCCATATTTAGGTTTTTTAATTTATAAAAGGATGCAATGATGAAAAACCACTTGTTATAGAAAGTTGCTTACAAGTATGTCATGCTTTAAGGTTACAGGTGTTTCACATGTATCGTCTTACATGAACCTCACAACAACATTATGTGATAGGCAGGGCTTTATGTCAAAATTTCTATTGTAGTTAAAGGGAGACAAGGGTAGTTTTCCTTTTCAGATAATTTTTTTGGTCCCTAAATTCATTTATACTTAAGATGTCATGGAGTGATTATGAATTACAAGTCTATTAAAGGGTCATTTTCAGTATTTTTCCAAATTATTTATAATTTAGAAACATCTATAATGAATAAATTGCATTGTTCAGTAATTAATTTGTAAAATTATTTGATTATTAATTGGTGCAATTTAAATTTTGCTTAATCAAACTTGAAATACCCTGAAATATTTAACTTCCTTCATATGGTCAACACAATGATTTCTGTTATAATTTTGAAATGCATTTGTTTATGCACAGCTCATTAAAAATTCCTCCAAGATGAATAGTGCAGTTGAGGACAATTATAAAACTACTGTGAATACTGCATGTTCAGTATTTAATAGCCATGTCTGATTATAAATTTCAATGTCACTATCAAATGTTTTGCTTTTCTTCGAAGCAGTATCCTGATAGAAATGGCATGAATAAGATGCAATTTCTCATTAATTAAACTGAAAGAGGAGGAATAATTAACAGTGCTGAAAACAGAACTGTAAACATTTTTAATAGGCAAGACTATTTATTAATTTACTGGATTTTCAAGACTGCAAAAAATGAAACATGTTTAGAAAAATTAGAATTCTATTTTGAGGAGATAGTGAGCATCTTAAAGGGAGTACTAAATTAAACAATATTAATTTAAAAAAATTAAGTAAATTCTATACTTCCTTTTTATGTCACAAAGAATGTTAAAAGCACATCTCTTTTCATACCCTGTCCAAACAATTGCCCCTGTTCTACAGGACACTCAGTAGGAAAGTTTTACATTCACTTTTTTTTTTTTTTTGGTATCTGTGAACGTGGGAAAAGACGTGCCTTTCTGTTTAATTGTATGGAAGACAGTGAGTGAGCTGCTGAAGATCCTTGATAAAGAGCCATCCTTTATGAGCCCAGTCATGCCCTACTCCCCTTTCTGGAGGATTCTGGTTTGACTCCAGAATGGTATCAGTACTTAGAACAGAAGAGACAATTCATGTCCTGGTGCTACAAAATGTGAACTCAATCAATTGTAGGTGACTTTCAGCTTTTTGCACCTCCTTATTTGCCTCTCTTCTACCTTCCTTGATCTTCTTCTATGTTAATCACTTTATTTTCTCTTTTTCTTTCTGTTGGACTTCCTTTCCCTTTTTTATTTCAGTACTGGAGCCTAAGGTCTTTTATTGGTATCCATGGTAGGAAAGTATCTCAAAAATATCTCTAAAATAGAATTTTATTATCCTCCTTCCCCCCAAACCAAAATGACTCTTCCTCCTTCCTAATTTCCAATGAAAGGCACCACCATTGTATTAAACACCTGGATTTGCAACCTTGGAGTATACCTTGCCTCCTCACTCCACATATCCAGTTGCCAAGTCTTGTCACTTCTGTTGCAGCAATATCCTTCACATCCATTCCTTTTCTGCTGCTCTAATGGCCCCCATTAATCTGAGCTCTTGTGATCTGTCTCCTGGACTATTACACTTGTTCCCTAATTCTTCTTCCTGTCTTCAGTCTCTATCTTCCCCTCTTTAATCTACCCTCTGCTGAATTCATATTCCTAAAGCAGAGGTCTAAACATGTCATTCTTCTGCTCAAGAAGCTCTAGCAATTCATTATTACCTCTAGGATCAAACACCTATTCCTCTTATTTAGAATCTTTCACCACATGGCTCTAGTCTATATGTCCAGGCTTACTGAATATTATTGTTGTTCAGCCACGTCCAACTCTGTCACCCATTTGGAATTTTCTTGGCAAGATTCATCAAAAATTTCCTTCTCCAGTTCATTTTACAGATGAAGCAACTGAGGCAAACACGGTTAAGTGACTTGCTCAAGGTCACACAGTTAGTAAATGTCTGAGGTCAGATTTCTGTTCAGGTCTTCTTGACTCCAGACCCAGAACTCTATCTACTGCATTACTGAAATGATGCTCCTTTAAGCACTCTACCTTTCAACCAAACTGACCTACTTTCTGCTTCCCAGGTGTGTGACACTCCATCACCTGTTTCCGTGAGTTTGCACAGAATGTCTCCATATCTGGAATGCACACCCTCCTCACCTCTGCATCACAGAATTCCTCATTTCTTTCAAGACTCAACTAAAATGCCACCTCCCACAAGATATCTGTCCTTACCCTTTCCCCAACCAAATTTACTCTGCAAATATTTTGTATTTATTTACCCAAAGATCTACATTTACCTCCTGACATTTAAGTTTCTTGAGAACAGAGACCATTTTATGTTTGCTTTTGTATCCATAGCACCTAGAATAGATTCTAGTACACAGTAAGCAGGACCTTAATAAATGCTTATTGAATTAATGAAAAGATGAGGTACTACATAGATAATCACAGGGAGGAGAGGGATATAGGAATATAACACTTTTTTTATTTTTTTAAGCCAGAGGAAAATTTTTGCAGGTTTTTCCTAGGTTTTACAATGTAAAGAAACAAAAGCCACACCAGTACTTATTTTACCTCTCTAGAGGTATCCTTCTTTGATTCTCAGCAACAACTTGTTATTACTAATTAGAAAGGTGGTCCATGAGCCATGTTCTGTTATGGCTATGACATACTCACTAGCTTCCAAATAAAAATGTGGCCATCTGTCTAGTAGTAGAAGGTGCAGTGCATAGAGTATTGGACCTGGAGTCAGCATGATCCGAGTTTAAATTCTGCCTAAGATGCCTACTAACTGTATGACCCTGGGTAAGTTGCATAACCTCTACTTGCTTCAGTTTCCTCAACCGTAAAATGAGGATGATAATAGCACGTACCCTCTAAGGCTGTTGTAAGCATAAAATGAGATAATATTTGTAAAGTGCTTAGTATAGTTCCCAGCACATAGTATGTGCTGTATTATTGTTATTCTTTCATTTTAGTTGTGTCTCACTCTTCATGACCCATTCTGGGGTTTTCTTGGCAAAGATAATGGAGTGATCTGCCATTTTCTTCTCCAGCTCATTTTACAGATGAGGAATTGAGGCAAACAGGGCTAAGTGACTTGCCCAGGGTCATGTAGCTAATAATTGTCTGAGGCTGGATTTGAACTCATGAAGATAAGTCTTCCTGATACCAAGCCCAGTGCTCTATCCATAGTGCCACCTAGGTTATATAAAGGTTGGCTATTACTACCACTGTTCTTGTTCTTGTTATTTTCATCTTATTCCATATAGGAGAAAGCTGTAATAATACATCCACCAACAGTGATTCAAACTCAGCAATTTTCTAAGCTTTCACAAAAACACACTACATGTGAAGCACCTTTATTACTTGGTGGGGGATGGGCACTTGATAACCTCAGCCTCCATTTGTTCCACCATCCAATCATCCGACTTAGTACCAGGGAGTGACTCTGGACCAAGAGGGAGAATTAGACTCATTGTATTTTGTTTTGTTGTGGTGGGATATTACATCAAATTCCTTCTTATTCAAAGGGTACTGAGCAAAGAAAACGAAAGTATTCCTTGGGAAAAGAGTAATCTGCTGGGATCTTGACGTAGAAATTGATCCGCCACTGAGAGGTTTAATGCAAACAAAAGGGGGAAGGGAAAACAATCGAGAGCTGGAGTAAGCCAAATGTGAAAATGATACTGTTGAAAGAGACAATGCAGGCCAAATAAAGGTACCACTGTTATAAAACAAGCACAGTCTTTTGGAAGCCTTCTAGTACAGATCAATAATTCTATCTCAATACCAAAAGGAAGAAGAATACACAATGATTGTATTCAGAGAGAAATCCTTATTTTTGAAGGACAACACAATTGTAGCTTGAATTCCCTCTAGTGCAAAATTTTAATCAAAAGTTAAGATCAGAGAGAGAAGTAAATATTCTTTTTTAATATAAATGAAATTTCGCTAAATCCAAGGTCATGTTCTTTTGGTTCCAGCACAAATTGTATTATGCCTTAGAAAGAGGGTGAAATACATAGGCCTAGGTACCATTCTTTATGTATCAAGTGACCCTCCAAGACAGGGGTATTTAACCTTTTTAATGTCACAGATCTCCTTGGCAAGTTGGTGAAATCTATGGATCCCTCCTCAGAACAATGTCGCTAAATGAATAAAATAAAATACATAGGATTACAAAGGAAAATGAATTATACTAAAACACAATTGTCAAAATGTAAAAAAAAAAGCTAGGGATCTCAGTTTAAGAAGTTCTGCTCTAAAACAAGAGTATTAGTAAGAAAACTTATTTTGGCTAAGTGTTGCATCTTTTCCTCCATCCAAGATATTTTTTAATGCCTGATTATAGAATAAAAGCAATTCTTGGGTTCTATAGGGCTATGCCAATGAAGAGGGGTTTAGCGTCTTGCTCATGACTACAGAATAAGTGTCCGCAAGTGAGATTTGAATCCAAGTGCTTCTAACATACCAGAGCACAGTAACAAAAAGTTTACACTTATAAAGAGTCTTAAGTTTTGCAAACTCACACCAACATTATGATGTAAATGGTGCAAGCATTATTATCCCCATTTTACAAATGAGGGACTTGAGGTCCTGAAAGATTATGTGACCTATGATCACAAACACAGCTAATAAGTAAGCGTATGAGTCAGTAAATGTAGGTCCCCTGATTCAGTCTAACATTATATCACTACTCCATGTTGGCAGGTCCCACCAAGCTAGAAAGCCTTCAGTTATATGAAAAGTCTCTAAGTGTGTTACCTGAGACTTAGTCTACCTAAGTCCAGAAACATATATCTTTAGAACTTGGCTACCCAAATTCTTTCAGTTATAGAAATTTGTAAGGGTCATGTACTAAGGTGAGGAGACATTGAGACTTTCATCAGTGAAGTGAGTACTCAGCTGATAAAATTAGAGCTCTCTCTCTCCCTTCCTTTCTTTTTCTTCCTTTTCTTTCTTTTTTTTTAATTTTTTTCCTACAACTCATGAAACTGCTTCCTAAGTTGGAATACCCAAGATCTGTGTAGTTAGACAAGAGTGCCCATACTGATGCAGTCATATAACTTTTGAGGTATTAAAGTATTGAAGATTTATGGTATCTATTACAAGCTATCTTTACGAATCTAATAAGAAAAAAGAGGATGAGTACGGAGCACTGTTTGGCTTAAAATTCTAGAATCATAGCATTTAAGCTTATCTGGTCTAGCTCCCTCAGTTCATTGATAAAGAAACTTGAAGGCCATCGATTTTAAATGAGTTTCCTAAGATGACACAAGTAGAGGAACTAGAATCTGAACCCAAGTCCTCTAACTAAATCCAACGATTATTCCACAATGCCATGTTCTATATGGTTTTAGTTTATATTCTAGTGACATGGTTTAGTGGATGGTGCAACAGATAGAACACCAGTCCTGGAGTCAGGAAGGCTCATCTTCCTGAATTCAAATCTGGTCTCAGATACGTGCTATCTGAGTGACCCTGGGCAAGTCACTTAATCCCATTTGCCTCAGTTTCCTCATTTGTAAGATGAGCTGGACAAGGAAATGGCAAACTATTCCAGTATCTTTGCCAAGAAAACCCCAAATTGGATCACAAAGAGCTGGACCTGACTGAAAATGATTGAACAACAATAATCTGTCTACGCTTTTTAGGGCTGAATTGCAATTTATTTTCCACAAAGAGACCTTGAACACCAAGGGGGAGATTTTGTTTCTCTTTTTTGTGTGACTCAAAGCATACAGTACCTACATAGTTATCAGACTGCTGTGAATCAATAACCTTTTATAAAAAGTTTGCACTTCTGAATGAATGCAAATAATGACACTGACAACGAAACATTTAAAATGGGTTAGTGAAATCAAAGTCAGGCAGAATGGAAGAGATTGTCTCATCTCTACAAATATCTGCCTCTCTGGGGGAAAGGTTTCATGGCCAGCCAGGTAGGGTAAAGGAGGACTTCTTTCTTCCTTTTTTAATATCCCTGAGATTTTATTTGACACAGAGCATACTCATTGACTCATTATAACCATGTCAGACCATTTGGACAAAGTCTATTTTACTTACATAATTACAGCCTTAAATTCATGGGAAGAAAGGGTCTATGAAGGAAAGGAGCAGGCTAGCATAATTGCACCATTTTCTTTTTTTACTCTCGTCTTTCTTCCAGTCACTAGCACTCTTTTATAAATTTTAAAATAATTCTAATTATCCTAAGCAATCACCATTTCAGAGAGAAACATAGAAGAAACATGGTACAACAAAAAGAAAATGAATTTGGAGTGAGAGGAACTGTGTTCAGATTTCAATTCTGCCACTTTCCATCTGTGTGACATTGGGCAAGTACCTTAATCTCTCTTAACTTCAGTTTTCTCATGATAAAATGAGAAGTCATCCAGTACTGGATGACTTCTAAAATCACTTCAGTTCTAAATATTTGGTCCTAGACATGAGAGAGGTTTTTTGTTTTTTGTTTTCCCTCCATGGCTAAAGAGAACCTCAATCAAAGCTTCCCACCAATCATGGTATCAATTGTATAGTATGTCGAGTTTGTACTATGAAAATTTAGTTATATCTCACTGAGGTGCTTACTGAGGGCTTCTGACTGTTACAACTCTATCAAGAATGTTCCTTGATCCTGAAAAATTATATAAAAGAAATAATATTTTCTTTTGTCTTATACTAAGCCATCAATAGGAATTCATGGACAATAACTCAAACATTCAATAGCTCATAGTGGACAATTAGCAAATGATTTCAAAATAGAATATATTTACTAAAATAAGGTGAAACTAAATTCTCCCCAAGGTACTTTTTTTCCTTAGGAATTCAGTGATGATGCTACTGATCCATTACCAGTAGCACATGTTCTTGGATTTTTTTTTCCAATGGTGCTAATATATTTCCCTGACTCATTAACATTCTCTCAACTGCTCCTCCTTGTATGACATACATCGCATGCTGTCCAGAGCATAATTTTAAAGATGATTGTAAGCCTCCCTCAATTCAACAAATTTTTATTGAGTACCTACTATGAGCCAGGCACTATGAATATTAAGAACAAAAAAAAAATGGAATAGTCTCTGGCCTTAAAGAGCTTGTATTCTATTTGGGGGAAACAATTTGTACAGTGATAAACAAGTCACACACACACCCATAAACACATACACAGACATGGTATCCCTAACATCTTATTGCAATTTTTCAATAACTTCAGAAGTATGCTACAAACTTACAAAAAATCTGAAAAGTTGTCATTTCAATTTTAAATATTAATATGTTACTTATTAAAATTCAATACAACTACCATCTGTACTATAAAAACGGCTCTAGTCAATTTTAGAGTTTTGTAAAAAGCAGCAACTGCTGCTCAGTGACTGAAAGCATTGCATTTGTAATCCTAGCCTTAAGATCATCCAGGGAATGAGGTTTTGATGCATACATGACAGTTCTGACATGACTTCACAACAAAAAGTCTAATGATGACTGAACAGGTAACCAAGGTAGCCAAGCAAGAAGACCTCTTCTTTTGATCTACCAGTCTGTGAAATTAGCATCCAGAAACTGTCATGTAAGCAATGCATAACGACAGGGGGTCCATTTTGTGAAATTAAAATTAAAAATTTATTATTCAAAATTAACAAAAATAATGAGTTTTTAAAACAGCAAATAAACTTCCAAATGATTTTTCTAAATTTGTATTATACTTCTGAAGTTATTAAAACCTAAAACTGCACTAAGAATTTTGGGGCACACATTTGGGTATGTGTGTGTGTATATGTATGTGGGTGTGTGTGCAAAGTAATTTTGAGATGGGAAGGGAACTAGAAAGTGGGAGGGAGTCATAGAGAGCCTTTTCCTCAAATAGAGTTCCACATTTGTATGAAATTACATGACCAAATTCCTCTTGGTGTGGTCCAAAGGAGGTAATGCCTTTAAATCCCTGACACTTGAGTGCTGGATTTGAAGTAAGGGAATTTTAGTTCAAATCTCAAGCAACGTGAGGTTGGACAACTCATTTAACCTCTTAGGCCTTTAGCTTCTTCATCTGTAAAATGAAGGGATTGGACTAAACGATCTTTAAGGTCCCTTTCAGCTCTAAATCTATCATATTAATTAGGTTTGTAGATTCTCTCTCTCTGCAGTTAGGGTTGATTTCCTGAGTCACCCAGTAAGTTTCTGAGGCAAGATTTGAACTCAGGTCCTCCTAACTCCTGAGCCAGTGTTGTCTCTCCACTATACCACCTAGCTGTCCCAGATTTGTAGATTCTTTACCTAATACAGGCCAGACCTGAGACAACAGAAATGCCTCAGACAGGAGAATGGAGGGTGAAACAGGAGAGGGAAGAAGAAGATGGAAAGTAAGGGATGTGAAATGAAATAAAAAGGTTAAATGCACCAACAGTGAAATCAAGGAGTGTCAAAACTAAACTTCACTATTTGTCAGCTTTCCCTAGGACTACAAAATCTGCCTATGGGAAACCAGAATACACTGAAGCTTATCTGCTCATACAAGAATCAAAGTGGCAGCCTCATTAGCCTTATTAGTGCCATGGTCTACTCATCAGGGTTTATGACACAATAAACCCTATCAATGAACTAAAAAAGGTTCTTCTAGACCATTTAAGGTTAAACCTCATCCTGTGGCTGCACCCTATGCAGACTGCCACTACACATTAAAAATAAAATTTAGAAAGTTTTCATGGAAAATGCCTGTGCTCTCTTTCCAAAACAGAAAGAATAGATGTTAAGATTCATTCAACGTATTTTTTAAAAAATACCAAAACCTAAGGACAAAATCCATTGAAAGTAATTATTCTAATAGAGAGAGAAATCACTAGGCTATTCAGGAGAACAGAATGGTCCTAGTTCAATTGCTAAGAGTGAAATCTTGATAGTAAGCCTCAGGGAGAGCCAGAACCATTCCTGGGAAGGACCCTGGGTCTGGGCCAAATCACATTGTGTCTCTATATCCTTTTCCCCAACATTTTTCAAATATGAAATCAGATGGATAGAGACATTAAGAAGAGCCCTGAAATGGAAAATAGGCTACAAAAGGCAACATGTAGGCAGAAGATGGAACAAAGAGCCATGTGGAAAGGCGGAGGGGGCAATTCTGTCCATTCTTGGTGATAGCAGAAGAGGATATGAGCAGATTCTTGATGTGAACCTTGGGTCTTCTTAGCACCACCTGATGGAGTTACTATTACTATCCCTTTTCCCTCACCCAAGTCATTACAGCAGCATGGGGACTCTCTGTGAGGTTAAGACCCTTAGAGATCATGACAATTTGTCAAAACCTACAGAGAGCTTTGGGATTTGGACAATTTACATGACACTTGATTTTCTCCTCCAAAAATGTAGTAAATGTCCATATTACAGCATAGTATAAGGAAAAGATCCCTGGCTGAGGACCTGCATTCAAATCCCACCCTCAGCCTTCTCAGCCTGCATGGACCTTCTCTACACCTTACTTTATTCACGTGTAAAATGAAAACAGTTGGACTAGGTCTCTTAAGTCCCTTCCATCTCTTGATGCTACAATTTATTTTATAGGATTTTGCACGGATGAATGAGATAATATATATGAACATATAAACAGTAGAACATAAACTTCTTGAGGACTTCTTGAGGCCCATTTTTTTAAACTGGTCTCATGATTTCATTGGTATAGGAAATTTCCAGTGAGGGAGCTCCCTGCATCAAGGTAGATGCTAAGGGAAATTTTCTGCAAGTGTTAAATAACTGTCTAAGACACTGTGAAGTTAAATGTCTTACCCAGGGTTACAAAATGTATATCAGGGGTCAGACCAGAACTTCTTATTTCCAAAGTCTCATTCTCAATCCACCCCAGTCTGGCATATGGTAGAGACTTAATAAATGTCTAGTAGATGGCTATTGGATATTTTGACTTTTTTTTCATAAAATCAGATACTCTTAATATAAAGTTTTGTTATCACATAGGAAATTTAAAATATTCTTTTTAAAAAAATGAATACTTTCTCCCCAGTTCCACTTATTCCTTACCTTTCCTTCAAGCCCATCTCAAATGTCATCTCTTCCCATAAACCCTCACTCACTGTTACATTAAACCACCCAGAAGTAATTTTCCTCTCCTGTGAATGATGTA